>NC_081210.1:21348921-22090588 GCF_902713425.1 Acipenser ruthenus | reverse complement strand
ATATGCTAGAGAGATACAGACAGTTTCTCAGTGATTGCTGTATTCTGTGAACTAGAGGTGTTTTTAGTTTTGTACATTGAAACACCTGCCAACCAAGCACCTACTGAATTACAATCTATCAGATCTGCTGTCTTGCCCAACATGACTAAAACAGACTTGCAGTAGTGAGATACAGCTTTTATATAATGGCAGTCACAAGAGGGGCATCCTGTTTATTTACTCTCCAGATTTCATATGTTTCCCATGTTTTGTCCTGAAGGCAAAGCCAATGTTAAATAAACAGCCAAGAAGGTATGATTTCCACCTAAACCCTTATAAAAGTTTGCCATCGTGTTTTTGCACAATCATCTTTGCAGTTGTATCATGCTTTTTCCCTGGCTATACTATTCATTTACCATAGTTTACCCTAATTTGCCAGGTTTATTAGTATGCTTTACCATACCTCGCTATTCTTTACAATGCTTACCTGTAGTTTGTTCTGTTTTCACTATGCTTTATTACACGTTGCTATGCTTTTACTCTGGGAAACTTTTATAAGAAAACTATGGAAGGGAATACTAATAATCACCAAAGAACCCTAATCATAATTAGGGTATAAGAATGTTTTTGAAATCAAACATCAGCAATATTCAAACTGAGCTGAACAGTTTCTCTCATAGGAGTAGCTTTAAATAAAAACCCAATTGCATATGAACCCTGGATTGTGCAGACCCTGCTGACACCTGAATGTGATACCACTGTCTCATTCATTTTAATGGGTGCTTTGCTGATCAGTCAGCCTTGACAATCCAGATGAGCTTAAAATCTGCATATTACCAATCAGGAATTGAAGTCTATAAATATAAATAGCCTACTTCAGCTTGATAAGATTGCTTTCTCAAATTAGTCTTTTGTGATTCTGATGGGCGCTACTAACTCCTGCATAATTCTCCCAGAATTAAACTTATGGATTGTTTTAAACAAGTCTGTGTAATCTAATTGTACCTATGAACAAACTGCACTCCCAATGCAGCATTTCATTAACCTATACTTCAGTTTATATAACTTTGAAACCAGGAGCTGTGTTAAGCTGTCAAGTTAGGCATGATCTGCATTTAACACAGGTGTCATTCTCACCATTGAAGTTAAAAACAGTGGTCTTGCTTAAGTGTTTAAGGCTTTTTTTTTTTAGCAGACAATTTTGAATAATACAATCAGTTTCACGGTTCATGAACCCTTTGTGCCTTAAGAAAATATTCTTTCAAATGTTCATTTAAGTTTTGTAAATAGAGCCAGACCTGTATACATTGAAAGAATAACCCAGTCCTTTACAGTTACACTTCTAGCATTACCGACAGCTTTGGCTATGGTTAGATATTTGATGATGTGTCCAGGGACAGGCTACTTAGTCCACTGAGTGAAATACAGCTGAAACTGAGAGATATGATTTAAAGGTGACACATATTAGGTAATGTATATGTTGTACCCTGCCCATTCCTCTACTACCACTAGTTACCATAGAGACTAGGAGACAACAGGTACAAACAAAAATGGATATAATAAAGTTGTAGTCTACTGACCTGCGCCACCTAGTGTTTAAAGCAGGTACTAGGAACCTGTGACTTACTTCCAAAGAACAGCACTCATACACCTCATTTCCACACGAAAAAAATAAAACACTCTGTGAATACCAACCAATCACCTTTCTCCTCAGACGGCCGGGAATCCTTTCCACCCACTTCTCCAGTCATTGCATTTAAATCAGCTTGTAACCTGTACATGGTGGTTCATAGAAAAAAAAAAAAGAAAAAAAAACTAGAATAAATCAAACTCCTATACAACAGGAGTCATTTCCATTCATGTTAATGTATGCCTACTTATTGTAATTATCATTATAATAGCGTTGTAGTGTTAAAATAAACACTCCTTCCATGCCTGGCGGTACATTTTACATCTCGTTATCATTAGCAATTGAAACAATTATCCACGAGGTGGCGATAGTGACCTCGATTTAACAAAATAAGGATTGCATATTACTATGAAAGGTTGTTTCTTGTACGTTTCATAACATACCCAGTTTTTTTTTTTTAATGTTGACTACTTATGCATAAGAAGATTGGACCAATACATAATTAAGTATAATGGACAATGCATTTATTTGAAACCTTTCAATAATGCATTTTTGGAAAATATACTATATGTTGGAGCATGCTGTACACTTAGGGTTAATAGACACAAATATTTCAGTTTTCAAAATTAAATTCAGTTTCAGTGTGGTTAAATGTACTTCAATAAAGCTAATTTACAGAATAACAACAACAAAAACTAAACAAATAAGCAAACAAATACACAAATAACGGGATACATGCATTGAAGTCATTTCGTATTTCTCACCAGAAGGTGGTACAGTAGGCTACCCAAAACGAGCAAGATCATGCTCGGCTTTCTATCGCTCAGTTTTGCTTCCTGCAGGTGAAGTTTTGCCATTTTGGTCCCTCCCTCGCTTAGTATTAACCTGTTTTGCTGAGACAGGAAGCGTACTTACAGCAAGTAGTGTTTAGGGTAGCTGGTCCTTGACAGCCATGGAAACAAACTTATGGGAAACCTGGATAATAAAATAAGGAAAACGTGTGCAGGTCAAGGAAACATTAACAATAAACTACTTGTTGGAATACAAACTTTTAGAATCGTAAATACAACTGCATCGAAAACTAATAGCTTCGCGGATTATAATTTAGTACTGAACAGGTACAACTATTGGGAAGACTAGAGGATAAAAAAAAAGATATTCTTTTGTAAAAGAAGTACACATTCTGAGTCCGTTGCTGATATTTGAGCTCTGTTTAAATTTCCCTCCTTTTTAGCAAGGCGGTGAAAGAGGGGGACTTGGAGTAGAATTCTGCCCGGCAGCCTGAGCTCAGGCCTCGGGGTCACAATCTAGAATTCTCCCCCGGGAAGGAATATAAGGATACACGTTGGTTATATACATTTATGTGTTTTAAAGGGAAATAAGGAGTCGTCGGGGTTGGTTGTGTCTTGTATTCATATTTTAACAAAATGGATCAGCAGTGTGGTAGTTCCGCGTCTGCTGGGGTGCCTTCTTCCAAAAGCACCAAAGACAAGAAATCGAAGAAAAACCTGGATGACGGAGACGGGAAAAAGAAATTTGTAAGTAATTAAATTATTAATTTCTATTGTTCAGCATCGGAATATGGTGTGTGTATTGGAATGTAGAAATATATAAGTGCCATCTAAATTAAACTGATTCCCTCTTTCTTACGAAAAGACACATTTAGAGTGATCAAAAATAATAATATATGTTTATTTTCCCCGAGAGTTTTTTTGTTTTGTTTTGTTGTTTAGGAGATAACACAAAGTACCTTTTAATCCTGTTAAAATGTGCAATGTGTTGTACCAATGTGCTGGCTATACAGGGGAGGGAGTTTCTAAAAGTAAGCATGAGTTTACAATGTGAATGCATCTTTCATGCAGCAGTTTTACTTTGATATCTGATTTTAATTCAGTAAGTGTTGCAGTCAGTTCCTTTAGCGTGTTAAATGTGTTGTAATTAAATAAACATCTGCAGATTCTAACGCAACATTGCAAGAATTGTAGGGTGTTTTTTTTTTTTTTTTAAATCGAACATTCAGTATGGAACGTAAAGACAAAATGACCGAAACATGCCGTCCAGCTCAGACTTTCTGAACACTCAAGCCAGACATCACCAGGTTTAACCTCCTGTCATTTAATATCAATGCATGGTGATTAACATCATTCATCTCAAGCCTTGCATACAGCACTAACCGCACAACACCTCTAAATGCAGGCACCTGTTTGGTTTTGATTGTGGAGAATGTTATGTTTTTGAGCTACAGCGTACTGTATTGTAGTTTAATGGGCAGCGGTCTTGTGGGCTGTACAAAACAAACAACAAAGCATGCAGCACAGACGTTTTTTATGAATGACTGCAAAATATTTCAGTAGATGATGCTGCTGATTATTATTATTATTATTATTATTATTATTATTATTATTTGTTTATTTAGCAGACACCTTTATCCAAGGCGACTTAGAGACTAGGGTGTGTGAACTATGCATCAGCTGCAGAGTCACTTACCACAACATCTCACCCGAAAGGCAGAGCACAAGGAGGTTAAGTGACTTGCCCAAGGACACACAGTGAGTCAGTGAGTGAGCTGGAATTTGAATCGGGGACCTCCTGGTTAAGCCCTTTTCTTCAACCACCGGACCACACAGCCTCCTCATATCATGGAGTGATACATTAGTTGCTATAATACATTTTGTTCAATATAGTTCTGGATTGACCAGGATTAATTAGAGACAATATCTGATGTGTTTTATTTTAATTAATTATGAGAGCGACTGTTTTTTATGTGGTGTTTGCTCTACCAGCCTGGAAAGACACTATAACTGGAAGGAGCAGTACAGTAAATACATACTCATTCTTCTGACCATGTGGAGTTCAAGAAGTTATCAACTTTCTTAAACGTTGATATAGAGTGGCCATGTAAACACCTGTGTTTATTCTGATATAAACCTTTTCGATTTAGTGTAAAATGAAACAACAATTTTCTGATGAACCAATCAACAGACCATTTTAGGCAGACATTAAAAATGTAGTCTTGTGATCCCATTCAAGTACAGGGCTGTATCTATTGAGTATTATCCAAGATCAGCAAATATTGCTGAAGTGCTCGTGATCTGTGCTATAGTGCACTCTAAATGGGCTGTTGCACATTATGACAGATATTTAATTTGAACCTTTGCTGTAGCAAGCCAGCGTACAGTACAAGAACCTGTTCAGCCTGTCTTGCTGGCAGACATTTGGATAGGACCTGTTCACATACTTGCAAATGGATATGCATGAAGAAACCTGCAAAATATTAGGTTAGCGGGAGAAAGCTTGCTGAAGCCTGACCTAAAGCAACAGGTCAATATGGAAGGAATGTTGGTAAAATGACAATTCGGAACAATCAGAATGTTCTCAATTGATAGCCACCGTAGAACTGTTTTTGAGTTGCCATGCCGACTGCAAAGATCTACTGCTGTTTTTATCACAGGGCTTGAAAGTCATTTCCTTTTACTATACAGGGCTGCTTGAATGATTTTCATACCCAGAAGTCTGTCAGAGATAATGGCAGACATTAAAAGCAAAATGCATTTTGTGTGACATTGAAGGTATTGCACAGGAAAAGACACATTAACAGCTATTGCAGTTGGCTAATCTGTAATGCATGGGCCAAATGATAAAGCATCGTCTAAGACTAAGTAGTTGAGGCCTGTAACCACCAGAAACCATTGACAAAAAATTAAAAATGTAGGCCGACAATACTACATAGTACACCTGAAGGGTGTGACCTTGCAGTGTGTGAATAGGTACACTAGTAGCACTGAAAGTATCTTATTCATTACACAGGTCTTGGGAATTGTGTTCCTTTATATAGTATTCTCTTACTTATCCAAACTGGACTGGACTGGACCCTGTGATTTGTTCTTGTCGTTGTTTTCAATACTAACTCAATTTATATTAAATCACAAATCATTACTTAACCAATAATAAAACACAGAGTCCCGCTGTATACAAATACATTATAGTACTGTGGATGCTGACGTTTGGTCTGTACTGCTGCAGTATGGTGTTCGTTATGGTGCGGTTCAGATTATACAGTAGGTCAATTCGGAATACTGGGCTCCGGATTAGTGTCTGCTGTAGTGTATTTAAGGTAGACCATCTGCTCCATTAATACTTGGGTGAATGCCATTCCCCTGCCAAAAAACATTTACAAACCCTTGCAGTTTAGGAAGAAAATACGGATGTTTGTGGAGGTGCTAGTTTGCTCAGCTGGTCGCTGAGACTGTGCATTCACAGCTGACCATGTTTTGTTTCTAAAAATAAAAGCACAAAAGGGTCCTGCCAAGCTAGCCAGCCAGTTTTCTGCAAAGGTCATTTAAAATGATCTTTTGGGGTATTGTTCATGTGACCTACAGTAGTTAAGCATGAGTTGTGGACATCTGGTGTTTATTTCAGGATACTACTGTAATATTTGTCAAATAAACTCCAAAATGTGTGCCTAAACCAACTTTTTTTATTATTTATTAAAGATGATCTATAAGACCACTATACATACTAGAATTCTTTATTTTTTTTGTCTTTTGTCCGTTGCAAATCCCCATAAACCTGGTGGGATTTTGATCCAGCAATGTGATCATGCATCTGCAGAAGCGAAACATCGAGTTTCTCCTCAGAATTCTGATCCAGGTGTAAAGGACTTCTTCCTAAATCATGCTTGTACAGTATATTCATACTCGGGCTGGGGCTGTGTTATTCTGTGCTTTGACCGGGCTCAGGAACGTTGTGGTTTTCAAACAGCCCCCTAACAATGTAAGACTTGCCCTGTAAAACCCCTATTGAGATACAGTATTAGGCCCAGATGTCAAAGCCGGTATCTGAATTCTGTAATGTGTTACGAACCTACTGGTGACATTGTTCCGATTTCAGCCTTCAACACTCCAGGAATGATTTCCTATATGGTTGTGGGGTCTCTGGTGAATTGTGTTTTCACAATCAGGTCTTTTGCAAAAATTGTTTGCGCAGGTCACTTTCTGTAAAACACACTTCGCAGTACAGGCAGGATGCAGCCTGGAAAATAGCCTTTTTGCAAACTCTGTAAGTAGTTAGTGTAATTAGTGCAATCTCTCTGAGGTGACCACGTTGGCTTTTTAAACAGATAAAGGATCCGGTCAGTGTGTATCCTAGAGGTTGTCTCCAGAGTAAAGAAATGGTTATTGGATCTTCGTTGACCTCAAGTATATCCTTTACAGCAAGTGTTGCGGTGTTCATTTGTATGTCAGAGTCCTAGAGTGATCCAGCGTACATTGTAAAGTGATTTCCATGGTGTGACACGTATCTTTATGTGGGATTTTGTGATGGACATGAAAGTAAAGAAATATTTGGAGAGGGACTAAGTGCAAACACCTTGCATAAGGATTTCCACAAGTACATACTGCAAATAGTTTGTTTTCTAAGAACTAGACAGGGTCTTAGCCTAATACCCCCCCAAGAAAAAAGAAAAGAACATTGAACGATTATATTTATTTTTGGCTTTGTTTTTGCTGTTCAACTTATTGGTAAGCTTGTGAATCAAGTCTAGCTAAATTTAGTATGGAGCTAATTGGATAAAGAAAGAAGGCCCTAAATAATCATTCAGCAGGCTGTTGTGACAGTGTTAAAGGTTTTTCCCCAGTCAGTAGTGAATGCCAGTGGTAAGCCACTGGAACTTTCTTCGAAGAGTAATTTCTTCTACATGTTAGTGTTGTTTTGCTGTGCACTGTTTAAAGACCTGTCCTAACAATATTGCTGTTTTCTGTTTTAAAATGGAATGGTTTATTTAATTACAAAATTCAGGTAGGAAATGTGACATTTCTGTGAGACTGAAATTACTATAGTAGCAATTCCCAAGTGAATCGATGACCTTTAGAATTTCCCTCTGTTGTGCATCCATGCACTACGTACAATGCCAGGTCATGATTATTTTTCAAATAAGATTAGATAAAAAAAAAAAAAAAAAGTTTGTCGTCTTGTACTGTACTATTTTGTGTACATTCAGTATCGTACTGTACAATCCAAAGCAGACAGTTCAGGTAATAAGAAACACATTGCCTATTTAATCCTTACAGTAGCTTGCTTTATTCTACGGAACATTTCCCCCAAAAATCATTATAGTTAAATATGAAGGGGGACATACTCAGAAATGACCAATTAGGCCAATCTTTTGACTATTGTAGTGTCTCCATAGTAATGCGTTGTGTTGTTTAATGGGTGTTGTTTAAGCTTACACCTAATTATCATTGGGAAGGGTCAGCCCTTCCTTCAATCCAACACATACAATATGAATCATTACATTTATGAAGGTACTGGCTATTTGGCATATTTGATTTGCATTGAAGTTTTAAATACTTACAATGCAATTATATGAGACTGTTCTGAATTAAACCAGACACTGGTATGCTGTGCAGTACACAGTAACCTTTGGCATGCACCACATCAGCATGTCAGCTTAGCGAAGGTCAGACAGCTAGTGGCTGTTAATGTTAAGCATCTATTTCAGAATGTTTGTCAATGTTAATACATTCACCAACACTTGTACTGGTATACTGTAGTGCATGGTTTAGAACCTGGTCCAGAAGTGCTGTACCACTTAATGTGCCAGGATGTTGTTTTAACGAGGTCTTTCTCCCTGTCTTTTAATTTGTATTGATTTTTTTTTTCTCCACAGCAATCACTAGTTACACACTGTTTAGGTTGTTCTATAGTATATGCACTGGAAAGCCATGCATGCTTTGAACAAACAAACAAAAACATGTTTATAATAAATAAATAATTTATTTCTTAGCAGACGCCCTTATCCAGGGCGACGTACAATTGTTACAAGATATCACATTATTTTTACATACAATTACCCATTTATACATATACAGTTGGGTTTTTACTGGAGCAATCTAGGTAAAGTACCTTGCTCAAGGGTACAACAGCAGTGTCCCCCACTGGGGATTGAACCCACAACCCTCCGGTCAAGAGTCCAGAGCCCTAACCACTACTCCACACTGCTGCCCTGGATGAAACAAAAATCCTGCACTGTTGGGAAGACTTTGTACCTTAACACAACCCATCTTTGCACACTGCAAATGGGTGTTTATAATTAAGAGCATTTTTTAATTATTATTTAGTGGATTTCTAGGCATTTTGTTAAGCACAACATACATTATTTTACACAGCAACAATGGTAACAGGTGTGCATACTATTTAGTTCATTTGACCTACAGTAGTTAAGCATGAGTTATGAATAGCTGGTGTTTATTGGGTTTTAGGATACTGCTGTATGAGACTACTTTGCCACAAAAGCGCTAGAGCACATATCATTTTAAATTGGTTGTCAATAAGCTAAAGCCAATATAATCGGCACTGACAGTTTTATGATTGGTTTCAGCAATTAATGATAGAGTATACACAGGCTTCAGTGTATACAAGTAACACATAATACAATGGTTTCAGGTGACAGGTGAGTAATGGTTTGTTTATTCTTGTTTTCTGAAACCCCACGATTGAATTACTGATGTGTGATATGTATTTCAAGTGTTAATGTATACTGTCTTCAAATCGCAATAGAAAACACAAATATTTCATTAAATAATGTATCATGAAAGGATGTTGACGAACTACAGCATTTTGCTGACAACATTTTGTCAGTTAATTCTTATGTTTCCTCTGGTTTGATGCAAATTGCCATTACCAAAATAAAGTTTGCTCTCCCTAAAGCGGATATGTTCTGAATGTTGATGCCTTTAGTTTGGTGCTGAGATGTGAAATTGGAGGTCTTTCAGTTGGGTTTTATCTAAACTAGTTTTGTTGCAGTTTATTTTTTATTTGTGGTATACAATTTAATTAACTTGGTTTCCATTTATTTAGCAAATATTAGTTGATAAAGAGCTTTTTTTTGTTTGAGAGAGAATGCACTCCAAACATCGATTCATGCTTTTTGATCACTTTTACTTTTTCAGTGTGTAGAACTTTTAGTATCTTGGGAACTGCTCACTGACATTAGTTAGAATAATTTACAGTATTCAGCACTGTGAAACTCACTGCAGTTCATACGCTGCCAGTGTAACAATAAGCAGGCAGTATGCCGGCAGTCTCTGCCGTCTAGCAGGTGCTATGAAACTGGAACTCTTGTAGTTTATTAATTGCCCTATGCAGTATTTATAGATTTTATGAATATTTATTGCACGCACACTTAAGCAAGGATGACGACAAGGTGAATGAGTTTTGTGAAAATAATTGAGGATCTAACGATCCTCTGGACTCCATTATCTCAATACAGTATTCCTGGTTTCTCTGTCATCTAAACCTTTAATGTGTATCTTTTACCTGATGAAAGACATTTTACATCTGGCATGCAGTTTGTCATGAAATCAGTGTAAACGTTAAAAGGAAATAAAGACATGCTGAGCCCCCCTATCTCCTTAGCTTATGCCGTAGCTCATTCATTTCCAGTAGGTTGTGATTAGCGCACAGTAACAACAACAGAGGAATTAGAATCTTAATAGTTTCTCTGCATAACTGTTTCGGGAGACCTGCAGTTCCCCGATTTATAAAAGGTTTCTTTGTGAAACCGTTTGAAACAACAGGATTAAAATCCATGCACATTTTAAACCTGCTGTTAACTATTTCAAGACTAAGGTTAAATTACAAGAAACATTGCATGTGTTTCAGGCACAAGAATTACTCTTCTTTATTAACTCATCACAGTGCAGAATGGTTTGAAATAATAACTGCCTGGTTCTGTAATAAATTGTATTTGATCTTATGTACCTGTGTGCATATTGTGCTCCTGAAAGGTGAGGGTCAATGGCACTCGTTTTGCTTGTGACTGGATCCAAAACCTAGGCTTCCAGAGTTGAGATTAATGCATTAGCTTGATGTGACACTCAATAAGTAGTTGCACTTCATGGGTATTGCACTACTTGCAGTAAGTGCCCTATTGAACAATACAAGTTGTACTTACAGTTACATGCATCCTAAGACGGTGAATTTGCTTGAGCACAATTGCTCAATATCTATTAGCTTGGCTCCAGGGATACAAATGTATTATTTGGTATGTGTATTTACAGTAAACAACTAAGTTGTGTGTTTCGTAGATCCATCCATCACCTGATGTTTTTTGTTAGAGAGCTCTTTGTTTGAGGAAACTGGGTATTACTGTAGTCTTGCTTATGAGCCTATTACAGTGGCTTTGCTTCCCTAGGATTCCCTCTCCTAACCTGTGCCCGGGATACTGTACTTGACTTACGGAATTAAAAGTTCAGCTGTCAAAACAGCATCAGTCTTACAGGCTTATGTAAGATGAGGCTGAACACACATACAGTAACAAGGATAACTGGGTGTTCTGAATGTGTGTATCCAAGTGTAATGTTATTCATTAATCTTTAGAAACAGGGACAGACACAGTCACTATCGTCAAAGATGTAATCATGATATTGTAATTTTAGATTTTAAGTAGTTTAAGAAGTGAAATATAGAAACATAGAAGCCCACTTTTCTGATGACTTCGATGTTCCTGCAGTGACCCTTGGACAGGGTTGCACAAACTTCCAGCCACGCAAGGTTCTGACAGTGTTCTGCCCTCTCACACATTGCAGCAACTGGAATGACAGGGAACAGAGGTCGGGAAGATGTGGTGGGGGGAAGTGAGAGCAATTCAACTAGTGATGAAAGATGGCATTGCTGTTTATATTGCATCTATTCTGTGCAGTTTCCGTCCTGATGGAAAGGGTCACACTTTCAACCTAAACTGACTTTGCTGGCAGACAAAGTGGCACCAGTCCGTGGATAGTAAAGGACAAATAAAACCTAAAAACAAACATTATTTCCATTGTTTCAAGGTTGTGACTAGTGGACCATTGTATCGAGGGGTTTTGAACATATAGTAGACTGTAACCACTGTTTTGTGTGTGTGTGTGTGTGGGCGGGCGGGCGGGGGGTTGAACACATTGTAAGCCATTACCACTGTTGTGTGTGGAAGGTTTCTTTTGTGTCTACAGTCTGAGGCCAGACTTCTGTTGGAAGAGAGACTTATTGTACAGTACTGTGTCATTATCTGGTGTACTGTGGTATTTTAAAAGTATTATTTCATAATTACTTTAACAATAGAATGAGGCTAGCCACTTGGGGGATGAGTTTCCCTCGGTATACGTGTACTACATGTAGCCCGTCCATTATTAGAGATAAAGTAGATAAATGAGAAGCTACAATAAGTGCATACAGCCTTACCTCTACTTCTGATGGCTTTGGTTTATGTATTCATATTTTGTCTTCTCTTATAATTAACGTGGTTTTTTTTTCTTTTTGTTACATTTTGAAATGGTGGCTATTTTACTCTTATTATTATTATTATTATTATTATTATTTATTTCTTAGCAGACACCCTTATCCAGGGCGACTTACAATCGTAAGCAAATACATTTCAAGTGTTACAATACAAGTAATACAATAAGAGCAAGAAATACAATAACTTTTGTTCAAGCAAAGTACAAGTGTGACAAACCACAAATCAATAATACAGCAGATAATACTGATAGTTACATCAGGATATGATTAAATAGTGATAGTTACATCAGGATGTGATTAAATACAAAGTACTACAGGTTAAACACTTGGCAGATTACAGTATTCTGAAGTACAGGATTAAATGCAGTAAAATAGGGGGCAGATAAGAGCAAAATAAAGCACATTTACATGAAGGGTGATAGTGTCCCAGGATACAAACAGAGGAGTTCTACAGGTGCTCTTTGAAGAGGTGAGTCTTGAGGAGGCGCCGGAATGTGGTCAGGGACTGGGCAGTCCTGACATCTGTAGGAAGGTCATTCCACCACTGCGGAGCAAGGGTGGAGAAGGAGCGGGCTCTGGAGGCAGGGGAGCGTAGCGGAGGTAGAGCTAGTCTTCTAGTGCAGGCGGAGCGGAGAGGTCGAGTGGGGGTGTAGGGAGAGATGAGGGTCTGGAGGTAGCTGGGTGCAGTCTGGTCAAGGCATCTGTAGGCTAGTACAAGAGTCTTGAACTGGATGCGAGCGGTGATCGGGAGCCAGTGGAGCGAGCGGAGTAGTGGAGTAGCGTGGGCGAAGCGAGGCAGAGAGAACACCAGGCGGGCAGCAGAGTTCTGGATGAGCTGGAGCGGACGGGTGGCGGACGCAGGGAGGCCAGCCAGGAGGGAGTTGCAGTAGTCTAGGCGGGAGAGTACCAGGGCCTGGACCAGGAGCTGGGTAGCATAGTTGGTGAGGAAGGGTCAGATTCTTCGGATGTTGCTCAGGAAGAATCGGCAAGTGCGTGCCAGAGTGGAGATATGCTGGGAATAAGAGAGGCAGGGGTCCAGGGTGACTCCAAGGTTCTTAGCTGAGGAAGAGGGAGAGAGTGTGATAGATTCCAGAGGAACAGAGATAGAGAGATCAGAGGAGGGGGAGGAGGAGGGAAAGAAAAGGAGGTCAGATTTAGAGAGGTTGAGTTTGAGGTGATGCAAGTGCATCCAGGAGGAAATAGCAGACAGACAGGTAGAGATACGGGAGGAGATGGTGGAGTCAGAGGTGGGGAAGGAGAGGAAAATCTGAGCATCATCAGCATAGAAATGGTATGAGAAACCATAGGATGCGATGAGGGGGCCCATCGCATCACTGACCATGACCTTGCAGTAAACCATGTTTGTTTGCTGCTTTCCCCCATCTTCAAAGGACCTGCATCCCACATTGTAACGTCACTTTGACGTCTGCTATCTCTCACTGCTTAAGAGGAGATGGGCAGCGAGCCAGCATGGTAATACCGAGCTAATCAGTGGTACACCCTTTGTCAAGAACTGTATCAGTCAGTGTTCCATACTAGTTCTCTCTCTCTCTCTCTCTCTCTCTCTCTCTCTCGTGTGTATATATAATATATATATATATACACACAGTGTATATATGTGTATATATATATATATATATATATATATATATATATATATATATATATATATATATATATATATATATATATATATATATATATATATAATGTTTTGTCTGGATTCATAATTTGACCCACTGTATCCGAAGCTAGTGTGTTGGTGTCGTTGTGTTTATGTTATGATTGGCCAGCAAACAACAACAGTTGTGGATTTTGTATTTTTCTGCTTGTGCAAATGAGTTGCTTTAAGCAATGCATAATCTGCTTTGGCATGCCTTGTCATGTAGTATGCTGTGTATTGAAGTCAGGATTTGTGTTTGTCATTTAACAAATTGCATTTTCCTGCAGATTATATTGACATTATATTCCTACACATTTATGGTTTCCTTTTTTTTTAGCTTATCAATGTATTAGCTTATACTGTAGCGTTATAACTGACTGTTAAGCACAAAAGAAAAAAAAGAAAATATAGGTCTATAACTGTCATGGTCGAGTAGTAAGCTACAGTGATTTTTCCAATGTTTATCCTGAAGCAGGACAAATATGCTAGTTGGTTTAGATTGAAGCTACATCTGCACTTTAACTAATTTGTGTATATAAACCTAACGCAAATGATTCAATAACTGTCCTCAAACACTTTGCACACTTTTATATTATACAGGTTCTAAAGGCAGGTTACAGTATGAAAACAGGGCACAACCTAACTGCTCTCACTCTGTCCCGTCAGTCAAAACTCAGACCACATAGGGTCAAAAAGAAATAAACAAAGGCGCAGCTACAGTAACGTTTCAAGGCAATTCTGGTGATCCCCATAGACCGCATTGCCCCCAATTAACTTCATGCAGGGAAAACTTATTCTCCGGTTAGATTGTTATGCTTTCCACCTCAGCCTCGCTTTCATTGTTAACCTGGGAATTCTTTAGAAGGCAAAGGGAAAAACCCAACCTTAACTTTAAACAGAACAAGACCAATCCTCTCACTCCCTCGTGGTTATGCACAACTCAATGAATGGGTTCTTTCTGCATGACCCAAGTGGAATTGTCCTTGAGCTCCCATTTTATAATGCATCTTTCTCCACCATTGCAGACGTTTGCCTAATTTCCTTGAGATTAGGTTGCAAAAGTATCTGTTTTGTATGTGCATGCTGGGTTCTAGCTGTTGCCTGATCACAGAGTTAAACAGAACTGTTGTTTCCTGTCTTCAACCACAAGGAGAAGTGGTGTGCCTTCCCTGCAGAGGATGCGCAGTTTGTGCTGTCTTGTATGTCACTTTATGTTGTTGATGAAGCTTCATCACAGTATGTCCATTATCATGTGGTTAAGACACCAGCAGCTACAGCTCAGTGGGTAACGCTGCTGCAGTACACTACAGTGTATGCTAAGCTAGAGAGCCACACGAGGGAGAAACCAGAACATGCTTTGCACTGCTTCCATACTGTAGTTACAGTAATTATGGGTCCTGTGAAAGACTGTAATACAAATAAATGCTACAAAAACTGTTTGTTTCTGTCAAGGAATCGGCTTCAAAGGTCATTTTAAAGACCTACAGTGTGTGTTTCTACAGTACATAATACACACAGATTTCCATTGCTGTTGTGTTATGGTGTGGGTCCAAGGGCTGACAGACAGAGAACCCCCAGTTCTGTAACCGGTGCCACACTTGTTAATGTTTTGATGGTAATTAGTCCTCCACTTCCTCTCACCCCCCCCCTTCACGACTTGAGCATTGACACGCTCGATTAATTTCAATACTGCTCCCTTAGCATGCTGAAACAAAGACAAGACACACAGTATTGCAAAAACGAATCTGTTGAGTGCTCAAAGATTTCATTCAGACTTGATAGCTTGTACATTCTGAGCCAAGTCATGTACTGTTATTATTATTTTTTATTTTATTTTTGGACTAACCGTTATGTCACTGAAAGGAAGTATTACATTTGGTGTAACTAGAAACACTACAATGTACACTACTTCTATTTAAAATACCAGCTGCACCCTTGTCACTTGACCCACCTCTTGTTCTGCCCGCTGCAGTCTGTGTTGTAAAGGTCAGTCCCAGCTTGTAAATGAGTTGAGAGTTCCACTGAGAGTGCTTTTCAGAGTGCCCAGTGTGTTTGCAACTGCCTATGCGGTTTCCTTTTAGTATGAGACTACTGCTGTCAACGGACAGGAAATGTTAACGTAGGTAGGGCATTTGTTTGGAAAGCAGCAGTCTCTAGAAATTAGAGTATCGGCTCTTCAGACCCGGCTCTAAGTTAACCACTCCTGCTGAGTAATGTCTGGTTTTTACACATTATTTCTACATATAATTACCCATTTATACAGTTGGGTTTTTACTGGAGCAATCTAGGTAAAGTACCTTGCTCAAGGGTACAGCAGCAGTGTCCCCCACCTGGGATTGAACCCACGACTCTCCGGTCAAGAGTCCAGAGCCCTAACCATATAAAGCAGGGATGTCCATTCTTGGAGGGCCGCTCCAGGTTTTTTGTAATTAGAAACCGTATTTGCTCAAAACGGCTTATTTTCTCAATCTTCTCTTTACCTGGGCAGTTATTTGGATAAGGGCATTAGAGTGTAGTCGCTAATTGGCCACTGTGAAATCGATGAAGCACCACTTGGGTTACGGTTCAGCAATGGTTACTGGACTAAAAAACGTTTGAGTTAATTTTAACACAAGTTGCAGGAAAACTACCCTTGCTCTCATTCGGAGACGTCGATTTATTTAAATAGATTTCCTCCTCCCCCAAAGCTTTTTATCTACTTTCAAGCCTTTCTACATTTTAAATTAATGAGGTATTGCATGGCATGGTTAAAATGAAACCCTGTCATAATAGTAAAATTAAGAAAATGCCTGAAGCTTGTCTGTGAGCTGCAAACAAAGTGGAAGTGGGGGAATACTGTAACAGACATAATTGAATAGAAAAATTATTTTTTAAACGCTGTCACAAAATAAGTTTGCTTATGTTTGTATTGATGCTATTAGCTGAAATAAATCGGGGATTACTTCATTCCCCAAACTCTTTCTCCTGTACTTGAACCCTCTAACAGCTGCTGTTTCCAGCCATGAAATGGGAAAGCAGAAACTTTACTGTTTTTTTTATTTATTTTTTAACATGCCACAGAAGGCTTGATTTACCATGGCAAAATAATTTTAAAAATGTTTTCTTATTACAAATAAACACTAAACAAAATATAAATCAGTAATACTTGATTAGTTTCATACATGTTAATAAATAACATTTCACATTATTGTGATTGCCTTGCTTGAGGCTTGGGGGCACCAGCAGCATGCCAAAGTATAACGTGAGAGTGAAATAATGTCGAACAGTAGCTCTAGTAACAAAAAAAAAACAACCTTAAATACAAGATTATATCACTGAGTAAAGGAGAGGAAAGGGTCTGCTCTCTCTTCCTTTCTTGATCTGCAGGGGATTCTAATATAAATAATTGCATGTATCTGTTTCCTGTTTTAAGTATTGCAGTAATGACTCCCCCATGTAAGTACATCTCAATGATTTCCTGTTTGAAATGCTGCAGCAGGTGTGGTGCTGCTCTTAGGGTGTGTCATGTGTGATTTGGAAGAATGAAGTAATGGTCTGCCAGCTTGTTGCATCTTACCGTGGTATCAAGCATACTAAAGCGTTCCGTTTATCTGGCTGTCATGGCAACCAGTCAGCAGTGTCATTACTGAACACTGAATCTTACTCATTTGTTGAATGTATTTCTATATATACCCAAGTGATTTATTTTATAGGAATGCAGCACATCAGGGATTACAAGGGCAAACAGTACACATTATCTGAAATGTAATTGTAGTAATTAACAAGATACGTTTACATGAATTAAATGTGCAGTGTTCCCTCGCTATAAGGTGGTTCTTTATAACACAGAATCGGTCGATGGGAAAGGCTCCCATTTGCCCTGTAATGAGATTCCACCAGCACTTGCATTCTCATTATAAAGCAAAACACAAATAACACTGCCCCTTAAATTACATTTTCTGATTGGACTAATGGGTGATGTAGACAAAGAAAAGTGTAGTATTTGGTTTGTACTTTTCTGAAAACATGATTGAGTACACCTCTGAAGAAGGAGGCCTCCCTGTTTGTTTTTAAAGGGTTGATCAAAGGCAGATGTATGTACAGTAAGATGGCATGGCCTAGTGGCTGTATTGTACATTGGGCTTGGTAACCTGAGACTTCCTTTGAGCTTACAGTCATTCAATTATTGTCTGTAAAAGGTTTTAGGGGTTACTGTAGGTTCCTCCACCTCTACCACACTTCTCCCAGCTACAGTATACTGTAACTGTTATTCAAATATCATATGATGATGACAATATGTTGATCAAAACACATCATTCAAAGGCCTTGAATCATTTCAAAGTAATTTCAATTAAGTTCTGTTTCCAGGGGTCTTTTTTTATGTGGTTAAGGCAGACCTGTCTTGTTCTTGGCAGCAATTTATAATTCATATTACTGTAAACTGTCAGTTATGAACCCCTTGTAAGATGTGAGAATTTCTTGTGAAATTAAGTATTGTATCTTGATTTTTCCTTTTGTTACTAAAGCAACAATCCCAGTTTCCACTTTCAGTTGGTATAAGGTGGTGTCATGTTAAGATAATAATTGGAGTTTTAAAATGTCATGTATCATGTAGCTGTCAGATGCATATTTACACATGAGGGATGAAATCACTGGAAAGGAATCCAAGCCAGTCTGTCATCTGGCAAAAGATCTTGGTTGTGCATGGAAGTAAAATATTTATACCTACAAATACTCTAGTTATGAAATCCAGCATTGCTATGTGCACTAAGGGAGTGGCAAAAGTGCCTCCAGCACTGCTTGCACATTTCTGATTGTTTTTTCAGGCTGTGTTGAGAGAGGGCTTTCCTTGTCTTCTCTTTTTTATGACATTTGTAACACGTACCATACTGTAGCCCCTGTTTGTACTATGCATTGTGTTTTTGAACAACCATTTAATCTTAGCTACAGTAACTACTGTGCCAAAAACATATGCCTGTACTGTACTGATGTTTCTTAATACAAGTCTGTCTTTTGTTCTTGTAAGGTGGTTTATGTTTTCTGTTTAGAGCAAAGGGCCTTGAGAGATTGATGGACTGTGCCATTTTTTAACTTTTTTTTTTTTTTTTTTGTCTGTCTTATGTGCATCTTATCTGTTGTAGTATGCAGAACCCCTCCACCTACCCTGAATGCCTGGCATTCCAGTATGGTGAAGTAACTCCCAAAGATCCAACACAGGTCATGTACTGGCCTCTGGGAAACATACAGAATTAAATGTAGGTTGTGATAGACTGAAAATGGAGTCTTTTTCCAGATGATTGCATTTCTCTTTGTGCCTCCCTTATGAATGAGAATGAGTGGGCTTCGTTCACAAGAGATTCAGTAATTAATGCTGGCAAGCCTGTCTTACACACACGCACACACACACACGCACACACACACACACACACACACACACACACACACACAGACACACACACTGCTGTAGTTTATTCTTCCCCGTTAAGTGTTGTCTGTTATGGCTCCTTTACTGTTTCAAGCCAACATTTATTTATTTTCTGACACTCTGAGCCAGTTGAAGATGTTTTGAATCTTGGCCATTGAAAAGAGTTAAGCTTGTAAAAGGCATTTTTGTTTATTTCCTTTTTCATTGTAGCGGTGAACTCCTAACCCCAAGGCAGCACGTGAATTGCTGGGGGCTTTGGGGATGTTCTGAGTTGAAAAAAGACAGTTGTTTATTTTAATAAACTTATTTTTGGAATTTGTGTTTTAAAAACTTGGAGAGACCTTGTACTGTAGTAGTGTTCTTTAGGTTACCTTCCTCACAGCCACCACTGTAACCGCTAGTAGGCCACACTGACTCTGTTAGTTCAAAGAAAAACAGAACATTGATTAATTGATTGATTAGAAGTGTTTTTGAGTTACTGTACAGTAATCTGTTTCCTTGAGGTGAACAGCTGTTCCTTTGTACTCTTGCAAAACTATTTAAGGAATGCTGCTCTGTAACAGGATTCTAAACCAGAATGGTCTCTTCCACAGGGACAGTTTGTTACTTTTACGTATGGCTTAGTGTACTGTCCACCTTTACTGTGAAACCTGCCAGGGATTACTGGGGTACATTTTATTTGGGAGTCTTTTGCACCACATCCTCCAGCTACTGCATCATCACATGACATCCCCCAGCTGTTCATAGTGTTGATTCCCAAAGGAAGATTACCGTTTAGGAACTGTTATCACTACTGTACATTGCCTAATTTATTTGACTTCTCAAATATGTTAATCTGAAGTGTGTACAGTACACGGCACCCCTGCTCACAGTCATTTTCCATTATATTATACGTTAAGATTTCTTTGCGGCTGTACTTGATTTATTTCGTTATGTACTTTTCAGTGTACTCTGCATCTTCAGAAACCAGACTGTGTTGACTTCCCAGTTTGTTTGCTGTGAATTCCATTTCGCCCTGCTTGAGGTGGTATTGCTGTTCTGTCGCTCTGAACTAAACCGACATGTGCTGTTTATTCGTAAAATAAATAACAAAGGGACCTACCTTTTTAGGGGTATGTTTTTGTTACATTGCTTGAAATTCTAATGTGTAAACCCTTTTTCAATCTGTATTGTCCAACATTCTGTAAAATTAGTCCTCTATTATTGTTTCACTTTCATTCCTTGGAATCTGTTTCTCTGCATTTCAATTCATGGTGAACCAGCCAATCTCAATTGTAGGAATGACTGAAATGCTTTGAGGAAAGGTGAGAAAGGAGGTGTCCTATTCCAGCTCTCATTCTGAAGCATGGGGCTGGAAATGGTCTGAGTACGTCACTTAATGTAAATTATACTATAAACAGATAGACCACTAATATAGATTAGCTAATAACACATACACAGTATATTGTGAAATGGATGATGATTTTTTCAATTGGGTTTTTCATAGTCTGGGTGGGATCCATTTCAGTAAATCATGATGCGCTGTAGAAATATTGTGACTTAAAAAATTGAACAATACGTTGTCAACTGTGGTACTTTACAAAAAACATTTAATGAATTTATCAGCTTGAATTGGGCCACTTCCCTGTCCCAGTTTTGTTTTTGTCTCAGTGTTCTAGGGTAGTATCAAGTAAATTGTATCTTGCCCTAGTAACGTCATGATATAAGGAACCATCAACGGAACTGTTTTTAGGATATACAGCACGTAGTACTGTCCCTTTATGCTGGGAGACTATATTATTGTAATAAATCTGCCTCTGATGAAAGGGTTTGGGCAAGTGAAATGGTGTTCATAGCAAATACACAGTACCAGACCTGTGTACTGTAACCGTTAGGTTAGCGTGTAGCTATCATTGACCCACAATCAAACTGTTTTATGATCTCCACAGGGAATGATCTCTGCATGTATTTGTGGTTGTGAATCAATGTTTGTGTTCAAATATTTACTTGAAGGATTATTCTGAGTGGCAATTTATAAACTAACTGTATTCCTGAATAACTATTTAGCTACTGAGACCTGTCCCTTGCATATTAAAACACACTCTTGCTAGAAGGTACAGTATGATTGACTTTAAGGGAGTTGGCATCCTACTAGTAGACATGAGTCAGCCAGCAAATACACATGCTGTATGCCTTAACTGTACAGGTACAGTCATTCTTGGCTTTTATTCTGTAAAAGACCAAAGATATTGAGACCATGATAAGCACAAATATGAGAAACCGTGTGTGGTTCTTGCCTGTGCTTTAAATTTATCTAGGGCTCTGGACTCTTGACCAGAGGGTCATGGGTTCAATCCCCAGTGGGGGACACTGCTGCTGTACCCTTGAGCAAGGTACTTTACCTAGATTGCTCTAGTAAAAACCCAGCTGTAGAAATGGGTAATTGTATGTAAAAAATAATGTGATATCTTGTAACAATTGTAAGTCGCCCTGGATAAGGGCATCTGCTAAGAAATAAAATAATAATAATAAAAGTGCCAGGTGCTAGTGGGATGCATATTTGACTCACAATCAGGTGGCATAGGGAAATGCAAACATGGAAATGTTATTTTGCCCATGCTTTTATGCATGTAGTAGATAAAGTTTGTTTACAGTAGCTGTTGCCTGACCAAAGATCATTTCAATGTGATATTTCTAACTTCCTGCCCCACTCCCCCATCTACTGTAACAAAAAAATATATAGAAATGCTTTTCAAAGTGCTGTGTTTAAATTATCCAACAGCTGGAAAAGTGATCAGTGGCTTGCCATGCTGCTGTTCAGGCGATGTTTTACATCTTTCAGTGCATGACGTTGGTCCTTGCAAACACACAGCAGTTGATTGTACACTTTTGGCATACAGTTTACATAGACACAATAGACACATTGTAAAAGACGCATTAGGTTTAGGGTGTGGTTGACATAAGCAAGTTGCTAATAAATACCGTATGCACATTACTTAATTTTAGTGATGTGCCACACCCACTCTCAGAAATGACTAAATAATAGCTGGAGGTGGTTTTCAGAGTCGTTGCAGTTTTCAATTAACAACTTACAGTAGACAACATTATATTCTGCAGGTCTTGCTTACATTCAGCATGCATATATGAAAAAGGAAAATACAATGTTTAACATGCTACAGTACTGCAGACCGGAGAGATACAGAGCACTCATAAGATCACATGTTTACTGCGCGGGAGAAAGCTTTACTGTAAATACAGTTTGTTATGCCAACACTACAATGCTGCTCTCTTACAATTGCACGATACCACAGTCTTACAACATCCTGTAATCAAGGCAAATTAAACAGACAAATCTGTCTTTCCACAAGTCAAAGTGCACACAAACAGTATAGAAAAGAAGAAAAGGTTGACTTCAGTAATGATTGCTGTAGTTATGCAGGCCTACCGAATACAGGCAGCATATGAGAGAATAGCAACCTAACTACATGTGGATATTATAATAGCAGCAACTCTGTAATTTGTGGTTCTCAGTTTACATTCTCCTTCAGGGTGGGGTCATAAGTAATGATCAGTTTTCTAGCCTCTGATCTATTCTCCATACTGTTCTCCTAACGGAGACAAATTTCTGTACTAGTCTCAGACAGTACACTTCAGCATGAAGCAAAGTTAACTGCCCTAGGACTGAACTACTGTACAACCTCCCCAATCAAAACAAGCACAGTACCCGGTTGATTCCCGTACTATGTTAATACTATTAAGCTGTGTGTTGTTTTTAAAACCCTTTTGATTTTGTCATTTTGAAATAGGATTATGTTTACTGTGTTTTAAAAGGCCCCATCTTTGGTTTATGAAACAGGCTGTCCTTATACAGTGGGTGGTGTACAGTAGAGCTTATGAAATGCTCCATTTGTTATAATTGCAGACTTCATGGTGTACTTTAGGTGGTGATTATTGTTTTTAGTTAATAGTGTACAGGATATTTCAGTGTAACTTAGAATGTTATGTTGCATAAAATGTAGCAGCATTTGTGCTTGTACTGTACATGTACAAGGCTTTAGGAAAATGATTGTCCTGACACTATTTTTTTTTCATGAATTGAAAGGTTTGTTCTTTGCGCTAGTTGTACTACAACAACTATATTTTACATTAAACAGCACCCCCTGGCAGTGCCAAAAAGTACTGAATGTACTTGAGCAGTAGGCCTAATAAGTGGAGCTGTGCTGTCATCTGCTGGTTTAAAAATGAATTTGCAGGCTGAGACTAAAGTTGCTGTCTGTTTAATTATACACTTTTTTAGAGTACAGTAGTCTTCATGTATAGGAACACCTCCTAAGAGAATTTTTCATCTTAGGGAACAATCTTTTGGTGGAACAGAATTTTCCCAAATAAATGCTCTGCCTAAAGGAACAGAAACTTTGCTTAAAAGAACACCTTTTTGGCACTGATAGCGATTTGTTGCTAACCAATTAAAAACTGATACAGCACTGTAACATAACTCCTCATCATCAAATTCAAAATATTATCAAAACTGACTAAATCATCGTGAGAGTAATCTAGAGCTGCTGCTGCATTTTTACTGTATGTTGGGGTGCTTTGTTAATTTAATTTGTCAGTTTATTATTATAATGTATTGACATATACTTGCCTGTTGCTTTTCTCTTACTTATTTTGTTCATTTCATAAGTTGAGGGACATGCGTTATGACATAAGTAATAAATACATTTGTATTTATTGATTCATATCACGATTGGACTTGGCTTATTGTGTCCGATGGTCAGCTCTGTCTGAGAGAACACTACGGCTAAGAGAACAACTCGTTTGCTTCCCGAGGGGTGTTCTCTTAGCCAGAGACTACTGTACTTGTTTATGAAATGGGGAAATAAACTACAGTAGGTTGCTGGTATTTTTTAGCATTGCAGTTTGGTGGAGTAGCGCTTTTCATTAGTTCCGTTTAGGTGTGTTTTATTTTACCTTGTAAAATTGACTAAACTATTTAGATTGCAAGTGATTTGACAATATCGCGATTGTTCTATTCCTTTACCTTTTTTTCTCCTGGGAACCAGATTTCTTTGGTTTCTTCTGGGAGGGTTCTGGGTGCCTCACTGACTCTGTCTCCTGTTCTCTCTTTCTCTTTCTCTTCCACACTCCACACAGACTCTGAAGCGGCTGTTTCCTGATGAGGTAGGAGGGTTTTCTCTTAGCTGCCTATACCTGTCTTGGTACTTGCATGAAGCCCTGGTGCACCTTTTCTTTACTAACTTGATTTCCAACAATTGTATAAAATGAAGTGAGCCGTCTGTTGTTGCAACTGCATTGATAACAAATGCTTGCTTAAAAAATGTCTGCATCCTTAACTGACGTGCTGAAGGCTGGAAGCATTGTGCTGGACATTATTGTACACTTACCGCCTGCTTACAGCTTGCAGGCACAAACTGTCCATTGCGAAGCTTGTTACTGTGGCTACACAAGTGGCTAACATTGTAAGTAAGACCGCTGACCATCCGAGTATACTCAGTCATCCAGTATCTACATGAATGAGCACCCAGTCACTGTCTGCTTAATACACTTTAAAGACCTTTCATTGGGTAAAGTGTAGGTTAGATGAAAAAGAATGCTGTTTACTGTATACTACAGTATATGTTACTAAAGTATCTGTCTGGTCTCCAAAAATGACAGAACACTAGTGTGTAATAGAGTACCATTACTTTTTTATATATATATATAAATGTATTAATTTTCAGCAGATATTAACACATCTACTGCAACTGATACATTTAAAGATTTATGGATAATCAAACCTTACCCGCACTTACATATTTTTGTGTTCTATAATGTACAATTATTATTGAAGCTGCTGTTTTAATGTTAGAAGAAAAAAAAAAAAGAATACAAAATGATACCGGAGAGGTGAAGTGGAGTCAGGCTATTTTTGAGGCGTTCCTAGTTCCTGTCCATTCTGAAGATCTACATCATTTCTTGTTGCATGTCTCTAATTGTTCTTTGCATCTCCATACAGCTGGAGCGCTTCACCAGCATGAGAACGAAGAAGGAAAAAGAGAAGCCGTATGTCTCCCAGCGGCACCCCTCTGCCTCACATTACGAGGTCCCGGCTCAGTCTGCTATGCTTAACGACCTGCCTGACGATACTGTGCTGGAACTCTTTGAACAGATGCTGGTAGGTTCTGAGCCTATTGTCTTAGTGATTCTCTTCCCACTGAAATAGGACTACAGGCATGTCATGCAAATGTAATGTAAGTTATGCTGGCAAGACTAAGAATTTTTTTTACACATTTCTGTGAAAGATGACTGTAAAAATCTTGGGCTTGCTATTAGTCTGATATGGGTGACTTATCAATGTAACCAGCCCACCATTTTCATGGAACAGCCCTTTTAATGTGTCCAACTGATCTTTTTGTAAAATAGAAAACAACATATGTGCTACTTTCCAGTGTCAATGTTAAGAAAAATAAACTGTTAGGCCTTTGACTTTCATGACCTTTTTTTCACCTGTGAACTTTGAGTATTACTTTTCCTTCATCAGTGTGAATGAGAAAAAAGTATTACTTGTGGAGTGTCTATAGGCTTGTACTGTAAGCATGTTCTTTCTCTTGTCCAGGTGGATATGAATCTGATTGGTGAAAAACAGCAGCCCTTGCGAGCAAAGGACATCTCTATTAAAAGAGAAATGGTCTCCCAGTATCTGCATACCTCTAAAGCTGTGAGTGGAGGCACCTGATCTATATAATGCCCCCCCCATCCACTTTCATCTTTTTAAAATGTTTTTTTGCTGAATCAAAGAAAGATGTTTGCATCTTGTATCCTGCTCTGTTTTTACTATTTTGTATTTCTTACAGTTCTCCCTGGTTATTTCATGATTTTTTTTAGGTTTTTTTTTAGTTTTAAATCACAATTCCGGTTATTCCTCTATTAGGCTTATTTGTCTCGTTTTGCTTTGCTAAGGGCCAAAGTCAGAAGGAGAGTTCTAGATCAGCGGTGATGTATATCCAGGAGCTGAAGTGTGGCTTAAGAGAAGGTCAGCTGCTAAGCTGCCTGGAGTCCTTGCGAGTTTCACTCAGTAACAATCCTGTTAGGTAAGAAATGCTGAATATTTAAAGATGATGGGCAGGGTTAAAGGAGAGGTCCCGATTTTAAATTGCATTTATTTTTCAATTCAGGATTGCCAATTCTTTCAAGCAGAACACTATATAAAACACTAAATAGCTACATTCTGGTACCTTTGCTCCAGGTCACATGGTCTCATTGCAGCTATACCACTGGAGTGAACTACAGTGAAATGTATTTGCTTACGATTGTAAGTCGCCCTGGATAAGGGCGTCTGCTAAGAAATAAATAATAATAATAATAATAATAATACAGTACACATGAAGTGATTAGGCACCAGGAAGCAGCAGCAACTTTTCACATATAATGTTGTCTTTGAAATGCCTGCATCTCCCTAATTGTAAAAGAATAACATTTAGCTTGCTTAGCACTCCTTTAAACTCCCATGTCTAGTGTGTTGTCATATTACTTTCATATGATTAACTACTTTAATTTAACTTCGGTCTAACTGTATTAATGCTTCCCTGATACTGTAGAAATGGGTTTACTTCTGAAATAGCATGAACAACAACATTCCAAGCTGTCTGGGTATCTCACTACAAATCTACTGGTGGATTTCTTTAATCTTCTTCCGTTTTGCCATGTATAAGGATTACAGCAAAGTATATAGGTGTCAGGATCTGTCATTTGTGTTAATGTACTTGGAATAAATGGCTTTTGTATATTTTCTTGTAGCTGGGTCCAGAATTTCGGGGCTGAAGGTTTGGCATTGCTGCTGGATATTTTGAAGAAGTTACAGGATGATAAAGACGATCCATACAGGTAAATTGATCATTTCATTAAATGTTTTTATTTGGTTTCTTTTCTTAATCCGACCCATTGCTAACACAGTAGAATTTTTTTTTTTTTAATACCATGTTGTGCTTCAGTAGTATAAAGCAATTATTGATTCATTTTAGGATATTTAACTAAGTCAAGGAGCTGGTACTGTAGAAACAAGGTACCCTGTAAACTTGACACTTTTACTGTCTCTCTAAAGTGGTCAGTTATGCCCTCAGCAGGTGTATCATAAATTGTGTTGGTATTTTTATTTTAAATCAAATATGGTAGGGGTTCTTCGGCTGTGCCCTAACATGCAGATTTTAGTATTGATACTTACTTGTATAGCATCAACCCTATTAAGAATTAGTTTGTAATATTATGTTAGCCAGGATATTATTGTCCAGCAGTCTTCTTACCGTTTGTAATTAAAATGTAAACTATTTTATATTTATTAACTGATTTTATTTGACCTTTTTATAGTGCAATTGGTGTTAAGTGTCAACATGAGGTCATCAGGTGCCTAAAAGCCTTCATGAACAACATGGTAGGTGACCTTACTAAAAAAAAAATAACTATCAGTGATAAACTAGTATATGATGTAATTTTATTTAGAAACATGTGCTCTACCTTCCAACAAGTATTTAGACACTGTGCTACAGGTTATTATTTCAGTTTGTCATATCACTTTGCAAAACCCATGCAGACATGGGTTCTCTCTCTCTCTCTCTCTCTCTCTCTCTCTCTGAACTTGAATGTATACCATGTACATGCACATTTCTAACCTTATTATTTTAATGTTAAATAATTATTGCTTTGAGAGCCATTTTCAACATTTGGGCACTTCTGTGTTCTAGTAAATTAGCTTTGTTTTCATCCTTAAGTATCAGTGTATGTTTGTTTTCTCTTTGATAGCATGGTTTAAAAGCCATGCTGACGTCGGAGGATGGGATTCCCCTGCTTGTCCGAGCTATCAATCCCAGAGTACCTCACATCATGGTAGATGCTGTGAAACTGGTATCTGCGATCTGTATCTTGGATCACTCTGACAATCTGTAAGTAATCGTGCTGTAGATACCTTTGTGATGGCTCCCATCATATGTACCTTTATGGTTCTAAACACAGATAAAGGCCCCAAATGGATAGATGCGTAAACAGTAGGTCTACACCTTGCTATGAGATTGATTCATCATGTATAGAAGATCCATTCATGCAGAAATTGCGATTTGATCAAGAGTTTTCATGCCTTTAACAATTTCAAAAACTCTTACTTTTTATTCAGATGGAATTCTTGTTAATTCAGTGTTGCACGCAGGTTCTAACCTTTGAACACTTGGCTATGTGCTTATAGATTAGAATGTAAGTCATGAAATATTTATCCTTTGTACATTCTAACTAAAATGAGAATGTGTCTACTCTGTTTCTAGCATTTGTCTGCTAGAACGTCTCTCCGTTCCAAGAGGAATTACTAGCAAGTTTTTTAAAAGCTCTCTATCCTTGTGTCATTCAGACCGAGGTAGCATCCAGTTTTCAGTTTGTTCATTGCAGATCATTAGAAGGTCATTTCATTCTTGATAATGTTAACCTTAATTGTGCTAGGACTGCTTTAGCTTGTATCTTAGTGTTAAAACACAATCTAAGTAAAGTTTCAAGGTGTATGAGTTTACTAATTCTGAAATGTTTTTAAAATGTATCAAGGCATGTCAGTGAGCGTGTGCTGGAAGCCATTACAGAGCATGCTGAGAATGAAGATATTGAGAGGTTCCAGCCACTGCTTTCTGGAATGAGAAAGTCAGGAGTAACTTTGAAGGTAAATCTTTATTTTAAGAACTTCAGAAACGTGTCCATTTTTATGTTAGATATTGAATGTACAATACATAGAATCTCTTGAATTAACAGCATGTGGGTTTGCATTTAGGCAGGTTGCATGCAGCTGATCAACGCCCTCATCACTCGAGGCGATGAACTGGACTTCAGAATTCACATACGGAGCGAGCTGATGAGACAGGGGCTGAAAGATATCCTTACGGTACTTTTTGTTTGTTTTTATTAAGCATTTTCCTGTTAACCATACCTAGCTTTGGAGCGGGTACCCTTTTTAATGTCAGAAACAACAAAATAAGTACATAATACACGAAGAATTATATCATTATAAAGTTAATCTTTGATTTAAGTCTAACAAGGTTCTTGAGGGTCATTCTAGAAAGTTAGTTGTCATAAAATAGTATTTGGGATTCCAGCGAGAACTCTCAAACAGGACTATTGACTTGATAGTGAACAAAGAACCTTTGCTGGTAACAATAAAACTTTTTGAAACATGTTATTACCAAGTAGCTACAGTATATTTGACACAGATGAATAGGACATGATCTGACATTTGTTTTGTTTTTGGGTAAATCTAGGAACTGCGTCAGATTGAGAATGAAGAGCTGAAAGTGCAGCTGTCTGTGTTTGATGACCATTCAGAAGATGACTCTGAAGAGCTGAGAGCCCGATTGGAAGATGTCCGCATAGAGATGGAATATCCTTTGCACTGGTGTCTGATTTGTCAGGGATACACATACTGTGAATTGGAGTAAACCAGTACCGTAAGTGAAGGTGTTTCAGTCATTTACCATCAGAACCTTTTTCATTGCCCAGCTTATATTCAACTTGCAGGTACAGAACTTAGTGTTTCTTTCAGAGGAAAAATATAACTCATTCACTTGTCCCACACTTTCAGTAAAGAAGAATGCTACATGCGTGGTGTGAGTCTTTATGGTCATATATTGTGCCTTAAAAACGACTTGATCTGGCTACTGAAAGGTAGATAAATGAATTTTGAATGCCCCTTTAAGTGTTCATATTACATTTCATCTTTGCTCTCATTTATCTTATAATTTAAGTACTGAACATCACAAGTACTGTGTGTTGAAAATCCAAGTTACTTAGCAGAGCTTGCTCTTACTTCTTGGGGAAGGCTACGCAACTTAAAAATCAACAGTTGGCCTATTTTCCTTTCCAGAATGTCAGTTTGGAGCAAATCCAACCTTGTTTCTTTAGTTAGTTTTAAAAGCCTGCCATTATCAAAATCACCACCAGATGGCTCCCAGAACATACTGAATTGAAATACTTCATTGATAGTATTAAACAAATTATTAAGATAAGTTGAAATTGAATAGTTTAACCCCACAGTAGCAAATTGTGTTTGTAATTCATAATTGCTTTATTAATTTAACTTTTTATGCATTTATTTTTATGTCCTATTCAATTATTTGTTATTTGTTTCCTCATTGATTACAATTCAGTTGATGGGTGTTATCTGGCCACAAGATGTGCAGTTATCCTTCATTGGATTTATGCATATAGAATTTAGTCAAACTCTTTTAATATCACTTCAAGGACACTAAGACTTTATCCAATAACCTGTCAAAATGAAACCTAAAAAACACAATGTGTTTGGAACTTGAAATATACACCAGGCATTGCATTTGTTACAAAGGTGTTCATTATTAAAATGTATACATGTATATTAAAAAAAAAAAAAAAAAAACATAATGAAGCCCCCCCCCCCTCATTATATATACACATACATACACACACACACACACATACACATACACACACACACATACACAGTTTACTAAAATTACCTGTATAATCAAAAAGATTGTTAAAGGAAAAAGAAAAAAAAGTGCTTCTGATGACCTAGTTTTACCTTATTTCTATGCAGATCGTTGCTGCACACTTACTTCATGACAAGCAGGTATTCAGCAGCACAAAGGAGCTCTGATTGGGTCATTATTCCTGCGTGGCTCCTTTTCCAGCTGCAGTTAATGTGCTGAATGGCGTCTCCTCAGTAGTCTGTCACACAGACAATTATCTGCAGCATTAACACAACAATTGCAGAGAATGCGTAGGGTGATTTGCAATTATCGTGTTTAAATATTCATGCAGAAAGTTTGCAGAGGATATAAAAAAAAAAATTAGGAACATTATTAAAGAGCAGCATGACATTTGCCTAATGATCTCTACTGTATCACCATTGATATCTTGGGTTACTGCTGGGAGGTACTATACATGCGTATTTCTGCATCTAATTCAGATACACTGCATCATATGCTGGCTTAACAGATGTACAGTACAGTATGTGAAGTTAAGAGCCCTTGTTGTTACCAGTTAAGACAGCCAGTACGAAGTTATGGATAGTTTTGAAACTTTGGCCAACTCGCAAAAGAGCCTCATTAATTCAGATGGCTTTGGTTTACTCGGGGTGTTAAGAACATCCACAAGGACAGGGTGCCCATCTTTGTACTGCAGTTACAATGAAGAATTATTTGCTTAATTTTGGCTTACCATCTCAAATAAAATACACAAATGCAAATAAGATTGTAGCCCAAAATGTGTATATTATATTGACAATCTCCACACTATTTACTCCAAATTGTCCTTTGCATTTTACTTTGACCTCAGTGAAATTTAAGGTGTGGGGTGTGGATGACTGGCTGCTGTAGTTTATACAGATGCACTGTGAACTATGTGTGTTGTTTTTGTATTGCGTCTGTAACTATCCTTAACCCACCTGGCCACTGATGTGACTGAAGTTTTCCAGGTCCTTCAAAACACTGTGAAAGACACGAAAGCAGAGCCTTACTTCCTGTCCGTTTTGCAGCACTTCCTCCTCATTCGCAATGACTACTTAGCAAGGTAAGGAATGGGTTACACATTCGATTTACCACTTCATTGATAATCCTCTACTTGATCTGTGTTGTGATGTAGAAATTATGTATAGGGTACGATATACTGACATGCCTGGCCAACTGAAGATTTCTGTATAAAATCTGAGCCCCCTCCCCTTACATCATATTTCAGTCCCCCTCCCCAATGATGCAAGACTTGAACCAGGTCTCACACAAAAGTAACTTAACAAATAGTGGGTAGGCCATCTTAACCAAGGTACGTAACCAAAAGCACTATACAGCTATTGGCAGTCTGACAGATAGCTAGTTCTTGAATATGATTAAATGTGATTCGTGGTTGGTATGAATCAACCTCCCTCTATATTAATTAACTGATTTATTTATTTTTGCCGCAAATCCGCATGAGATTCTGTCAGAGAATTTTAACATCAGCTTGGGTCTATTTACCCCTTCCATGCCCCAGTCCCTAAACTTATTCATGCATTTTTCTTTTTTCTTTTTTTATGGAACACTGTAACCCTATATCAATAACAAGTCATAACAATTCTGACAACTTGTAGTTGGAAGCGTCAAACATAAAAACACTGTTTTATTTTGACATCAAATTCATCACGTGGAATTACACAATACATTTTCTTTGTATTTTTATATGTGATTGATGTGACAAAAAGCTGGCTATTGCCTCAGGCTCCCTGCTAGAAATGAGAACTCAACCTTGGTGTAATATTCTTGTTTAAATTAATTTACAAGGAATAAAAAAAAAATGTTTTATTTAATCCATAGTTAATGCATTCCTCAGAAGCTATAAAAAGGAAAACAGAAAGGAAAACAGAAGTTAATAGATGCACACAATGTTCTTATTTGTGTATATCTATTATGTGTGTCTGTATTGCTTTCAGGTGCCAGACTGTGTGTTAAGTCATCAGCCTGTAGTGTCACCACTCTCACACAAACACGCATTATTAAAACTTCAGTTGCCTGGCTACAGGGTAGTTGCAGAGGTTCCGAAACAGCTCTGGGATTAGACCTGTTCATTTTAATTTAGGAGGGAAGATTGCTGTCTGTAACACTGAGTGATTAATGGGTTAAATGTTAGTGCCACATTGTGCACTTTTTCATTTGGAGACCTTATTGAAGCTTTCCAGAGAGACTGAATTGCAGGCCTGTTTAATGGGTTTGCTGTGAATGGAGATTGAGAAAAGAGTGAGTGATTTTTACCATAGCAATTCTATTACCCCCAAGGTAATACTCTATCACACAATATAACTGTCTGAAATAGAGTGCAGAGAAACTAAACATCTAAGAAATTAGAAAGGGGAAATACAGCAGAGAGGGAGATTGCTTTAACCCTGATATAAACAGTTAATATCTCAAACAACCTGAGGGCACCTTGATTCTGTAAATAGATAGAAAAAGCAAATGAATCCCTCAAAATAAAACTCCAGCCTGAAATTCAACTTGTTTAAGGACACTTGTTTTCTGACAGTTAACTGGATAAGCTTAATACATTTTAGGTTTAAGAAATTATAATAATTTTTAAAAAGTGTAATCAATTTCAAAATCCACTGGATGTCACTCTTACTCCACCGTAAAAAAAAAAAAAAAAAAAAAGTTTTAGTAGAAATACAAAATACCCCTGCTTCAATTGATGTTTATTTTTTAGACCACCTGTGTTTCTAATTGTATTTACTGTATCGTCTTGTACCACTAAAAAAATAACGACTAATTCAGGAAGAGTTTTTCTGCATATTTCAACTAAAGTAAGTGTTTTAACTGCAGACTGCATACTAAACACACATGCACTTTTATATATGTGGACTATTTTTCCCCTTGGTAAATCTAAGAAAAAATATAACTTCAGCTGGGTCAAATGTCAAGACTTTCTTCTTTTGTTTTATTTGAATGCTTTTCTTTTCCAGACCACAGTACTTCAAACTTATAGATGAGTGCATTTCCCAGATAATCTTGCATAAGAACGGTGCAGATCCTGACTTCAGATGTAAAAGGTTTAACCTTGATGTAGAAGGATTAATTGGTAAGGCCCATTCTTTTGATTTATTTTTTACCCATTTTTCAAATGCTGTTGCGGAAGGTAATGGGGTTACCGGGGTGCAGCAAAAGAAGCCTTAATTGTTTATTAACTGTTCTTTTAAAAGGTTGTTTAGGAGCAAGCTAACATTTGTTAGTTCTATTTTTACATTTGCTCCTCCATAAATTCAAACATAGTCATAAATGCAGAGGTAAAACTATGAGTTGGACAAATGTTTTAGACTTGGGTCTGAATTAAAACAATGTTGATTTCATTGATATAATTTAATATATACGGTGGTGCCACAACTTTGATTTAGACCAGGCCTTAGTTTCTTATATATTTTAAATAATAATAATAATAATTTTAGAGAAATGAGCAAGGTGTTCAACCTACTAAAAGGATTCAAGAAGCAGCACAATTATGTTATTGTAAGAAAATATTCATACCATAATTGTGTACTGTATTACTATTGGATTAAAATTGAACATATTTGTCTCCCAGCATCACTGGGAGTAATCAACTAAGGGCATAGCTGTAGGGAAGCAAGCACATAGACCCTTTTACACTGGCATGCTCTATCCGGGTCGGCTATGCGATTTCACACTGCTTTTGAAGAAGCACGATTGACCTGGGTGACGGAAGCAAATACACAATGCGTGGATCAATGCCACAGAAGAGCTTGTTACGGACAGTTCCATCCAAGCTTCTCTGGATTGAACCGTTGGCCCAAATGTTGATTATGGGCAAATATTTCTTCATCCCTGCTGCAGTCTATCTAATGGTGTGTCTCCGTCAACAAAAATATGTCTAAACAGAATAAAGAGAAATGTTCCTTGTGGAAGTGTAACCGCCACGCAGGCGTGGCTGTTTGTTATATCCCCGGCTTCTGAACTGCTGTCATGCATTTTCTCTCGCTCGACCTGGGCCAAAACCTGTCGACCCACATCCTGAGTTGGGTCGCTGCAACTCTAGTCAACCCAGGTACGACCCAGATACGTGGTTTCACACTACGTGGGATTGTGACCTGGTTAGCCAGAACCAGGTCGGGTCCCGGGTAGGAGTGCCAGTGTGAAAGGGGCTTCATATACTGCTCTGATGATCAGAAATTAAAGTGCACTCGGAGCAAGTAACAGGTCCTGTATAGGAACAGTGTCAAAAATGTCATTTATCTGTCTCTTCTGCCTTCAGTATTCTTCCTTCACTTAACATTTATTGAACTTAAGTGATCACGTCTGATCTGCAGTGGGTAAAAAGACCATCATTTAAGTATTCTGTGATTTTAAAAGAAATGTGCATTTTGTTTTTATCCCACCATAATTCAATTTATTAAGTAGGTGGGGTTGGATTTTTTTCAGCCATTTCTTGCCTACAAAATTATATTTGATATTCAATCTTAAAATAACTTTGTCTCTTTTTGTAAAGTACTTTATTGAATCTTTATTTCTACAGATAACATGGTAGACCAGATCAAAGTAGAGAAGAGTGAAGCTAAAGCTATTGACCTGGAGAAGAAGGTACAGTAATCCACATTAATTGAATACACATTTGACTGCTGGGGAATTTGCAACTGACAACTAAGGCTTTAAAATCCAGTACTTCATATTGGCATGAGCAATTTCACTGCCTCTCTTCTTTTCTCAGGGCTTAAAGCTTTTTCAAATACAACATTAAGAAGCAGCACCTTTCGATTACTCAGTATGTACTGAGTTGTGAATGTACTTTTTCTTTCAAAATTATAAACTTAGCTGCATTAAAGCAAGATACAGAAGCATGGAACCTATTCAGCACCACAAACATGAGGCCAGTAATGATGCTGCTAAGCTTCATCACTGGTATTAGCACCTGACCTAATGTTCATTCTGTTCTGGGGAAGATGCATTAGTACATCAACTGAACTGATTAATAGCCTATGGATCCTTTTGCATTATTATTTTAGGAGAGCAGGTGTTTTACACCCACTGTCTTGACCCAGTTAAAACAAGAAGCTTCAATTTGCTTGCTCCAGAAACTCTTTTTGTAACTATATTTAATTGCTATAAAGTCTAGCCTATCTGAATGTCATTAAAAAAAAAAAAAAATGTTTGACACCCTCTTCATTTTTGCTGCATTGAAACAATTCATTTCTGCCTTTGAGCGACAGCCCCTTCTCTCTACCCCTGCACCCTGGTGTCAGCAGGTCGTGCCTCCTGACAGCTTCGCGATGGTTTCCTTTATTCTGAAAATCAGACAACTATAATAGCTCCCCTGGAAAGAAAGAGGTTGACCCTTATCTGGAGATTGCAAGGCCATGTGTTTTTTTTTTTTTAATTAAAAAATAATAATTTGGCTGTCAGCGTTTGCGGAGATGTGCAAGTGCAGTGACGTGCGGGCAGGCCCCCTGAAATTTCATTACCGAGCAGCATTTTTCACACTGATTATTGTGATAATCTGACCTTCCGTCGGGCCTGCCTGATAGGGGATAATTACATTTGTGACTTGGGATACAATTAGACTGCTGTCAAAGTCACTGAAACATCTTGTGTGTGCATGTGTGTGTCTGTCTGTCTATATATAGAGAGTGTTTGTGTCAAAATGATTTGACACAAACACACCTAGTTTATAAGAGGGTCTTTCGAGTGAATAAGTTATAGTGCAGTTAAAATTGATAACAGAAAAGCCTTAATTATAAATAATTGATCGTGGTGTTGGAGAAACTGTGGTATAAATGAAGGTCCTGGCATCTCAGCTGACAGTTCCTTCTGTTTCAATGGCTAGATTCCCAACAGCAAACGTCCCCTCTGCCAACACAGCATTGTGATTCTAGAATAAAGGAAAGGCTTTGGAAATATGGCCTCATGCATTTTAGTGATGCAAGACAAACCAATAATTGTGTAGTGTACAGTGTATTGTGTAATTAGCGGCCATTTAAGTTAGCGATTTGCATGGATTTTTCAGAATTAGCTGACAGATCCGACTGTACTGATTTGTACCTTTTTCTAATCTTTTATATACTATTTTCCTCACCAGCTTGATACTGAGCTCACTGCCCGACATGAGCTCCATGCAGAGCTGAAGAAGAAGGAGAGTGATTTTGAACTGTATGTGAAAGATCTGAATTCAGAGAAAGAAGCAGTGATCTTGGACAAGCAAAATAAAGAAACGGAGAACAAACAACTGCAGAGCAAGATTGACAACCTTCAAGAAGAGGTGTATATCTATCTATATCTACATATATCTACAGGAAAAAAATGGATACATAAACTCAATACCATGATGCCTGAAGGTTTACATAGAAATGAATAGTAGATGGTTACATCATTAACTGTATAGAGAATGAAACACATTAATTGATTTAAATAGAAATAAGTGAGTGTAGTTCAATGGCATCAAAAGCCTATAAGTACCTCCACTGTTTGTATCAAACATAATTTCCCTTGATAAAGGTATGTTAAACATACTGAACTCTACTTGACACTCTTGGTTCACTTGACTGACCTCTGACTGGAAACAGATCTTACATTCATTCATTCGCAATGACCAAGTGCAGCTGGTTACAGTATCAGTTCACAATGAGTGAGAAGCGAAAAATGAGTTCTTGTTCAATTGGCTTTAAAGCTCAGGTTATTTGGGATAACAAACTTGTCAGCAGAACTTTCAACGTGGATATTTTTTCATTTGAAACAATCGACAATGCTTGATTTCTGTGTGAAACTGAAGGTTGTTTTTGTTCACCGAGCTAATTCTGTCAAATTAGGCAGTACAAGCCAATAACTAAAAGTACAGTCAACAGTTTGGTTTGATTGTTTTCGTAAAAATAACGCTGTAGTTATTTTATTAATTCTTATTTCAATCGAACTATATGAATTGTACCGAGTTTGAACAGTACTGTGTACTGTAATTGATTTATTCTTTGCAGTTCTTTCAATCGTTTTCATAAGGACATTTAACAAAATAAACTTATAAATTACTGTAAATGTGTGAGTTATGTTACTTGTATGCATGTTAATGCCATGGTTCATGTGCACGCATTGTGGATAACATACACCCTGGATAAGTCAACACTAAATGGCATTGACTGTGTGTGTGTGTGTGTGTGTGTATATATATATATATATATATATATATATATATATATATATATATATATATATATATATATATATATATATTTTTTTTTTTTTTTAATTAAGAAAGTACACATACATGTTGCAGTTTATTTGTTAACATTCACCAAAGGAAGTTTTACCTCAAGGGTCATGGGCCAATCTGTAACAATCGCTTATCCAGAGATTTAGTGCATGCCAGGATTGAATGAGAAGTCATTTTTTGAATATAAAATTTGTCATAGAACTACATTATATAGCAGAGCACTCAAACTGAAAGACTTGTGAATGGGATGTTTAGTTTTTTTTTAAAACTGACGGTTCATTGCATAGAAAGAGGGTTACTTGTATCTACTGTCAAAGTGAGTTAAAGTATCATAGAAGTGCATCTAGTCTGCTCGACCATGCTAAACATGCTTTCACTCTAGTAGTTTTTTCTGCTACAGACAACAACAAATGAAACCCGTCAGTATGTCTACGTTCTTAATTTAAAAACAAAAACAAAAAAAAACAAAATATATTATTATTATTATTATTATTATTATTATTATTATTATTATTATTATTATTATTATTATTATTATTAATTAAGAAAGTACACATACATGAGTTGCAGTTTGTTTGTTAACATTCACCAAAGGAAGTTTTACCTCATGAGTCAATCTGTAACAATCTCTTATCCAGAGTCTCAGAATGAAGTACTGGTCTCTAATCTGGATAAAGATGCTCTTCAGTGTCTACTGGGTTCCAGCCTGAAGGTCTGATGACAATTGAAAAACTCATGTAGTTTCAATCGAGGCAAAGAAATGTGTCTTGCTATGGTGTTTTTAAAATGATGTATCTGATTTTAGGATGTGAGACATTTTCAAAATCTGGCATGTGTATTTTATCTGACAGGACAGTGTGGTAACAAATGTACATTATGTATTGCTTCTGACTGTTCATGAACACTGTAGGTGTGATCATTAAAATCAGTCATGACTAAGCTTCTGTAACCAATAGAAGTGCCTTTAGATGTAAGAGCAGTTTATACAGAAAAAGGTCATTATGATCTCATTGCCGCTGAAGCCAGTTTGTTGTATCTCCTGTCGTGATGGGACTTGCTGTGTTTCCAGGTGTTCAAGCAAAATTGCAAATTCAGATTTTGCACATTTTTTTACATTAGCACAATGGAACTACCAGTTTTAGAAAACTAAGCAAAAAGAGTTAAGTGGTGATTTGAGGCAAGACTGCATAAAATAGTCACTTTAACTTGGGTTGGTTGGTAATAGGTTTGACGGTACTAACATGTTCTGTACCAGTGCAGTTGATTTTAATTGAATACATACAAATCAATATTAAAACATTAATCCACTACTTCAGTTTGTACATGTTTGTTGAAAGTTGGCACTTGCATCATCCTTATGGGTTGCATTGTGGTAACTGCTTCTCAGTACTCAGATTGTCAGAAGTAACCATTACAGGTAATTATGTTTGCAAGGCCAACCGACACAGCTGAAACTGTAGTAGATCTGTTTCCATAACAATCTGTATTCTTTCTTCAGATTAACAAGCTGTCTCTAGAACTGCAAGATGCAAAAACCAAGATCATCACAGTGCCAGTTCCAGTGGCAGGACCACCACCAGCTCCCCCACTACCAGGGCATGTGGGAATGCCCTTGCCTCCTCCTCCACCTCCCCTTCCTGGGCAAATGGGAATACCACCACCTCCGCCCCCTCCCCCTCTACCAGGGCAAACAGGAATGCCCCCTCCACCTCCTCCCCTACCAGGACAAGCAGGAATGCCCCCTCCACCCCCTCCGTTGCCAGGGCAAACAGGAATGCCACCTCCACCCCCACCATTGCCGGGGCAAACAGGAATGCCCCCTCCACCCCCTCCGCTGCCAGGGCAAGCAGGAATGCCCCCTCCACCCCCTCCGCTGCCAGGGCAAGCAGGAATGCCCCCTCCACCCCCACCATTGCCGGGGCAAGCAGGAATGCCCCCTCCACCCCCTCCATTTCCAGGTGGACCTGGGATGCCACCTCCTCCCCCTCCCCCTGGCGGGCCAGGGGCACCCCCACCTCCTCCCCCTGGCTGGGGGTTTTCTGTCCCAGTTCTTCCGTTTGGGTTGGTGCCCAAGAAGGACTACAAGCCAGAGGTGCAACTCAAAAGGGCTAACTGGTCAAAGGTAAGATACAATAAGGGGAACAGGACTGTTTTAGCAACCAGCTTAACAATTTATATCTCTCCAAAATACTTATCTTCTCTTATTGATTCTTTGGTAATTCCAGGATAAATAATTACAAAATATAAATGAAATATACACTTTAATGCATATTAACTAAAATGCTGAAAAGCAAACACCTTTTTTTAAATTTGTTTTCCCTTCATGTTCAACCCCCTTAAAAATCATGTATTAAAATACCAAGTGGTGCCTGGGATTTAAACCTGGGAACCGAGCTACTGTATGGTATTGCTAGCCTGAAATAGTGAAAAAATAAATAAATAAATAAATAAATCCAAACTGACTGTATCCTTTTAGCCTAAAGCTACAGTTTAATAGCTTCTCTCGAGTTCATGAGCGTTATACTTTTCCTTTTTTCATTGAGCTCTTTTCATTTTCTGAGTGGTGAAAGGCCTTTGACGAGGGTGTCACAGAAACTGCTTTTTAATAATCCCATTTCTTTTAACTGGCGAATTTAAGTTAATTAGATTGGCTAGAAAGGACAGCATTCTTTTGTAATTTAAATTCTAATAATACAAAATCCTGACGCACACTTTTTCTCCCCCCTTCCTGTATTCGGGCACACGATAATGAAAGGCTGGTATCCATGGAAGTCTGTACCTTTCAGACACACTTTCTGTGATGAAAAGAAAAAGAAAGAATAAAAACCTTAATTGTATGATGGGACTTATGAAAACTGAACAAGAATATATGTTAATTACCATTCCTTTCTGACAGGGATTTATATAGACCCATTGTGAAAGGAGATGAGAAAATTGAGCTCTTGATTACAGCAGGATTCTATTGCTAAAAAGTAGTTAGGATTTAAAAGTATAAGTCCATTTCTTAAAGACATAAACTTCCACAAATAATGCATGTTTTAATTAAATGATTATGTAACTGTTTTGAGAAATATATACCTCCAAAGTTGAAGGCACATTACTCTGTAATCAAGGACTGACAACTGCTTTATCAGATTTAAATTACTGAAGTTTATGGAGTGTGGACGAGAAACTCCGGACCCACACTAGAACACTGACATGAATTGTAATTGCTGGTCCTCACAATGCAAACACACACACACACTTGCAAAGCTTTGTCTGGTTTAAGGTTTTGAAGACAGGATACCCAGGACACGCAATTAAAGCAAATTGCCCATGAAGTAGATTTACTTTGGAGTGGGTAATTCGCCCTCGGTGAAACAAAATACTGTATAGGCCCATATGTGTTTTGGTCACCATCCAATTTGTATTCTTGTCTATAATATAGATTGCGCCAGAGGAACTGTCTGAGAAGAGTTTCTGGACAAAGGTGAAAGAAGATAAATTTGAAAACAATGAACTGTTTGCTAAACTCACCCTGGCCTTCTCCGCACAGACCAAGTGTAAGTAGCTTTGATTCACTGAAAAAGGGCAGGGTTGGGGTCAATACCTGCCTCACTTTCGTCCAATTCCTTCAAAGGAATTGGAATTGATATTTTTAGAGACATAGTAACTGTTGTGATTGTTCAACTGCTTTCATTTGAAACCAATGTAATTGCCTAACTGTGACTTCAGTTTAAGTAACTTGTTGCCACTGTGAGAAGCTCATTTGAACAGAATACTGCTAATTGCAATTTTGATCAATGCTGTGTTGGAATTGATTAAAAGGGAATTGGAATTGATTTTATAAAGGAATTGGAATTGAAAAACAGGAATTGACCCCAGCCCTGCTCATCAGTTCTTTGTCTTGGAATGCGTCTCTTTTGAAGACATTTTGTTTCAAAACTAAAGGCACACAAAATCAAGGGAGGAAATATAGCCAGCTTGCATTTGTATGCTTTAAACAGGCGCAATTCAAATACATGGTTAATGTTCTGTGGCTGGCTTCACAGACTCTGATTCACACTGATATTGCACTACCTTATCTAAGATAGTAAAGTAGTCCAGTGTTAGTGCAAATCTGCATCCGTGAAACCTAAAAGTTGAGAATGAGGGTAATATTAGTGGTAGGATTGGTTTGTTATGTATGACTTTGCTAACTTTTTTTTTTTCTTTTTTTTTCCCCCCAACTTTCGGCCCTTATAGCATCTAAAGGTAAGAGTGCATTTTTTAAATTACATTTTACATTAATACACTGAAACTCTGCCGAAAAAAAGTTTTGATTATAAGCACCTATGGGATTCTGTGACAAAGAGCATTAGTCATTTGCCCTGAAAGATTTATGGGCTTTACCTGAACTAGCAACCAACTTGCTAATCTAGTGCATTTTCACTGTAAATGGGTTTTCTGGATGACTGTGTGGGCGACAATGCTGTGCTGAGAAGAATTTGCTAAGAATTGCCTGCAGAACTCAATTCTGCCTTGAGGGGCTCTCATGTTTTACACTGCTGCTGTAAAACTTTTAATGCAAGTGCACTTTATAGTTTAGGATAACAAAAAGGATCTACAGTAGTGGATAACTAGAGAAATGTATCCAATCACAGGAACCTAGCAAAGTTGGTGGTATAAATACTGTAATTCTTTGTGGTGAGCTATTCTTGCACAAAATATGTCTCAGGATGGGATGGTGTTGAATGCTGATCCCTCCAGTATAGGACAGGAAATAAGTTCATATCTAAACTTTTAAGCTATTTGTCTTTAACGATTATAGAGCTGTAAATTGTGTAAGTAGCAACATTATATCAAGTCACACGCCCTTTAGTGCTTGTAATTTAACTTAAATAGAATTTCAAACAGCCAGTGTAGTTGTACATGATTTAAAGCTACAGTGCTAACTAACAGTCCTATAAAGCAGCTTTCAAAGCAAGAGGGATGTCACATTGCTGTAGAAGGGCTTTATTTCTTAGGGGAAAATCTCTCCTATTTGCAAAGTTTCTAATGGGGAAAATGGTTGATGTTGGCGGATGAGACATTCGGTTAAAAAAAAAAAAAAAAAAAAATCCAGCTTTGCTAATGGGGTCAGCTCCCTTGGGTAGTAATAGGTGTAACTATAAAATGAGTCAGGCGGACCAGTGTGAAGGGTGCATGTAAATGCCAGAGAGGATAGCAAAGGTAGTTCTTCTGTTTCATTATATTCAATTAAAGGTCACAGCTCGGTACATAAAAAAAAAAAAACAGAAATATGGTTAATGGAATCACTGGCTGGGGTCATTAATTGAACAAAATGCCAGGCAGAATTTTTTTTCAGAAACTACATCTGTGCATGTCTGTTGCAGAAAATTGGGTTAATTCAATGTGTTTGTTTTTTCAAAACATGGATTATATGTTTTATAATTAGATTTATTGATGTAGATATTTTCATTGACACTTCAGTACAGAAAGCCAGTATTCCAGGTTTCCCAAGACGCTTAGAGCACATCATTGTGATCTGGCAGAAATTCAAACAGCTAGAAAGGAAGGAACTCCATGTGACATTCCTGAATTTAGCTATTGCATAGGGTTCAGTACCACATGAACTTCTTTGGGCAGCATTTGATTTTTTCAGGGTGTCGAGGACAATAACAAATTTAGTGAAAGCCTAGTTCAGAAATTAGGAATTTTGTTTTTCAGAATTCACCACTACATGGCAGTGTCTAGAAATTGGAATAATTTCTCCACTGGCTTTTACCATGGCAATGGAAGTAATTAGGGCGTCAAAATGGGTAGTGGGAGGAGAACGCTTGGCTTCTGGAATTCGACTGCAACCAATTACAGCATACATGGATGACATGACAAAGTAGCCTGCACTAATCGGTTATTGGGCAAACTAATCGGTAACATTCAATGGGTACAAATGCAATTCAAGCCGATGTGTCTGAGAAGCTTGTGAAAAGTCTTGGGAGGTGGTATGGTGGGGACCTAAAGGACAGAGTTTGTGTGGGAGAAGTGAGACAAGAAGCAGTGCAAGGGTTGAAGAGCCTAGACAGCAGCGCTTTACCGGGCAAACTTACTCTAGTGCTTTTAATTTGGTTTACTGCCCAGGCATCTGTTGCCACTGTGTATGAGGTTTCCTTGATAACAGTAGAGAAGCTGGATGCGTTAATCAGTTCATATGTCAGGAAATGGTTAGGAGTTCCACGCTGCCTCAGCAGAGTGGGACTGTATGGTAAAGGGATACTGCACTGCCACTCTCGTATCTAACCGATGAGTTTAAGTGCGCCAAGGTGCGATTGGAAATGACGTTGGTAGAGTCACACGACAAATGTGTGAGGGAGGCAGCACCTGTGTTGAAAACTGAAAAAAAGTAGGCGGCAAAGGAAGCTGTGGAAGATGAAAAGGCTGCCCTTTGTATCAGTGATATCATGGGGCAAGTACAGCATGGAAGAGGAGGCCTTGGTCTCAGTTCAGCTCCTCCTACATAGCACAAAGTAGTCCCAGCTCAACAGAGGAAGCTAGTAGTCAATAAGGTGCAAAATCAGGAGGCGAGGGTGAGGTGCGTAAAAGCAGTTTCCCAAGCCAAGCAGGGAGAATGGACGAGATGGGACAGTGTGGAACAACGCAAGATCAGCTGGCGAGATCTATGGACAAGAGTGGGATCGTTTTTTTTCATCAGGTCAACATATGATATTCTCCAATCACCACAGAATCCTTAATCTATGGGTAGGAGAGGATCCGTGGTGTCCTTTGTGTTTATCGCCAGCTACATTTAAGATACATTTTGACAGGATGTAAGGTGGGTCTTAGCCAAGGACGGTTTACTTGGCATCATGACCAGGTTTTGCGATATTTGGCCTTAGCATTGGAAGACAAGCGCAGCATGACTAACAGGTTGCCACCAATTCCAGCAATATGTGATACAAGAAGGACAACATTCCTCCGTCTAGGGGAGCAACCTCCAAGTAAAGGTATTAAAACCAAAACTCGTCTAGGACAACTGGACTGGAAGCTGCTAGAGACTGGAAGATGCTGCCAGGTGTTGTCCAACGGCTTATTTTTCCACCTGAGATTGCCGCCACTAACCTTCGACCTGATATTGTCTTATGGTCTGGATCAGCATACCTTGTTCACCTGGTAGAGTTAACAGTGCCATAGGAGGATGCTGTGGATGCGGCATATGAAAGGAAGAAACTTCGGTACGCTCAACTAGCTGCTGAAGTTGGACAGCGAGGATGGAGAGTCCAGGTTAGCCCAGTGGAGATGGGTTGTCGAGAATTTTTGGCACTCTCCACAACCCGGTTTCTCAGACATCGGATTCAGTTGTCAAGAGTTGCGACGCATTGTGAAGAACTTATCTGAAGCAGCAGAGAGGAGCAGCAACTGGCACCAGTTGAGACGAAAAGATTCTGGTTGGGGACCTCAAGCACAGTAGAAAGAAAGGAAGGTAAGTAAGCTGGGCTTAGCCAAGTGGGGGACGGAAGTGGGGGGGATGCTGGGACACCAGAATCACTGTCGAGCCCTCTTATGGTGTTGTGGACTAGTCGACAAAACACCAAGGATGGAAGGTGCCCACTTGAAGACCCCAGAGAAGTATGTTACTCAGCTCAATCCACATGGTTGTCATGCTGATTCTCTGGGGAGGCCGCACTGTGGTTAATCCCTGGAGCCAGCATTGCAGCCGTTGTGTGTGCTGGTGCACCAAGGAAGCAAAATAGGCTGATCCCTGGAGCCAGCATTACGCTTCAGCCATCAACACCAGGCAGAAGGATATCTACATCATCAGATGGAAAAAAACGCAGATGGATCACATTAGTTTACAGTAAAAGAAGCTATGTCTTAGTTGGTGCTTATCTTGGCGAGCGCTGAGTCCAATATTAGTATGAAGTTTTAACACCTACTCTCATGTAATGGAAATCATCATTAATATCACTGTGTGGGAAGCTTGTAGAAAATTGCAATTCTGTCACACCTACAACTGCCAATATCTTATAAACCATTTCAGCTTGCAATGGTTCACTGTTTTGGATCCAATTTTCTTGCCAGTTATTTTACAAAGAATCCACAACCATTGTCAAAGCTTTATATCTCACAAACCGTTTAGGTACAGTAAGGACATCGGAAATACTGGTGAAAAAAATAACCAAATTTCACTGCCACATTGTTTTAAGGTCATATCAATGATACAGATCTTTTTCACATATTTTACATCATATTTACAAGCCATTTGATCCAATGTGATTTTTTATTCTTTAGATTAGGACCTTCCTTTTTTCTTTTCTCTTCCATCCAAATATATTGTTCATGCATGTACTGTAACACAATGCAACAAGTTAATTTATTTAGTTCTTTAGTTAGTTTGTCCATACATGTGTTCATCCATAACTTCAGATACTCAGCCATTATATTATGTCTGTGTTACCTACATGTGTACTGTATTTATATTTGCCTCCTGCAGCGAATCACTATCAGACTCTTGTCTTCAGAGGTTAGAGTAGCCATTAGAACCTGCTTTCCCTAAGGACAGCACTAGGTTTAGCATCTGTCTGCAAACACTTGTTTCTGTCAACTGCTTAATAACACTCACATTGATATGTGCCAAATTGTGTAAAGTATGCTAGCCGCGGAAAGGGAACTACTGCTAACTCAGATAGTGTACATGCTACTCCCCCATAAGGGGATTTGAGAGCTAAGCCAGGGTTTTATAATTCACTGAAACCATGCCAGCCACTAATTCGGATTTGTTTATAAAGCTTCATTTCAATGTAAAAAAGTTGGGACATTGGGGCATAAAAAGTCAGAAAAATACGGCATGAGATGAGATGCACATTGAATTTCAGTTCATTATGGAACCATATTTAGCTCCCATTAATGTATAATGTGTTACTGAATCCGTGGAAATTGCAGATTTTCTGTGGGCACAGGCTAATGTGGAAGATTATATGGCAGTGTGCATGGCATTAAGTAATTTGTCTTTAATGTTTTAGCCTGCTGCGTATTTATCAGGAAAGTCAGTCAAAAACCTCTGTGTTCATATGGCTGTAGACCATTGCACAGAACTGTGGTTGAATCAGGGATGGGGGAGAGAAGGGGGGGGGGGGCAGGAAAAAAAAAAAAAAACACACACACAAGCAAAGGAACATCACTGGCTCCAAGAACAATTGCAATGCCAATGTGTTTTATGAGTTGTCTGTCACAGATCATCACTAATAAACTGTATCCGTATATCTGGATTGTCAACGGCTACTGATTACGGTCCTTAGGCATCTGAAACCTTTAGGTTTTTATCCATTTTTAATATCAAAGTTAATGTCATAGCTGATTTAAAAAAAAAGATTATTTATTTATTTTTTAAAACAGCCTGAAGTGATGCAATATAAAATGTTATTACATCTGACACAAAACACATTGTGCCCTTTTCAGTGTTCTCTGTCTATTTCCATCTGTCTATTTTTATATCTATCTGTTTAGCTCTTTTTCTGTCATGGGCATATAAGCGGATGGGGAGAGGGAAGGTTTGGAGAAGAATCATTGAAAGATACATAGATTGTGAAAGAAGTAGATGTAGAAATCTAGTAGTGGTCCCTCATTACTAATCCCTACTGGGAGAAGCTGACCTTTATCTGCAGCAGCCTACAGTAACCTTCTGAAGTTATCAGCTATGGGCCATGGATTGGAGTTAAGTACTAAATACCCCCCCAAAGAAACTAGTGGACCATCAGTAGCCGCATGGGAAAATAAGGACATTCGAAAAGGAAACCAAATGTAAACTTAATTAACCCTGTCATATTTCAGAAATGGCTATAAATCACTGTACTGAAATGAAAAATAAAAACTAGGGAACAACAAAATGTGGCCTTACTCCTGATTTCTAGTGACAAATGAATATAGGATTTATATCTTCTCGCAAATTCAATTGACGATTTATTTAACAGTTTTATATGTATTTAAAAAAAAAAAAAAAAAAAAAAAAAACATTTCTGATTCAGTGTTTTATGTAAATCAAATGGGCAAGTGAGTTACATCCAAGTTTTCAGTTAAAAAAAAAAAAAAAAACACACACAAGCAAAGGAACATCACTGGCTCCGAGAACAATTGCAATGCCAATGGGTTTTATGAGTTGTCTGTCGCAGATCATCACTAATAAACTGTATCCGTATATCTGGATTGTCAATGGCTACTGATTACGGTCCTTAGGCATCTGAAACCTTTAGTTTCTTAATGTTGCATCCTTTTTTCAGAAAAATAAGTTGGTCGTTTACAGCATGTTGGTCTTAAAGAGGTAATTTAATACAGACTTTTCATATGTTTGGGACTGCAGATGACGGTCTTAATTTTGAAGGTGAATTTACATTGCTACCAATAGGAGCAACTCAGGACTGTAAAAAACAGCCGTAATTGCAGGACATTTTATTGAAGTGACCTTTAAAGGTTTTTCTGTACATTGATTTAAATAAGTTATTACGTTTATGCCATGTTTTAGATTCCAGGGAGGACTTTCTTTTAAAACAAAACCTCAGGTGTGTCTGTTTGAGCACACAATACAATCTAGAAGGGTTCAAAGTTCTATGCAGTTAGGAGACTTATTTGACCACTTTTATGAATTGTTTTCTGAAAGATTGCAATATTAAAACTAAACTATTTTACTAGATTTAAACATTCCCATTGATCTGTAATATTGGCTGTGATTTTGTTTCTTTGAGAGAGTCCACACTCACGCTACTTTTTTTGTTGTTTGTTTGTTTACTGGAATTTTAATATATTTTAATATGCTAGCCCCCTGATTGATCCAGTTGTGTTTTGAAGTGCAGATTTGCAAGCTGGACCAATTAGTTCAAAGACAGTGCTATGATTCCTCCAATTATTAATACATATAATTATACATACTTATTTTAATGTGTTCAACCATCCTGCAGGAGTCAATTTTATATAAAGAATGTATAAGACTTATTCATCAACCTTGGGGATTTTACCCTTTCAGAACACACCAGTCATCGTGCCATCTGGCAGTGAAACCAGTTTCACCTAGGCTGACTAATACATTCAATGACCTACCTAATTAACTCAGGGTGGAAGCTGAAATTTGCAACTTAAGTATTTAATGATCTATTAGATCAAAAGCGTTATTAAAAGCATTGCCAGTATTGGCAGGACAACAGAAATCTCAGAGCTTTCAGTAGCTGTTTTTTTAATTTTCTTTTGTATCTGATTTAAATTAAAGTGACCAATTTGAGCTACTGTGGATACCTACCACATAGATATCCATCCAATGTTTTCCCCCTTTATTAACAAAGTACCAACATTTATTTTTTCTACCTTGTACCCAAATCCGCTTTAGGGATTTTACGTGGTGTGCTTTGGCAACGCACATAAAATTATTTTCCATAATTCTTTTACAGAATCATTAGTATCCGCTTATAGTTTACCATCTCCAAAGGAGATGCATGGAGAGAGACTTGCCATGCTAAAGCAACACATATATTGAAAATATAAGGTGCTAGCTGTTTAAGGATTCTGGATTAATTACGTTTAAAACCTGTTTGCTTTATATGTATCCTGCATAGATACAGTATGATCAGATGCAGGGTTTTCATAATTATAATTAACTTCTTTTTCTTTTAAGAAAAAAAAAAAAAAAGCTTTTAAGGCTTTTGTATTTTTTTTTCTTCATTTTCTGCCTTAGTGTAATGTCACATTAATTTGCACTGATTCACTTTACTGCAGTTTTAATGATGTGCTGTGCTTCTGCATGTATGGGTCACATTTCTTCTGTTCTCTCTTTGTTCTGAAATCCAATCATATCTGATTTTAGAGATGGGCAATCCAATCCAATAACTGCTAATTTTCTGAATACAGTGAGTGTATTCTTTTTCCCAATGCAATATACAAATATGTTTTTTATTTGATGTAATGCTCTTCAAATATTTGTTTATCTGCTACCCAGAGTTTATTCAATATGTATTATTATGACGCCTGGGATTTTTGAGAGCCTTTGTGTGTTTTGTGCATGTGTGGGTGTATCACCACAGGGCTTTCTAAGGCCTTCAGGGGAATCTGCCAGAATACTCACAATTTCTTCAATTTATTTTATTTTATACACATATATACACGTACAGTCATCCTCGGTTAACTCGACACCTCACAGGGATGCCATTTAGTGTTGACTTATCCTAGGTGTCGAGTTAACCATGGGTGCACATGAGCCATGGCATTAACATGCATGTAAGTAACAGAACTCACACGTTTACAGTATTATAGTATTTACTAGTTTATTTTTAGTTAAATGTCCTTATGAAAATGGTTGAAAGAACTGCAGTGAATAAATCAATTATTTTATACAGTACTGTACAAACTCAGTACAACTCGTATAGTTCGATTGAAATAGGAATTTATAAAATAACTACAGCGTTATTATAAAAACAGTTCAACCACAAACTGTTAACTATACTTTTAGGTATTGGCTTGTACTGTCTAATTTGACATGCTAAAGCCATAAAACCTCTGTGGCAGCTTGGAAAATCGGACAAAGCAAACCTTAATGTGGGTGTTTCTTTTAAATACATACACACATACATACATACATACATACATACATACATACATACATACTGTACACATATACAGTACATATGTTGTATATTTAAGGATTGCCTTGTCCGATATGTATTAGCAGTATAGATGTGTCTAGGACTATGTTTTTCTACTAGTTCTGCATTACCAGAGCAAATAAATTCAGCAGACTTTAGATCTAAAGTGGTCAACTTCATGCCATCTTCCATTACATATTTATTTATTTATTTATTTATTTATTTATTTATTTATTTTATTTGTTTCTGGGTTCCTTGAGATTTACATTGAGGCTTTCCAGACTGCTGGTTTCATCAATCTCTTCATTGCCTCCACTGTGCCATGCTTCAGCTTCATGGATAGTTGGAGTTGTCCCCATTTAGAATCCTACTTGTGGCAATTATGACAAGAGATGCAGTTGAGTGTGTCAAAAAAGCATGCAGGCATAAGACAGACACTTTATTAATTAAGATGGTTAGTTTCCAGGGGAGAGTACTTTAAAGTGGAGTTTGATGTTTTTAGTAGCTTAGTTTACATACATGCACGGTGCTATTATAATTGAGAATTTGGTATTGTATCCGTGGTACAACAGTTTTGCATTTGATTTTTTTTTTTTCCCCCGAAAATTGAAAACTCATTTAGGCTTTATTAATGAAACATACTGACAGTTACTCGGTGTGGCCAATTAAAAACCTTTCTCCTGGCATATTTGCATTGCTTAATTATTAATATTCAATATACAGCATTTGCACATGTCCATTTTTTTCTTTTTGTTGCTTTTGTTACAATTAATGAGCACAATTATGATGTGAGAATGTACCAAATCTAAACTACATTTTCCATGTTATGAAGTTATTACCAGCTATACCATTATTTAATAGCAACCTTAGAAACCTTGTACCGGCTGTCATTTTATGTGCTGAACATTACGAACCATTTTCCAGTTTTGTTTTTTATCAGTGGGATCAGGTTCTTGGGATTTGTTTAATAACATTAACATGTGTCATGGTCTTTTCCTTGTTTAATGATAATATAACATGAAATGACACCCGTGACTATTTAAAATCTAGATTCTGGTTAGCTTTGCTATAAAATGAATGCTTCTAATACGATTTTATTGGAATGGTAAAGCCTTTATGCATTGGTGGTAAATACAATGAAAATGTGTGCTGTTGCTTTAAATGGATTTGGAAATTAATTGGGCATGTTGTAATAAGAATAACAAATTATAGCTTCTAGTTCCTAAACTGTTTTTTTTAAAATGTCTATTTTTATATATATATTTTTTGTATGCCCCTTGAGCAGTTTGGATAAAACATATTCTGCTGAATTTGTATTTTTATTCTTCTCCTTTGAAGAGAAGTCCTGTAGAGTGCCTATTGATTATCTCCGCATTGTCATCACGCCCCCTCCTCTCACATGAAGGGTCACATTGCAGCAGGCTGATTTTGTACTTTTGATGCTACTGATCTCAAAAAAGTAGCTTCAAAGAGCCAGATGACAAGACTGCTACATTAACACCCTGTGCTTATCATTTAAGTATGCAGGGCTTTCAAGAAGATTGATGCACACACAATTAATTCCTGCATAGAAGAAAAAAAAATAATAACTTCATTAACATAAATGGGAACAGGATAATGCATAAGATGACTTCTTTCTGAAGTTGTTATTATGATGCCATATATGAAATGAAAAATGCTACCCTCATAATGACAGCTTTTTTTTCTTTTTTTTTTTTTTCTTGAGTAGAACTGCTTTCCAAACCCCCGTTGGGTGTAAATAATAAGATTTCCGCAGTAAAATGCTCTCACCCCCCACCCCCCATACACACACACACACACACACACACACACACACACACACACACACACACACACACACACACACACACACACACACACACACACACACACACACACACACACACACACACACACACCCTTTCTTGAAAATTTGCATAGTTATAGAAATCAGAATCAAGTGCCTTGAGCTGATCTGATAACTGTGGGCCTGCATTTCATTTTTTTATGATTATCATTTTTAAATTCAATAAATTACAAGGCTGAGCTGGGGCGTTTTCTAAAATAATTAGAAAGTAGAATTTTAATTAATATTGTGCCTGTGCAGGTTGCAAGGTGTTGATGCAAGCACGTTGAAGTGGAGAAATAAAAAATAAAAAAACGTGGCAGAAATAATTTTGTATTTTCCACTGTGGAAGATAATATAAGTTGGCAGTTTTGGTGTAAACCATAAGCTGGATCAAAGATGAAAAAGTGAGATAAGCAAACATTTACCTTAATTTGTACAAGTTTGCTTTGTAATCTTTTTTTTTTTCCCCTTCTAATCTTGAGTACAAGTACAGTACCTCTCCACCAGCAAGTATACACTAGGCTACTACTGTATATGCAATGTTACCCACTTCATAACACAACCCTTACGGTATAAGGTGGTATGGCTATATCTCCTAATGTACCCTAAAATGCCTTTTTTTATTTTTTTATAGCATTAGCATTTTTTTTTTTTTATAAGGCTGAAATTCAATGGCACAGTATCCCGACTACAGCGTTATAAAGGTGGAGCACTGTTCTACAGTATATTTCTAATGCAAGTGGTAATGTGTGAATTGTGACTTCTCCCCTTAGATACTGTTACTACCAAGTTCAAAACATTCTAGTGGTGGTACGAATTGTGACATTACACAGGTATCACTAGCTCGTTCACAGGAATCTGTGGGGTGCACTGTTTTGTCAAGCTTTAGAACAGTGAGTTGTATTGTAACATTGAATCTAATAACAGAATATTTAAGCTTTTAAACTTTACAAAATGTTACATCTAAGTAAAAGCGTGGTCTGTTTTTACTCCAGACGCTTTTACAAAGCAATAGATATGAATATGTAAACCCCCCTTTTCCTCTGCCGTTGTTGCTAATCAAGGTTAGCAGTATGGCGGTGTTAAATTAGTGCATTAAAAAGTCCCTGAAGACATTCATTTTGTCCATTTACAGGTACATTCAATTTATATTCCCCTGCCTGCAGGTTTTAATTTTTAACTCAATTTAAATTAAAAATACAAGAGTAAAAGCTAATCTGCGTAAATGTACCAGGGGCACTCTTCCTGCACCCATAGAAGCGCTTAAAGTACTCCTACTACAGTTTTACATTTATTTCTAATATTTAATTCAGATTAATTTTAAATTATTTATTTTTGAAATATTTTAAATATTCTATTTCTATTTTTAGTTTTAGTTTTATTTTTTCTTACTTTTACCTGAAGTACATTTCAAATGTTTCTAAAAGGACCAGGCTATCAATTAATGGAATTTATTTTTTAAAAGACTGCATATAAGGATCTCCTTTTCGAAACTGGTAATCTGTACTGATTTCACAAGTTTACTTCCCTCTCGGGTAAGAATCAATATCCACCCACAGGACATGTTACATTTTCTTATGTTTTCCTCAGGAGAGATATATGCTAAAGCTATCACTGTACAATGTGTATTCAACCACAGATACACAACTGTTGGTTCAAGGCTTGTCAGTAACCACCAGTGAAAGTTGAAGTATGTTAGAACACTATTGTCATGTATTGATTGTAGTGGTTATCCTGTACAAGTCTCATACCACCGATGTACTGTAGATTTATTGCATATCTGTAACCATGCATCTATAGATTAACACAAAAATGTGTCAAGGGGGTGAATTTACTAGAAGCATACCCTTAACATTACCCCTTAAGTTCAGAGCGTTTTCATTAAGCAGTTATACATGCACAGAGAAATGTGTTCATATTTTTGGAATTAAATCATTCAATTGGCATACATACGAAAACCAAGGTGGTTTGTATTTTAGCACTGAATCCCCATAACGCCCTCTGACGATTCTTAACTCTCCCCCTTGTCTGTCTGTCTGTCTCTCTCTCTCTCTCTCTGTGTCTCTCCCAGAGTGGACACTGTAGGCTGGTTGCTGTCTGCAATTATCGAAAAGGGCAGCTCTTCTCCTTGCAGGCAAATTGAAACCGTACCCCTTAGTGCACAAATGAGCCCACCTTTCAAAAGAGATTTTTACATTAATAATTCATGGCACTTAGAGCAAGAAGATAATGATAAAAAAGGAAGAAGTAGAAAAATAATAAACTCATTTCTGTTTCCAGTTAGCCCTGAGAGATTGCATCTCCTCTTCTGAAAATTGTAGGAGATGGAGCAGGACACTGTCAATGGTTCATTGGGTTTTTATTTGGATTTCTTCATCACATCATATGAGCGTGTGCTTTGCAGTCTGTTTCAGAGGCTTTTTTTTTGTTGTTATTCGAAGGGTCTGTTTTGGGTTGAACTAATACATTTTATATATGTCTACAGATTGGTCTTAGTCTTGGGCCTGGGAGTGTTCAGTTTCACTTGGTGTTTAATGTTGTTAACATAAGGTGCTTAGCACCTTCCAATAATTCATAAAGCAGTTAAGAATGGCCCATAAGGGAACTCCTTTTATGATTAGTTCAGGTTCCAGAATGAGTGGTGTGGGATTGTTTTCAGGCTGTGAAATAAATGCTGCACTTGTAAATCCTGCTGCCATTTTAGAGCTTTAAATAGGTTATAAAAAACTACAAGAGTCTATTTAGTGTGTTTTTGCAAAAGACCACAGCGGATTTGAAAAGTTAACTGTTTTGATTCCCCTGCTTTCAAATGAAATAAATAGCCCGATTTTTTGAATACACTAAAAACATGTCTCTGAAAATAATATAGTCATTTACTATACAAGATTTGATTGTTTCTCGTCGCACCAATGTAGGAACAAGTTTAATTGTCAGACTGCAAAGCATGTTAAATGTGCCACAATCTTATTGCTTATATCTCAACAGAAATGCCTCTTTACATTTCCTTTTTTTTTTTTTTACTTGTTGGGGATTTCTCTATGAAGAACATTTTACTCTTGGTGGTCAAAGTGCGGGCTTCAAGTACTCTGTATAAAAAAAAAAAAGGTTCTGTAACTACTGTATTTTAAAATCTGTTTTTCTAGCACTATAATGAAACCACCTCTCTCCATTTCAACAGCATTTAAATTCCCTGGCAGGGAAAATCCATTTTTACAATGCCTGATAGCACCAGGCATTATTTGAAATGTCAGACACCCTGCTGGTAATGATTCGCTTTGCCAGTAAACTCATTTGTTTTGATGAAGGGATGTTTGCATCGCTTCCAGCTTTACTTTTTTGTATTCAAGACTGGAGTGCAAAATGTTTTCCATGAAGTTACTTTTGTTGTTTATTTATTTTAATTTCCCTCAATGTATGTTGAGTGTTTCAAGTGGAGAGTGTTCTTGATCAGTTAACCATTTCTGCTTTTGTTAGAATTGAATTACTTGGAGTTGATAGTGTGAATATCAGGGTGACACGCTTACCGATCAGAATGTGTAAGTGATTAGCAGTCATGCAGTGTATAGTCTCTCACTTTCTTGCTGTAATTTGCTGTTACAGGTTTTTCCAGTGAGTAATAGTTCTAAACATCTTCTTACATCTTAATTTCAATTAAACCATTTTTTTCTAACAAACCTTACTTTTTATCAGCATCTGTTGACAATGTCACCAATTTATTTTATTTATTTATTTATTTGTTTTTAATTTCCTTGCACAGTACCATTTATTACACATGAGCGCTCTGTTTCCAGAAATAATTGTTTTCTTGTAGAGGATGTCATTGAATTTCATCAGAGTGAAAATATTAAATACATTTGCACAGCTGGCTTATTTTCTATCGGAAGGACACATTTAAGTGGTAAAGTTCAAGCAAAAGGGAGTGCAGTTTGTTTCCAGTTATTAAATGTACTAGTCTTTTTGTATTCTGAATAGTTCCAATGAGACAGGCAGTAAATGCATGTTATTTCCCTTTCCTTTTTAAAATAGATGTTTTGGAAAATAATTTTAGCCTGGATAAATCATTGTTACAGGAGACATTTACTTTTATTTCCCACTGTTTTAATATTACCCAGTTATTAATTTAAACGTTGAATAATGAGACTTTCTGAAGCAAGTGAACTGTATAATGCCATCCTGTGAATACTCATACTGAAGACCTTCTGCTGGTTTACATTGAAACATCTCCTTGACACCTATACTTTATTAAACTAGAATTAAATTTATTAGTTCTGTTTTAAAATTCACATGATCACTTCTGCTTTGAAATGATTCATAATTTCACTTCTCGGACAACCTAAAGCCTACCAAAGATAAAGAGGATTATATTGTGATTGGCCTGACGTTGGACAATGAGTACTATTTTGCAAGCTTTTTTTTTTTTTTGCTATCATTTATAAAATGTTTAATGTGTGGGTACCAAGTACCCTACTCTCTTCAGTACAGATCATGCTAGAACGGTAAGGCTATGTAACCGAGAGCACTGGGTTGGAGACAAGTTAGAAGTCTAGGACAAATGACTGTCTGCAGAAGTAGGACAAACGGTAGCATTAAGCACAGAAAGACTGATGGAGGAGGAATCAGCCCTCTTTCTCAGTGGAGCTAGCATGTTGGAGCTGAGACAATGCTACAGATGCCCAATCGCCTGACCCACATACAGACCTTTCAGGGGATTTGTCAGATGTATTGATAATTTTAAACACTAATGAATGGCTATGGAATTGGACTTGCTGTAGGGCAACACTTAATTTTAACATTTACATTTACATTTTTTTTAGTTTTCTTTTCAGTTGCAGCAGAGGATGTATTTCTAATTAACAAGTATCAACAAGTACAAATATATTGCATTGCTAGGATAATACAAAATGATGATCCTGTCAGGCCTGCTTTATACAATAATCACCTTTATCAGGATTAATTAGGAATTTAAATCTAATCTGTTATTTGATCGTGCTGGATGCATTTCTCTTCTCTTTCATAAGATTTCTGTTTAAATCATTGTACTGTGGTACACAGAGTTCTCTTCTGTTACTACATTGTTCTAACCCTGCATCTGAAATATTGCTTCTGAGCTCTCAACCTTGGCTGTGTGTTGTTACTTTATCTGTGTTATAGCCAGACCTTGACTGCAGCTATTCAATTCTATTAAAATTCGCTGCCCATAATGTAAGCAAAAATCAAAAATTAGGGCTTGGCCAATTCAAAAGCCAATCTAGTTGTTTCAAAGAACGAAATCTGTAAATTAAATCAATTTTACTACCAATGCTCCAGTAATATAGGAGGTGAGGGCTACCTCCGTGCAAAACACAGAAACACTATACACAGAATCTAGGAATTTCCTAGTCCATATAACTAACCCCTAAAGAGAGCTTGTAGAACTTGTGATTCAACCAGCTTGCACTTTTTGCTGTGAAGCAGCTTTAAGGAGTTGTTATAAGGCTATAAAGGCAGTTTTCTTGTAGCAGTTTGTAAGGGGGTTGCAAGTTATGTGTGGTATATTGTTTACTTGAGGATTCCCACAAGCAAGCATTCAGCCCTCGTGGTGTAGAAGCAGTTCCATTGTTGACGATTTTTTCCTCAAAAGAATCTAGCAAGAATCCACTTTGTAACAAGTTGAAGGAGCATTTTAGAGACCATCAACAAAGGAGTTGTTGCATTCTCAATGTTTCAATGCCACTTGCTTCTCTTTTTGGTGTCGTGACCTGTGGACACTGTGATTTACCTTGCTTAAAAAAAGCTGGGAGACCAATCCAGTAATAAGTCCCGTCAGTTGTGCAACAACAGTAAGTGGGTGTCAGCAAGTGGCTTCTGAACGAAGAGACACACTGAAGAAACATGTTTGAAATGTAGAAAGTGCAGTCTTTTGGTCTCATGTAACATAAGGGGTTAAATGTACTTTTTTCATTTTTTACCGCTTCACTTTTTTTTTTTTTTTTTTTTTTTTTTTTTTTTTTTTTTTTACTACAAGGTACTGAAGGAGCCCCCTGAACATTAATATTTAACTATGCAGCACTCTTGCAGTACGCATAAGGGCTAGCTACCAAGTATCATTAAAAGCAACCCTCCAGCCTTTTAAACCGGGAACCAAATTGAAAACATGTAGAATATTTACTGTCAGGATTTCCCCTACCTCAAAATGAATCTCATGGGGTAGGAGAGTTGGTTGTATCGCATCTGTGAATCTAAGCATTATTAAAGAAAAGGAATACAAAAATAATGGAAGGAAGCCAGTCAGACTGATTTTATGCCATTAAATATTTCCTGTAATCAGTGCACTGGAAATGGCATTGTATTTCTAACGATATTTAAAATAAATAAATAAATAGCATAACATAAAAACTCTGTATATTGAAGTAGTTGCTGTGCAGAAATTATATTCATATACCTGACTGCCCTTGTAACAGACCTTGCATCCCCGTGAGTGTATTCTATGTGCAAGGAAATGATATAGCCTAATTTTTCTTATATATAAATGTCAGGGTTACAGCGAGGCTTGTCAGTCAGTTTCTTACAAATACCTCTCATCTTACTGCCAAACTTTGGAGCTGTTAGTCGGAATGACTGGCAGCTTCAGTCCTTCCAGTAACAAATAGCAAGCAAAAAAAGACAAAGCTCCAGATCATGGAGGCTAGTTTGTGAGCTTTTTTAGTAAAGCCTTTTGAAATTTGAAGTACATCCAGTTAAATGTGCCTTAGCCGAGATTGCTCCCGCAATGATGTATAAAAAGTACCTCCAATTTTCTGCTGTACTGAAAAATAGGAAATTAAATTAGTCCAAGACTGCCGTGTTTAAAATTTCATTTGTCTTTGACTGAGGGATTTTTTTCCCCCTCAAAAGAGAATCTAGCTCCAATTGTGAGCACGTTGTTACAAATTGAGTCCGTCAGTGTTTTTTTTTTAATTAAATCACCATTTCAAATCAGCCATGGAATTAATGGAGCCTTAATGTTCAGTAACTTAAACTTAACCTCTTTGAAAATAAGCATACAGTAGTTACTTTATTTTTTTTAGCTAAATATTATATGTATTAAGCACAAACTGCATAGGAATAATCATTAAAAAAAAAAAAAAAAAAAAAAAAAAGCCTGTCTTTAACCCATTAAGTACCAAAACATTTGTCTTTGGGAAAACAAATCGGAGCACAATGTTTGCTGCTTTTGATGTAGAGCTGCACTCCAGAAAGAGAGATGTTGCTGTAGCATGTACTGTACTACCAGCTGGCAACTAACAGGCTTACGTTACATCCTTAATTGGTTAAAATAGTTAATCCTCAAATCAAATCTGGGGGTATTAAACTGGTGTATCACTGCAAGACTACTAACTGTAGTAGTCTTATGAATTGAATTGCCAGCCTAACCTTGAGCATGGACATCCTGTGCTCTATTTAATTAAACTAATATAATGGTGGAAGATCTTAATACCACCATAGTTTACATTTTTTAAATAAGACCCTCCCTTCCGTTTTGCATGTCTTTAGCATAAAGGAGTTCTGAGGTAATGCCTTTTACCAGTGTAATGTGTTTTTTTGGGATGCTTACTGTAGCCTAGGTTAGAAAGGGCTCCTATTGTTTCAGGAATAGCAAGGTGTTAAAAAAATCTATATATAAAATAAATGATACACGGTAGGTTGTAAAGTGGTAAAAACCAGCAGTTGGTTGAATAAATTGCAGGAAAAGCGAGGAGTCAAGAAATAAGTGCTGTCTGCCTCAGGAGCGCTTGACCCTTGTGTATTCATAGCTCTACAGGGTTATTCATCATACCCCCTAGGAGCAACGATCGATGCATGTTCTGTGGATCATTGCAGCACCACCATCTTGTGCACGCTGAACTATATTATGAAGAGAAGAGAATAAAAAATAACGAAATAATCTGAATACAATAATAATTATTATTAATATGAACTGTACGTAAAGGTAGTTTAACAACTAAGATGCTGTGTGCCAAGTGGATTGCATTCACTGCTTCAGTGGTCAGCCTACACAAATTGCGTTTGTCATTTATTTGTTTGAGGTTGGGCTCCTGTATAGATAGGAAGATTGAAGATAACCGTTTCTGATGGAGAGGTTTTTCAGGAGACAATGATTTGTTAAATCGCTGTGTGTGTGTCACACTGTCAGATTGCTGCAGCTGTAAAAAACATTTTTTTTTTGGGGGGGGGGGGGGGGGGTCAAGTTTAGCATGTCTGAGCGGGAGAAGTGGTAATTGCTGTGGCACATGCTGTTGTCAAATTGAGGTCTTGGAAGGAAGTGAGAGAGATACAGTGACATAGTCATTAGTAACCAGCTCATTCTTCTACTTTCACTGGCATCTACAGTTAACATGGGCATCAGCATTTGGACTTTGATTTATGGAAAGCTACAGTAGAACTGAATTTAGTGAAAGGGATTTCATTTTAAATACATTTGCTCTAGACATTTAAATGATTTTAATCTTAAATATATACCGGTATGTCACAAATCACAAGGCAGACTGTGTATGGAGAACATTTATTTGAACTTCAGTTTGGTATACATTTGCAATTTTAACACACACACACACACACACACACACACCAGTAGTAGAGGTTTAAAAAAAAGACGTGTAGGTATCGTAATAGGAAATGTTATTTTAAGTTTTTACATTTTTTTTGTAAAGCTATATCAGTCATATGCTATAAACTTAATCAGTGAATATAAATGTATCAAAACATTCTGTGTGTGTGTGTGTGTGTGTGTGTATACACACACACATACATGCATGCATGCCATTTACTCAATTTGTGAATATTTCATTTATTTTCAGTACACAAAAGAGAAATCACACTGTTCTCAATATTAATTCACTTAATTAATGGAACACTTTCTGTCTTTTACTTGGTATTTTTCTAATAAGCTTACCAAAAGTGTGTTGATAAATGGAATCGATCTTACTTTAGCCCTGTTGCACGTTGCTTGCGCTGCAGGCAGCGGGTATTGCCAGGGGGTCCTGTATCCAGCAGGTTGCATGTTGTTGCTTCACTTCACATTCTACATTGATCATATTTGTCATTTTTTCTCCCCTTGTTGCTCAGGCTGAGTTTGGGGAGATTTAAAGACACACAAAAATAACCTTGGGTTGGATACCAATATTGCCCTGATGCAGTGTATTCAGAACAGCTGCAATCATTAAGTGTTTCTTTTGCAAAAAGCAAATGAACAGAAGTTAATAAAGTGGAACATGCTCTACTTGACTGAGGGATGCATATGGTCACACAGTATGTATTTTATATACACCAAATTAGGGATGCACGGATTGTTTTTTGGGGGGGCACGATTTCAGATTACCGATATTCAATATCAGTAATTAGCAGATGCTGATTCCCATATTATTATTATTGGTAAAGGAAATAGCAGGTGACATCCTTGCTGACATGGAACTTAAAAACATTATATACATGTGATGATGGGTAGATTTACAAAATCGGTCGTATTTCGAGGTCACACTACACTAAAACCTGCATTTTATTATAAATCTGCATTTTTCATGCTTAAAATCTGCTTTTTACAAATTGTGTTTACAGTATTCATATTTCACTTCCGTTTTAACATTGTAAACGTGAAATAAAGTGCAGTTACCATGAAAAAATAGTGCACTATTAGAAGTAATGAAAATAGTCACGCTTCTATTTTATGTAGATAAATACACAACAATAAGATTGTGTTAAAAGAAAGGTAAATACTAATGTGCGTCAAACATACTATTTTCAGACACACAGCTTAACAGAAAACTCAACTGATTTTTATGTAGACTGTATATATTATATATATATATATATATATATATATATATATATATATATATATATATATATATATATATATATATATATATATATATATATATTGTTGCGACTTTCTGTTATGTGGAATGTAATAAACGAGAACCAAAATGGTGAGTTTTTTTTTCCCCTTCACTTTATAACGCCATTTCCAAGTTTGTTTTATTTGAAGTGTTTAAAGTTAAATTTCAGTTTTCGTGTGCTTGTTCAGCTACAAAGACAAAAGTAAACCTCATGTTACTACTTTATGAAAACGTGCCGATTTACTGTAAAGAATCGGCAATGGCAAGGAATGAGAAATAAATAAAATGTGTTGTCAACTTTATCTACTATTTAAACAAAACAACATTGAACTTGAACTGCTGTTTGGCATCCTTTGTTTTGTAGTTACTTCACTGGGGTAAAGTAAGTTCTACACAGCTTACTCTTTACTCCTGGGATATTTTTCTATTTTAACGTGTTACATAGTGTAAGGTCTTGCCGTAAAATAAAGGCACACACACAAGGGCCACGGCTACTCCCCGTACCCCTGCTGCTATGCTGTCTCTTCCTGCATTCAGAGCAATGGCTTTTTTTTATTTTATTTTTCAGTACTCAACCTTTTAGAAACATATTTGCAGACAGCTGAAGGTTTTACAATTATAATGTTGAATGTTAATATCTGGGTTATACTATTAAAGGTCAGTTCAGAATACAGTACCAGGGTTCAGATTAGCTAGAGCCTAGTGTACAAGTCCAACTTGATATTGCCAGGTTGCGAGTCTGACTTTGAAAAATGATTAAACCTGTCTCTCTTTATCATCAATGCATAGCACAGCATCAAAGACAGCCGATTGGTGTTGTAGATTAAAACAGTTCTAAGTGTTCGTTTTTGTGTAAAATGTTATAATTAAATAACTTGGTGAACAGCTAGAATCTATGCTGTCTGCATACTCTAGATTCAATGTCTCTCTTTTAAATTTCAAGTGATTGAACTGCTTTATCTCTCTCTCTCTCTCTCTCTCTCTCTGTCTCTCTGTCTATAATATATATATATATATATATATATATATATATATATATATATATATATATATATATAAAATCTCCAATCATTAAAATGTATAACTTGTTGCTGCTCTGATTCTCCTGAACTTTCCAATTAAATGTTTTAAAATTTGAATGTCAGTTTCACAGCCTTTCTCTGCTGACATTTTCGGGCAGGATTTCTCATTATTGTGTCCCTGCAGATAGCTGATTAGGAGTCCATCTTAGACGTTTTAAGAGAGGAAAAAAAGACAAGAGCTCAAAAGGTCAGAAAGAGAAATCTCTCTTCCTCTCGAAGTCCCGCCAGCTTCTCTTTCTCAAGGACGTTTGGAGTTTTTATTCTTAATTATACACGAAGGACCCTTTTCCCTTTTTTCTTTCTTTTTATTTCTAACTTTAAGTTAACGTCCTACATGTTCACACTGGGTGAGTGACACCAATGTTCTCTTTCCTGACTTAAGGGAAGATATCCAGGCATTTTATCCCATTTCTTTGTGAATTCATCAGGGAGACCCAACAGGCGATTGAGTGCTCGCTGAATAAGAAGGGTGAATATATGCTTTGAGGAACAGACTTCGATTTAGAAATGTAGCAGTATTACTGTGCGGAATGGGTTTGTTTTCAAGGTCTGATATAAGTAGCTTTCAGATAAACAGGCATACTAGTGGCTCAATAAAACATAAGACTAGGTACTTAGCAAGTACAATATAAATAAATACATAAATAGTAATGGTTTTGATGATAATAATAATGTAGCAATAACAATGGTGATTATGATGGTAATACTTGTAATTAAAAAGTCACATTGATGCTGTACAACACAGATGTTTTTATAAGCATTTACCCATATTAAATATGCATATTTTCCAAAGGCAAAGATGTACGTTATGTGCAGGAAATGTCTATAATGTGCATAATGTTCAAGTTTACATACAGTATTCTAATTTGGGGGAAGCTCAGAGACTTTTATTGTTGCAGATCCAGCAATATGCTTATTTTGTAGCTATGCAAAATAATATGCCAGTAAAGTTTCCATCTTGTGAAAGGTAGGCTATAGCCTGTCCTTTCAGTTCATTGCTTTAATCGCTCTAAAGAAAGTGTCAGAACCCTGCAAAGGAAGGGTCAGAGAATATACTCCAGCTGTGCCAAATCAGTTGTCAAAACCCTGTCAGGGAAAGAGAGGCAGACCTTGCTTTCCAGTTCAGTATATACATTGTGCTCATTGAGTCTTGTCAGGAAGGGGTGCTACATTCACTGCTACTGTAGGTCTGGCTTCCATTTAAGTGCTTTTCACTGTGCTGACCAAAGTGACAGGGCCTTTTCATTAGAAGTCTAATGTTTGCTTGTATATGTAGCTCTCCAGTTTAAATTGCTCTTAAATGATTAGAGTAACCCTGACCAAAAAAGGGTTAGGCATTGATTGGGATCTGTACTTGTCAGCCTTTTTTAATACTTTTAATATTCGGTTTTGTATTACATTTCTGTGTTTGGATGTTAAAATGATGCTGGATGAAGAGGTATACCATAACAACTCCTCAAATTGTAATGCAACTTAGTATAGGCATTCCTCTGTTACTGTTTACTGATTTTGAGATTCTGGTTGGATTATTTGTGGACCTTAATGTTTTCCTTTCTTCTGTATAATTTCTAGGCCAGTTGGGAGAAATCAACATGCATTAGTCAGTGTTCATTAGTTCAGGGTAGCTCCTAACCTTCTAGAGTGCAGTGCTATGAATGACCTGACACAAAGGGCTGGCAGAGGCTGGTTTCCAATGCCTGCAGTGACTTCAATCTGCTCTGAGCACAAGGGCACCCAGTAATGTTGCAATACCGCTGGCACTGCTTGTGCTTTTTAAAACGACCTTGAAGTTCAGCATTTTTCGGAGCTCTGTTGTCCATGCACCATAACAGGCAAGAAAAATGCACAGCGCCAAATGGTTATAAAGAGAACAAACAGAAGAAAAAAAAAACCACAAAGGGGCAAAAGCACATTTTCTGACGCTTTCTGTAGGGCAAGATATAATGAATGGAGTCTGACTATTCAGCTCGTCTCTGTATGCCCTCAAGGTACAGATGATTAGGAGTAGTTTTATGTAAAATGCCTGTTCATTATGAATAGATTGAATGCAGTATTAATGCAGGTGGTGCACTTTTTAAAAATCTATCCATTACACTGTATATTAAGTTTGATTCAGTGTTGCTTTGTGCTCATTAGCGACCTGGAAAGCTATACGTGGGATTGCATTCAAGGTCAGGCATATGCAAAGACACTAGAGCTGCTTTTATGATTGCTGTAATGGTTGTTGAACTGGAGAATGCTAGAAACCAAAGTAATTAAAACAAAGAAGCATACCGAGACAGCCTGCATGTCAGTTTGACAAATGACTTACTTTATCTTTTAATTTAAATTTTGTAAGTGTTAGTTTTAATCAGCGTCCTTTTGCCATTTTCAAAACTTTTCTAAAAAAAAAAAAAAAAAAGCTGAGGAGAGACTTTTTATTGTACCAAGGTCCAAATCCGGACCGTCAGTACATTTTCTAGAGTCGTATCTTTTGTTTTCAGTTGCTTTCATGTTCTATGAAAGATCTTTCTTACTTTAAAATTGCATTGCCTTATAAAAGATTATAATGGTAAATGTGTATTTTGGAGTTTGTTATGCTTTTGCTATTAATGTGCTTTGTTTTTAAAATCATTTACAGTAAGTATGTAATACTGTGTTACACTTTTATCATGGGATACCAGAGTACACATTTTTAGGTCTATAAGCACAGAAGTATGAAATAAAAATGTGTGTTTGTCAGGAACCAGGCAATAAGAAAGGGCAGCCAAGGGAGTTTTATAGACAGACCAATGGAACTACAAGGAAAAACAAAGAAATCTAAATGTAAGGACGAATCAAAACCTGGATAATTACTAAACAGTGTTTAAAAGCATTTGTTGTGTTTGGCTCCAGACTTTAACTGTAATCAAGTAAAAAATATATATATATTGACATACAATATTCGACTACCTCATGCATTACAGCAGGTAAATGATGCTTTCTTGTAAGCATAAAGAAATACAAGATTGTTCAGGTCTGTAGACTTCTGTGTAACATTATCAATGAACCACAAGAGGGCAGTGCTTGCTAGTTTTGCAGTAGATTCAGTAATGTATTTTGTACTGGCCAAGCCTAAGTGGTCTTGTATCTACACGCACAAAGCAGACAATACATGGACTTTAAATCCCAGTTTCAAAAACAACATTTGGTGTCTGAACAGCTCCCCACCATCTTTTCAGTATTGCCCTCTTTGTCAGTTCACTGTTAGTCACAGCAGGTGATTATCATATGTCTACCTCCTGGAGAATTCTCTTATTTTTCACACAGTGACACTTTGTTGTTTTCAAAGTGGAGAATGCTTTTTGTTAACCTGTTTGGCTCTGGATTTCAGTGCAGGCTGTGTTTGGACTGTAAATGGCTTTTTTGTGTGTGTGTGGTTTTTTTTTTGTGGTTTTTTTTACAAATTTACAAAGGGGCAGAGTAGTACTGGATAATTTTATCAACAACATTAAAAAAGAAAATTGCATCCTCTGCTGTATTACAAATATAGTTACTCAAACTGAAATCTCCAGCTAATGCAATTATTAGGTAGGGCATATAGTATAACAAAGTCAGCATTTCTTTCTTTCATATTCCCCCAACTCTATCAAACTGTTTTATATTGTTTTTTTCAGTGTAAGCAATTTCATTCGGCACCACACACAGTAACAGACTGAATAAATACAGTCTGATCTGCAATCATTTCCCCTTTGTATACCCAGCATCAAATTTACACACCTGCTGACAATAAAGTTGCAAGAATGTAATTTTAAATAGCAACAGAGAACCGAATATAAACCTTGGAAATCCAATTGACTTTTTTAGTTTGTGACCAAAGCGAATTTCATTTGGGGAAAAGAAGAATCATCCCTGAGCTACAAAGCTTTGAGAGTTCAGCTTTGAAATGGGAAGGCAGAGAGAGAATAAAGGAGCTCAGCCCCCCCTTGAAGTGTTGGCTGATTAAATCCTGCATTCAGACCCGCAGGCTCAGTCAAGTCCAGAGCCAGCGGAGAAACAAACTCAGTCAGCCTTTGCTGAGATTAGCAGCCCTCCTTGTTACTATCTGATTTTTAATTAAGCAAGTGGCATGGTTCGCTTCGGGCAAGGGACTCTGTCCCAGTTTAAACTTGGCAATGAAAAGAAAGAGAGGAGGGAGAGAGAAGGAAAGGCTCTGTGTAGTTGTTAATATCCCCCCCCCCCCAATATTAAACTAATCAGGAGTGAAATGGTGTTTTTATCTTTTTCCATGCCTGGTGTGCACCCCGCTTTCACTAGCTCGGTAATGCTGGTTTATTCGCTGTCACTTTCATAATGTAATGACTTTGGTTGATAAATGTTCTTCTCTATATTGAATCAAACAACATTAGAGTTAATTTACTTTGTTGAAATCTCCTTGACTGAAATACCAAATAGGAAAAACAAAATGTAGTTCAAAGGAAAAAGTACAAAAAAGAACCTTGAAGCTTGAAACCCCTGTCTACTCATTTATCATGGATTTGGGAATTTTTCAGCAAAATATTAAAATTGTGTATGTTACAGTATACAGAATCTCAAATAGAAACACTGACCAGTACAAGTTGACATGAATATATCCTAAATAAACTACTATCCATCAGATGTCTTGAGCATATTAATGGATCAGGCCCATCAAGTGTAGCATCTCTAATATGTTTTTGAGGAATTGCCCTGATATGTTTTGCAGCAGTGTGGAGTAGTGGTTAGGGCTCTGGACTCTTGACCGGAGGGTTGTGGGTTCAATCCCCAGTGGGGGACACTGCTGTTGTACCCTTGAGCAAGGTACTTTACCTAGATTGCTCTAGTAAAAACCCAACTGTATAAATGGGTAATTGTATGTAAAAATAATGTGATATCTGTATAATGTGAAATAATGTATAATGTGATATCTTGTAACAATTGTAAGTCGCCCTGGATAAGGGAGTCTGCTAAAAAATAAATAATAATAATAATAATAATAATAATAATAATAATAATAATAATAATAATGGCAGCACAGAAAGAAGATGTGGCCTAGAGAGCTGTGGTGGGAATAGGCTGAAAATTGAATATGATGTACTTACTGATTCAGACACCAGATGGCATTCGTAACAGTTCCTATCTCAACTGATGACACATAACAAACCCTAAATTGTGAGCAATTTCCACCAGAGTTAAAAGTTTCATAAAGATGACAGTTTCAACTGATATTTTTGTACACTGAATTTCATCTGACGTGCAGCAAAGCAGGCAGACGCATAGCTTTGTGTGTTTGGAATTCTGGAGCAGTACTAACCAGAAGTAGCTGTGCTGCCTTGTGTAATTCAACAGTTCCAAGCTTTTAGACCATCTCAGTTGGTTTCAGAAGCTGTCAATGTAGCTATTGGTTATTATTTATAAGCTGGTTATAAGGATGGTATGTAATCAACAGTAATAATGTTCCCCACTGTGACCCAAGTAACATGGTACGGTACACAAAAGACTGATATATTTTATGTGGTGGAGATTGTGTTACAGTACATTGTTTAATATTAGAAGACCATTCCTGTCAAACATGTTATAATTACTAAAAAAAAAATCAGCCCATTGCTGCTGTGTCCTTGAACTGAATTGTATTACAAATTGCAAAAAAAATTGAATGCAGTTATTTGTTACTGAAATTTAGCTGTCTAAGTCAATATCAGTCTTACGTTTCATCCAAATGTAATTTGTTAAAAAAAATATATATATATAGAAGATGGAGCTCAGAAAGGTTTTAAGTTGCAACCCAAGGATGGTTTGCCTGCTGCCCTAACAGCCATTGGGATAAATTAAAACCTTTCCTCCTCCTGTCTTCTCACCACTTTCCCTACCTGTTCCCAGGCCCTGGTGACTGACTTCAGCCCCTCCTCTGTATAATAGCACAACATCTGTCCAGACAGTGTGTTTGATTACAGTCAGCTCTGAAGCAGCAGGGCAGATGTTCAGGAGGGCTTGGCATTACAACAAGTCCCTCTGTGCAAAGGATAAATCTGAAACTTCTCAAAGAAAAGCCTTTGGGAAAGCTGCATTAACACTTCTGCACAGTACAGACTGTAATTAACAGAATACACAGCTCATAAGCTTCGTTTCAAAGGCAGTGTCCCCCACCAGTCCTATTAAAGTAAAATAAATAGATAAAGTGCTATACCAACTGTTTTAAAGACACAGTACTGCCTAGTGTATTCAAACATACAGTAACTAAAGGTGCTGGTAGATTTACTAATGTATATATTACAAAAGCAAGTTCATTAGTTTGTAAAGATGACGTTTCCCTGTGCAAATGAAAGAACATGTAAGTACAGTGTGAACAATACCATATTGTATTCAGACATGTCTTATCCCCGTCACCGTTATTACAGAATGAAGGTGCATACAGTATGTTCCTACATTAGAGGCTGGGTTGAATGGGAAACATGGAAATCGAAGATGTAGGATGCAAATAAGTTAAACTGAAGATAACATATTGCTGTAGTACTGAGTGGTGGTGTAGCAGTAACATAGGCAGTGGAGATGAGAGTTTGGGCAGACTGTTTGTTGTTTTGAGGTTGCTGATAATATACAAAGAGAAAACGTTTAAATGAAGAGCATGTAGTATATACCAAATTTAAGCTCGTATTGTGTTCATGATTTCACCAAATGCTCTTCAGCCTACATGCAGAACAGCAATTTCTTATCTAAATAAATTGATTAATTATAAAAGGAATTTGAAATTCTAATGCATTTGCTTGATTTTCTATTTTCCAAGCCTCACCCTCGGTGCAGATTGCTTGTCTGCAGGGCTAATGAAGTCTTTTTCTTTTAAAGCCTGTAAGAGCTCACTAATGAATGGACACTGCCAGAGCAAAGAGGTCTATAAATGGTGAAATCAAGGAGAATGCAATTTTATATTAAAAGTACATTATTAAGGGGATGGAATTCAACTTGGATCATCTGCCTTCAAGCATAGTAATCACACTTTCCATTAAAAACACAGAGGGGTAGTTTAGGAAAGTATTTCTTTTTTTTTTTTTCTTTCTTCAAGCTCCCAAAGCCCTGCTTTAAGATTGAGTAGGCATATTCAGGCAACGATGGTGGTGTGTCAGAGGTTACTTGAAGTCAGTGTTTATCAGATTGAGTACAGAAAAATAAATGAGAATGTCTAAGATGTTTAATTGGCGGACACAGATTGCAAAATCAATTTAATGGTCATATTTTCTACTGTCAACTCATTTTGCTGTGGAGAGAAATGTGCATCTTATAAGTCTCCGTATAATAGGTTTTAAAATAGTTTCTAATTATTTTGCAGTGCTGTTGCAGGTAGTGTCTTTATTGAGCAGAGAAACAACATTTCTGGCTCAAGCTGTTGAATTATAATTGCTCTACCTCTTTTGCAGAAACGTTTTAATTGTAAAGTTAGCAGGGACAGTATTTTAAGAGCATTTTACTTTGATCTTTTTGACTGCTGTATCTATCTCTGTACAGTAAAGTGAGGAATGGTTAGCTGCAGTTAAGTATTTAGCATAAGCCACTTCATTACAACATTGTCTGCCCCATTTAAAAAAAAATCATAGAAAAATAATGCAACATAAGCAGTAATATGTATTCAATTTTACTGGGCAACTGTGGCAGGCCGGCTCGCAGTGGTGAGGTGTGGTGACGTCAGGGACCAGGAAGTACAGAAACCAAAACAGTGGATGGGCGGGTGAAGCTGAATGCAACTGCACTCAGCGTAATTTATTAACTAAATAAACAAGAACAAAAGATTTAAACAATAACAACAACAAAAAGGCGCGTTGGCCAAACAAATAAACAGCAACAAGTATATATTAAATATAGCAATTGTTTTTGCTCGCTCTCCCGTGTTCTCCCGTACTCTCCTCTGTACACTCACTCTGCAGCACGGACAGCTGCAGGTTCTTATACTCTGGCCGAGGGGTTAACTAGCTGTTAATTATCTTATTACCCCTCGGCCACAGTCTGCACGCGTTTGGTAAGGATGTGTGACTGTCAGCTAGTTAAATAATCAGTAGCTGATCAGTCAGGCATCCTCACAGGTTTTAAATTACAAATAATAAGAAATACGCTGCTCTGTTATCCGCGCTGCAAACAATAATACAAGTAATAATAAATAGGGGAGGGACACTCCGCTACAGCAACATACTACTTTTTTAATAGAATATGTTACATGTATTAAAGTTATGTGTGTGTAATTTATAATACACCTCAAAAGCTGTTTTTTGTTTACTGATGGGAAGGTTTCTTCCTTGTTTGTTGTTTTTTCCTGGTTGTAGTTTCTTGCTTTTGATGCTGCTGTTATCTACAAATAAGTAAAGAGGATTGTCCTGCGCCAAGTTTTAAAAAAAAATCAACCATCTCCTAATAAGACAGACAATGGCCCCACCCGCTTGCCTTTGGTATTCAGATTTCTTATTAATTAGATCCAGAAGTCATTTCTTCAGATGCCTAAAAAAAAAAAAAATAGCATCAAAGACTAACTCAGTGGAAAAAGAAGCTAGCGTATGACTAAATCAGTATAAGCATTTCTATAAATTGCCCTTCATTTGCTTCTAGTGCTTTTGAAAATATTGCCCTTTGTAATGTTAACATCAACTAAATTGTTTATGTGAGAAGAATTGACTAACTAGACCAGCATTATTGTGCTCTGGGTTCAATTCTTAAATATTTATATATGTTTTTATTGTTTTAAACTACATGACAAACCCATTGTGTTCATAACAAGGTTTAACTGTAAAAGATTGTGACTTAAAAGCATTAGTCTTCTTTTTAGTGGACTATGCCAGGTTGCTATAAAAGCTTTTCTGGCGATGGCATACACATAAAATTGTAATTTCTCTAGTCATTGACAATTCTGATATCATAATCACCTTAATACCCCTACACAATTGCACCCTGCATGTACTTGTGATGAATTCCCTGCAATACCACAGTGCTATTAGTGTAATTAAAAGGAGAGGGCTCGCTTGCTGGACAGCTGTCTGCAGGGTTAGAGTAATTCTCTGCCAGGGAGGTAGATTTGGGTCTCTGATCTCTGCACTCAAGGTCCTCCTTACTGGCTCTGCAGAGGTTCTCTTACACAAAAATACATTCTCTTTGATTTCAATGCAGCGCCTGTTTACTTGCTCTTCTGCTGAGTGAATTTAACTCTCTCACTGCTGCAGTGAAAGCTGCAGTCGAGCAAGGGAGAAGCAGGGCTTGTCCAGTCCACTCCTCTGGCACCAGACCACCAGTTTTCAATAGGCAGACCAGGTATCTAGTAAGGACAACTTAAAAGTGGTGCATTACTTGTTCATGCGTGTATGATTTGCCAGCTGTTGTGCGTTATTGTTGTTGTTCATAACTAGCTGTATTCTTGACATTTTGTATAACAAATACTGTTTCATTTGCTGTACTGAATCCATTGATTTAGATGATCTTCTATTGTCCTTTACTTCATTCTCAGGGACAGAAAACAGATCACAATTCCAATTTGCACTTCATTTCCTGAGCTCAAGGAGCAGGATAAAGGACATGTTTACAGAAAATGTGGCCAGTTTAAAAAAATAAATAAAAATAAAAATAACTGGAATGACTCTACACCCAAATAGGCAGACTCCATCAAAAGTAGGGTGAAAAAACACACTCTTCCAACACACTTAACCCTGACGTAACAGAAAATGTCACCTACAGTCCTATTTTAACTAGATAACCATAATAATACAAATGACTACTTATACAACTGAGTATATCATTTCAGTTCTGAAATATGCACTTGGACATAAAAACCCAGTTCTCTTTTGCTTTTCCTGATAACCAGAGTCATTAAGTTGAATTGCCTGTAGTTTCATTTTTAGTTTTCTGCTATGCATTTTTGACATTTAAAATTTTTTTTGCAGTGTTGCCCTTATTTCCTCCTCCATCGGGGTCCCTTCCCTCTCGCTCCAGGCTAGTTGATAATTGAACTTAAAAGTTGGTCAGCTACGTCTAATCGCTGGCTATCGGGTTTGTAATAAGTGCATTTCATGTTTTTTTCCCCATTGAAGAGCAGATCAATTTGATAGAAAAATAATTAAAACATCTTTCCAGAACAGTTAGACAAGTCAGCATTTGTACAACGCCATGCCTACATGTGCAGAGCAATCTCAAGGCAAGTGCTAATGGATTTTGCATACTCCAAAGAATTCCTATTAATAATTTTAATACTTTAACTTGATTTATTTATTTATTTATTTATTTTAGCTGTTAGCATTACACTTGAGAAACTGCAGTGTACTTATTAAGGGTATAAATTATATACATATTTAAATGGGACATACATGCTTTAATTTCAGTACCATATCTTTCATTTAAATCCGGTAGTTCCATCTTGTTCTTGCTAAAAGTCAGCACCTAATGTACTGTAATGTAAACACTTCAGCTGCTGCCTAAAAGAAGTACATCTGAAATCCGGTGTGAAAACGACCAGTTTTAAATGTGTTTCGGCTAATGCTACTTGCAAGGGTTTAAGCAGAGGGCTGTGTAATTTTAGCCTGCTGACTATACTGCTCAATTACAGCCCAGCTCATCTTCTGCATCTATAAAAATTACTTCCCATCCATGTGAATGGGAGGTGACTTATAAATTATAGCACATCTATTGCCATTGTCACTTCTGGCATGGCCGTTCTCAAGTAAAGCCCTTTCAGATTCAGATAATGTCTCCAGACAAGCAGAAGGGAAGCCTTGGGGGATACAGCAACACTAAAAGTGTGTGTGTGTGTGTGTGTGTTCTGTCTTATTTAATACATTTGAAAAAATTGCATGTTTGTTTACCTGATCATTCACACAAGTCAGCTAAAGAAAAAAGAAAACTAACAGAAATGAGAGCCAAAAAATGCCTCATGAAAGCAAAAAACAGGAATCATATTTGCTTGGGCTTGTTTTTTCTTATAGATTCATAACCTGGTAAACTATGAGTTACTTGTTATTTTATTGTGGCATAAATATACATTGTATAATACACAAGTAAAGAGTTTTTATATACGTTACTTGCAGGCAAGATGCTGCACTCTACTTTCGTTTCCCCCACAAATCTCATAAAAATGCTTCTACATTTAGGAGAGGTGAAATATTGAACAAGCTGGTGGGATGACACTTATATTCTAAAAGTTTAAAGCACTATGTTTGCTATGCGATTTACTTTTTTAACCACAAGAGGTTTGCAGTTGAGTTGAAAAGAAGCTCTAAAAGGTAAGAGTCTCTATGGGAGCTGCAGTTCCGTTTTTCAAACACCAGACGTGTGCAGTTGAGCTTGGTGAAGAGAAATCCAATTGAATGCTTTCAACATCAAGTTAAGTCTGATTGACCTGAATTCATTGTGGTTGTGTGAATGCCTTTGTATTATTAGAGAAAGAAAGTGGGTTGGCAGAAAATAGCATTTGGCAATACTGTACATGGTTAATATGTAATACTTGTATTCAACAATAGAGATGTTTTTTTCAATTAAACTGATGTGTCTTTCTTCAATTGGACCTTGGTTATCAATCTGTCTTTTGAGTGGATATGATGTTTTCTAAGGCTGTGTGGTCCAGTGGTTAAAGAAAAGGGCTTGTAACCAGGAGGTCCCTGGTTCAAATCCCATCTCAGCCACTGACTCATTTTGTGACCCTGAGTAAGTCACTTAACCTCCTCGTGCTCCGTCTTTCGGGTGAGACGTAATTGTAAGTGACTCTGCAGCTGATGCATAGTTCACACACCCTAGTCTCTGTAAGTCGCCTTGGATAAAGGCGTCTGCTAAATAAACAAATAATATGCATCAGTAAACTTTGTGTAGCAAATAAATATAAAGCAGAACACTACAGATGTAAAATCATGTTTGTATGCCTATGTTAAGATATTTGGTTGACAGACTTGCATGTAAGAATAAATTCTGAAAGGAATTGGATCTGATTTACACAATAAAAATAAGTACCACCATAAAAATAGGCTCACCAAGCAAATACATTTGAGGTAGTGTTTATACAAGCTACTGTATGCCTATGTTAAGATATTGCCCTTTTTATTGACAATATATCTGGGCAACATAATGCCCAGGGATAAAAACAGAGCCCAGTCTTGTGGAGAAATATGGTTGTAAAAGTAAGTGACATTTGACATAATGTAATTCACATGTATTTTTCCAAAAGTTAAATGACATCCTCTCTGACACCATTGAAAACAAGCTACGAAGCTCAATGTTTTTTTTTGTTGTTTTTAATTTTCCTGGTTACCGCATGAAATAAATAAAATGCATAGTTGGGTACAAGTACTGAGGACGCAGGTGTTAATTAGCAACAGAGTTTACTTTGGGATTGCTGTGCCCTGCGCTTGATTTGAATTGGATCTCAGTGATCAGTTAATGGGTGATGGGGGAGTTTTTGACCTTTTTCTTGTTGTCTGTATTTGGAAGACTGCCTTGGTTAGTGTTCAGGGGAAGAATATGGAGTCACATTTCAATGATTTCAAGATCTAATTGTTGCAGTCTTTCTCATGTAGTTTTATCCACAATCTACTAGTTATCAGTGATTCGATTCCACCATTTATCAACCCACAGCCTTTGCACTTGACAACCTACAAATCATCCCCCTGTAATAACGTTTAACTGCCTGGCAGTGCAGCCCAGAGAGTGCCCCTGACAGTGTGCTACTGATATGTGAGCAGCTGCTGTTTCTATGTGTGAGTCTCTTTTGTTGCAGCGGCTTCTCTCGGGAAAGTGTTGAAGCAATTTAACAAAAAACACAATTTTGTTTGGCCTTGTCCCTATAGGTTCAGGAAATGAGATTGAGTTCTTGCCATGCAGTCTAATAGGAAAAACACACACACATGATTTGGCCAGGTGAGACTTATCAGTAAGGACACAGATGACAGTGACCTTGATGAAGGTTTGGAGTGTTAACAGAGTGTTGTCTGTTGAATGAAAGTACTATTCTTTTCTTACAGAAAGTACAGTAGATGTGTGTGTGTCTCAAATAGGCAGCTAAGAATGAAATGTGTTTTATTTTTTTATTTTTGAGAAAGCCTTTCAACTGTACCATTGGGAATCAATACAATTGAACACGTTTAACATTTAAAAAAAATAAAATGAAACTCGAAGTGGACATGATTGTCTAAGAGTCAAACAGTCGAGGATATTGTGTAAAATTATTTATTTTATTTCTTAGCAGACGCCCTTATCCAAGGCGACTTACAATTGTTACAAGATATCACATGATTTTTACATACAGTTACCCATTTATACAGTTGGGTTTTTACTGGAGCAATCTAGGTAAAGTACCTTGCTCAAGGGTACAGCAGCAGTGTCCCCTACCAGGGATTGAACCCACAACCCTCCGGTCAAGAGTCCAGAGCCCTAACCACTACTCCACACTGCTGTAAAAGTCTTGTTGGTTTACTTACATTGGTGAGGATGTGGAGGCCTGGTGTTTTAGTAATGGTTTCAGGTTTAATAGATGAATTGCACATTCAGTATAAGCTTAGGACACTCCTGCAAAACACAAACCTTAACTGCCCAAATAAGTCATATACTGGCAATGTACCAGAGAACAGAGATACATTAACATTTGCACACAGAAAAAAATACATTTTAATACTGTTCGAACCCATCTTTTATAATACTATTTTATATAAAATAAAACCCTTTAGCACTAAGCAACAGAAAGACAGTCAGATAACACATTAATATTGTACTGTAGTTCTAGTCTAGTCTGCTGTCTTGAGTAGTTACTTGTACAATGCCAGACCTGTGGTCTGCAGTGTTGAGTCACAGCAGATTAAAAAAAATAAACATATATGTAAATATGACATCAATATTCAGTCTGTAGACTTTTTTTATTTTTATCTGGCTACATATTTGAGGGCTTCTTGAAAAATGTAGGGTAGTCTAGTCATAGTGTATTTCTGTAGAATAAATTACCATTTTTAACCACTAGAGGTGTGCTGTTGAGCTGTGTATGATCATTTTAACCCACTGGGCTATACAGTGTGGGTATGTGTGGGTTATTTTTTGTAACCATCTGTTAAAAACATTGTGCCATATGTCAAATCAAACTCATGAGCGAGGTACACTATGTAACATATTGTTTTTGTTAAAGTTTGCATAAAAAAATATAATAACAGCTTTGTCTGATATGTATGTCCAGTGCTTGCAATTGTAATTTTCTTGAATTCAGTAGGGAGTGCTTATACTTGAGCTGTGAGATATGGCCCTTCTTAAACAGTTAAGACTTCTCAGTTCAGCCACAAGCTTGTATTCACAAGGGGCAACCAATTTCCAGAGTTGAAACTACATAAGACTTTGCTTTGAACACTTAATTAAGATGCAATTTAAGACACTTTGTGAAGAAAGGGGCAAACTGATAAAATCTTATCAGCTGACTTCCTCTGAAAGAGTAAAGTGTATACGATAACAGTGATGAAATTAATTTGCTTTAGGCTTTTTTTGTTTCAGTATCCAAGACTGCACAGTTTACTCATGTTTCAACAGACTCAAAGGTGAATATCATGTTTGCTCTTCTGGAGAAGAAGAATGATCACTATACGGGCTTGACGCAATGAATCAGTCTTGTCCTGGTTGCCCATAGTGACTCTCCCCTATTGACAGTGTTATGGCAGGTGTTTCTTTTTATATATTTTTGTCCAAGCCTTTTTGCTTGCCCATGATGCAATGCATTTCACTTAAATTTTGCAGAACAGAAGTGCAAATGATTATGGAACATATGCATGCAGGAGTCATGCTGCTAACTCTCAGCCAGCCATGTGCTTTTACTATCCATTCTTCTATTTATTCTATGACAAGTGTAGTTTACTTCAACAGCAGATACGTCCTTTTAAAGATCATAAGAGCGGAACACACTGGAACCTACTTGTATGTTGCTAATTGGACCTGTTTCCTTTCCAGAAAACTGGTCACTTTTAATTGTATGCTCCTGAAAGCGACTATCCCCATAGAGCCCCTACAATCCAACTCAACCCTCCTCTGAACAGCTGTCCGTGTCAAAAGCCATCAGTCACAGCCCCTTGGGTGAACTGATATTATGTGACACAATATAACTAATGTTTTGGTTAGTCTTAGTTTGGGAATTTGTTTATATATTCGATTTTCCCCATTTTTCTCCTGCTCTTGGGCAGTAATACACCATTGTATGTGTATACAGATCATACAAAATAATTGTGATTGCTCAGATTATGTTGCATGTGAAAATGTGTGTTAGATACAACTGGGTTTTCAGACCGGGGATTATGAAAGATCAAGGTCAGCCCCAGCAACTGATAAAACAGTATCCCAATCCAATTAGCATCTATTCCAGTTTAGATTTCATTTTAGCAATTAACTGTATACTGCAGTCATGTCATAAATCTTTATTGAGCTGACATATTTTATCTGAAAATGGCCATGAACATAAATTGCTTCATATCCCTGTCCGTGCTCCTAATCTATAATGTGTTATCCGTAATTATAACAAAAACAACTGTAGTAATACTGAAAGAAAAATAGTAAATTTGATAAACATGAAGACACTGAGGAAGACTTCTAGTCCAAACATTTGTCAAATAATTTTATTTTAGTTTATTTTAGTATTACTATATCATATTCATTATAAAGTATTACTAAAAGATAATAGAGGCAATATCCCCTTTTTTTGTGTAACTCCATTAAAATACAGGCTAGAATCGCCCACTGTAAACTGAAATGTAATTCCACAATTAGAGAATGCATCTGTTCCATTGCTCTCCTCTTTTCAGTTTCGAGTTATATGTAATGTTATATTAAATAAACAGTTTCAGCAGACCGTGATTTTAGCATTGTAAACTACTTGACCTAAGGTAACCAAATGTAGTCTAGGCTAAGTGTTAACCAGAGTTTTATATAAATAGTATATGACGCCATAAAAATAAGAAACAAGTTTGGGGTTTAAAATGACTGTGTAGGACACAATGTCTTGACTGTTTGTTTTCTCTGATTGTGGACTCCAGGATGTCAGCTATTCTGCTTAGGTTCCTTGTCTGTTCGATGTACAGTCGTGCTCTTAGGGGGGTCATCTCTCTTACTGTCATAAGCACATGTTTCAGTGCCCTTTGTCCTTGTGGTTGTGATGTGGCTGCAGTTACCTTCCATATAACTACCCACCACTGGATTCCCGAGCTAGTATCAAACCGGTTACCTCTCATAATGTCCCTTTGTACATGATTTTATTTATTTTTGAGCATCACATTCTTTAAAATAAATAGCAGCAAGAAGAGGTTAATGGAAGCACAGCATCCACAAGAGGGAGTCACTCACACATTTTCCCCTTGGCATTTACTGCAGTGCAGACACAGGGCATATCTGTACCTACTATAATCCTGGATTCTCCAGGTCCCTGTTTTATATTGTATACTGTTTTGTTTAAAACTATTTTTTAAACTAAACGTTAACACAGTATCTCCATAGATGAACATTTCACAAGGCAGAAGTATCTTGCTGTGCATGGTAAATTGATTGCCAGCCTTTGCAATTCACAATCTAAAGGTCATCTGATCCCTTGAAGGATTCCTGAAGGCTTGTTTCTTTTACTCATGTGCTGTTTAAACATATTAACTCTTGAATGTCTTTTGACTTCTCTTAATCGTCAGCAAACCCGAATACGGTTGACATTAAGAAGTATTATTCAACCACCTCTTGGTTCAGGAAGGATAATGTAAATCTCCGGTCTAACTAGAATTAATGGAGAGATGTTCTATTAATAAATGTAGATATCTGTTCAAGTAATTATTACATATGTACTGTGGTGATTTGGGGACAAAACTGTGGGCCACAATTTTTCAATGTTAAGATATGTACTTAACAAAACCAATAGAGGGCGCCACCCTCCCACAAATTGTATGCACTCCAGTAAGGCAATGGTTATAGACTTGTGCTTGTAATGTACAACATGTCTGTCATATCACTTTGCTCCATGTCATGCTTTGAAAGCTATACGTTGTGTGCTCGCAAGGTCAGGTGAAGTGCTTGTAGCAGCAGTCATCACTTCAAACTTTCCAGACCTTGTCACTTCACCTAATCCCAGATATTCATCACTTTTCTCTGTGCTGTGTCAGCTTTATATTCTTATCCTTCACACGCTCTGTCCCTGAAAGCCTCAGTGTGCTCTGTTTCATACAGGTGCTGCATTTTTTCTTAGTTTGCAAAAAAAAATAACTGCTGTCTAAATAAAAACAAAGTCACTTTTTTTTTGCTGGGTAATGCTGCTTTTTAGTAGACAAATTACAAGCATATTGAACTATTCAGGAACCTGCATTTTTTGAATTATTTTCACCTATTATGTGTTATTCTAGCTTGATGTTCAGGGTTAAGGAAATCTTTGATATGCATGCCCTTGAAGTTCTGAGAGGACTATGCACAAAAACCTTCAGAAGTTAAGTGGCATTAGCAACAATTTGTTTCTGTGCGGTCTAGATAAAATGGTCTGGGGGCCCAGATGTTTAAACCAAAATAACTAAAAGCAGATTTGGACTTACATGTAATCATTAACAGAGAATAACAAACACTGTTTGTAACATTTTATAATTCCTTAATTTAAGTTCTCTGGCATTCTGCTAAACCCCAGCTCATGAGGTTTGACCACAAAAATACAAAATCTGCCAGTTTTTATTTTTGGAGCTATAAGGAAGATTTGTAAGCTTAAGTATAGGAAACCATTCTGTGTAATGACCAAAAACAACTTGATAATGGTAACAGTTGTAAATAAATGTATTGTTATGTACAAAACAAGTTGACTTTAATTAAAGTAAATGTTTCCTTAATGCTTAGGAGAGTCACCTAGTCTTTTTTATAAACCATAGTATTTTTTGTGATTGATTTACAGTATTTTTAAATATTTTATTTCCTTATTTATTCTACATTTTATGTGGCATTTTATTATTGGGAAAAAAAAAAAACTGCATTGTAGTTTCACTAAACAGACACCAGGGGTGCGCAGTTGAGCAAGGCTGCAAGCCACTCCCCTAAGTCCTCCCATTGCCTCCAGCCCTCCCATTTCCTGTCCCCTTATCCGCCCTTCAGCACCCCACCCAACCCTCTCACTCCCACCCCCACCATCTGCTGCAGCATCGGACATTTTCTGACTCACAGCTGCCTGTAATTGGGATCCATTTTATGCTTCATTCTGTTCAGCATAATGAAAGGAACAAGGAGTTCACAGACTGTATTCAGCAACGCATTTTGCAATTGAACAAAGCACATTCACTGCCTTTGTGTTATTGTACACTAAGCATATGTAATGTATACATATTTAGAAGCTGTTCACAGTGATTTTCATAGAAGTGACATTTAAAAAAATAAAAGGGTATAACATCCTTTTGACTGAACTACTACTCCTTATAGTTCGTTTTTTAAATACAGTTTAGTAGTTTATAAACCACTTGTGCAGAGAAATAGGGTACTGATTTTTTAAAACAGCTTTATTAACTGTTAATCTGTATTGACTTCAGTAAAGAAAACAACTGTTCTTTTGGACAAAGTTCTGACAATTCTATAGATGGCAGATAATGCTCTTCTAAAAAGTGACAGTAAAAGAAAAGCTAAACTGATTAAAAAAACTTTCATCGATCTTGATTATTAACATGTTCTTTTCACCTGTGTTTATTTACCTAATCATGCACTGCAAGTTACCCTTTTCTCTGTTGCACATATTAATCGAGCAAAATCTATATAAAATAACCTGTTTAACTTGAATATAAAGCAAATCAAAAACATTTGGTACAACTTGTATTGTTAGTGAATGACCACAAGGGGCGCGCAGTTGAGCTGATGACGGGAACTTTGGAATCAGGCCAAACATTTCAGACAATGAATTCTGTCGTCTGCTAGCCTATATTTTAAAAATAGCACTGACCTAATCTATAGAATGTGTTCTAGAAATGGGCTATGCTGGATTTTTGCAATTCTGTGAGTGTGTGTGTTTCAGGGAGACAGGAATGGGGTTTATGGAAACTATTAACATTCAGAATTCTAACTCTGACAGCCACACCCTGCAGCTTCAGAACCTAGTTTTCATGAAAACAGACCTTTTAAGGAGAGAGAGAGAGAGAGAGAGAGAGAGAGAGAGAGAGAGGGAGGGAGGGGGAAGCAACTGGAAGTGTGTGTGCGTTGATAGGAGGGGTGTTCCTTTTTTTATTGTTTTGTTCTTATTTTTTACTTGTAGTACCTAGAAAGTTTTTATTATTATTATTATGATGATGATGATGTTGAGGTCATTTCTTACTGGACACGTCCTGTTCATGGCATGTAACAAACATGTTGACAAGCCTCAAGTGTAGAGACAGCTGTGAGATGTGGGTCTGTTGTATTGTATTGTCTAGAGATCCCTAAGGTCTTGTAACAGAAACAGGTGGGAAGTAGGCTAAATACAAAATTAATCCAATCAAAGAAAGTTAAAAGCTTCACAGAATACTACAGATAACCCTTAGAAATTATTAGCAATTACATTTGAGGGAAATAACCTAAGGAACAAAAACAAAACTGGTATTAGATGGGAAGAAGGTTTTAAACTGCAGGCCAATAAAGTAGGTAGCTACCATTGTGAATGTTAAAAGAAGCATTTGAGAAAAAAAGTTCACTGAACGTGTTGTTTCTCATTGTAGGAAATAGTGCATAAAATATTATACCAATTATAATATTGGACATTGAGCAACAGTGTGGGAGTGTTTCATTTAGGAGGCACAATTGTAAGTACTGAATAGAAGAGACTGAGGTACCGTTCTGTCTGTCACAACCTTCATACAGATTCTGAATAGCAAAAATCATGTGCCTAAAACCTCCAACGTGACAGTAAAAAGCAGATAGTCCATCTTACTTGAACTGTTTGTTTTAAAAGATTGCTGATCTAATACGCTGCTGGTTTGGAGATAGTAAGCACCACTACAGAAATGCCTGGTTTCCTCCTTCATTCACAAGTAGCAGGATGGACAATACATTATTTTCCTGCACACACACACAGTGCTTAATGTGATCAAAACAATACTAGTGATATGGTGTGCTTTTAAACAGAGCTCTAATGTTCTATCCCTCCTAGTGTTGATTACAACATCTGAATACATTTAACTGTATATCCTGTTTAAACATGAACACATAATTGCAGTGGTTAATGATTAGATCATTTCTCTGCAGTAGTATGACTAACTGCAGATATTATGTTATTTTGTAATGTTTTTTTATTTTTTTATTTGAGGGTTTTTCCACTAACAGACAGCAGGGGTGTGCAGTTGAGCTGTAAACAGAATTTAATAAAATCCTCCACTGCAGTATTTAGCAGCCATTTTGTGGTTTAGGATCTCTGTGCTGCTGTCCCCATTTTATGAACAAGATGTATTTTTCCATTAGCAGAGTGAACATTACAACGTGCACAGACTTCAGAAGAGGTTAGAAGCACAGTGATAATGGATTAGGCTATAAAAGGACCTACTAGTTAATAAATAGCAGGGCTTTGAGAAATCCCTAGCAAGAACCAGTACAGAACACAGATTTTTGCATGTATTAATGTAGGTATGGGTGTATGTTGTATTATAGACTTCTATACATCTGTAGACATTTTAATGATAACAAAATGTACTCAAATGAAATTGCTTATTTGTGTTTAATAGTAAGGCAAAAAAAGGCTAACCTTTCTAGTAACTTTTTATTCTTTAGAATTCATGTGATATTAAAGAGCTTTTGAAAAAGTAGCATTGCTTTGATTCTTTACTAAGCAGAGCCACTTGTTTTAATGGATTAAAATGTGATGCCTGCATCAGCACCTAGGGAGGTGAGAATTTCTTGGGGTTGAACTAGGTAATGAGCACAGCCTTTGAGCTATTCAGGGATGCTGTGGATCACTTCTCCCTGGTGATGATGGTTGTTACCCACAGGGTTTGAGAGAGGAGGAGAGGGGAGCGAGGGAGTGTTGAAAAGGCTTCTTCTCCCCTGTGCTCAAGTTACCGAATACACATGACTCCTGCTTTTCAAAATCACCATTGTAGACTACATTTCAGATGGTCACATGCACAATTCGGCCTCAAGGGAATTCTGGAATGTGCATGGTTTATTTTACAATCACGGGTCTTACTATAAATCCACACTGTATATATTTCTGGGGTTTGTGGTTGAGGACATCACCCAAACACACGCATTGTAATGTTTTTGAGTAGATTGAAATGCACTCTGGAATCCTAATTCCCATTAACACTAATTGCTTGTACTGTAAAAACAGGGCAGCAGAAAGTCTACCTTCTGAAAAGGGGGCTGTGTGCTAAGTCACTTGCTGCTTCTGTACCTTTTCACTTATTTTGCAAGTGCTCTTATATACTGTGAAAGGGGTAATTTAGCAACTACCCCCAACAATAGGATGCACTTCCTTCTAAGGCAAACTGGGGTATTTGATTTATTTTTTAAGTTTGAAGTTTGTTTGGTTTTCTATTAGTAGTATTAAAGGTTACAAACTATTGCATGAAAAGGGCTTTATCCACGCATTTTGCTCACTTTGTTGTTGTAAATGAATAGCCATACCACCCTCTTTGCTGACGCCCTCCCCTATTGTAAGACTTTTCAAACACCCCTGCCCAGTTGCCCAGTAGTGGCACATGGTAAGGGAGGCAGATCTGCAGTGTTTATGGGTTCATCCTAACACAGCTGCTAGATTAACCCCATCACATAGCAGGGTGACCCCAGAGCATAAGAAAACAATGGGCTGTTTCCCTATTGAGGTGTATACAAATGATGATCAGTTCTGTAGGCATCTGCGGGATAAACAGCACGTACACTTGTAGAGTCTTCCCAGAATGTGATTCAAACTAGCAGTGAGACCTCAAGAAGGGATTGTGTTTCAGGCTTCATAAACAACACATTTGTGTTCACTTTAGTCATTTGAAAAGCTACTTTGAAAAAAACTCATGTTCTGATTTAGTGTGACTTCAGTCCCCATGTACTGTGTGTTATTGCAAATCCAAGCTTCATTCTGCATGGCTGAGTATCTTTCTTTTATTGCCAGCTCCTCTGAACTTAGCTATTCATTTCTTCTATCCTGTCTCCCCCCTCTTCCATGACCTTTGTGTGCACCGATGTGACGCTCCAGTATTGAACAGATTAAAGTGCATGAGCTGTATGGGGTTTCAATCTGCAGTTTGCAGGCAGTGCCTACTCAAATCTGAGGTCATCAGTTGGCATAAATGAAGGAGCAGCTGCTTGATGTAAGTTTTCAGCAGTTTTGCATCTGGTCTGGTTATGGAGGAATTAATTTGCCTTTAAAATAAATACTGCATATGAATAATACTGCTTGTGCCTGAAAACCCAGATCGCACGATTTAGAATTTGGGATGACCGTTTGCCTTTGCATTTGCTTGTTTTGGTTCCTAGCATAGTTAGATGTGTCCAGTTGCAGGAGTAACCATAGATTTCCGAGTTCCACACACAAAAAAACTGAAAACTAACTCCACTGAACACAACAGACCAGTTAACAGGGCCTAGTGGAGTTGTATGCCCCAGTATCATTTTGTATGAATTACTTCCACATTTGAAAATATTGTATGTAATTATAGTAGGGAAAAGCATGTTAGTGCTAAAACAGGTACAATGCAAGCAACTGAACATATGGTAAGCAATCACTTTTTTCCCTCGAGACAGTGAGACACAGAAACACCCTGTTATTATAGATAATCCTCTACCTTTATGTATCTAATAAAGAAAATAGGTTGATTAACTGATGTACAGTAAGCGTGTAATGTAATATCCCACACTTCATGGTGTCTGGATCTAAGAGTTCTTTGTTCCTTGTTAGAGCAGATGTTATCTGTTTTTCATTGACTTATGAATGGGCAGTATACATAACAATAACTGCATTGTTGCTAATTATCCAGACATTTTATTTCTGTACTCAAGGCAGTCTCATGAACTTATGAATAGTGTGAACTGTATTTGTTTCACACAACTGCTGAAACATTCTGCTTTGAACGGATTCATTGACTATTTGATCACAGAGCAGTGTATGCCCATTTGTTTGTTTTATTTCAATGTGTAAACTGTCCCTGGCTGAAAAAGGGTTAACTGATTCTGAGCATGTGTTCTTCTACAAAGATTGCTAATTTACTAAATGACCTGACTCCATCAATGTAATGCATTTATCCCATAAACATGATTACCAAAGACATGATGTCATATCCAGCCAATCGGGAACCGGGGTTATAAATGCAGTAAGGTAGGCCACCTCCCTGGAGACCCTCAGAGTGTGTAGGGCTGTAGAGGAGGGGGCACTCTTCAAGCAGCTTGTGTTCTTTATGTGGTGAGGGGGATATACAGTGTGAAATATTGACCTCGGCACATTACCTTGATTATGTGTTATAGAGACATTGGGGGGGGGGGCAGGCAGGTATTACTATCAATGTGTGGACAAAATTAGAGAAAATGTCCCCACAAAGATAGTACCAACGTTGTGGGGATGTCCCCACTTTGTAAAGCACATTTTAAGAACTAAATATGCCTTCCAAAATATATATATTTAGTTTGTTTTTGACTTTCACCCTGTGTGGAGTCTTGTCTGATTAGAGTTAGAAATTGTAAATAAAAAATATAGTGAGAGTCAATAAGAAGTCCCTACAAATATAGAAATGCAAACTTGTGTGTGTGTGTGTGTGTGTGTGTGTGTGTGTGTGAAAGTTCCCTTTATCACAGAGACATCGGTCAACCTTGTGCCAAAGCCCTCACAAGGGTTGATGTCTTTCATGTCAAAGAAAAGCACGGCTCCTGTGATGTCGGTTTGATTGAAATTGACAAATGTTTGGATGTTTGGGTTCTCATGATATATCCCTGCTAGGACTTTGAAAATATGTGGCACAAGAATGCAAAGGGTCAGGGCTTGAAGAAGTACCATCTCGGTGTGACCAGAACTATTATTTTCTGCGGATGTCTTATAGGGACTGTACTCCTCCAAAGCTTTATAAAGGTTGTATCTTGTGCAACCTTTACCTCTTAAATATAATACCTCAGCAAAAGCACCATATTAATGCACTGTACACGGCGAGAATGTGGCATGTTGTGTGTGTCACACACAGCTTGTGTATAGCACTAAATTATCCTAAAATTTCTAAAACACTAGAAGTCCTTTATAGTATGGTATTAAACAGAAATTCAAGCTTCTTAAAACCACTGTCTCTTTTAATGTTTAGAATATGTATATCTGAGAATACTAGCCCTGGGGCATTGAATGATTTTAAAAGATAAAAAATAAGTGTATTTCACACCCAGTTAATGTTCAGTCTTCCTTCCAGCAGTGTTGTCTGATCAATACCGTTTCTTTAATCCTCTTCTTTTTCTTTTTCTACTACAGTGAAAAAAGAACAGGATGGAACAGATGACAAGAAAACGGCTCAGAAGAAGAAGGTGAAAGAATTGAAAGTGCTGGATGGTAAAACTGCACAGAATCTGTGTAAGTATATCAGCCCCCTTTTCATGCCTTGCTGTGACCAGCAAGTAGCCCACACGATAACTCCCATATTACTTCAGATCAGTCTTTTGTAAAATATTAAATTGAGACAATTGTAAGGTATTCTTCTTTCTATTAAATAGTAAACAAACATCTGATCTGATAAGAAAAAAAGTGTAATTAAACAAATAAACAAACAAACACTACCACTACTATTACTACTACATGTATAATAATAATACTAATAATAACTGGGGACCGTCGTTAATGGGTGTCTATTCAGTGTTATTAGAGATCTGATATTAGGAGAAGTGGGTATGGTTTATTCTGTCAATAAGTTCTAGCTACATACTAAACAATTACCTGTCCCTGCTTCACAAGTCTCATTTTTAAGAGCAGTCAGGGTTAATTACTCTGTACAGGGACAAACATTGTAGAATAAAAAAGATTGAAATATAAACGTGTCAATTTTACTGGCTGTCTTTCTCTTTTATTACAGTAAGTTGTATACAGCATCCAACCAGATGTAAATGTGTGATTATATCTGAGACAGTTGCACATAAACAGTAGTAAACCTGAGTAACTGTCCTACAATACAATACAACAGCTTTAATATAACATAAATGCTGTGTTGTGATTATTTAAATGACATTTTCCATGGACTCATTCTATTCAATAAGGAACACAGAATGATGACTCATGAAGTATTTATTTAACGCTGTTTTACTTTCTATTACCCTATTTGCAGCTGTGGTACAGGGTGGTAAACTATTCTAGACACTGTCTTTCTGTAAAATGTAGGCACTGTAGGAGGTAAGGTTGTTAAATAAATTCACTCTGTCCAACTCTCTGATAGCTAGATATTGAGTTTGGTTTTCTATTAAGGCTGTAGGTTTTCCCCTTGAGGTCAGCCTCTAACCTTATAGCCAAGGAAAGCCATCTACTACTTCAGCACAGTGTTGCATATAACTGCATGTTAATACTTTTTACATTTAAGGGTCTTGGGTCCCTCAAAAATACTAGCTCATAGAACAAACTTCAAATAAAGAGAACTAGAATGTGTTATCACTTTGTATTGTACTGTATTTTCTCTCATCAGCTATCTTCTTGGGATCTTTCCGACTTCCATACGAGGAGATAAAGAACGTTATCCTCGAGGTCAACGAGAGCGTCCTCACTGAGTCTATGGTGCAGGTACTGCTTTACCATTTGTGTAATTGTGGCAAGCTTTAACTGTTGTTTTCCATTCTGGAGAGTCTTTATTCTAGCACTGCATATACACATCCTTAAAGAAACCCCAGAAGCAGAGTGTTCTTAAGAGTCTTTTTAATTTCCCACTCCCCAGAGCACAACTGACCTGTTTCCCCTCTACTTGTCTGATACTGTTTATACTGTAGAGCTGGAATCCTGCTGCATTCCCATCAACAATTAAAGAACCTGCAGCACTTGGCTGCAGTGTCACAGCAGTAAAGCAAATTGTTCCACCCCTGTGCTTTGTGTTGTTTTACTGTGGATTTAGATATTTTTAGGTACAAATCTTGCTGACTGCCAAAACATTCACCACACACGGCAGTACAGAAAAAAAACAAACACAGTAGCATGTCTCAGCTAAGGCTACAATCTTGGGTCCTGACCTTGAGCAAGTCATTTTTCCTACTGATGTTTTAGCTGCAGGGCCTTTCTGAAAAAGTGTTGTTTCTTCTGTAGGGTTATCTGTTTCCTGCAGAGCGACTGTACTTAAATTCCTTGAAAGACAAAGGCTATCTTTTTTTTTTTTTAAATGCATTCTTAGTTTCAAATATAACCATTATCTGTTTCCTGTATACAGTTTAAGGTTGCACATGAGATGACAATAAGTCTAAATAAGAAAACACAAAAGCACCACTCTCAGTTTTACATTAAGGTGATGATTGCAAATAACAGGTTGGTTTTGCAGACCCTGATTAGCACTAATTGTGGACTTTATCTAAGGTAATGTTAGAAAGTCCATTACTGTTTTTTTGGGATCTATGAAACCAGCCGTATATACAGACGTGCTCAAATTTGTTGGTACCCCTCCACAAAAAATGAAGAATGCACAATTTTCTCTGAAATAACTTGAAACTGACAAAAGTAATTGGCATCCACCATTGTTTATTCCATATTTAATAGAAATCAGACTTTGCTTTTGATTTTTTATTCAACATAATATTGTAAATAATAAAACAAATGAAAATGGCATGGACAAAAATGATGGGACCCCTAACCTAATATTTTGTTGCACAACCTTTAGAGGCAATCACTGCAATCAAACGTTTTCTGTAGCTCTCAATGAGACTTCTGCACCTGTTAACAGGTAGTTTGGCCCACTCTTCCTGAGCAAACTGCTCCAGCTGTCTCAAGTTTGATGGGTGCCTTCTCCAGACTGCAAGTTTCAGCTCTTTCCATAGATGTTCGATAGGATTCAGATCAGGACTCATAGGCCACTTCAGAATAGTCCAATGTTTTGTTCTTATCCATTCTTGGGTGCTTTTAGCTGTGTGTTTTGGGTCATTATCCTGTTGGAGGACCCATGACCTGCGACTGAGACAGAGCTTTCTGACACTGGGCAGTACGTTTCGCTCCAGAATGCCTTGATAGTCTTGAGATTTCATTGGGCCCTGCACAGATTCAAGGCACCCTGTGCCAGGCGCAGCAAAGCAGCCCCAAAACATAACCGAGCCTCCTCCATGTTTCACTGTAGGTATGGTGTTCTTTTCTTTGAAAGCTTCATTTTTTTGTCTGTGAACATAGAGCTGATGTGACTTGCCAAAAAGCTCCAGTTTTGACTCATCTGTCCAAAGGACATTCTCCCAGAAGGATTGTGGCTTGTCAATATGCATTTTAGCAAATTCCAGTCTGGCTTTTTTATGTTTTTCTGTCAAAAGTGGAGTCCTCCTGGGTCTTCTTCCATGGAGCCCACTTTCGCTCAAAAAGCGACGGATGGTGCGATCAGAAACTGACGTACCTTCACCTTGGAGTTCAGCTTGTATCTCTTTGGCAGTTATCCTTGGTTCTTTTTCTACCATTCGCACTATCCTTCTGTTCAATCTGGGGTCGATATTCCTCTTGCGGCCGCGCCCAGGGAGGTTGGCTACAGTTCCATGGACCTTAAACTTCTTAATAATATTTGCAACTGTTGTCACAGGAACATCAAGCTGCTTGGAGATGGTCTTGTAGCCTTTACCTTTACCATGCTTGTCTATTATTTTCTTTCTGATCTCCTCAGACAACTCTCTCCTTTGCTTTCTCTGGTCCATGTTCAGTGTGGTGCACGCAATTATACCAAACAGCACAGTGACTACTTTTCTCCATTTAAATAGGCTGAATGACTGATTACAAGATTGGAGACATGTGTGATACTAATTAAAGAAACTAATTAGTTTGAAATATCACTATAATCCAATTATTTATTATCTTTTCGGGGTACCAACAAATGTGTCCAGGCCATTTTAGAATATCTTTGTAGAATAAGCAATAATTCATCTCTTTTCACAGCTTCTTTGCTTTATTCTATGACATACCAAAGGCATGCAAGTATACATGATAAAATAGCTTTTAATTTCATCACTTTTCAGGAGGAATGAAGCATTATTTCAATGAGCTGTAAGGGTACCAACAAATTTGAGCACGTCTGTATGTCTTCACAATAGATGCCATTGAAAAAGTAATCAGAACCTCTTGTGAATGAAGTAGACTGGTGTACTAGGCTGCCTCAAACTCAAACTTGACTTTTTGTCACTCGCAGAACCTGGTTAAGCAGCTTCCAGAAGCAGAACAATTGAGTGTGTTGTCAGAAATGAAAGGGGAATATAATGATCTGGCTGAGCCTGAACAGTTTGGTGTTGTGGTGAGTTGAGACACACAAGTCTGTCCAGTATGTATTTAATAATTTCCATGTCAATGTAAGTCACAGTAATACAAAATAATGCCCACCAGATATTTCAAGCATCATTATCAATTTGTTTTTGGAACCACAGCTTTTGATCATATTTAGAAATGGGGGTTAAATCACTTTGTATTATAGCAACCTATAATTTAACACTAGCTAATGTAATGTGACCTCGTTTTCTGATACACTGCAATTTCAGATAGCTGTATTGCATCAATCAAGGCCTTTGGAGTTAAACACATTGTTTAATTTACAGAGTTACACCCAAATGCAAAGAGCACTGTGCACAGTACATCAAGTGAATCAAGGTTACAGAAAGAACTGATGCATTCAGTAGTCCATTCCCCATACTAATACTGAGGGTGTGGGATGGTCTGTGTGGGGGAGGGTTGTGTCGTTAACTCATTGCACGAGTTGCAAAACAATTCTGAATCATCCAATGTGTCATTAAATTGTGAGTTTTAACTACATTGTTTGTTAGCTTTGTCACCAGACACAAGTTATTGCATGTATTCTATAATCCCTCCCCAATATACACACCCAATTTTAGTTGTCTATTCTACAGTGATATTTGCTTATGTGTTCTGTATTTGCATTTTATTTTCACCCTGTGGAGATGAATAAACCCTGGCACAGGAATATAGTGAAGGCCAACGTACACCTATCTGTCAAATGTAAATTTGTAAATGCATCTTGAATACAAATTAAGTTTATACAATTGTGGGGGTATATGGATGAAATCTGTTCGTTGACCGGTATCTCACATATATCTAAAGAATCACTTACTGTTATGAAACTGTGCTGCTTTTCCCTTCCCTGTATCACAGATCAGCACTGTGCCAAAGCTTCATGTTCGTCTGAACGCCATCCTGTTCAAGCTGCAGTTTGAAGAGCAGATCAACAACATCAAGCCAGACATTGTGTCTGTGATTGCCGCCTGCGAGGAGCTGAGCCAGAGTGAGAACTTCTCCAAGTTACTGGAGCTCATCCTGCTGGTCGGGAACTTCATGAACGCGGGTTCAAGGAACGCCCGCGCCTTTGGCTTCAGCATCAGCTACCTCTGCAAAGTAAAAAAAAATAATAATAAACGGTTAATTTACAAATTATGGCTGAATTACTGTGGCATTTATAACAGCCACATAAAACAAAAAAATCTTTACACAACAATACCGTTTTAGAGACCGTTGAAGTTCACTTGAATAATACTATTGGCTAAACATTATGTACCCATATGGGTTTTAGGCACTGTGGTTTTTTTTTTCTGACTACAAACACTCAAGTCTGAAAATGTATGTCTGACACTTCAATTTCAAGTTATGCCCAAGTCCCAAGAGTTGAATGAAATACCAGACTTCAGGACATCCTGTTGTGCTTAAAGGTTTATTATGTAGTTTTTATTTTATTTATTTGTCTGATCTCGGTTTTTCCTTCCCTCCTCAGCTTCGAGACACCAAGTCTGCTGATCAGAAGATGACTCTCCTGCACTTCCTAGCTGAGATCTGTCAGGAGCAGCACCCAGAAGTGTTGCACTTCATAGATGAACTGACCCATGTGGACAAAGCAAGCCGAGGTATGAGTAACTAAGCTCTACTGTTAGAACTCAACTTGCAGACAGCTGATACCATAGCAACCAGGCTAGTAAACAGGGAAAGAATCTCCATTTTATAGTTCTTCTAGCACCAGTAGCTACAAACACAGTATTGTAAGTGAGGAAGGAATAAACCTTTCTAACAGTATTGTAGCGAGAAATAATTCCATAAATCTTACACATTTTGCACTTCCATTAGCCACATAAGTCTCAAATGTGCAGCTTTTAAAGAAACACATGTTGACATAGGTGCAGAAAGAGGGGCCGCGCTCTTTACCTGGTGCAGAAAGATGTGCCAATGTAAAACTGTACTACATTCTTTCGAACACATCAAACATTCTCTTTGAACCGTTGCTTTTGGGGTTAGGGTTAGGAATTAAGAACTGATTTAAATCCTAAATTCAGTAATCAAATTCTCTCAGCTGGCCTGTCGCTTAAAAGCCTGGCCCGTCTTTCTAAACCAATGCTAACATCTTCCTACCGGTAGGTTAAAGAAACTTCTTGGTTTTCTTGCCTTGTCTTTGAGGAAGTATGCTGCTGCTTTACTTCCTTGGTCATTTCATGTACTACTGGCTGAAGGCATGTTAGTCAACAGAGGAAGCAGCTGATTGGCTATTGACAGGAATTAAGCCAGTGAATGGGTGGGGATTTCGTTAATCTAGTGTAGTACCCAACATGTTTGAAAATGGAAATAAGCGTTTGCTTAAACATGTGTGTCTTTCAAAACTGTACATTTGAGAGCTGTGTAATGGGTGCGTGTGCATGGCAGAGAAAATGTATGTACTGTTCTGTTATTATTATTATTATTATTATTATTTATTTCTTAGCAGACGCCCTTATCCAGGGCGACTTACAATCGCAAGCAAATACAAATACATTCAAGTGTTACAATATAAGTCATACAATAAGAACAAGAAATACAATAATTCTCAAGTGTGACAAACCACAATTCAATAATACAGCAGATAATAGTGAAAGTTACATCAGGATATGATTAAGTAGTGATAGTTACATCAGGATATGATTAAGTACAAAATACTACAGATTAAACACTTGGGAGATTACAATATTCTGAGGTACAGGATTAAATGCAGTAAAATAGGGGGCAGATAAGAGCAAAATAAAGCATATTTAAATGAAGGGTGATAGTGTCCCAGGATACAACAGAGGAGTTCTACAGGTGCTGTTTGAAGAGGTGAGTCTTAAGGAGGCGCCGGAATGTGGTCAGGGACTGGGCAGTCCTGACATCTGTAGGAAGGTCGTTCCACCACTGCGGAGCAAGGGTGGAGAAGGAGCGGGCTCGGGAGGCAGGGGAGCGTAGCGGAGGTAGAGCCAGTCTTCTAGTGCAGGCGGAGCGGAGAGGTCGAGTGGGGGTGTAGGGAGAGATGAGGGTCTGGAGGTAGCTGGGTGCAGTCTGATCAAGGCATCTGTAGGCTAGTACAAGAGTCTTGAACTGGATGCGAGCGGTGATCGGGAGCCAGTGGAGCGAGCGGAGTAGTGGAGTAGCGTGGGCGAAGCGAGGTAGAGAGAACACCAGGCGAGCAGCAGAGTTCTGGATGAGCTGGAGCGGACGGGTGGCGGACGCAGGGAGGCCAATTGTTAGCTGCAATTACTTTGTTAGCTAGCTGTTTAGTTGAAATTTGTTATTTATTTTAAACAATTCTGAATGCTTGATCTTCAATGTATTCCTCCAGTTTCTGCTGAAACGCTACAGAAGAACGTAGACCAGATGTTAAAGCAGATTTCCAACTTGGAGAAAGATGTACAGGCATTCCCTCCAACCACCAACGAGAAAGACAAGTTTGTGGAGAAGATGGAAATATCCTTTTAAAAATGAAGTTTAAGATAACAACCATGCTAGTTCTGACCACAGAGTCCTTCACAAAGGAACACGTGAGGGACATGGCATTCTGTTGTTGTTAAGATGATGGTGTCAGCCCACTTTGCGTGCATCAATCAAGTAGACCACTTTTCACTTCATCTCCATAAAATATCATATGCTGTTTTGTGCTGAATCTGAAACAAGTTAAAGCCAGGATACAGAGAATCAAATGCAAATAACCAGCAAAGTGTGGTTGACTTTGTTGTAGTTAACAAAAAAAAACATCTAAATCAAATGGCTGTATGTAAGTTAGTGAATTTTAAAGCAGTTTGTAGTTTATTTTCTCTATCCTTTTTATTTATTTTTCTAAGGCTGATTAAGTCTACTGGGAATAAAAGCAAAAACTGCATTAGATAATTATCCCTGTTATCAGCACGGTCTGAAAGTCATTTTTCATTACAATGTACTTTTATTGATTAAAGGCACTCCTACAGTACATTCCTTTAAGTAATTTACAGCACCTTATAAACATCATCCATATTAATAAGACAGCATGAACACAAGTTTTGGTGATTGTGTCTGCACTGGATTAATTATATATTGTTTGTATACACATTTCTTGTGTTTTTTTTTAGATACAGTGGTATTATTAGTTAATCTTATATGATGTCCTTGAGCTTGGGTAGCCAATATATGTTTTAAATGTTAAACCACCAGGAAATGTAGTTAAAAACTTAGTATAACTATACCCTGCATGAAGGCCAATATATGTGTTTGTTTCATGTTAATTAGTGACAGACCAATTAAACAGAGAGGTTATTGATGGTGTCACGGTGCAGCAGTTAACAAGGATTTCATTTGTGGTGGTGTTCCAATTTTCTCATTAATTTGAGCCATATTATTATTAATACACATAGGGGCTGATGTAAGGATAGGCACAGTGCAAAAAATAGCAGCTGCAAAATCCAAATTGCCAAGCAGCCAGGCAATTATTTTGCACTGCGGCCTATGTAAGCTTATGAGCAATGCAAATTACTCAACACGCACAAATAATGAGCTGCAATCATGATCATGAGGGTTGCAACAAGCGCCACCTGTGCATCGGGCTGTTTAGCGGCCGCACTTACAGCTGAGTTAGGAGTACAGAGAGCAGTAGATGCTGTATATGATTTGTGGAGCACTAAAATCAAACCAAATAAAATATTTCATAGGAAGGGCAGTAAAGTCCTCTTGGCGCACAGATAGCGGGTGCAGAACGCCAGGTGAAGAACATACGTCTTTACATACGTTGCATTTTTAGTGACCACTAAAGTCCCACTTTACGCCAGCTAAACATGTTATTTGGCAGCTGCAAATAACTTTTCACTTATCCTTACATCGGCTCTAATAAAATATTAAACATGGGGTTCTATTTTACCTGAACTATGGCAAATCTAAATCACAGTTTTAGATAAATTCAGTAGACTTCAGTATCTTAAAACAATGCTATATTCCACCGCCGTTCATGAGAAAGACACAAGCCTTGAATCAATTATATTGATTGGATTTTCTGCAGACCTCAAGAACTATGTCATGGATATTATTAAACAAGGGGCATGATCATTTTTAAATTAGCTCAAAAAATCTGCCTTTTCTTCATTTCTGTATGAAGAATATGTTGCAGTGAACGCAGGCTGTCAAACTAAATTCATAAATACTGGCTGGCTTTCCATATTAAATAGCATAAGAACAGAAAGGAAAAAAAAAAAGTTAAGAATGCCTCATCTGTCACCTGGTAGAAGCGCAGCCGCGTGGTGCGCAGGGCGAGTCATACAGCGTAGGTTCATGTCCTGGCTGTGTGAAGTAGGCCGGTCTTCGCTGGGGACTCCAGTGGGTGCATCACAGTGGCCCAGGCATTCCCGTGGGTTAGGGAGGCAAAACCGGCAGGGACTGTTTCTCCTCATCGCTCTACAGCGAACCCTGCTAGCCAGGCGCCCAGTGCGCTCAGAGCGGACACCTGCAGAGCTGGCCTTTGTCCTCCAAAGGTCGGTAGCTCGCTGACATCCGCTCTCGAGTTCCTGGGTGAAAAAGGAATCTGGCCTGGTCGTGGGATCGGAGGACACCCACTGAATCTTTGGGTCTCCTGAACCATATGGGGAATTGCTGCAGTGAGGAGAATTGGGAATTCCAAATTGGGAGAAAATGGGGAGAGTGCCTCATCGATTCATTGAGTGAGATATTAATCTCTGGTATAAATTAACTGCACTACTGGCTGAAGATAAAACGTAACTCATTTTTCAACTTCTTTTGAAACAGTTTGTAAAAGGAGAAGAAAAAAGGTATTCCAACTCATGTGTCCTGCTGCTATCTTATTCATTTGTGATATTATATATCCTGGAGCATTTCATGTATCCAGAGATAAGTTTTAATATGATAGATTCGAGATAGATTGTACCACATTGTCTCATTCTGCTTTGTAAACTGTGTGTGATGTGGCTTTCTGGAGATAATGAATCACCCTTTTTTTTCATGTCCAGCTATTTATGGACAATGGGGAGAGAACATTTGAATATCTAATATATTGTAGTCACCAGCCTTTTTAAATTGAAACATACCCTGATTTACAATAACAGAAGGTAGGGGCCGCAGTAAAGATTAGACAAGTGAATCGCAGGCTTGTGGGCGTCATTTGTTTGCTTTATTGTTACAAGAAACAGGATTTCTGCATTTCTGCCAGAACATTTTGGTTTATAATTGCAACTGTTAAAGTGTGCGTCGCTTCCAATTGTATTGTATTTTTCTTTAATGTACAAGTCTGTGTAAGGTGCGTTACATATAAAAGCTACTCTTCAGTTCCAGTTGCCTGCCATAAATGTATGTGACACAGGTTATTAGCTAAAGTGTCCAACCCCTGTCTTTTGGCTACAGTTTTTTTCTGTTTTTTTTTTATTTTTTTATTTCTGACAATATACTGCTGTGCACTAGATAGTTCTGGAGTTACTGAACTAATATAAAACACTGTCTTACTTGGCCTATTTGATTAATTCCAGTACAAACAAAGACAATTACGTTTGAAGCTACCTTCTCTTTAATTAAGGTTAATAACACTAAGGGGTAAATGTCTTTGCACAGAGGCCAGGCTGTTTCAGATTAAATAAATGTTAATTAGCCTGTTCGCTACAGAATACAAAGGATATGTTGCTCTTGTCATACCAAAGCTCCATGAGAGACCCAAGTAGTAACTAATGATCTGTTTTGAATTGGTCTTGCTGTAGGGGCAGAATACTGAATCAATTGTAGCATACCGGCATTTCAGCTGTTCCAATTAACATTTTGAGTACCGGATCAGACACAGTATTTTGCTTTAGACACAGTAATTTGCTTTAAAAATGTCCATTATGTCCTCAAGACTTAGCAGGTGCCCTCCTGTGGGAAAGTATTTTAAACAGTGTTGAATCAGCAGAACTAGTCTGGCAAAACAGGAAGTCTGTTGAACATATCTACCTCTCCCACTGTTTACAGTATTTTCACCTTTGGATTTCAGGGGGTAAAACCTGACCTCCTTGCTCACATGTGAGGTAATTGCTGTTTGTTTCCTTGGTAAATGTAGTGAAGTTACCAAAATATATAGGAATATATTGTGTCAGTTTACTGTAGGTAACAAAAAATCTTTGAAAACGATAAGGTCAACAAACATGTTTACGAAAAATAAAAACTTAATATAACTTGAGATTCTAGTACAGCATCGCTAAGATACAAATCAATACAACCTCTCTCAAATATACTATAGAACTGTACTTTTTTTTCTTTATTTTTTTCATGCTTTAAATTGCAGTTGCATATTCAATTCTGTGTGAAAGTACTGTTTAAAAACTTGGTTAAACACCTCTTTTCCCCCCAAAGTGGTGAAATCTGTCTGGTTGAGTCTGCTCTTTATTCCCTTAACCCTGGGTCTGCACAGTTTTGTCAAGACTGCCCGAGAGCAGTATGAGAAGCTGGCCCTCATGTACAACAACATGGAGAAGCAATATGAGGACCTGGGGGCCTACTTTGTCTTTAACCCCAAAAAGATATCTGTGGAGGAGTTCTTCGGGGACCTCAGCAACTTCAAAAGCATGTTCCAGGTGAGTGGAAAACTATAAACATTTCCTGTTCATTACCTTAGAGGAATATACAGTAACCTGCATACAGTCATGAAAGCTAACTTAGAATGCACTTCGGTTCCTCCGAGAAACAGGATGCCGTAGATTGTGATAGAAATGATCTCATGATTAAAGAACAGACAAATAAATAACCTAAACCAACTGAATCGGCACACACTGTTTTAAAAGAGCAGATGCTCAGGAGTACTGACCAATGAAGCAGATGAATTTCCGCAAAGTAGCCTGGAATATTAAAACATTAAATCGGTTAGCTGTGATACTTTGATAACGGCCAGGTAATCAAGTGAAGAAACTGAGCAGTTGCCGACTCTGGGCTTAAATACAATGGAATCTTTAACTGTACTGGCTTGACACTTTATCACCAAGTGAAGGGACACTATACACTGTAGCTCCTAGTTCATCCTCCACTGATCATACCACAGTGGATTGTAGAGTAAGATGTCTAATCATAAACTCAGTCAAGGGAACAGATGCAGTTAACCATACTTGAGAATAGAACAGACTGTGTCTTGTCCTAAATTTTGAATATTTTCCAGAGAGCACAAACAATATTCTATTCTCTAGTACATGAACACAGATACCTGTACCACAACTCTTATCATAGTCTGGAAGTGACAGCCAATTAAGATATGCAGCACTACTGTATATCTTGTACCATGATTTGATCTCACGCATGCTAATCTAAAACTAACAAAACTGCTCCCTTGTGTCCTTCAAATAACCATAATTGTAATTGTACTGATGGAAGTTTAATGCTAAAATCTAGGCTGCATCTTAGCAAAACATCCTTTGGTTATGCATCCACTGAATTGTGAAATAATATTCCCAATGGGAGCAGGAAGTCTTTGTTTTTCACAGTGACCGCTTTATCAATCTTCATGCACTTCAATGACCTCTATTCAAATGTTGAGATGTGTAGGTTAAGTATCTATATCATTTACTAATTTACTAATTTACTATAATGGTTTATATTTTAATGTTTGCATGTTATTTTTTTTTTGTGTGTGTGCATTGTAAGTGTTAGTTTAATACCATTTGAAACATTTCAGGAACCAAACTAATCCAAGCACATGTTTCTCTTTCTTAATAGTAGTTTGGGAAATACCAATATCAGCAAATGTTTAATTAGAGGTACAAAATAAAGGTGTCATTTGTATTTATGAAAAAACATTTTTTTTTTTATTATACTAAAACACAGAAAAATGCAATTATCTATAAACTAGTATATGCAACCTTATCAATAATGTTCTAGAGGAACCATGTACCCAGGGACAGGCTTTACAACCAAAGCATTATAACATTTGAGAGATTTCACCCTTTAATAATATAATATAATAATAGTATCTATTTTTATATAGCGCCTTTCATAATGGACCACCATCACAAAGTGCTTTACAGAGGTAGGCTGTGAACTGTGCATTATATGCAGAGTCACTTACAATAGGACATTGATTTAACATCTCATCCGCAGGATGGAGCACAAGGAGGTTAAGTGACTTGCTCACGGTCACACAGTGAGTCAGTCAGTGGACTTTAACATGGACTTTTACTCAGCAGGGTAGTAGTTCTGATATCATCTTTTTTTTAAGCAGTCCACTTCAGGTGGCTATAGGCTATTCATTTTCCATTTCAAGTCATTTAAATAAATACATACACAGGTATACGCATCATGCAATTGCAGATACATTACAACTATTGCAGATGCCACTAATAAAAGGCCTAGCTCCAAGTGATTCCCTGGTTATGAGGCGCTCGATCAAGGCAATCTCAACCATTGCCCAGTTTTGCTTTTGTTTGTCATCTTCAGCAAGCGGTGAAGGAGAACCAGAAAAGGAAGGAGGCAGAGGAGAAAATCCGCAAGGCAAAACTGGCGAGGGAGAAAGCAGAGAGGGAGAAAGAAGAGAAACAGAAGAGGAACCAACTCATCGACATTAATGCAGGTAAGAGGGAATCCTTTACCTAGGGAAAGAAACATGTCACCTGTTCAAAACACCAGAACTGCTTTGTGGTGTTCTTACAATTCTACAATGATCAAAAATACAATAACAGACAACATACCACAGAAAAGTTAACATAGACTCAGTGAGGGTGCTAACGTGAACAAAACACTTGGCTCAGTATAAATGCTTGCAATCTCAGAGTTCCATGATCAAGCTGTTCACAAATTTGATGAGACACTCTTTAATTCTAAGTTTGTGAGTCAAGAATTATGGAGTGATTCAGGAACACTCTTAAATGATTAACTGATTCACTTGCCCCATGGTAAGCTGTAAGAAACGTGACAGCTAACAGAAGGCTCATGGTTGCTTGGCTGACAGCACAGTGATCTCTCTTTGGGACTGAAAGTAGCCTGCCAGGATAATAGTAACCCCTGTAGAGCAATGAACTGCTGCACATGCTGTGCGAAGGAGATTATATGAGTCCCAGCTACTGACATTTTAAGGTTGTGTTCCTCCTGTTTTAGCTTCATAACTTTGCCACTTGAATCTATCATGTCCAGAAGGTTATTGTGGCATAGCAGTTCCTTCCCCTCATCATAAAGTTCAGAAGCATAAAGGGACCTCTCTCTTTACTTAAGATGTCCACTTGCAATCAGATATTTTTAATGTTTTAATTGTCAGGATTGTTTGTACTATAAAGGTTACTGCTGGTGGTGTTTTGATATCAGTTATGTTTCAAATGTAGTGAATAGAAAGGGAAGGATTAAATAATTAATAGTTTTTCCTAAAAAGTTATACAAAAAAAAATATCTTATGAGTACTGAACTACCTTCTTCTCCCAAGTAGAGGGCGCTCAGAGTTCAGATTACAGTATATTGGTCTGTCGATCTGTGCTGTATTGTAGTGTACTCTGTGAAAAAGGGCTTCAAAATAGAAAAAAATAGCTCCCTTGCCTACAATCTATAACATTCCCCCCGGGAGCAAAGGATAAAAGCATTTCCCTTGGTTGTCTAGCTTCACCTGCCACTCTGAATTGCTTCAGTATCTTTTGAGTTAGTGAGCTAGCTTAAAAAGATTACACTTGTGGCTGCTCTGAATTGATTAATCCACTTTTTAATCAGCATAGATGGGATTCACACAGATATGAGTAGAAGTGACTGTATATGTGTGTTGGTGGTAGTTTTAAATCAAGCTACTGTTATGTATACATTGCACTTTCTTTACCCTGAAGTTTAATATTATGTATCTATTCCTGCTTTGTGCTGCCTCATCCATGTTATATATTTTGTATTAGTACTTAATTAAAATAAATCCCCAACTTGTGTAAATGTTAACCTGTTGTAAATACACATAAAAACTTGTTTAATCATTTTGTCAAAAGCTGTGAGTAATGCCTTACTAGTAGTCAGATAATGTTGGTACACTTAGGCTTAATATGGTAAATAGAGTAATGTTTCTTAAAGGGCAAGTGTACATTGTTCAGTTCCCAAGTAAAGAGTCACTGCATCCCATCCTGTCTGATTGTGTAATCGTCCTTGTGTGTCACAGCTGCTGTGTTGTTTTCTGCAAGCATCCTGCCTTCTGCCTTCCTTCCACTCCTTTCACCTCCACACTGCCCCCCCCCCCCCCCCCCCCCTTCTGTTTGAAACATATTATATATTCATTTCATTAAAAAGAAAGGCCTACATCTGTAAAATCAGGAAAGAAAATAGCAAAGGGATTTATTTGTGTTGGAACTAACCGCAGGTAGTTAACACTGCCAGGTAGCACCCTCAAAAACTTGCAATTGTAACTACTAGCAGCTCTAGTATTAGCCAAGCAAGTCTCAATAATGAAGATTTAAACCCCTACTCTATGTACCAATTTATAGTACAGTACTTAACTTACACTGTACTTTACCTGCAGGGTAAAACCGCTCCTTAAAAGGAAAGCTGCTGATTTAATTCATGTGAACCACTAAGATAAATACTTTTTTAGAAAAAAAAAAAAAAAAGTACTCTGTGTCATAACATGACCAACTGTATGTATTTCTTTATTAAGTTTCCTCATTCATCTTTGCCATTCTGATACCCCACGGCCACCTTCCTTTCAGTAGTTGCTATTTTTAGATTCTGTTTCTGCCGGAAACTCTCTACTGCAGCAAAAGAAGGACATTGTACCCTCCACATCTGCTTTAAATCACAAACCACCTGATTGCTCGGTTACCCTGGCTCTCCTTTGTGAAATGTATCTGTTTTGAATAATTCCCTTTCCTGCAGAGATCTGTGTAGCCAGGCACCAGGGAATAACAGGATGCCAATGTTACTTATTCTTTTATAAAATACCTAATTTATAAGTTTACTTCAGGGCTGACTGTGTGCCTCCCTTGTAAGGGCTACAAACTCAGTTTATTTGTTACATTTCAGAATTTGATGTGCCAGTTGGCATCAGTTTTCGTCATCCACAAATAGAAAGCCTGTTTTTTGTCAGCAGCACAGTCAGGGTTGTTTTTCTTTCTTTCTTTCTTTCTTTCCTTTTTTTTTTTTTTTGGTACTTTCCAGAATCCCTGCTTACTTCTATTAATCTTTATGATGTGTATATATGTGTGTGTGTGTATATATATATATATATATATATATATATATATATATATATATATATATATATATATATATATATATATAATTAAAACATTGTTGCTATGAGTCAAGCTGTGTGTCTTGTTACTATGAGTCAAGCTGTGTGTCATCTTCTGTTCCACCCAATTTTCTTTTTGTTGTCTCTTGTTTTGGATTTGTTTTTTCTCTGCTGGCATTTTAAAGTGTTCCCTCATTAACTGGCATGGGATACACAGTATATAACCACAGTTAATATGCATGTTTGCAGATATGTGCCGAGATGAGCACATTTGTAATGTTATTATTTAAGAAGTTGCTGATTTAGGTTTAAACAGAAGTGTGATTTAAGGGTAGCTGATTGAATTACAAACCAAGACAAAAGGCATGCAATCATTTGGCTGTGTTTTATTTTATTATACCAGTCCAGTATTTCTTGGAAATTGTATAGTCAAAAAGTTGAAATTACAACTCATTTAGCCCACACCACCATTTGCATAAGGTAAACAAATGAGAGAAAAAACATAGTTTGTATTATTTATATGTAGGTCACAAGTAGTTCTATTTTTTGGCCAGAAGATGTCAGTGTTGTCAACAAGTGAGGCAAAGGAAAACAGTGACAGATGTGCTAATGTGATTACATAGATTGTACTTCCAACATAGGCTGTTACCATGGCATCCAGGATGTGAAAGGCTTTGTACTAAAATACAATTAACTCTTTCATTCCTGGAGAGAAACACATCACTAGGTCACTAGACCTTTAATATTGGATAATCTAGGATTGACACATTGAAAAGATTGAAAAGCGGAACAGATAACACTAAACAATAGTTATTTATCTAGACAATATACACTAAACACTAAACATATTTACACTAAATAATATTTATCTAGTTTGTTTTATTGAATTGCAATGATTTTTTAAGCTGTCAAGGTCTATATGTTAGAAATGTACAGTAGAATGTTACATTACAATTAAATAATATAAAGTTATTTGATATACTTATAAATATATATTTTGTTATTAAAAAATATAGAAACAAAGTGTTTTGATAGAAAAGGGAAAAATGCAGTTGTGCTATGGGTTAAAATGTTTCTACGTGTTGGTTAGAACTAGATAAACCAGGCTAGATAAAATCACGGTGTTACGTCAGCCGAATGTGAATGAAAAGTAAAATGTTTACAAGGGAGCATTAACTTCACTTTTCTGCCAGAGTGTGGCGTATTTGAGCCATCTTGTGATTTTTGCTCCCTTGGCTTGGTGTTACATGGCCCCAGCTGTTACATGTTACCGTGACTGGAATGAGATTGTTTGTGGGGAGGATGGGCAGAGTTCTACGCAAGCTAATCTCTTGAGATGCCAGGAAACCTTTAACCTTTTCTATGTAGAGTAAAGTAATCAATTCCATCTGCCAGTCTCTCTCTCTCTTTGTGTTGAGCTCTAAACCTTGCAGTATAATTGCACAAATGTACACAGGCATAACACAAATGTTATTCATTTTAAATATGTTACCTATTAGAACATGTTGATTCTCTCAGAACTGAATATTGATGTTGGTCCTTCAGTTTATTCATATTCACAATTATTTTCACTACTTAGTTGCAAGGTTAATGTTTTGATCATTTGTCCTACTGCATATTTGGCATTTTTTGTAGATAAGTCTGAGGGTTTTTTTTTTTTTTTTTTTTTTTTCCTTTATCTCCTGGTGCAGTCTGTCAAAGCTGCTCTGAGAATTCACTCCAGGGGCAGGGAGCAATTTGGCACAGAAAAATTAAAGGATTATATATAATTGCTGCAGTATTTTAATAGGAGCCGTGCATTTAATATCACAACAGCTGTCTCCTCGTGTTCCTGTTTTGCTTTATAGTGTAACACTGTATTCCTGTATGTGTAATTCCGGTAATTACACAGTTTGTCTCGTGCATGTCTCCCTCACGCACACATACACTACTGCCCTTTATTTTTTGCTTGTTTATATTTTTGCAAGTGAAAGGAATTTTGTTTACGATTCATCCTAGAAGTCTGTCTGAATTATCTTCAAAGGCAGTATGTTTACTTCTCGAGAGACGTGTTTTCAAATCCTAATCTGTCTGCATTGAATCCATTCTATTCTGTGTAGCAGAGTCTCTTCATCTCCTTCTCCTCCTCCTCCTCCTCCTCCTCCTCCTCCTCCTCCAATCCCCTCCAGCTAAGAGTGAGTGAGCGATGTGAGTCCCATTTCAAACTGGGTCACTGCTCATCTGGGTTAATGTGAGCTTCCCTGCACTGCTGAAAACTGACTTTCCCTGTCAAAGCAGCAGAACCCCCCACTTGCATGAATATATATATATATATATATATATATATATATATATATATATATATATATATATATATATATATATATATGTGTGTGTGTGTGTGTGTGTGTGTGTGTGTGTGTGTGTGTGTGTAAATAACATTATTATTATTGTTCCATTTCTTTTTTTGCTTGCAGTGAATCAGATTAAGAGCATGCATTAAAACGATCCCTCTGCTTTTCAGACCTGCTTTCTTGGGGTCAGGTAGCAGTGGATATTCTGTCAAGTTGCATTAGTCACAGATGCAGTGTTTGCATACAGGCAGTGTCCAGAGAGAGAAAGAAAAACAAGGTGTTGGCTGTTCTAAGGGAGAAGGGTTTAAGAATAGATGCTTTAGTTGGATCAAAGTCCTACAGTACCATGTTGGATACCCAGCAGTGCTACTGTATGTCACCCTCAGGGCGTTTCGGTCTATGAAAAACTATATTGCCTCGCCATGTATGTGGGACTCCTGCTAAATCTTTTTAATATTTGTATTTGTCATACTTTCTTTTGTCTGGTGATACAATAAAAGGTGCACAAGTCGCAAACCAATGCATAATTGGTTTGATTCCTGCTGTTTCCCTTTTTTATTTACCTTCAATGGTACCTCTGTGTTCCTTAGGCTGTTTGAAAATGTCATGACATTGGCCAAATTACTTTTATAGCCCCTGCTGAGTGAAATGTTTTACCAATGGAGTGAAGCAATCAGTTTAAGCCTTGAGTGTTGAGACCAAACCAAATTATGTAAATGTTTAAATGACGTTCTATGTAAGTGAAACTGCGGGTGCTTCTGGCCCCTGGTAAAAAATTATTTTAATAAATAGATAATACATTAAATAAACAAGACCATTAATCAGCCCATGCATTACCCCCTGTCGCCACTATAGTTCAAAACAAACACCAGACTCAAGTTTCACCAGCCAGACATAACTATTTACCCAAGAGTGTTAAAACAGGAAATCCAAAGTATCATGTTCAATTCATGGCAACTGGGATACTGTTTTCACTGAGTGTGCAGCACATTGTGTTTAGGAAAGACTAAAAAGGGTTTGAACATACTGTAGTCTTGCCCTGCCACGTTTCACTTTTTTTTTAAGTTCATAAACCTCAGATTCAGTATCATTTAATGTACTTTTCTATCTTCTTTACATATCATTTCCTTGCCATCATCTGCAATGTTGTAAATAGAAATGATGACTTACAATTGTTATAATAATGCCAGCTTCTGGAAAGGTGACTTTGAACTGCTTGTCAGGAAACTGATACTGTAATACTGCCTTCCTGCAGATGTTCAGAGAGTTTAAACTGCATTTTAAAAAAACTGCAGAGCACTATAGAATTGAATATTCATTCCCCTGTGATTTAATTAGCTATGATTTCAGAGTTCTGTCAATAACCTAATGGCACGGATAGAATAGAAAAGTGCATTGATTCATTTAAAATACCAGTAGAAGCAAAATTCAGCTGCATTGTAAAATCTGGTCTCACATTTCTTCCCCCTAGAAAATCACAGAAATAACTATTTACTGTGATCTTTCTTTACTTTGATTATTGCACAGCAATAGCATTTTGCCATAACTAGTGGTCGTAATGAGTGAAATTATGTATAATTCCAATTCCGTTTAATTTATGTATATTTGAGTTTTGATTTTTTTTTTTTTACATTAACATTATGCCTTTAGAACTAGTCAATGTTCCATTCTTATTGTCATGGAAACTGAAAGTAAAGGAGTTTTATTGACAACAACACTATCAGACAGAATGGAAATGAATTGTAACCATGAAAATACTGTATTACAGGTTGCCTTTGACCCCTTAAATGAACAGTATGCCTGAACACTTTTCTTGACATTTTATTTTTTGCTTCTCTACAGAGGGTGATGAAACTGGAATTATGGATGGCCTGATGGAAGCCTTGCAGTCAGGTGCCGCCTTTAGGAGAAAGAGGGGCCCTAGGCAGGCGGGTAAGTGTCTTTCATTCTAACTGCAGAACCAGCAGTCTGGGGTGCTATACGCTCACAGAAGCAGTGGGTCTGAGAGAAGCTCACATCATGCATTGGTGAAAGAACGGTATCTACAAGGACTGCATTCAACAGTTTGAGACCTGAACCTTCTGCTATATTCTGTATGTTTTCTAATTTTTAAATACAAAGTTTATTTTCAACAGTACTTTTATGGTCCAGGACTAATTTAGAGCAATCATTCAAAGCCATGGTGTTCAGCCATATCATAAAATGAACAACAGTTTAAAGTAATTGGGTTGCGTCAGAATCTGAGAAGGCCTGGAAGTACATGTAGACCTCTCAGGCCATGCCGATTGATCTATTGGAGTTTGTATCTCAGGTCACGTACTGATAAAGGACTTGTGTCATCGATTCTTTTGCCCAGGGGAGGTAAAGTGGAGTGTTTGTTCTAGTTCTGTATCGGAATATATAGGACTCATCCTACTCCGCTACATTAATAACAGTGATGTCCTTATTTTATCTCGCCACTGCCACTGATCTATATACCCCATTCTTGTTGGACCTAATTAGCTTTTTATAAATATGCAGATTAAAGATTAGTTTCTCTACTCTCTGCCACTGCTCATCAGTGTGCCACTTTGCACTGGAAACAGTCATACATTTCAGGATGAGACAGGAACCTTTTGATCTGACAAATGTGCACAATGTTTAGCCGTCTGCTCCTTCCAGCCTATAGAGTAGACATTCAGTAGTCTTTGCTAACGGATGCATACAAATTGAATTAAAGCATTTAACTAAGCATTTAATTAAGGTTTTTCAAGCATATTGATCAATCTAACAGAAATATACTAGAAGGGGAAGTTATTAACATTGCACCTATATCCCTTAGCAACAATAATAAAGGTATATTCTCGCTGAAGCGATTTGTTTATGAGCTTAGAGAAAATATACAATAACCACAGCATTTTTCATCTACTTACTAGATGATAAATGGACATATGCAGTTCTGAAAGCTTGTGTACATTTTGTGTGTGAAGCCTGGAATAATATGTATTGTTGCCAAATGTCTGTATTTATTCCAGATACGCACTGTGTAGCATTAACAGCAGTGACTACAAATGATTTAAAGAGTAACCACTACATAACCTCCACTTACCAATAAAGCTGGAACAAGTTGCTGGCCCTATTACCTTGGTACACAAGTCACGTATTTGTATGGAGACCTTGGCTAGGTTAGAGTTGATCGATGGGGACTGGTCCATGGAAGCAAGCAGGAAGATGTATTGTGTTTTGCAGTCAGGCAGGTAGGTCAAGGCAAACCAAGCATGTCTACCTTAACAGTCACCAACCCACATGCAAAGTACATGGCCTTCAATCATTTTGTTACTTTGCTTGCCAAAGAAGCATTGACCAAGAAGAAGAAGAGGAGGAGGGAGGGAGAATGTTGCCAAAAAAAAGAAGTCTACATTTTGATGGGATTGAACTAATTTACTTCACATAGAGTATGAATTGAGATGTGAGCTGTACAAACAGAAAAATACCTTCAAACTATATTGGTTAAAAAATAAATAAATCAGTCTCTAATTATTGGCAGACCTAAAGAGTAATTTGAATAATCATTGATTTGTAACACTGGGGTTTTCTGAAGTAGTCTGTGAATTGTGGAGATTATTATTTTAATATGATTTGTTTATTTAGCAGACGCCTTTCCCCAAGGCGACTAGGGTGAGACTAGGGTGTGTGAACTATGCATCAGCTGCAGAGTCACTTACAACAATGTCTCACCCAAAAGACAGAGCTCAAGGAAGTGACTTGCTTAAGGTCACACAGTGAATCAGTGGCTGAGCCGGGATTTGAACTGGGGACCTCCTGCTTCAAGCCGTTTTCTTTAACCACCGGACTACACAGCTGCTTATGTGCTACTGTAACATAATGTTTAATCAAATCATCTCGAAGAGAAAGGACTTCATTGTGCTTTTATTCAGTGCATCCGCTTTACTAATGATAACCATTATACTAAAAAAGAGACTTTTGAAATGCTGTGTTTTTAAAATTATAATTGTTCTTCCTTTTTGTTTCACTGTATACAGTATATCTTCCTAGGTTGTTAAACCACACTGCAGCTGTTCATTAGCTCATCTTTCTCAGATTTGAAGGTAGTTTTGTACCATAATTAGCACTTTTTTCAGTCTGCCTTCTAATTCTATCAGCCCTCTTATTCTTGGGAACTTTCACAACTTAAATAGGCAGCATCTGCTCTTTAATTCTATCTGCCTCGGATCTGGAAGCTGGATTGGTTACCCAAACACCTTCTGCTGTCTGGCACATTTGGATGGCATAGAGTTTCGTCCTGCTGAGGTACAAACATAAAGTCAGAGGTAGACATGAACTTTGTAAGGGGATAATCTTGACAGATCTGGAATTTAGACTAATCTGTCTGTCTGATCTTTTAACGCGCTCTGTGCAGTATTCTGTTAGTCATGGGAGAAGTATTGATTTAGATGTGGGGTGATCAGTTGTCAAGTTAAGAGACGATTAGAGTAGCAGACCCCACTTTGAAACCTGGATAAGAAAGCGATATGGAGTGGCTCAGGCTGGATTGTGATGTGGTATTAATAAAACAAATCTTGCCTGATTGCATACAGTAGAAAATGTGAGGTATGAAAAACTTGGTGAGGTATGAAAACATGCAGAATATTTCCTCATAACTTATCATAGTATCCAAGACCTGGGATTTCTATGTCTGCGGATGTCTATTTAATTACACGTGGAACAAATCAGAATTTAAACCAGATTACAATTAATATCCCATTTCATTTTAGCTATCAATCTACAAAACATCTTGCATTTCCCACAGCAAATTGCTATTGCTTTCTTAAAAAAAATAATACATAAATATCTGTGTAACTGTGAAGTTATCCAGAGTTTATCTTAATTAGAAAGCTGACTATTAACGTAATACTATCTAGCAACAGCACATTGAATCTTCATGTCGGCACTAACTAATACTTAAACTGGGGAAAAAATAGCTTTACGTGGGCATTGGATTGACACAGATGATGTCATATTAGAGATTTCCCCACATACCTTTCATTAGAGGCTTTAAGTCACAGTCAGAGGATTATTAAACAAAGGTAAATTCGTTTTGCCTTTTTATGCTGTTCAGCCCACACAGAACAAGTTATGACATACGCCGTGCAGCCCAGCCCAGCTCAGCGCTGCCTCCCTGCTGTCTCTCCATGGACTGCTTACTCTACATGCTGTTCAGATATTTTCCTAAACTGTGTGTGCTTGTACTTGCATGTCATTCTCTGACAACGCATTCACTTTTTAATGCCTGTCATTCTGGTTTTAAGTATTAGTCCCCAATATAAGACGGTGAAGTCTACCTTTTTAATGAAACAGTTTGTTAAGCAGTTGTCAAAAAGAGTGAGGGATTGATCAGTCAAAAGCAAGTCCAATGATAACTTAAAAAAAACTCAATCATAGTAAAACATTAACCAAAGTAAGTGTCCTTCATCGTTGTTTCTTAAAAGGTCATAAGCACATCTTATCCATGTGCTGGTGCTATTTTATCAATGTGGTCGGTGTGGGACTCACAATTGCAACCTTCCTGTAACAATATTCTATCTTATAATAAATGTACTCATTTACTAGAAGTTGTATCTACATAAGCTTCACCAGTTCATGGTTTGATTTGGTATTTGTAAGATTTTTGAGAGCTTACACTGCTGGAGGCGCCATTGTCTTTTTCATTAAACAAAAAAAATAGGTTACTGTTAAATAAATCAATAGAATATCTGGAATGCAAAAAAAAAACCACATATATTAACGAGACTGGAATGGCTTCAAAGGGAACATTAGCAACAAATGTCTATCCCCTTGATATTAGTATTCGTTTAAAAACGAGTAGTATTGATCTCTCCCACACCACAGCTTTCTCTGGCTGTCTTAGAACTTCCCTTCTCCTGTCTGATGTAGTGCTTAGAAACTGAATATTTAATGCCGTTCAGGTGATTAAATATGCAGGCACTGCGGAGAGGCTGTCAGGTTTGCTTTCTGTGGATAATTAAGGGCATGTGCTGTACGAAGGGAGCAAGGCATTCATTCACTGCTGGATCTAGAATAGGAATGGCAGTACATTTCCAGCTATGCTCTGGGTCAAAACTTTACTTCGCCAGGATCCTGCAGGGCATAAACCCTAGTGTGTAGCGTGAATCTGCTTTTGAGCTGAAAGATTAAAAAAAAGCAAATACATTATTTTGAATTACTCTAGGTACTTCTATTTCGTAACACAATCAAATTCTATACAGTATTTATTTAAGTAACATTTCCTTTTAAGACTTCTATTTTTGTAGGTAATTAAATTTACTTTTCCCAACTTCAACTAATCCTATTATCACTCAACCTTATATTTGCACATGCTTGCATAAACTAAGAAAGTAATCCAGTTTGTGATTTTGTGTGGCAGATTTGTTTATGCCCTTGGCCATTTCATTCGCAGTGGCACAGAATGTTTTTGGTTGTCAATATGTTGGTGGGTCCAGACAGTCAGTAGTTGTAGTGGTAGTAATGGTTTAGTATTTCTTTCTACTCTAGCTGTGAGTTGACCTAAAGGACCATGCCATTTCCAGTGTCCATTCATGTGTCCATTTTTTTTTTAAATTGAAAGTTTTTTAGGTATAAACAAAATTGTATCTTGATTGTATCAATTCTGAGGAAGGCATATGACATTTGAATCAGTAACTGGAATAGCATGATTTCATAAAAATGTACATTTCTATTAAGCTGTGGTAATTTAAGATATCAGAAAGGAGAAGTTTCAATATACTGCATTAACAAACAAGCACCTCTAGGTATGCAACTATTCTATATCAACTAATTTCTAAACACGCTTCTGTGTCTAACTAGACACTAACACACTCAGTTCTGTTAAACGAGGAACCCGAAAATGAATAAATATTTACAAAAAGCCAGCAGTCATCTTTTCTGAGTCTTTAATAAAACCTATCATCGAAATAAAAACTAAATGAAAGGAGGAAAATCTGGAAATGTAATTGGCTCCTGGGAGTAAAGTGAGCAGATGCTGTGAGTGATGTGTGCTCCCATACTGGTAGTTCAAATAGTTTGACGCTAGACCAGCGGCTAGGAAATTGTTTCAAGCTGCAGAATTGTTCGTCAAAAAAATTTCGAAAGTGTTCCATGTTTATAAAGATTGTATTCACTGTCGCTGGGGAATCATTAACTTTGCATTGAATAGCAACAGAGGATATATTTTTGTATGAATTTACTACACAACAGTGGTTTACAACTTCACCAAGGGAAGAATACTAAGCCATTAAATTGACACATACGAATGCCAAAATAATAATTATTTTCGTATTGGGGTATAAGCATCAATACAGTATGGGTTTATTTTCTTAAGAAGTAATTTTCTTGATTACTCATGCAAAAGAAAACACAAAACAAAGTGTTTGAAATTCTTCTTGGTTTCTGTATATTTTTTGAGTAAACATAGACTGGGGTGGTTCAGTTAGTTCAAACAGACTGCAACACTTTACCATCCATTGGCTTCATCTGGCATAACTTTAAACATCATTCCAGTATGTGTATGTGTGTATATATATATATATATATATATATATATATATATATATATATATATATATATATATAGTTTGAAAGGTATACAGCCAAAGTAGTTGGGCCACCAGATTTCTAGACTTTGAATGATTCAGTATTGGGGTAATATATAAGATCTGTGTGTTGTCATGCTTTGGAGAGTTTCTCTGATAGTGTTTGTGGCATCATCATGGCTAAGTGGACAAGGCTATATCTTAAAATAGTGATGTAGGGAGATGAGAAAGAATTTGTAGGACTTGTGGTACAGTTTCCAAGAAATTCAGTCCTCACTGAATATTTGAACCATATGAAACTAAAAATAAATCAAATAAAAAGCTTCCCATCCTAACTGTCTAGCCACAGTGTCCCACTAAACAGGGAGTCGCTCTGGGTTTGTGCGGTGTCTGCATTGTAATGAGCAGTCTATAACTCTGCATTAATGAACTTACATGTTCAGTGTAGTTTTTAAAGTACTGGTAGGGTAAAAACACTTTATTTAAAATAATCTATCACATTTTTAAATGTATTTAACGGTGTCATACCAGTGTGGAGTAGTGGTTAGGGCTCTGGACTCTTGACCGGAGGGTCGTGGGTTCAATCCCTGGTCTGGGACACTGCTGCTGTACCCTTGAGCAAGGTACTTTACCTAGATTGCGCCAGTAAAAACCCAGCTGTATAAAATGGGTAATTGTATGTAAAAAAATAATGTGATAACTTGTAACAATTGTAAGTCGCCCTGGATAAGGACGTCAGCTAAGAAATAAATATAATATAATAAAATAAGTGTTTAATTTGAGAACATAAACGCCACAGAGGGTATAAAGAAGCATTCTTTAACATTCGTTGACACCAGTTTATGAATTTGTTTATTTAATAAAGAATTGTTCATTGAGAGATTAATTTTAGTAACGTGTAAGTAACACTGTCCATCAAAACTGTTTAAATAATGCAATGTATTTTCCATTATATGCGATGTGAAAAGCTTCTATAGAAAAATACCAACAATAACTAACATTTCATATATGTAGTTAATATCGAAGCTTAAAAAAATAGTCTAAAAACTTGCAGGTTAACAGTACAAAACAGCACTAGAAGGATATTCGCCATAAGTACTTCTTTCTTCATTTTATATTAAAATCGTTTTTGCTGGTAACAGACACTAGTACAGATATTTCCTTGTATTATTTCACTAAGGCAATACTTTCTTTGCCCCAGATTTGAAAGCCCTTTCGCTCCCCATCCTCACTTGATGAATAACACTTATTCAACCTCTGGTAGCAGCAGCTGCTTTTCTGCTCTGCATCTTTTATTGGCTCTCGAAACTACTGTTTCAGCGCCAGCCATCAGACAATAAGACAGACCTGGGACAATAGGCCCAGCACAAGCCTTTTTGTTCCGCGTAAACTAAATAAAGTTAGCACACCAGACAACCCTAAAGTGAGACCCTGTGCCGCATCTGAATGAATGAACCCTAGGAGGCAGACAGGGAGATGGGCAACCATGAAACTCGTGGCTGGTTTGATCTTTGACTTCCATTTACAATCCCAGCAGATGGCTTCATTCTGAGTTATTTTGTGTGTTCTTAAAAAAAAAAAATAAAGGGAGAGGAATGATATAGGGGGCAACAGGCTGCCTTCTGCAGGGCTAATAATCCACAAAAGACATTGTTCCCTTGTAGCATGTGGTTTGTCTTGGTCAAACTGGGACGTCAGGCCACTGCTCAAGCTTTGTATTTTACAATAATGGGTTAGTGTGTGTGTCGCATGCAGCAGAATTATGCCAGTAACTTGTTGGAATAGTTAGAGGCAGCAACATGTGTTTGGACAAAAGTTTAAACCTTTTTGTTCTTCTTTTGACCACAAATATAACACAATAAGCCCATCTGCAGAATTATAAATGACCTGAATTGGAGGGCTGGTGAATTTAAAACCCATCCTGTTTGTGAGTATATTGGAATGCACTCAGATGTCAGTGGCTGTTAAAGTGAAGAGCAGTTACACTTTACAAACTGCTGAGGGTGCTGATGATCAGGAAACACTACCTTCTGAACAGTTTGCTGTTGGCTTTTATATTGTGTAAGACATACTTATATTAACATCAAAGGAAGTATACAATACAGAAATATATTTTTTTTGGTTAAGATTGACAATAGCCTCCCCTATTGTGGTTTCTAAACCACATCACACCATCCACCACATGTTTATCTGCCAGGCATCTACTTGCCTTTAGCATACAATGATATTTGCGTACCATGTTAGCTCCAGATTTTATTCATCTTGTAACTCTTAGTCCCTTTTGCTTTTGAAGTGGGGACAAATTATTACAGCTATAAAAAAAATTGTCCTGGAACTGCTTTATACAATTTTATAATATCCAGACTGTTTTGTGAGACCAACTTTATTTGTATTGCATGTTTTATTTACTGGAATAATAGACCAGAGAGTTCCTGGGCTGTTACTGTTTTGGTAAAAGAGTAACACACTCTTTAGTGTTCTGTTTTTAAAGTGATCATTCATAACATTCATGGTTACAAGTTTACATTTCAAGAGATGCTTCATATTGCTGAAACCAAATTGTTTTCTATAATGAAGTTAATAGTTTTTTGTCCTCTATGTATACACTTGCTGTCCATTTTGTTAGGGACCTCCCACAGTTTGCCTTGAACCCTTCATTTGATTCTACTGTGAGGCTGAATAAAGTCTTGTTTGTACCTGAAAATTGTTGCTAAAAAAGTTGAGGTTGTCAGGGTGCCTGTACTGGTTTATACTGTTTCACGGATCCATATAATGATGTATCATAATATATGCAGTTCTGCAAGATATTAGTATGAAAAACCTCATCCTTTAACATTGTTGAAATCAGATTAGTTTGAAAGGATTATCTCCCTTGTGTATTTTTGATGGAATTAAAAAGGTGCAAATGAGATGTTAGCAGCAGCTTGCTTATTAATAGCAGCAGGATTTTAAAGAAAAACACGTTTAAATTAATGTTACCTAACTTGCCTAGTGACAGAGCTCCTGTTTTTAACTAAATGGTACTGTTTTTTAAATGGGCCTTTCCATGCTAATCTGCCTCTATATGCTTTGGTTTTCTGCCGTTTGTGTTTTAAGCACACATAATCTAACATTTTCTTTTCTTTCTCTGTAGACTCCATGCTCTCCTTGTCAGAGTACAGTGAGGAAAACCTGGTAAACATTTTTTAGCGTGTGTTTGAGTGTGTGACTAATCCCATTTTATCCCAGACGACAAGAGTACCACTCTTAACCCTCACCTCTACCTCCAAAACAAAGCAATGCATTATCTGTAGCTGGATATGGTACAAAAGTACATTGACAAATCCTTGTTGTTAAAATGTGCCATTCTCTTCAAGTACCAGGGGCTGAAATAATAATAATAATAATAATAATAATAATAATAATAATAATAATAATAATAATAATAATAATAATGAAAGGGCAGTGACCTTATGCTATAATGATAAGACAGATGAATACCGAATTTTGAAATGCTTCTGTTTTAGTTGATATACATAATTGGATTTTGTTTTTATTTTTTAATCAAAATATTTATTTTATATTGTCATTGAATGCTTTGGAAAAGGAGGCAGCCCTTGAAATGTATTCACTGGTGTTTACTGAATATAATACTTTAATACGTGTGTGCTTTTTTTTTTTTTTTTTTTTTTTTTAAATGCATGCTTATTTTTTTGTTTTTTTTTGTCAGGGGTCAGTCCCCAAGATGCTTCTGTCTGAAGACTATATTGCTTGACTCGTATTGTGGTTTGGACCCACGAAACTGGTTCTGTGTGCTCAAGCTGTGAAAAATGACATTACTCATATAATACATAGCACCCTAGAAACCTGAAGGAATAACTTTTTAACATAGAAAGGGTTTGTTTGTTTTAGTGCTTCTATGTACAGGCTGCCATCTGCACACACATTCGTAATCGTGATTGGCTCTTCTATGTGATTTTATAATACCATGTAATCATTCTGAGTCAGATTCATTATTACAGACCTGCTTGTTTAACAGTGGTTTTCTCAAACAAAAGAAAACAAACATAAAGAGTTTCCATTCTCCTCTGTTGAAAAATATAAAAGATCAAAGCTGGTTCCGACTTACATGAAAATGACTGTACAGTTTTGTCTCTCAGTGATTCTGGGAGATGTCATAAAGTACATAACACAAAAATGTCTTTCCTTCCTAAAAATAGGTAATCGCTACATCCTTTTGTGTGCTGCTTTGATGTGGTAAAACAGCCATCCCATTCAGGGATGAAAGCCAGATTTAGCTTTTAAAATGTAAACCATTTTCAAAATAATTGCAAAGAAAAACAGGTGTGTGTTTTCATGTGACTATCAATGCACCAGACTTTTTTATATATATATATATATATATATATATATATATATATATATATACACACAAGTTTCAACTTAACTCTAGTAAACTAGTCAAGGGTTTTATTATTAGGCTTCTAATCTTGATGACCTTCAAAAGTTAGTCTTTATGGTGCCAATAAGGCCTTGATGGCAACAGGAATGGGTCGGCTTTAAAAACATGAAGGTTTTTGAAATAATGTTCCTCTTAAGGATTAACCTTCTCAAGAGGGTATGTTTTGAGGAAAATGTGAACTGGTTTAATCTCTACTAGGCTATAATTGGATGTTCCTGAACTAGCCTAACAATGAGTCAAGACCTGTGTAAGAAAATGTTCAATTAACCCTCACGCTTCAAAGGTACACCTTAAATGTGCCTTTAACTTTGAAAAACCCTTAATGATCTTCATTTCATGGGGGGTCGAGTAAACTGTTGTATTTGGAGTTCCAAGTGCATGTCAATCTAAAAAAGCCTACAGGAATCTCATAGTGAGCAAAGGAAACATAGTGGCTGCCTTTAAGATCATAGGGTTACAGTAAACTGGAAAGAGCTTAACCACAGATCACATTCACTGGGTTCATGGCCAAAGCTGTGGTATGCCCTTTTTTCCTGCTTTCTTTTCTGTAACTCCCCCTACTGGAAGAATTGAGAAGCCTGCTAATATGTGCTCCTGATTTACATTCATTTAGTAGTTTTGTCCTTTTGTATTGAAGAATTCCATAACCCAGTCACCAGTGGAAAGCTGAATTCCCCTTCACAGTTTATATATGTGTAAACTCACCCCCATGTATTGGATTTAGAGTTCTGAACTCATGATTAAAAGGGCTGGCATGACTTGCAAAATATTAAAATGTAAAATATATCTGCCACCATTATTGCACTATATAACATCCAACAATGGGGACATGATTATCAGAAATCAATCCTGCTCCATATAATATAACCAACTATAAGAAACAGTACACAGTGGTGATGATCTAGCTTTAATTTAGCCTAGGGTGAAATCTAGTAATTATAATGTCTTGTAGACTGCTGTGCCCTGACACACAGTTTTTGAGTAATGCTAATATATCTCATTTATTTTTAACATCACAATTACTTGTCTATCACCAAGATAGTTATTATTTAAGTGCATTAGACGTTGGATGTTGCTAGGGCTTGCTGTTGTTATTATTATTATTATTATTATTAGTAGTAGTAGTAGTAGTAGTAGTAGTGTCATTTAAACATATTGAGTAAACTGAGCAAGTTCTAAACAGCTGATTACTGTATTAGGTGCAAGCCCTATACATACACATATGTAACAAACTGGGGCTTTCAGCAAAAGTCACAATGCTATAGTTTTATTTGACCGAAATATTTAAAATGTACAAAAGCAGCTAAATTGGAGTAAAAAGATTAAAGGTGAATTTCTGACAACGGGCTAACCTGATGCCATTTTGGAAACTTCTGTGTGAACACTTGTAATGATCGATTGCTCTCATTAAGTAGAAGAGTGAGTTCCATGTCTTGTGTAGTAACTCGCTGGAATGCTTTTTAACTCTCTGAAATCAGCCGGGAATGGCAAGGTCAGCGCCTCCTTTTGATCATTATCCCACATGGCCCTCTTCAGAGGAAATGTAGTTTCTCAGGTCAGGGGTTGAAAACTAAAAACGGAATATACACAAGCATATAGAGCTGTATTCTTTTTAATGGCCTAAAATGAGTTTCAAATAACACCAGACATCCTATACGTGGGAGTCACCTTTTGACCTTACTCAGGAAGTAACTGTGGAGAGGACAAGAATAATCATCTTGTCCATTATATTTCCTTTTAATTGTCTGTTTCATCAGCTGCTTTCTGTTGCCATACAGATACAACAGCTTTTACACATAACAACCTATATTTACAGATGTACATAATTGCATCTAATAAAGAATAACATTTATGTGTGGCAACCAGACATTTCCTGTGGTAGCCCACTGAAATACCAGGCACAATATTTCATTGATCAACACCTACCTCCCACTAAAGATGCACAGCACACATTTCGGGGGTGTTTAAAAACAGCTCGCTCGTATTGAAACAAAACTGTCCTCTAAAGCAATCTAAAAAGCCTTGTCGTCATGTTATTGCACTTTGTGCTGTGCTCAGTGATTTCTCGTTTGTTCCCCACCTTCCTCCGTCTTCCCAGTTAGACTAGGTCTGGATTGCTTATTGGAAATCCATCATAGTAACTGGCTAGTTGCTGCCGTTTCAATGGAGCCTGTCTTTAGTGCCAAGTATTAAAAATCCACCCTTCTTGGCAAGAAAGGCAGATTGCATTGACATTCCTTAAGCTCTTAACTACGCAGACTTGTAGACAAAGTTTTATTTTCTTGTTGTAATAAACTGCTAGTCTTTCTGTGCTGTGATTGTGGAAGGTAAATATATAAGATTGTATTCATGTGATTTACATTCTTTATAGTTGCATTGTGATAAAGATTGAATATTGGTTTCCTCAACAGGAGTCCTCTAATTATGAGCATACCCACAGTAGTGTTTTAAGCATGTTACCTTAAACATCACTACATGCATAAGAGTTCATCCTAATTAAATGTGACCTGTATGCAAGATTGTGGTACAACTGGGGTTAAAGTTTAATGGATAATGTGTAATATACTGTAGATTTACAGTAAAGATGTGGTGTAAATTAGATGTAGATCCAGCTAAAGTGAAGTTGTAGGTATATGATTAAATGTATGCTTAACCAACACACAAAAGCCATGTACCATAATTGCCAATATATAAAGGTCAAATGTTTATACACCCACATCTTCTTAATTTGTGCAATGTCATCTGAACAGTGTGGACAAGTAGATACAATAATTATTGCTTGACATTCCTTACATTAGTTGTTTGTTTAACACGAATCAGTGTCTATTGTTATAAAGACAAGAGCAGGGTGACTCTGAATGGTGCGTTTTATATACTAGAAAACATGGTAATTACAGTTGACCAGTAGATATCTACATCTTTCTTTATCTAAAGAGAAACCATTTCCATTTGTAGAGTGCACTTTCAGTAACCAGCAAAGAATATTTAAGTAAAACATTTTAAAGTGGAAAAATGTTTCATATTTTCTTACTACTTCAATTCTGAAAATACATATATTTAGAAAGGCAAGTCATGGTCAGTGAAGGGTTAAAGCATCAAGCAGTCCCTGTCTGCAATTCCGCCTGACCTAAATAAGATGGCATCATATCCTCAGGGTCTCTTTCTGCGCAGCTTTATAGATCTGGTGCTGTTTTTCCACACAGGAAGGAGAGCTGCCTCTCTTTGTAAAAAGGCCTGATTAGGCGGAAGCTGTAGACAATGAATTGTTAGGGGTATGTTTATAATTAAACTGACCTGGGGTGTAGAATGGAGTAGCAGGGGAGGATGCATGCACCTACTATAGAAGCAGAAACTGCATCTGCTGAAAATAACAGGTTTTTGCCCATCAGTCTTCTACTAGGTTTGGTTTCTGCGTAGAAGAGACAGTATGTCTCTGTTATGTTGGCTTCAAGGGGGTGTTGTATCTGTGTACATTTATACAGATATGTAATGTGAGAGTACGGATTATCTTCAATACCAGAAATAAAATGAACTCCAGGTCAGTAGTGTTTCAAACCACAGTGGAGTAAGTACCAGAATTTGAGATTTTACTGTTGTCTAATGGGAGTCTGGCATTAGAGTGACATAATGTGGCTGTCACTGTATACATACATATGGGCGCGATAATTAGAAGCATTAATAATCAGAATCACGCTGCTCTGTTAAAAAAAAAAATCTTAAAACACTGGTTTAAATCAGCATGACCCTCTTTCGTGTTACTCCAAGTAGATAACTTCAGATATGTCCAATTCCATCAGGGGCAGCTGAGTGCTTTACACCCATTTCACGACATCTCCTTCATAGATTATGTGAGTCGAGTCAACACCTGCAATGCAGTGGTAGATAAGTCACTGCCTGTCACTCCTAAGGACACAGTTCTTTGTAAACAATCTTTTTTTTTTTCAGTGAGTTGTCTGCTTAATACTGAAGAATGCAGGCTCTCCCTCTTGCCCTTAATTCAGTACTAGGTGTTAATATTGTCCTTATTTTCTTTAATCCCTACATATGTATGAGGTTGAATGCAGTCAGCATCCTCCAATGATAAAAACAACCACCTTTTAATAAAGCTGTCTGCGTGCCCACATTCTTTGAGAAATTAGTAAACCCATTTGTGTTCTAAAGACATTCAAGATCTGGAGCCAGTGTATCTAGTGGTTAGTACTAGAAGCATGGGGATTGGCCTTTGAAATGTTTCTTTAGTGTGTTGTGTTGTAGTACCACTTTACATGGGGAAGATATAGCATGTTACATGTAGATGGCATATCTCCTTTCTAAACAACAGCCAAAACAACATGGGGAGCATGTGGGGCCCACATACTGGGAATGTCGCATGAATTAGTTTTGCAAAGGAGACAAAATAGTGCCGATTTCTGATCTCCCCCAGACTTGCCCCTTTTTTCAGTATTTTATTATTCTCTCTCAGTATAAACACCGCAATGGAAAATGAGTCAGAAGTTTCCAGATTACAGGTTTTGTTTTGTTTTGTTCCAGCTAGAACTGTCCCTTTTTTGCTTGGCTTTAATATGCTGCTGTTCTGTGTGGGATTTGCAAAGCAGAACTTTCTATTGAACTGAAGGAATTCCAAACCGTTTGTGTAATTTCATGGGTAGGATTGAAACAGCTTTACACAATGCTATTGCTCCTAGCCTGCTTTTCTTAACCCTATAGTTTAGGGCCTGTATTTTCCACAATGGGAAACGTACAGGCAAATCGCCCGCTCCATAGCAAATGTATGAAGTGGGCAATTTGCCCACAATGGGAAAACTTGGCCCAAAGTGTTCATTGAAGGCACACTGCTTTTCAACATACTGCGTTCTGGTAGAGGAAATTGCATTTGGTGCTTGTTAAACTGGTCAACAGTGTAGGTCGCTGCCTCTTTTAGAATGTATTGTTTAAAGTTTCATACACTTTGATTGCTTTAGTGCAGAAACTCCTCTTTTGAAATGCATTTGCATTGTGGTCTGATTTAAATAAATAAAGTATCAGTGCCAACACCTTGTTAAAAACGAAGGGACAGAATGTTGCACACAGGAAACAACTTATGGTTCTCATTCATTTCTCTTTCATCTCCAGCACAGCCCTCTAACATGATTGCCTCACTTTTTTTTCCATCTTTCACAATTACTTTTCAAAACCGTAACCAATCTTTTTACTAGTGAATAATGTATTTCTTTCTTTTGCAAAAGTTGGGCCACAGCATATGTATTTAACTCCCCCACTCCACTCCCTGATCCGATATTGGCTCAAAAAAAGCCACCTCTTTGTAATGCATCTGGCTTTTTAATAATTACACAGTCAGCAAGATTTGTGTTTTCCAGGAGATTGGGTGTTGCATGATTTATTGTTGCTGTTCCAGCAAAGGCTTTGTTGCCTGGTTATGCAAGTGTGATCTGGACACTGCAGAGACTGTTTCGCACTTATGTTCCTTTGGCCTGTTCCTTGCATGCTAATTACCCGCAGATTTTCTTTTCAGAAAACAGAAGGCAAAAGCGGCTGGCCTTGGCAAAGAGGGAGTAACAGAAGTGTTATCCAGAACCATATTATTTCCCCTTAGTTGCTTAAAAAGTATTTGAGAACTTGACTGCCTTGAAACCTTTAAGGACCTTTGCCGAGCCCCTGTAGGTGCCTGCTGCCCTCCCATGCAGTGTGACTTGTGCATGTTACAAAACTGACCTCGCAAAGTGCCAATTGAGTTTCTTAACAAGTTCTCAACCAATTTTCCTTTGTCATTCTAGCCAACAGAAAAGCTGGCAATGCTGTGACATCCCTCCTGGCCAAAGAGCTGATGCAGGAGGACGCGATATCTGCTGCACCGCTGAAAAAGAAGAAAGAAGAAAAGATTAAAGAGAAAACAATGGCTGAACCAGAACAGGAAGCACTCGAAGATATTTTAGAGGCTGCGCCTGCCAGATCAAGTTAATAATTAATCAATTGAGAATGAAGAACACAGATCATGACTGCAGCCTGAGTGAAATGACTAGTGTCACTCAAATATCAGTGTGGGTTGGTACCTGTAGTACAGGCTGTGGGTTCTTCTACAGGAGTTCTTTTTGAAGATGATCCATGGCATTCACTTGGTGAGGGACCATTTCTTCTCAGCATCCCACAGTTTATTTTTAGCACCAGTATCAATGCTGAACATTACTATTTACACTGGATTAGGGTTAACTTTAGTGGCGCCTAACATGCTTATACATACCATTAAAAAAAAAAAAATCAAATTTATATCTGTGCATATTCCAGACTTTACTGGATCTACAAACTTTCTGAGACTGCTATTGTCATACATAAATACTTTTTTTTTGTTTTTAAATCAGCATAGAAATTGAATATTTAAAATTATCTTTAATCTTACTGGTCAAATTAGATTGAAGACTGCAAGGGACAGTTTTGAGCAGATTGTGCTGGCTCACTATTTGGCTGAAAATGACTAAAACATTGTTTTGCAGGTTGCTGGTTTAAAAATACTGTAGGGTGCATTGTAAAGTAAATAGATGTAGTTATAACAAGTGCCAATCTGCCTTACATCTGCACATATTTCAACTAATACAATTCATCAAATGAAAAGGTGCTGATAAGAAAGTTCACTTCCACATCAATTGTTTTATAATGCATTTATACTTGTGTTTATTGTATTAATTTTATTTGTAGCTACCATAGTCTGGTACCTCTGTACCTTTCGGTACTTTTTTGTTTTGTATGTCGTCTTATCTTTTTATAAAGTAGTTTCTTAAACATATTTATACAAGCACTGGATAAATAAATATATATATATATATATATATATATATATATATATATATATATATATATATATATATTTACGTGTACTTCAGTCTTCTCAGTAAATTGCATACTTTCCTGTTGGTTTTTAGTCCGCTTCAGCCATAAGTTGACATGTTCACAATGTTGGGTATTTACTATACAGCTGTGAACATGTGGTTGGCACCCAAAACTGAGAAACATGCTGCATGAAGGAGGAGGAGCATAAACTAAGGCCTGAAGGTACACGTTTCATTTTGGGGGTCAGACTTGAAACAAGATTATGAAACAAAAACTTCTATTTGAAATAGAATTGATTTAAAGAGAAAAAAAATACATCTAGTATAAAAAATGTTTAAATAAAGTGAAAAACATGTTAATGGGATTCATATCTGGGGGGTTTCCAAAAAAATCCTTTCCATGTAAGGATATATAAAGACACCGAGCTTTGAGATTCATGTATTATATATTCATCTATACAACTTGGTATTCTGCTCAAATACTTAAATATACAAACCTTATCCAATTTGTCTTGAGTATATTTTTTTGTCAGCAAGGTGTGTGTGTCGTGTCATGTGTCCTCCCCCTCCCCACCTCCAGCTCCAATAATTTATTACTGATGTTGTTACCATGGGCGACTTAATTCCTATATTGCTGTTCTGGATTGCCAGTCACTTCATTTGTGCAAAGGATGGATGACTGTTGTCAGGAATACTACTGTGTTTTTTTTTTTTTTTTTTTTTTTTTTTTTTTTTAATATTTCAAACTAAATATTAATACGAAAGTGTGCAACTTGGACCATGAATTGCATCCCTTCTGTTGTAAGTTGGTGATAGACAAGAGCCTTGCTGCTTTTATCCTTTCCATTATTATTATCTTTTATAATGGTCAAAAGTGTTGCTGCAAGACTGCTTTTTTATGGTTGTTAGGAATGGAAGCAAGAGAATATCTGTTTGTAATATCTGAGAATGTTTCTCCCTCCGTGCTGTATGTGTTGTTTTTTTTTTTCCTTCTCCCCATCATTCTCATTGTTGCAGGAACATATGAAGGACAAAAATCTGCAAACCAGAAGCTTATTGGAGATTATCCAAAGGAAATACCATGCAAGATACACATTTTACAAGCTTGCAGAAAGAAAACAATAACTTTCTGGTTACTGTATGTATATGTTTGCAGGAGGCCAGGATATCAAATTCCTGTTATTCTGTTAACATGCGTTTGCAACACGGTTATTCTTTTTAGGTTATTTTTATCATCATCAGCTTGCAACACCAAATGACAACTTAGTAATAACCCTGCAACTGCAGCTTTTTCATATGAAGTCTTTTTTTGTAAAGAGGCATCTGTTTGTAAAGGATATCCTCATTTGCTGCACTTATGTTTATGTAACACTGCCACGTCAGGGGTTAAATTCATGGAACAAGAGGAGAAAAGGCAGGACGTGTTTCCTTTACACAGAGCTCGAGTTTGTCTCTAATTCATTAAGGAAGCACCTGGGCATGAGGCCCAAAAAAAAAAAAAAATGCGCTGTTTGCTTTTCATGACTCCTGCCGGAATTCTTTAAAAACAAAGTTCTCTTGTTTTCTTTAGAGCTTTCAAGACTTGGCAAACGGAGGGTGGTGTTCAGAACAGGAAGTAGATAGATGGCGCTATAAGACCACAAAATGTAACTTGCCTGTAGCTGGTCATTGCAACGCCCTCCAAACTTCCTGTTTCGTAATATCCTCCTGTGATTCTTTAGCAGGCCTTGCATTGGGCATACATTTAGGTTTTGTATTGGTAAGTTTATTACAGTGGCCAACAAGTAAATGACTAGATTTCTTGATATTCTGGTCTGTCACTCCCTTGGTAGTGATTTTAAAAAGTGACAACATTTGAACTATAACTAAACTAGATGTACGGTCATAAAAGAAGGATAGAAAAACATTTCCAAAACGAGCCCCCTGTAATCAGTGCTCATTTTATGTTCATAGTTATATAAATTAATATTGCACAACCATTTATTATCAATAATGATTAGAAATTATTGATCATTTCTAATGTAGAGAAAATGATCCAATATATAATATAAACCATATCCACCTGCTATGTGAAATATTTAATATAATGAGAAATTCTGAGAAAAACAGAACATTTTCCAGATATACTGTAGTGTTTCTAATACATTATTTTATTGTTGTATTGTATTAACATTCAAATGCCCTTTGCTGCTGATTTAAAAAAAAAAAAACACTTAAAAATGCTATGCAGCATTTGACTGTCAATGTATTGATAAGGCCTGCAGTGCTTTTGGAGTTGTGATCACATACCATACATCATGCACATGCAACAGATGTGTCCATACTACTACAGTTTAGTGCATTTGGTGCTGGTATTTGTAACTTTAATTCTACAATGTTTTATTGATGTACTGGTAACATCTAAAGCTGCAAAGTGATGTGTTTCTGGAAGCAATCTGTTTTGCATATTTTTTTTCTGAGACTTGTTGGGTGGCAAAGTCGTAATCTCTGCAATGATGTAATTGGACCTTAGGTGTCAGGAAACAATGGCAGAATCCAAATAATGCAGTGGAGAAGATATTTATTCATATAGTCATAGCTTTTAATATACAAATTGAGAGGGTAATAAGCAAGATTTGAATGCATTACTGCACAACCTACTTAAAGCAATGGCACCACATCTCAAAATAAATAATGGATATTTTAAAAAGTCCTCAGCGTTGGCAATTTATCATCATGGGTTTCCATAACCCTTGACCACTTAGAATGCATGTGGTCATTACACACAAGTAATACAAGAGCAAGAAATATATTCTGTGGGCCTTATCCACATACTAATATATCAATCCTGTACCATTCCACATAACTTGTTTTACAGTACAACCACTGAGTATTTTCTTATATGTTTTAAATAAAGCTTTTGCTATATATAAATAAACAAGTGTTGTAGTTTTAGATGCAAGGGCCATACAATCAGCTGTAAAACTACATTTTTTTTAATTTATTTTTTAAGTTTTTCTGCTAACATTTTATTGACTGTTACAGTTATTTTTGGATGTAAATGTAAACAAAAATGTTTTCTACTGCAGTGGTTCAACTACTGAATGAACATTATAGCTGTTTTAAAGGGCCTCTTCTTGTCTGCTGTACAAAGGTGGTTCCTTGCTGAGTTGCAGAGGGGATGAAGTAACTACTGTACTATTTTGACTTGCACCTTATATCACCCACAGGTCATTGCTGGAGAAAAATATGTTTCACCACAACTTGGTTTCTTTGACATATACTAACCCTAATAGTGCATTTACAGGGGTGATTATATTGTGGTAATGTATTCCACACATGACAACCCAGGCAGTCAAAACAACTTTTCGAACTATATGTGGTGGGGAAAAAAGCTTTGCAATTATAGAAATTAGAATTGCTCTGTATGACCACATTTTCTTTTCATTGGCGTAAGTCCATTTATTTTAGTTTGAGTGTTAAATAAAGAAAAGCATTAGCACATACAATAAAATTAGGTAATCCATTTTGAAGAGAGTGTTTCTTTATAAAGATATAATAATGGCTCCTGAGATTGTTATTCACAATCATAATGCCTTCAGTGTCTGCTGTACAGTATGTACCCTCATACTGTACAGATCAACATGTATAAGCATGTGTGTAGATCTTTACATACATCCTCAATAGTGACTCATGCACAGATGGAAAGCCATCACTTTGTTTCCATTGTCTGATTTGATGCTCAACTTTGAGAGGTTTAGCAGATACTTCATTAAGACACTGGAGCAGCACTAAGCTCTACCTGCTTGAATTGGATTGTACAGAGACCACTGTTAGATTACGTACAAACCAGTGGCAGTTTGTGGATACAGATTCATAACCTGGGGATTTGTAGAAAAGCAGATTTAATTTACCTTTAAAATAAAATTTAAATGACAAAGAGAACAATGTAAAATTCTAAATAAAACCTGGAAACTCAAGTGAAGGTGTTTTCAAAGAATTCTGCTAATGAGTCCAATGTGTTTTAGTATTCTAACCCTCTGTAAAAACAAGAGGTTATAATTTAAGTATGGTTTTTTTTTTTTTTTTTTTTTTTTTTTTTTTTGTTTACCTAACTCCAGAAGCAAGTTTACTTCAGTAAAGAATTTCTCCAGTGTGTAATTATTTAGGTTCTATATGTACATGACAGGGTTTTCTTTTTTGTACTTTACTGGCATTTTTTTTTAACCCAAAGATGGGCAGGCATATACACAAATGGTTTGGGTATCCATAGCTAGCCAGGAATAACACTTTTTTTTTTTTTTTTTTGCATTATATGGTATGTTTAATTGTGTACAAGGAGCTGTAAAATGAAAATCAAATTCTCTGTTAAAAGGTGTTTTTTTTAAAGTTGTTGAATTCAGATTATTTCATCACAGGATGACGAGTCCTCAAAATAAATGTTTTCTGGCCTCACTGCATGTGTTAATTATGTTTTTGTTTTTTCTTTTTTTAAATTTATGTTGAAATGTTTTGGAGATGGACGAAAAGCTTGAGGTTTGTGGGGGGAAAAAAAGGCAATTCCTGTAAATATTAACACTTTAACATTTACAGGAAAACTTGTAACAGCACGGAGGGCTATTGAAATTCTCGTGCAATGACTTCAAGGCAGGGTGTGATACATGCACTTCATAGAGTAGCTAAAGTTCTAACCCTAATTATTCTTTTAAACCCTACTCATTAGTTTGAGATTGTTCCATCCTTTTTGTGCTGGCACAATACCATGTCCATCCAGGCTGTGTGTTTTGGGGTAGTACTATATATCTTGAGAATATATCTATTTTGCTATTAGATTTTAAATATGTCATTTTGCAAGGTTGTTTTTCATAGACTAGTTGTTTTCTCATGGGGGAGGTTTTTTGTTTTTTTCAATCTGTAAATAAAGGCAACTTATTTTATGAATTGCCTATAGTGTTTTGTGTTTAGCATTTCAGAGGTTGTATATCAACTAAGAAATATATTTTTTGTTCCCTGCTTTTCGTTGTGGCATGATGGGATACTGCCACCTGCTTGCAGTGATGAATTACTGCCCTGTTAACATCATATATAATGATTACAAACTTTGTAGCAAACAAAATGATTTCATAAATCTTGCTTGTGCACTTCAGTTTGCTGTATTGGTCTCAAATGTGCTGAAAGAAACATGTTCTAGTGAACAGACGTTTTCCATTTTAAAACCTGATATATGGTTTGGGCAGCGTTGCACTGCCTGGAGCTTGGAATTGTCACCAATCCTTTCAACACCTCCTTTCCTGTCATTCGCTAATCAGCTGCTGGTATGACTATTGACTGATATGCTTTCAGCCAGTAACATGCTTTTACCCAAAAGTAGGTATTCGGATTTGGCCCGAATACCTACTTTTTGAGCAGGGTTCGGATTCGGCTGAATACTATATCCGCCCAGTCGCACATCCATTTTAATACATCCCTCCAATGTGTGCGGTTCTTTAAATAAAATACATGACTACGGTATTGAACGTAACTGTTGTATTTAATAACAAGAACACGTTTGATGAACTCTGTCGCGGCTCTCAACTCCCTATTACTGGTGACGCACGCACTAAACACGTCATTCAGCTGTTGAATGCAAACGGGTTAAGCTTTATTTTTAGGATCACATAGTGCTAATGGGGAAAAAAGGCATCAATGTCCTGTTGCATTAGTGATCAACAGACAGAGCAATTACTGTTGATAAAGAGGAAAATTAAAGACAAATGCCAGGAGATACATTAACTATTCAGTGAGACAAATAAAGCAGTCTAATTTTTTTTCTATATTTGCTTGCTGTACTTTTTTTTTTTGTAATGGATAAACAGAACAATGTAATAATGTCAAAACCACAAATAAAGTCAGCATTTTTAATCTCGATTCCAAGAAAAGTCTACCAATTCTTTCTGCATTATATAAGCAATATGACACGGAAGACTGTTACAGCTTTGCAGCTGATCTGAAAATGAAAAGTTTAATGTTATTGTTGCATGCTTTGCGTCTAATAAATCTTCCATAAATGTCATACTTAATGTCAGACTCCGCTATACTTGGCATGGATATCATCTTTTTTGTCAACGTCTTCGAACACATGGAAATATATTTGAGTACTGAGCATGCTGAAATGAAACATACATCTGATATTAATCACATGGTTGCAGTTATGAGAGGAAAAAAGGGAATTATTATAGAAGCGTTTTTATAGCACACATTTTGATTTTTTGAAATCCAATATTCTAGACGCAAATGCCAGATATATTAATTGAAGACACATGATAGTTTTGTATAGGCTATAATGGATCTTGTCTTGTTAAATCTGTGCATTTATATTAGTTATAGTTTTTGGAAATGTGCTGTTTTTGAAAAAAAAAAGCTTCTATGTTTAAATGAACAGTTCATCCAAAAGTTTGTTTTCTGGGATGCCCTTAGTCTCACCGATTAAAAGCATTCCCACCTGGAGTGCAGGGGGAGTCATGCCAGTGTGGCTTGAGTTTGTTCACCGCATGCACGTCAATGACCTATACTAGCCAGGTGTCCAACAAGTCCCGGGTTCAGTATCTTGGCAACATTCTTTTCTTAGGTTTGGCAGGTAAATGACTGCGATAATGGAAGTCAGCAATTGATCTTCAGGTGATGACAAACAATTAAATACCAGCATCCCTGTTTTATGAACATTCTTGTGTGTGTGTAGGTAACCACACTGATTGCCTTGCTTCTTATTAAGACCTTTGACACCAGCCCATATCACTGGATGTTCTTCATTTGTGCAGAAACACTGCCCTGTTAGCATTCCCTTGTCTTGCGTTTTCGTTGCTGTTCTGGGGTTAGGAATGTCCTTTGTTCAAAGCTGCCTTCATATTTCAAAGGGGGCTGTAAAGCAAGGCTGCTGTTTCAGGATATGTAAAAAGTTCTATATAAGCAAGGTCATTTTAAATCTGTCACACACTTAGTTAAGTGGAGATATACGGGTGTAGGAGAGACAGAGAGGGGTCTGTCTCCTTTGCTTTGTGCTTTTTCCCTTCATGATAAACTAAATAAGCTCTGCATAGTTGCTATCCTAATCATGTACAGAAACACAATGAGCACCAGATCTATACAGTAATTAACGGACTAGTTGAAAGGAAAGGTAATTACAGCAGGCCACTTTCTCAGGATTGTTTTTGGCGAGCATTTGTTTCTATGGTATCCATGTAGCAGCCTCATCTGCAGTCTGTATTCAGAACCTGAAATGGATGATCATTCTTCCTATACTGTATCAACATTGCCTTGTGTAATAATACACAAATTGAAATGTATCTATATAAAACACACACACACATAACAGTAAATCATCATTTGAATTAATAGAAACTACTGAGCATGTATCTGTAGCCTTCTATGGGGAGCTGGAAAACTGAATAGCATTAAAGGCACTTTACATTTTGAGAGTATTTCTTACCTTTTTAATATCCTACAGGATGATGTGTATTCTCTATTCTTTTCTATTGTTTTAATCATTACTTGCCATTCTTCCTAAATAGTTCAGCAAAATAATATTCAGATGCTGGGTCTGCTTTTAAAATCTGAATGTCTGATTAAAAAAGAATTCCCCTAGAAGTGGCCAGCCTGTAAATTCTGTCCTTTTGTAATAAGAGGTTCCATTTATAAACTCACAGCTGCCATAGAACATGCAAAAATGAGTCCCTAGTAGTTATTTTTACTTGAGATAAACTACTTGAGAAATCCAGGTCTTCTGAAGCAGTCCCTGTTGGGTCGTCCGCATTCTGGTGTCTCCAGGAAAGGACGAGAACTGGCGACGGTACCTGGTCGACCAGGACGTTAATGGGGTGACTGAAGCAACAGGCAGAGGTGAGAGCCCTGGAGACTGTGCAGTGACATCTGGTTTACCAGAGGGCTTGGAACGGGAGACCAGGCGAACGACTGTGCCAAGTGGTGCAACGACCTGGGAACCAGGCCCAGCGACCAGAATTCCAGACACAAAGGTTGGGTGTCTGGGAGCATGGTTCGAGGGATCCAATTCATAGGGTCCGGACTGTTGCACAGGGGTGGTGGTCTCTTCACCTCCTCCCCCTGCTCTGTAGACAGTGGTTCCTCCCTCTCTGGCTCAGGAGACACCGCCCCTTTTCCTTCAAGTTTTGGTGGCAGCTGTGCTTCTCCCTCTGGCTCTGGAAAGAGCAGTGCTTCTATTACCTTATTTGTAGCTTCCTAGTGAATGGCTATGGTTTGCTGTTGTACAGCAGTAGCCCTCACCAAAGCTTGTAGAACATCCTCCATTGTGTACTTGCAACTCCTTCTCTTTAGACACTTGCCCGCATTCTCCACAAGTTGTGACGTCAAGTTCAAAAAGGGCTTGTGCTTGTCTAGTGCAATATTCAGGGCTTCAGTACACAAAAACACGTACACAGTTTGCTTTCAGGAACAAAAGAAAGTCTGGTTTTATTCAAAAACGTAACAAAAGACTGTCTCGAGGGCCATAAAGTATTAACTGTAAATGTTCAAAACAAACATGCCACACGAGTGTCTGTCTCTCTCTCTCTCTCTCTCTCTCTCTCTCTCTCTCTCTCTCTCTCTCTCTCTCTCTCTCTCTCTCTCTCTCTCTCTCTCTCTCTCTCTCTCTCTCTCTCTCTCTCTCTCTCTCTCCTTTTTACATTCAATGTTTGTTATTTCTAGTTAATTGAAATCCTTTGGCTCCATCTGCAGCAGTGTGGAGTAGTGGTTAGGGCTCTGGACTCTTGACCGGAGGGTCATGGGTTCAATCCCCGGTGGGGACACTGCTGCTGTACCCTTGAGCAAGATACTTTACCTAGATTGCTCCAGTAAAAACCCAACTGTATAAATGGGTAATTGTATGTAAAAATAATGTGATATTTTGTAAGTCGCCCTGGATAAGGGCGTCTGCTAAGAAATAAATTATTTATTCTTAGGATTTCAATTAACCAGATGTATGTGCAGCTATCTCATCTTCTCATCTTCCTCTAAATCAGTTTTACTGCTATTTAAATCCACACACTTGGAACAAAGTTGAAATGTAAAGCTCTAGACACTGGAAATGAAATGAAGTGGCTGAAGATAGAATCTCAATTTATAGAAACTAAAAATAACTAAAGAGTCCTCAACCTAAATAACATTTCTCCAGGCAAAAACTCTCACAACCTTGCTTTCCTCCTTCTGTTTCCATAGAGCTATTTAAGCAGAGACTGTGAAACTATAGTGCAATAATGGAAAGTTACAGTGCTTTTAAGAGAAGTACCCATGTGAACTGGAGGCACCAAAATGATTACTTATAACCCATTTCAGGCCTCAGACTGTCAATTAGCATTGTATAATGTTATCACAGAACTACTTTACCGGCATGAACTTTGAAATTGAATCTATGTTAAGTGCATTTACATTCCTAAAACATGGGATGTAACGATTTAAAACAATCCAAGTCAAGTGGACAAAGAAGGCATTAAGGGCAACTATTGTCTGCTTGACTTTGTTCTACCTTATAATGTAGGATTGTTTTGAAGCTATGGAAGGACAAACATAGATACAGGGGCTGGACAAAAACACGAGCACCATGGGGAACAGAAAAACTCTGATTTGACAGTGGCAGTTAATGAAAGTCAATTATCAATAAAGCAATTCTTGCTGTAGTATTATGGTTGATTTATTTAATGTACCCTGTCCCTTATTTTTGTATGTCTATATTCCATATCTATTCTGCATGTGTAAGCCTAAAAAGTAGAGACAATATTGGTATTATTTAGATAGTCACCAGGAAGACCAGAGGATTATATAAAACAACACTTATATATAATTTTTAATTTGTCCATTGTATTATTGTTAAAAGGACAAATACATGTGCAAAATGCCATTTTAAAGATGTTTGCAATTATTTTGAATGGTTCTGAGTTCGGTATTTTTCCTGTATTTCTCTCTCTAGCTGCCATATTGCTTGCAGGCCTGTGTTGCTTTGCTTGGCTCCACCTACATTTTGATATTGCAAAGACAACATTTAAATGAAAAGGCATTTCTTTAAAGAAAGAAATTTACTTTCTTTCGAAGCATAATCGTTCTGTATGAAATCCTTTTCACTTCCATAAGGATTCAATTTGGAAAACTCATTTGTTTTCTACCACAAGTGATTTTTATTTATTTAACGGAGCAAAAATCATTCCTATGATTCTGGGAATGTTGCAAATAATAGAAAATGAATAACACAAAAACACACACATCAAACAAATATGCATTGCCTGAGTCCAAAATGTATCTATTTTGCAGAAAAAAGCTGCAGCTCATTTTGAAATTGGAGGAAATATTTATTAGTTAGCTTTCCAGCAACTGAGCACCGCTGGATCAGCTTGCAAAGGGAAAGTGTGCCTGGAATAGCAATGATTCCCTCTCAGAACCCCCGCCAGCTTTGTACACTTCTTAATATAAAGAAAGACTGAATCAGTGTTATTTTAAGAAAGTACAGCGATGACTCAGAATTGTGTATTGATGTGTGACCTTACCAGAAGATATCCAAGAGGATGCATGCTACTATGACAGGAAACTGTGCAGTGTTAGTTTGTTTTGACCAGCACTGACCATCATTTTTAATAAAGTCAGAATTAGCTGTTTTAATATGTCTGGGTTGTTTCCAGCTATTTCCCTAGCTGATTCTACAGTGGGCCTCAGAAAATTCCGTCATGCTGCCTGCTATTTATTCAGTTTGTCGTCTTCCATTTTCACTATATGTAAATGCTTAGATCTTACACGTATCTGTTGAAACCAACACCAAAGAAAAATGTTACAACGCAAAAACATAAACCTTCAATTGACTCTCATTTCTTTGATCTAATACATATCAGTAGTGACCCTGACTTGAACCTTGCAGATGATGAGTTTTACGTTTTTCCATTGCCGAGAGATTTACTATTGACTGACATTTTCTAATCTTCCATGCGATTGAACCATATTTCACTCCAACATCAGCACCCTGAAATATCGAAGTGTTGGGAATAAAACAGATGGCTGTCTTTAAATATTTTTAATTGCTAAACATCTGTAATCTTGTGCTTAAAAGCTTAATGTGTCCAAAATCTATACAACAAAATGGCAGCTGGAGATTGAATAATGATACAGTACATTGATGTCTGGATATGATTTCTATAAGATGCAGGACCACCATTTTAAAGTATGCATGTGAAAGCAAAATGTAAAAAACATGCAAGAGAAGCTGTTAGAATCTATTATCTGCTCTTTCTCCCTCCAGCACAACCTCAGAAAATGGTTTATTAGCTGGGTGTAGAAGCAGGCCATATCTAGGATGTGTCTGTTGCTATGACAACTCGCGCTCTTAACTCCTTGTGTCAGTGTTAATCTAGCATTGTAACAAGCTTAATATGTTAAGACCTTGGTGCTTACAACTGAAACAAAAAACACTCACAGAATATGGAATGGTTTTAGATGCACACTATATTGAATCCCACATTTAAAAATGAGAGGAAAATGCAAATGAGCGAACAGCATTTTTGTTATGTAGTGGCTGGTTTCATATCAAAATCTTAAGCATGAATCTGTGGAATCATACATTTAATTGATCAAAATCGTAAAGGAAAAAAAGCTTTTCCATATTAATGTTAGTGCATTATCATCCATCAAGATGCTGCACTATGAATCATATTTGGGACAGCCAGCACAAACAGTAATTTGCTTATATACAAACAAGCTTGCCTATCTCGGTGCTCACCATCATCTCCTCCCTACAAGAGAAGAAAGCCATTTTAGGCAATCTCGGGCGAGTAATAAAGTAGGTTGAAGTCTCTGTTGCCACAGTAACGGTGGCCTGGGGTTTCCAGGGACAAGGAAGATCTCCATGGAAAGTGGTTAAGCATTTCAGATTTGAGAGCGTGTGCTAAATATTTCAGTAAGAGGGAACTGCGTTGATTTTAGATCATTAAAGGCTACCCTGATGAGGCTATGGAGAACTTCTCTTGGGGTCAGATGAAGTATAGGATAACAGTAGTACTGGAATCTGTGTTGCCTATCAAAGCACTACACTGTGTACCTTTTTATATAAACTCACTGGCGTCTTTTCAATTGATCTAAACAGATTGTGGCAGTTTGTTTAAATCATTAAAATAGAAACCCTCCCCGGAATTTCACATATTTTTACAAACATAAGTACACTAAAGACACTCAAATGGACTGTTGGATTTTCCGAACCTTCATACACAAAGGGCCCTATACTAATATTTTAAACAGTTGCAGTATTTAGATGTGATAAAATGGAATGGATCCAATGGTCTACTATTGTATGCCTGTGCCGTCTGTTTGGTTGTAGTACTTTAGCTGTAAAGGTTTTTATATCAATATTTTTACTGCTAGGGTTGATTCTAGCAGATACTGATGTTTTCAATGGGTTTAAACCTGGTCAGGTAATTAAAACACACCTTTTCCCGCAAACCTGCAAGAGGGCAAGTAAACATGCTGACTTCCAGAAAACTGCTGCCGAGTCCCAGAGAAAAATCAATTTCTTTCCAAGCTGTTACCTACCAAAATTACTCGGTTTCATTGTGAAAGTTCAGCAATAAAGAACACACAGTAATGAGTGCATTAGTAAAAAGTCACAGCATGTTGTACTGCTTTAAGTTGATATCAGATACTCAATTATTTTATAATATCTGTGACTTTGGAGATGTACAATTTCTCAAATTAAAATGCAGGATTAGTGAACCTGTTATGTGTTTATCCAAGGCATGTAAATGTGTAAGTATTTCTCTTCTCAATATTATGAATATTTGTTAGTATATCCATATTAGTAATATTGAGTTTTTGTGTTATTTATCTGAGGGTGTCAAATATACTGTAACATACTCAGACATGGGCTGTTACAATAGATCCTTACCTTGTATTTTTACTTAAAACATTTTGGGATTACTAGTATACTCATTAAATTGGCTTTGTTTTGCTTTAAAAAAGCATAGAGAACAAATAACCATTGGAGGTGTTCCATTTCCCTACAGTTCATGATAAATGATTCTGGTTTATACCTTTATGGTTTGTGCCTCTATGCCTCTCTATATGTGAGCTCTCATTAGCACCTGTCATTCAGATTCTTTGAATACCTTGACCTTTCCCATATAGGACAACCTTGATTGGAATTTAACACCTGTACGACTTTTATCACAGTCATATAACAAGTTCTACACAGAATACACTTGTGAGAGGTTTGTGGATTTGAAACATGAATGGGACTTGTGAATAAGGATATCATTGTTGAACTATCAAGCTTCAACCCTGACTGCCTTTACATGTGAGATACATTGAGCCTGGTCATTACAGTGTATAAGTGGAGAACAATAAATGCATCACATAAAGATTGGAAAAGCATAGTTCACTTTACAGTGCAAATTGATCATATTAACAACAGCACGCAATGGAAGTGCATACAATCTAAGTATGCATGTGTGTGCAGCCCCTACCGGTTACATTGGCATACACAAGTGGAAGATAATTATAATTACTTTGTAAGTAAGCCATCAATTGTGACAATGTCCTATCACGTACTGTACTATAGAGTATTAGGGACTGTGGACACCAGTATGGCAAAATAGATCTCAAGGAAGTCAAATAAAAGCTCTTTTAATTCAAATTCAGTAGCAAATGCAGTCTGAAATGTATTCTTTCCATTTCTCTTCACTTTTGTCCACAAAAAGAAAAACAATAAGTGTGCCAGGGCATTGGCAGACTGACAGAGTTTTGCATTAAGAGTTTAAGGCCCAACGTCTCTATGGCAACCTAAGCAGACCCTGTGGACAATGCTGAGTCCATGTTTACCACAAGACACAGGCCGTGTCCCCTGGTGCATACAAGGATACCAGATGGACATTTTATTCCACAAGAATGCTTGCTTGGATGCTTTACAGCAATGCTAATTTTAAAGAATGCCTCTGAAGCCATTTTACAGATATATTTCATATATACTGCATATCCCTTCCCGTACCGGAAGAACAATATTTTACTGTGTATACCCTCGGTTGAACTAATTAAACTTACTATAATTACCCTTTCATATTCAAGAATTATTTTAAGAATGCTCTAAAAAGTATTTTTAGCCCAGTTTCTTTAATATAGAATAAGGGATTTCTAGTTTTTTTTTTATTTTTATATTTATTGGGTCCAATACTGCTGGCAATGTGCACCCGAAGTCAAGCTGGAATGATTACTGTACTTAATTAAATGTAGGTTTAACATTTTTCAAGGCAAACGCTATGCAAAGAGCTGGATCATTAAAGTGTTTATTTTTCTTTGTCATTGTGTCTTGTATCTACAATTTAGCTCTCAGAGCAACTGCTGCTTGCCAGCGTGTAATTATGAGCCTCAAAAGACATGGCACAAGCTGGTGGCTCAGGTCTTTGCCAATGGCTTTGCATGCAATGTTTATTGCACTTATATACACAGTTCCTAAAGCAAAGAGGCAAGTCTGTTGGAAATTACTACAAGTGGGACGTATTGAAAGTTGATGTGGTATGCATTTACCAGTACAGGACTTTACAAAGTTATCTCAGAATCAGAAATGTAATATACTAAGATTGAGGGCTGTTATTTCCTGATGTTTATCACTGAATGAAGGAAACTTCCCAGTACTCCATTCTTGAAACCTTGCAGTGGTTGTAGCTAACACAATCATTTAAAAAATGTGTTGTGAACTTCCATTCACTACATAGGTCTCAAATGTGCAGTTTTAAAAGAAACACATGTTATATTAAAACCGTGCTGCCTCTTTCTGCCTGTACTGCCTCTCTCTCCTCGATCTCTCTGCTACCTTTGACACTGTCGATCACTCTATTCTCCTATCCTCTCTCGCTGACCTGGGAATCTCCGGCACTGCTCTGGCCTGGTACTCCTCCTACCTCTCTGACCACACCTACCAGGTAACCTGGCACGGCTCAACCTCCACACCTCACCCTCTCTCAACAGGAGTCCCCAAGGATCAGTCTTGGGTCTTCTCCTGTTCTCTCTCTACACCCGCTCCCTGGGCTTCCTCATCGCATCCTATGGTTTCCCATACCATTTCTATGCTGATGATGCTCAGATCTTCCTCAAATGTAACATATCTCCTAATGTACTGTAGTACCAGATATTTTTATTTAAAAATGAAATTGGTACACATTTGCTGTATTAAAAATTGTGTGTTTGAGACTCATGTAGCTACTGTAATAGAAGTGCAAAACGTGCTAAGATTATTTTTTTGTTTGTTATCACAAATGTTGATTTTTTTTTTTTAGGCTGTCGAAGTACGACTCAAACCCTGACGGCTGTAGAGGACACATGAGATAAGAAGATAAGGACATGACTGACCCTAATCTAGCTTAGTCTCTTCCCCTGCTCAAGCTAAATGATGCAACCAAACAAGTGTATTTGAAATCAATGAAGAGGTCTCCAAGTGTATACCAAACGAGTTAGGTGATAGAGAAACATACCTCACTGTGCCCTCCACAAGTCAGATTTACATAGAACCTGTAGTGTTGAATGAGTTAACATCCCAGATAACATTTGAATTGTTACTTGCTTAAATAACCCAAGGTTATTCGAGTCTAAATGTCCTGGTGTTATTATACAGTCTGATGAATAAATTAAACTGAGCCCAATGTAATTTGATGTTGACCTGAATAATGCTCTCCTCCAAAAAACATTTCTAGAGGCCCTCTCTCTGCCTTAAACTCTCGTCATTCAATTAGGTATTGCACTAATGTGTTTGGAGATTTAGAAATTGTGTTGAATGCTTGAAATGTGGAATTCATTTTATAACAAAGTTAATACTACACTAATGCTTTTGTGTTTTTTTTACTCATTGAACAACATTGATGGACTTTGCTTAAAGTTTGTTCAACTAATTAAAAGATAGTTTTAATATATCATAATCTCTTAAACATGTTATATTACAGAATTGATGAAACCTTACATAAGAAACCTTACACTCTGCCTGTCATGACTCTTACACAGTTTTGTTTTGAGTTCTTAAAATGGATTGTCCCTAACTTGGAAAGACCCTCAAGCAGATATGCTCCTTATAGAGAGGCTACTGAGCTGAGATGAATTGAATATTTAAGCCAAATTTGAAGCTTAATCATATATAATATATTGTGAGTGAGCTTGCAACTCACTCAGGTTCGTTGCCCCTTTAAGAACTGCGACCCAGCACACAGAAATGGATTTTCAAAGCGTGGTTGCGCTATTTTTAATAATACACAAATCAAAACACACAAAACCAAATAAACACCTAGCTCTTATCTAGCACTAACTACACACGCAGGAACCTAACGAACACAGGACGGCTAAGCCGTTTACCTGCCCCAAAACTTAATTAAACCACACAGGTTTGCACTATACCTTTTCACCTTACTGCTCGGAAGCAGAGCACCTATCATGCTTCCTTCTACTCAGCAGCCTTAAGCACACTGGCTTCACTCCTTAAATACCCTGCACCTGGTCCTAATTTAATAACAACCACCAGGTGCAGGGGATAATTAAACAATAAAACAATTAACCAATTTAAATTAAACAATAAACAAATACAATTAAACTAAAACCAGTGTGCATTTTCACATGTTTTCTGTGCAGGGAGGTTTTAACCCCCTCCCTGCTGTCTCACAATATATATATAAATAAATAAATAAATTATTTATTTATTTATTTATTTTTATGGTACACACATCCCTGTAAGCCTTTTGGATCTTTGAATTAATCCTCTTCCAAAGAGGCTGGTTAGATCCATCTGGCAGACAGGGCAGGACCCATAAAGCAGATGGGCCCACAAGTCTTTTGGAATGTGGCCACTTTGAATAATGACAAAGAGCCTTGAAGTGTAAAGGAACATCTGCTTGGTTTGAACCTGTTGATTAACAAAAACAAATAGGTACGTCACAAATAATGGCCATCAAATACTGTGCAAACCACAAAGGAAAGAAGACTTAAATCCCCTTTATAAGTGATAATGATATTCATGTACTGAGGTTAGTGTCAGGCAAATATATTCAACTCATGCATTTGTTCAGGAAAACTGTCAGATTGTATGCCTCTAATTGTTTTGTAAAATAGATTTCAGAGGTGAAATGTTTGATAGGATTACAGGTATCACTAACAGTAATTATTTGGTATTTAAATTAATGGGTGATAACCATCTATCCTTAAAATTAATTGGTATTTAAATTAATGCATGATAACCATCTATCCTTAAAATAGTCAAATTTTTATGTCCCCTCCAGTCAGATTTTTATTATTTTTAAGTTTTAGAATGTATGTGACGGGGAGAACCTGGCCGCTGGTTCTTGTGCAAATGTGTGCAACTGGGACGCGGAACAGGAGACACGTTGCTAGGCAACCAATTGAGCAAGTGGGCTTGCCTGGCACTGAGCTGATCGGGAGGTCCGGATTGGCTGGGGGGGCATGACCGGGGAGGCTGTATAAAGATGTATAAATAGGGTGATCACAGGTGCTAGTTGAGAGAATTGTGCACCGCCATGCTACGGAGAGGGGCATGTTGTTTACATTCAGGAGGAGAGTGTCCGCTCGGCAGAATAACTACCACGGAACCCTTCAACTGCAAGACGGTGCCTGTGAAGGCTCTGCCCAGCCAGGACCGTCGGGAAGACCCGGAGTCGCTGGGAGGCCGGGACTTCGGGAGCAACAGCAGTAGGTTAGTTTAAGGGATGTAGATGCCAGCCAGTATAGAGAGGGTTTCGTAATGTAGTAGGTTCCTTGAACGGGACATCTCTTTTAGTAAGACTAGCACTCACCTTGTGTGGCAAACTTTTATTTTTTAGCTTTGTTTTGTTTTCTTTATTAAATCTGACACTAGGGCTACCATTGCTGGTACCCCAGTGGCAGTATGTGTGTGTGTTAATAAAATCTGCGTGCTTGTGCGACGTGTCAACACCTAATGCTCTGTGTCTGCCTCATTATTATTCAGTGATGACCCACACATGTAACACCTCCCCCTATTACAATATATTAAAAGTTTATGGTCTGCCAAGACAGGTCTAAAAAAAAAAAACATCTATGCATTATAAAACGTAACATTAAATATGAAAATGGACATGCACTTATGTTAAAAATGTGAACACCATTTAATATAAAACATATAATGGTCCCCAAAAAAGCCCTTTTAGTTTCTTAAAATATCACACAGCTGTTTTCACATGATGTCTGAGTAACGTCTGCCCTTTCTGAAAAGCCCACTCAATTACTGCTCGTTGTGTTAATTGGGTCAGTTTAAGAAGAGACAGACCCTCACTTTACAGTACTCTATTTTAAAAGAATTTCACCCCTTCGGTCCTGTAGTGACCCCCCACATACTGCCACAGGGAACTTGATGAAATGTCACACAATGACATGTGAGTCATGTGGTCTAACAACTTGTTAATATCTGTCATGGTGTGCAATACAAATGATCCTTTCAACTCCCAGGGTCATTATTCAGATCTCATTCTACAGCTTAAAAGCTAAAAGATTACACATATATGATAATGATTTCCTCAAATGATCTTTTTTAATAATTTGAGGCTGCAGTATTAAGGCCTGTCGCAATTTAGATTATTAAAACTCTAATAAGTTACATATATAGGTTTTTCCTGCAGCTCAGCAAGTAAAATGGTTTCCATTTGGAGGGTAAGGTGATCCATACAAGCTCCAAGCTGCCCATCTTGGCTGGCAACCCACAGGAAGGACTGCATTGGTCTTTGCGCTCTTGCAGGGTTAGGGAGGAAAATCGACTAAGGACACGTAGTCCCTTTATGTATTTGTTGGTTGCATGCAGTAGCAGGTTAGCTTCACTTCACTGAAAGACATCCAACGATGGGTAGCTCAAGTAACTTAGACTACATCCAGATGTCCAATACAAAATGATCAACCTTGTTCACATCCTGCAGGATCCAGCAGTACATACAATACAATACAAGACTACCAAAAGTTCAGCATTCACTGATCTCAAGGGCTATAGTTTTTATAAGACAAAAGAGGCCCTTAAATAGATTTCAAAATGGCATTAGTTTCATTTGTAGGTTTAAAACGTTGTGGGTTTCAGATTAAATCACAGATAATTAAAAGCAGTTTGTAGAAGTATGTAGATGTCCTGACTCCTTTTCCCACTAATCTGTTGCAGATATACCAGCGGAACTCGCGGTTTAATTGATGAACTAGTGTTCATTTGAAAAATACAAGTTAAAAGCTAAGACCAAACTAAATGTTCGTGTTTTCACTTTTTCTTTCCTGACAGGATGCACTTATTGTTGTTGGCTGAACTCCGTCTCAGCAGCAGATGTCCGATTAGTGACAGAATAGACTTTGTTGTTGTCCCTTGGAAAGGGGCCACTGGAAAATAAATAAAAAAAGTTTGGGGCATCTGCCAGACTATCCCTGTTGCTATGGAGAGTGTAGAATAAGGCAGAGCTGTCAAGTATAACCCTAAACATTGGAACAAGAGGCAATTGTTTCAGTATCACTTCTTTACATATATGCACTGTTTTGTTTAAAATTATTTTAAATGATGTATCTGTATGTGTTGAACATGAGAAAAGCAGTTGCTCCTGTCTGGTCATTTTGTCAGGAATGTAGGATACAACTAGTCACTCTGAATTCAAAATATTGTAAGGTATTCTGAACAACATGCACTGCTCCAGACAATTAAGACATATTTGAATTTGTTGATATTAGGATTTATACTGTACATCCCAATCCTGGATTAAAACACTGCCTAACGCCCATCTGGATTAAATGAATGCAGATGGTAGAAGGTGAGAGGTCAGGTGATGATTCTCTGCAAATGTGCAACCCTTATTTCTGTTGAAGTTCTGTTGCAACTTAAAAGATGTATGTATTTGTTTTGTATAGCACTAGTAAACTGGGAATATATAAACACTTATATAACACAGTACTTGTATAAAATATGCCTGTTGTAAATGCATATCATAAAGAGCTTTTTTTTTTCAAGGAAGAAGATGATAGTTACATTTATATTGAACAAACAGTGGGAGTTATAAATCTGGCACAAAATCTTCAGTTGCTCCAACAGCATTAAGATTACCACAAACCTACAAAAAAGCACAGTGAGTCATTGCCAGTCAGACTGACTGAACTGGATGGGGGAAAGAAACACAAGACCCTGTTTGTGTCCGAATTAGAGACATATTGAGAGCACACAATACCCCCTCTGAATACATAAAACATTAACCTCTTAATCAACTTGTTGACTATTGTTGAAATACAGTAGCTTTGTCATCATTGTATTCAACAGGGCTTTATCAGTGTGAGATTTGCAAACCATTGAAAGATGACTCACATAGGAAATGTACTGTCTCACCCACGTATTTCATAAGCCATTACGCTTTTTTATGTCTTTATGTAATATCACAGAGTATTCTCTATATTAAGATATGTGTTTATTTATTAATGTATTATATATGCGATAGTAATGAAAGTAATGGTGGTTTGAACTAATTTTCTGGGTGCAGTAGCACAAGTTCCTCATTAAAATAGAAGCAGTATCACACCCTTTTGGCCTAATAAAAAAAGCTAACAACTTGGATATTGGCAGTTATTTTGTATATTCTAACCCTTTCTAGTAATTCTTGTGATTTATGTTAAATGGATTTTAAAGTTGTATAAGGGAAACCCACATAAGACCTAGAACCTGTCGTTATCTTGCCTCTTTGAACTTGTTTGTACAAACTCGGGTGGACATTGCTTTCGTCAGGATGTTTTTCTCAGTTCAGGGGTTGAACATGTCCTGCTGCTGGCTGCATTGCATGCTGGGTTTTAGTGACAATGATGCCACTCTGGTTTTCCTGTTTGTTTCATTACCATGATTTGACCAGCCTGCTCTCGGGTGCCCAGTTTAAACACTTAACCTCCAAATGGTGCTAATCTAAAGGTTATTTTATTACTAACAGTCCATTTACTTAGCACATTAGTAACCACAGCAGAATACTCCTGATACAGCCTTAAATGCTGGAGTCAATATGGAAAATAAAAAAAAACTGGCATCTGATCAGATCAATGTTTCATAAAGTGCAGCAAGAAGGATATCATTGTTGATATAAAGCCAATTGAAACATTGAAATAAGGTATGAAACGAACGAGGAGAGGATGCAATCGCATTCCATTATATAACAGCATACAGCTTTAAAATCTGAACTAAACCACACCAGTTTGTCCCCAACAGATTAACTCTAATGGGAACTTTCCATCTGGAATGTATACTTTGCATACCACTGTGTGAATGTAATAACAGTATACAATTGGCATATGCTATCATCCATCTTCTGATTATCCAGATGCTGATTAATTTTTCTGAAATTCCTTGTAGAAAAAGATTTGGCTTCAATAATCATGTTTCATGACAAACAATATTTTTTTTTAACTAGGAGAATTAGCCATACTTATATTGTGCATATATTTTAAAAGTCCCAATCCTTAAAACAAATGGGCTGAACAATGACCTTTTAGACCTTTTTTGGAAATCCTATTCATTTATTGACTGAACCCACCATTTCCATCTCAGACAGGCAGCTCATGATGCCTTTGCCCTAAACCTGTGACAGGCTCCTTATAGCCCCTCTCCCCCTTCTTACTGCTGCTGCAGGTTCTACAATGTACATGATTAATGCAAAGTCAGACATGCTGGTAAGATGTGCATGCAAGAATAAAAGTGTTTTAAAGTGCAAACACCCACTTCTGGGTTGATTTCCCAATCTGCAACATTATTTTTTTACAAAGCTGTTTACATCTTCTAGAGTCTTTAACCAAAAGAGACACACACAAGTTTGATTTCCATGAACACCAAAGTGAACAATGAGAACTAATGTAAAATAAAATTAAATAAAGGAACCACTACCCTCCCTCCCGCCTCTACCACCACACTAAACCACACAAGAAGAACAGGGATTGATTCAGCATCCAGTGAGCTGTGACAGAATGGAGACACAGCAGAGGCAATGCTGTTATTATGGATAATGAACATTTCATCTTCAGATACACTTCCACAAGTACTGAAGCAGCGCTGAGACACAAGTTACACTGTTTTCTTTCTTCTTTTCTTGCAAGCCAAATGCTTACGTCTGGTATGTCACACTTCTCATCTAATCCATGTTTAAGACAAACATGAGAACTTTTGCTGAGAATTTCCACACAACATGACATGAAGGAACATTCCCACGCTGTATCTGTTTATAGGGCAGCAGTGTGGAGTAGTGGTTAGGGCTCTGGACTCTGGACCGGAGGGTTGTGGGTTCAATCCCCAGTGGGGGACACTGCTGTTGTACCCTTGAGCAAGGTACTTTACCTAGATTGCTCCAGTAAAAACCCAACTGTATAAATGGGTAATTGTATGTAAAATAATGTGATATCTGTATAATGTGAAATAATGTATGATGTGATATCTTGTAACAATTGTAAGTCGCCCTGGATAAGGGCGTCTGCTAAGAAATAAATAATAATAATAATAATAATGTTGGGGTCTCTGTGTTTTAACTCAGTCCATCTAAAACAACCTCATAAAATGGGAACTAAATTAGTTTCTCATGTAGTCTGAAAACCTTGTGAGAAGTATGATAATACTTTAAACTTTGGAATTCAATATTCATATTGCTGATCACATAAAAACTTAATGCCACACTATGGGTCTCCACTTCCTTTAAATTGAGATAAAATTCCTCTATTGAATGAAATAGTATTAACAAATGTTTTAAGAATAATCCCTTACACTGGTGTAATGGGGGAGTTACTGAGGTACAAAAATGTATTTTACTGCTGCCTTATAGAGATCCATTAGATTTGACCCCAGGGGTTGAGATTATATATAATTTGAGAGAGGTTAAAACATTTCAAATGATGTAGTGATTAGTGTAGGTGCCTTTGGAGTAGGAGGACTCCATGGGTCTTTTTGATCCCAGCTTGGGACTGGTTTAGCCTATGGGCACATATTAATTGAATATCCTGGCCAGCTGTTCAGAGGTTAGGATGAATTCTTTCTTGGGTAGGAAAACAAATGCTCTCCTGGCTATGAGCGCCATAGCTCTGTTTGAGCATAAAAGAACCATGTAGTTCAGTGCTGTTGAATCCCCAACTGACAGCCCTTAAGAGTCAAACACATTGTCATTTTTCCTTGCGCATTTATGGTGTTTCCCTAGGATTCACCATTGTTTTTACTATAGTTTGACATGTGTGTCAGTGCTTTACTACCTTTGTATTGCCATGACATGCAGCAGGGAGCTTTTATAAGGAACACAAGGGAAAAGAATCACCCCATCCTATAACCCTGTACATATGAAAAGGAACCAGACAAGGGGCTCTGTTCAGTTGATCTAAACCATGATAGATCTGAATACTGTCATGTTTAAGTACACCAGAGAGTGTAACATGCTTTAGTTTTCAGAGCTGTGATAGCCAATGGACCCTTTTTCATTTTCTGAACAATATAGCAGTATTTATATCTGCCACTGTTTGGATCAATTGAGTTTACCCAAAGATGTTTTATCTATTCAGGGGGATTTTAAATGACATGAAGCCGAGATTGAACCCCTTTTGCCTTTTCCAGTATATTTTGTCAGTATTTTTTTTGTTAGGCTCCAATAGCCTATTTCTCTTTGGCTTTTAATATTATACGACGCAATGCCTTTTCCTTGATACTATTAGAGTTTAAAGCAGTAAAAAAATAGGTCACCTCCAATTTAGTATGGTATGGATTTACAAGCATGAACTGAATGCTTTTACAGGCATGAACTGAATAATGTGCTGTGTGCCCAGCATTATGATGTGATAAATGCAGCAAACACAGTCCCTGCTTTGTTTCGATTAGCTCTTGATGAAAATGGGTTATGCTTAAAGAAATAACTCAACACAACTTAGAAATACACAGGTTGTTTTGAAGAAAACTGTTTTAATTGTAATTAGTTTAGGCAGACACAGGCTTTATGCTTTTCACAGAATTTCACAATACCAGCTCGTTTTTATAAGGTTTAGCAACCAGTCTACATAGCTAGATTAGCTGCAGACATAATGCTTCTTATGGCTTTTTGCTGAAAAACAGATGGGAACAGCTGGCTATTTTCTTAAATGAAGTATCCTATGCCACTCTATACTCTTAAATGCTTCTTGAGTATGTACAACTAACCTGGAAATGATTTAAATTTCCATTAGGATTGCCACCACAAACTGAAGGTAACAGTAAATCTTACCCATTTTTATTACCACCAATTCAGAGGTCTCAGATTTCTCTATATGAAACATGCACACATTATGGGAAACGTGAATTTCACTTTTTAGTGGTATTTGTTTGCTGCAATTAATATAGGCTCACATTTCAATCTGTGGAGGTCACAAGTGATTGTTTAGAAGGATTGATCCAACATGGAGGAGTTGCGATGGCTTCTGGGAGTTAAAAGGAAATAAATATATTGTATTTTTTTTTTTTTTAGGAGAGACGTCTGGATAGGTAATGACAAAAAAAATGCACTCTCAATAGTCTTAAAATAAACATTCTAAAATGCTTTTACTTTTACAAGTACTTTACAAGAACTAGTAGCCATTGCAGCATCTTTACACCCTAAAACCCTAAAACACCCCCTTTTAAATTTGTGTGCAAAAGCAGTACTCCATTTCAGAAGTTTAACCAGGAAAGGATCAAAATAAATACCAATCTGAGACTATACGATGATTTCAGAAGGTTTTTTTTTTTATTTGAAATGTCTGTGTTCAAAGAGAAAATAAAACAGCAATATAAATATCAGCATATAAAATATGGGTGTAACACAGAATAGCACTGAACTATGCGTTTATTAGAAAGATATTTAAGTATAATATATAAGCAAAATTCATCAGCAGACACATATATATATATTTATTTATATATAAGACAGGAGCATTCCAGCAGCACAAACACTTATAAATCACAAACACATATAAAAAGTTACACAAACATTTTTTTTTTTTAGTACTTGTTGATAAAATAGAGAAAACACAAAGATTTGCACATCACTTTTCACAAACTACTTTCTACTCTACTGTGTTTTTGTATTATTATTATTTAATTTAGTGATTTTAAATGATCAGAAGCTACATGACTATACTTGGTCAGATGCAATATTTAAACTTAAAAAAAAAAAAAAAAAAATAATAATATGCAAAACATTCCAGTAGTAGCCACAACCACGGGGGGGGGGGGTGCTTTTTCTCTGAAGCGTACAGGTTTTGGTCATATACACATTGGGCATGTATGTTAGGAGCAGCGAATTATAATACTTTATTTTTTATTTTTTATTTTTTAAAGAAATTAACATCCAATTACCCCAAATCAAACATATTGGTTATATAAATATCATTAGTAAGTTTATATGCAATGTCCAGGTCAAAACCAACAATCAAAAACACAGAAACTAGTGTCTCAGTATCAATAAGCGTCTTGTCAATATCCAGTTGCCAGTAAATATATATGGCCTCTCAGCTTCTGTACAGTGCTCTCATATAACCTGGTAGACCAGGAGTCGATTCTGTATTGGCCAGATCTGAATATACAGTCAGTGTTCAGTGACTTTATCCAACTTGCTGATTTTGTAAACAGACGCCAACAGCCCCAAAGCCAATATGCATGAAGACTGTACTAAGAGATAACACTGATGCTGTACTCAATACGGCGATAGCTTCACTAGTACACTTTCTGTATCTGCACTAAACTGAGAATACCCTTTCACCTGTGAAAATAATCTACATTCAGCGTGCAGTGCCTGATTACCAAATCTTTACCCGATTCCTTCTATTTCCATCCCCCCCCACTATGTACTGAAACCAAGCCAGGAGGCTCCTGCTGTTTCTACTTGCCTATATACCGAAGCTGCCTTCACATGCAGTTTATTTTTTTATTTTTCACATGCAATGCATAGCAAAGATTTCGTGAAGCGAAGCATTGTTACAGAGTATCACAAAAGTGATGGGAGTTTCATGCAAGCAATATAGTGTGTGGGAAATGCAAAGCCTTACATTTCTTCATTTTCGAGGTCAGCAAGGTCATATCCTCAAGGATGCTTGCTGGCAGGTCCTCATTATTTTATCAGTGCTGAGCAGGCATCTAAACTCCCAATGGATTAGTACATTTAACACAAGAACTGACATCTGCACTCTGACTAGTTTGGGAGCACCTTGAAATGCGGAAGCCAAGTTAGAAGTCACACAGACTTTCAATTCAAAACAGGATTTCTCTTATACTAACTGTATTATTGAAACTGAGATTATTTTGGTTATACACTAATGTTACCATTTATAAAGTAACTTGCACTTTTACTTTTGCTAACAGTGTGTTTAGTTCACCGGGTGCCAGTCTAACACTGTATTGTTCATTCAATGCATAGTTTAACTTTGTCTTTTTGTTTCTTTAGATAAGAAACACATCATGCAAATACAGTCTACATTATAACTAACAGCTACTGAAAAATTCACAATTCTGATACTCAAAAAAAAAAACTACTTTAATTCAAATTAGCCATTTCTACATCTTTCCCCATTAATCAATTCCTAAGCATTTTTAAGAGTCCTACACAAACTTTAATGTGACACATTAAGTAAATTAGTAATAGTCATACTAGTACTATATTATAGGGCAAAGCCCTGAAGTCCCCATTTGTATTTTACAATTAAACTTTAAAACCCAACAGGATTCATCGAATGGATCAAACCATAAACCTTTTTCTTTTCTTTTGTTTTCTTTTTAAACCTTATTAATCTTAAGGAACAATACCTCTACGTTGAACTTTTGTGTTATATTTCAATAACAACGTAGTCACACGATAGGAACTCCAATACAAACAAAAATTGTGACAAACACATTCATGATCAAAGTCATTAATAACAACTGAAGCTGCTAACAATCTGAGTTAACAGTAAAAAAACAAAACAAAACAAAAACAGAATGTATCACTTTGGGAGACGGTGAACTGGAAGAGATCGTTCACAGCCAGCGAGCTCTACGGTGAACTCCGTTACTTCTTCTCTTTTTTCCCAGATTTCTTCTTGTTTCCGGAGGACGGCTGGGGGTTCTTCCCCTCTGCCTGGGAGTTGCTGCCTGTCAGTGTGGAGGTGCTGCCCGGGATGTAAACATTCTGCCTGTAGTCTGGGACGTGCTGCAGGGTGAACTGAGGACTGTACCGGGTGCTCAGGCCCATGGTGCCAGCATCAAGCGTTGCTGTCGCTGCACTCACTTCTGTGACACACAAAACAATAAATAGAAAATTATTCTATAGAAAACAAATTCATAATAATATGCATAAGACAAGAAGTAGTTTTTTTTAAATTGAAATATCCTATTAGCAAAGCTAATCACTTTTTTTTTTTTTGTCTATTTTGGGCGGATTCAATAAAGAGCCCTATTCTGAAAGCTTCAGCTGTTCTAGACTGTTGTTCAGCCTAGAACAGTTTCATACATATTGTACAGTATTTTATTCATTAAAACAGGCTTGCACTTTAGGTTTGGCCAACAGTCAGCCTGCCAGATGGAATTTGTTAGCATCATGTTGGCCTACATTATGCTTTGGATATGCTTTCAATCTATATTAGGAAGTCAAAGCTTTGATTGCTGGTGAGAAACACCAATATACAACAACAAATAGTAAAAAAGAGCCTAGAACAGTAAGGCCAAGGAAGCAGAACACTTCAGTGTACTAGAACACTTTGACTCAAGATGAGTCTGATACATTGATCTTTTTTGTGTATGCTACTGAATTATTCAAAAAGATAGCAGTACAATACTTGCATAAAATGTTTTAATGTTTTAGACAAAGCATGGTGCTGTTATTAGTGTTGCGGTGATTCAGTACAGGCCACCAATATTCTTGTAGTACTGTAGTAGCATTCTGGCTTTTTGGAGGGTGTACAGTGGTATCACAGGATAAGCTGTGGTAGCATAATTGTAGTGTCATGGTTTTATAGCAGCATACTGCTGGCAGCATTGCTAAAGCAAAGGTTATAATCAAGCTCTGTTTATGGACCTGCACTTGTAATTCATACAACACAAAGGGCAGAACCAGATTGGAATGACAGAAGTTTGCTACTGAAAATGAAATAGCTGCAATGCATTGTCTGCATTGGATTCTTCCAAGGCTGTGATAGCATTCCACAAATCAAAAAGACAGCTAGAAACTGCAAAGAGGGGGAGGTGGCACAGTACAATTACTATCATGGCTGCCATGGACTATCCAGCTACTAGGACTCCACTATAGAAATCTTAAATAGCAGTGCAAATAAAATTGCAAAGCCATATGCCAATTCAAGCATGCATAACTACAGTGTTTCACAGAAGATTACTTGCTATTCCCTACATCTTTTTTCTCATGTTTTCTACTGTGCAGGGTATTCTAAATACATGAAAAGCTGCAAAAAGGGGGTCAAATATTGCAAAGATGTTTTAGTAGTCTCTTGGGTTACAGTGGTTTCTATTAGTTTTAGTCTTTCCCTCTATGCTAAGCATCAAGAAGACTGTGTTTGTTACAGCACATTAAATGTATCCCCCTCATTATCTTTTTTTCTCTTTTAACTGAGACCTTCACAAGATTACAAAAATCTGCTTTTAATCAGCATTCTGGAAGGTCGTTGGAGGTAAATGTTCTTTGCAAAATTCTACTTCCCCTCCCACAATGTGCTACATCGCTGAGTCCTTCGAAAAGTGTCCCATTGAGCACAATCAAGATCCGGAAACTAAAGGCAGCTCCTGCTTTGATGGCAGACTGACTGCCGCAGGGGACTTCTCTCTATACTAAGGCAGAGGACCAGAAACATGGTGCACTACTATTATGAGCAAATCAGGTTAAAAAGACACGCATCACTTCTTTAAGTGGTGCCGAGTAACTCGCGTTCAATACTGTCCATAAACCTGAGAGAATCAAATGTGTTCCTGTTACCCTTATAAGAGCTGACCATGGTAAATCTTACAATGTTATTACCATTCATATTTCTGTATTTTATAATCATTATTTAACACACTTATCTATACCATATTTCCACTGTGTTCTACCATTTTGTACCGCATTTTTCCCATGGTATACAACTGGAAACTTGTAGGAGTGGCTCAAAACATTCCCTTATAAAGGTTTAAATTTGCAGTGATTGTGCCTGCATTTCCCATGGTTATACATTTACTTTAGTTTACCATGGTTCGCCATGTTTTTAAACACCATTCCTGTTTGCACTTTACAATACCATGCTTTATTATACTTTACTGTGTTTTTACTGCGGTGCACTTGAATAAGGGATGCCCTGTCTTTGATTCCTTCATGCGTTTCGAGACTTCATATAGCAGTAGTTTTCTGAGTAAGTGGTGCTAACCGTACCATTAGCTGCAGCCATCAAAGCTTGCAGTTGCTCTGCTTCAGTCGGGGGGTTTGGCCAGGGTCCAGCTTCCTCTGGGCGCTGAGAGCTAAAGACACAGCAAAGGACAGTCATTTCAGATTCACATACATACAATCTAGTACAACCTAGCTACATCCATTAAATAAAAGGTTGATAACACAATTCAATTCAAATGTTCTAGGACCCTTTCCTTGCCAGATTCATTGCTGACATTGAGGGTTAGTCACCTCTTATTTTGTAACCCCATTTAAGAATTTAAAATCTGCAGAGGTCATTTATAAACGGATTAACACATCAGTAACACATGTCATTCAGCCCTGTAAATATTATATTACCAATAAGAAATGCCCGTTAAAATGCAAGGCGTAAAAAGGGCCACACTGCTATAGATGTGTTTCTGTTTTAGTTTCAGCAGACCCAGACATGTTAAACATCCCTCACCAGCATGTTTTCATTTAAATTATTAATGAGCTGAGATAAGCATCTGTGTTTCTATCACAAAGCTGTAAACTGCCCAAGAGAAACCGATTGCCCTGCAAAGCATTTCCATTTCATCCTGCAATCAAATATACAGCAACTGCTATATGAAAACACACAAAGACAACAGGAACATTTTTGTTACTCTCATTCTCAACTGCTAGTACAGCAGTTTCTCTGGAAAAAAGATTTGAGCGCAGTTACAGACGGAGGAACTCCCCAGAGTGTTACTGGATTCCTGCAACACATTCATGTATTTCCACACAAGCAGCAGCTTTTTATCAGCTTAACCCGATCCTTGCCAAATGGGTTCCCCTCCATTGAAAAGGACACATCACAGCGAGGAGTGTGGAAAGGGTTAAGGGGGGCACTGGAAGTCTGGCAGGCTTGTTTCCTGCCAGATGAGCTACTGTGAACTTCTTCCTCTGGCTTTATGTTTTTATGGTTCATTAATGTGGGGTTCAAAGAGAGCTGGAGAACACAGAACAACCTGCTTAAAACATAATGAGAACTACAGGAAGACCATAATCTTCCAAATGGTGACTGGAATGTACTGTGTGTATATATATATATATATATAAATATATATATATATATATATATATATATATATATATATATATATATATATATATATATATATATATATATATATATATATATATAATTTTAAAAACTTAGTTGTGACTTTAGAGAAATGACAAGAAGGTTTCTAAGCCAAATTGTTTTAGAGAATTCAAGAAATAAACAGAAAACAAAGAGTAGGTTTGCTTTTTATTGTTCTTTTATGCAGGTTCAGACTGAGGTTGGATGATGATAGACCGATCATCATCTGTTGATGGACATCCTTTTTAACCAGCGATTCAAATAAGAATGTTCTCTAGTGCTACATTCTATCCCTACAACAGGTTTACTCACCTGGTTAGGATTGGTTTGATCTACTGTCCTTATTACATACTGATACATCTCTCATTATTATTATTATTATTATTATTATTATTATTATTATTATATTTTTGGAAAAGCAGGGTTATTCATCTCTCAATTTGGAAAATGTTGCCTTTGTAGAACACAACAGTTTTTTGAAAAAGGTATTTTACAACCCCTTAAAACCCCATATACTATTGTGGATAATTAACTCAGTTTTACTCAACAGAGACCCCTGCTGGACAGAGATGGAATAACCACAGCAATTGCCCTTGCCCTTGCTTATTATTGATGGCTCTTATACACTCACAGATGTGAGCAGGTCACCAGTAATGTTTTAATAAGCAAAAAAACAGGATAAGTAAAGCTCAGCTTAATTAATAATCACATCCAGAGAAATACTAACCCAATGAGCTTTTTGTTTCATATTAGCTCTTGAGATATTTTAAAATGGCAAATTAAATAGATGATAGCCCTAAATCTAAACAGCATGCCATGTGGTGCTAGGGAGCAATGTGCACAGCTAATGAACCCTTCAAGAGGATGTGAGCTTCTCAAGAGGAAGAAGCAGATATGTCTATACATCGCTGTATGACCTAGCCTGCCATGAGTCAATTCCACACATGTACACCACCATTCATTTTAATAAACTCACTGATCTACATTCAGAACTGAGCTCACAGTCACACTTTCACCTTCCCAAGAGGTTCACTCTACAAACTGCTTGGAGGAGTTCAAGATCAGAGGACCACCATCAAATAAAACAAATAGCAATATTCTAAACTCTAACTGACAGCATGTTCTGACTGTTCATCAAGGACACATCTATATAAAACATGATGAAATGCATGTGAAGAATATTTCCCATATATGTATTTTTTTATTTGAAATGATGATGCTATTCAGCATGTAATAATGGGAGCCTACCCGCTTGGTCCAGGTCTCTGTCCTTGGGAGAAACGCCAGTCAGTATTTGCTGGTTTTTGCTAGGAAACAAAAAGAAAGAACATTTGAAGTGTATGTAAACCAAATCTATTGGAGCTGGATATTAATGGCAGGTGATGTAAATTTCCAGGTCCAGATTTGTCCGAGCTGCTGGCAGGGGGTCCTTTGACTTAGCTTCAGTCTTCAGCTGTAGACAAATCATCAAAAAGCAAAACAACAAAAAAAACATTCCTAGATAGAAATCAAAGGTTAATTAGCATTGACAGGAGTCAGAATCTTACCAGTTCGCATCAAAGTCAGTAAAATAAGTATTTAGTCATGATAACACATATAGCACATATCAAACACCAAGTTAAGATGTTTCATTTTTGCATAACGTTAAGATAAAATATAAAAAGGTACACAACAGCCGCATGACCAAAATACTTCTGCCTAAATGTATATTTAACAAATGGGAATATTGAATGCATACATATTGTAAGTACACTGCAGTAAAGACCAGGTTAGTAATAAAATGCAACAGCTTGTCAGGCACATTTATAATAAATGTTGTTTTGCTTGACAGATTTTTTTTAATGGATTTATACATATATCTATATCTATATCTATATCTATATCTATAACTATATATAGTATTATTAATATATTTTCAGATTGCATGGCTCACTGTCTATTATAATAGGAAATGTAGTCATCCAAATGCAGTCTCCATGGCAACTGCATATGGAATATGTGAACAAAAATATTACACTGAAATCACTCAAAATAAATGTGCACTTTTGCATTTTAGTAGCTCTGAAGTGAACTAAATGCTGTCTAAATTATTTAAAGTTACCTTAGAAGGTTGAGGAAAACTAGGACTGAAGAATAGAAATGTTAAATAGTAGTTCAAATGTTCATAAATATTCTCAATTTCAACACATGTCTGGGAAACAAAATCATGTTAAATAATACACTATATCTAAATAATAGACTATATCTACACACCAGTATTTTAGTAATCTGTGTTTCTTAAAGATTTATTTCTCAATCATTAGTGTCATAAAGGCTTTCTAACCTAAAGCAGAGCCTTCCTGAAATGGATGTAGGCTATAAAGCTTTGTCAAATGAAAGGAAGCTAATCAACTGCCAGCCTTAAACATCTGGCTTGCATCTTACACATCTGTGACTAACGGATGAATTATATTATCATCTGCATCAATGTGGTTTACCCATTCAAAATTCCACCATTCAAACCAGCAGAAAACCCAAAGGATTGTTTTCTCCCCATTAACACAGTTTACCAGTGAAAAACAGATTTGCCTGTAGAGTACCCTCAGGCAGACATTTGCTTGTCATTCGTTGGGGATGCAGATCAAATCCATACTGTTTTCACACACAGTAAAACACAGGGACACATTTCGAATCAAAACAAAAAAAGTTATGTTATGAAACTGGAACCTAACAACTAAGTATTATAATTCTTAGTATTATAATTGTTAAAAATGTTAAGGAACTGAAAACAATACAATGTACTGAAACAGTAATTCTAAGGCACTTAATAAAGGATAAAGTTCTGGATGTCACAAAGGTTCCAGCTGTTCCAAGAACAGGCTGCTAAATGGATCCTTCCACACAGCTGAGAGAGATGCATTAACAGATTAGCAGAATCAACCGCATTTAAACAACAAAATGCAGAACTATTTGAAAAATATAATCACAGCATTGCATCTGGATTATTCCCATCAACTCCAGAATGCTTGAGCTGAAGCAAGTATAATACAAGCACATGTCTCACTAGGTAAACAGAAACCATGTGTATCAGGTACATGAGTAGCATTTATGTGGATTTAGATCAATTCATTAGATTTTTCTCCTTTTTTTAAACGACAAGGCTTTGATAGTGGATATAAAGAAACAGCTTTGATTTCATCGCATGTTCTTTCTGTTTTTAAGTATTTTTAAATGCCATTAAGTAAGTACCAATTTAAAATAGCAATAAACCATTTTCCGGTATGAATTATAATGTGAAAAATGAAAGTGTAGTGCTACTGAAGTCTAATTTGCAACTGTAGAAACTGCAGTCTGTCAAATTGAACATATTCTATTTAAGATGTTATGGTTTCTTTACAGAAACTAAATACAGTTACAACTGTACAGCAAATTTAATTCTATTGGGTTATTCTTGTGTTTTTTGTATTAAGAAGTAGTTATACTATATCGTTTTCTACCTCTAAAGATCTCTGAAAAGTATTACAACATACTGTATGTTATCTCCAAAAAAGGCTATAACCCTAAAACATATGAACATATTATTATAACACCATTTATAAACAATACATCTAAACTGCATTGAGCTGAGGAGAAAACAATTTAGTCACTCTGCAATAAACAGCAAGACCACCAATTAGAGAAGTGTCAAACACCTCAGCAGCTAGCCAGCCCCCCACACTCACATATACATATTTCTCACCTCGCAGGCTGTATTAATTAAGTTACTGCTAGACAGAGACATGTCAATGGTGTTGGTATTACCCATGGGTGTAGATGGGCTACAAGTTTGGATGAACATTAAGTCACTTCTGTCAGACACCGGAGAGAGACATGACCTATAGTATTGATTCTGGGACTCCATCGAACCCCCAACCACTTCCACATATTTGATTGGCCCGTCAGGGTTGAGTTGCAAATGAAGGCTTTTCTGGGATCTTTGAAAAGCTTCCCTGGAACGCAGGCTCTGCTTGCTACTGCAACAGCAGCCCAAACAACCACTGTGGCCCCTGCTCTGTCTCAGGCACTTCACAATGAGGATTACGAACGCCAGGAATGAAAGAGCAGAGACGGAAGCTAGAGCGATTATCAAATACAGGGTTATAGCAGACATGCCGTTTTGCTTTGCAGACGTGTCCCTGAATTCAGAGGAAGTCTCTGAGCCATTTTCTTCTACAGCTATGTCGATAAGCACGGAGGAAGAGAGTGGGGGCACCCCATTGTCTTTCACTACAATGACAAGATTCTGAATGGCCTCATCCAGATCTTGTAATTTACGCACAGTCCTTATTTCCCCAGTGTAAGTCGCCACACGGAACAGGCCAGTGTCTTTGCTTTGTGGAATGCTGTAGGAAAGCCATGCATTATGGCCACTGTCAGGATCAACAGCTACTATCTTGGTTATAAGGTAGCCTGCCTCAGCAGAGCGAGGGACTGTAAGCTGCAGAGCTGAGCCTTTCGGGAAAGACGGATACACCACTGCAGGGGCATTGTCATTTAGGTCCAAGACAAATACATGCACTGTCACGTTAGAGCTCAGTGAAGGTATGCCAGCATCTTTTACCTGCACATGGATTTGGAAAACTTTAATCTGCTCATAGTCAAAGGAGCGCATAGAGTAAATGTTCCCATTCTCCGAGTTAATGTACACATAAGAGGACACAGATGTTCCTTGGATTGTGCTGTCCAAGACAGAATAGGAAAGCTGGGAGTTTTTGCCCACATCAGCATCAAATGCTGTTACAGAACAAATAGTGGCTCCGGGGGCATTGTTTTCTTGTATGTGGACTGTATATGAAGGTTGAGAAAACACTGGAGCATTGTCATTGACATCTGAAATACTGACAGGCAGGATTATACTAGAGGATAGTGGAGGGGAACCCGAATCAGTGGCTGTGACTGTGATGTTGTATTCAGGAACTGTTTCACGATCCAGGGGACCATCAGTTATCAAGGAGTAGTGGCCCTGAAAGGAAGACTGTAATTTAAATGGTATGCTTTCAGGTATCTGCATAAGCACCTCCCCATTTTGCCCTGAGTCCCGATCCCTTACACTAATGAGTGCAATTACAGTTCCAGGTAAAGCATTCTCTACAACAGGACTGGACAGGGATGTTATTGTCACCTCTGGAGCATTATCATTCACATCAATCACTTCCACTTTAATGTTACAAGATCCTTCCGAAGCAGGGATTCCTTTATCTCTGGCTTGCACATCAATCTCATAAAAGCTTGCATCCTCAAAATCTATCAACCCATTTACCCTAATTTCACCTGTTTCTGAGTTCACACTGAATAGTCGACGCACGGTTTCTGGCGTGTGTTTACTGAAAGAATAATATATCTCCCCATTCTGACCATCATCCAGATCCGATGCATTTAGTTGTACCAATAATTTACCAATAGGTGTGTTTTCCATAAGGCTAACCTTATATACTGGGCTGTTAAATCGAGGTATATTGTCATTAACATCAAGAATCTTAATAATAACTTTTGTAGTTCCAGATTTCTCTGGTGTTCCTCCGTCAAAGGCTGTCAGCTGTAAATTATATATGGAGTGTTGTTCCCTATCGAGAGCTTTCTCTATGACCAGCTCTGGTAGTTTAGTACCATCACTTCGTGTTTGTACACTTAAAACAAAATAATCATTACGGGTAAGCTGGTAAGTACGCAAAGCATTCGAGCCCACATCGGGATCCTGAGCAATCTCGAGGCGAACACGAGAGCCCGGTGTAGCAGCTTCTGATATCTCCAACGATATATTTTTGGTTGGGAATTGAGGTGCGTTGTCATTCACATCCAGTATCTGCACTTCAACTCGGTACATTTCCAAAGGGTTTTGAAGCACGAACTGAAGGTGCAGGGAACAGGTTAAGCTTAACCCACATATCCGTTCTCTGTCTATTTTATCTTTAATAACCAAAGCTCCGCTCTCCGAGCTCACCTCGAAATACTGCACACTGGAATCAGAGACAACTCGCAGGTTGCGTTCAGAAATCTTCGCTACATCCAGTCCTAAATCTTTTGCAATATTTCCAACAAAAGCACCCGTGTTTAATTCTTCTGGGACGGAATATTTAAGCTGTCCGTAAGCACAAATCCAATGACAGGAAACACAGAAACACAATACTTGCCAGTGCAAAGCTCGTTTCCTTTTTCTGCTTTCCATTGTCGAAAAAAAAAAAAATCCAGTTCGTCAGACCAAATGTACAGCTTAACATGTATTTATAAATTCATGGAGTCTTGTCAAGCAGCCACTGCCAGCAGTAAGAACACTAATTCGCAGAAAACAGCCATTACTCGTTAAAAAGACACTATAACGCGCTGATTTTGGAAAAATAAAATAAAAAAGGAAAACAGAAATCCATCTCGTCTCACATGTAATTCCAAGCACTGAGGGGTTACGCTGCTTTGCAAGGGGCGGGGGAGTTGATCGCTGAACAGAATCCAGCACCTTATTGGTGGACAGCGCCACGCATTTCCTCCAATAGCTGTTACAGAATATCTTAAAGGAATAGACTGCCTGCAGAAAGAATGAATTGCACGCCTGAATTGCAGGAGGTCGATGCTGATTTACAAACCGCATTTTCTGCATATTCAAGCCTTACATAATGTATTTAACTGTCGCAAATGCGACAAAGGAAATGGTTCAATCACTTCTGACAATTTAAACAACAATAACAACAAATACTAATATGCATATTTGGCTGTATGAAAAAGGAACTTTGTTTCAAAATGCCTTGGATAAATAATAATAATAATAATAATAATAATAATAATAATAATAATAATAATAATAATAATAATAATAATAATAATAAATAAATAAATAATATCATGTATAATACCAAGACAGGAACATGTTATTTAATTTAGCTTTTACCATTGGATGATAAGTGCCTCCAAAACAATTGTGGTTGAATGAAACTGAGTAATTAAACATCGCCACCAGGTGTCACAGTGAAGGCATGCTGGACCTCTCAATAGAAACAATGGTCTGTTCAAATCGAACTCATAGCATTGCTCTGTATTTGACGTTAAAAGTAAAATCATCACCAAACACATTATTATTATTATTATTATTATTATTATTATTATTATTAACATGATACTAAAGCATGTTTAAAATACTACTACTACGACTACTACTACTACTACTAATGCTACAAATGTTGTTTTACAATTTATAACTGTGCTACTGAGCACAGATATATTAAATATAGGCTACTGTATTTCAACATTTATTCACCTTAGCATACTGTATCATAATAATAATAATAATAATAATAATAATAATAATAATAATAATAATAATAATACATAAAAGCAATCTGGGGCTTTATATCCTCACCTCGTTTTGTTTAAGAGTGTTCCAATTATTGACACTAGGGGAGCTGATATTGTCCACGGGTGAACTCAAAGACTTAACAAACATAAATGCACTCCTGTCAGAAACAGGGGAGAAACAAGCTCTGTAGCACTGTGTTTGGGAAGGTATGCCACCTCCCCCCACGTACTGTACAGGTCCGTCAATATTATACTGGGAATGAAAATTGCCACCGACATACTTATATAAACCCTTCAGATTCCTCTGCTTTCTGCAGCGACAGTTACATAGCACTGTCCATCATTCCTGGCGAATAAAGGCAAATAAAGTCAGAAAGAAAATAACCGAGAGAGGTGAGTACAACCTCTGCAGCATTGCCATTCACATCTATGATGTCCACTGTCACAATGCAGTGTTTTACCATTGTGGGGGAGCCCAGGTCATGTGCTGGTATTTCCAGCTCATAAACAGCTGAGTGTTCAAAATCGAGGTTCCCCTGAACACGAATTTCACCCGTTTTTGGATCAGTACTAAAGATACTGTTTAAAGGGTCCTGATTGTGACTCGTCTAAATCAGTAGCATTGAGTTTAATCACTAAAGTGTCCACAGGTGCAATTTCCATTACACTAATCTTGTAGGATAATTAATCAAATACAGGGTGGTTATCATTGGCATCCAACACATTATTATTATTATTATTATTATTATTATTATTATTATTATTATTATTATTATTATTATTATTATTATTAACAACAACTTATGAACAACACAACACTAACTTTTAAAGAGTAAATGGCGCCACCTAGCCACACTATAGGACAAAGCCAGACCGTATACATATTTGTACGTCACACGTTTTCAAAATGAAATAAATTAATTTAACAACACTTCTTCAAAAAAAATGCAGATTGCTGCAACTATTAGAGAATACATTGTGTGCATTCCAAACTATGAATACCCCACTTCACAATCCTAGCCGAAAACAGAGTTCACATTGTGTAATGAACACACACCCCTTTTTTTTTTTGAAGACGAGGAAATTTGTCCTCAAACATTTACATACAAAATAAACAATAATAAAAAACAGGCAATTATTTTACAACGAACTTCAATCTAAATGCAGGAGAAAATATTAATTTCAGTCAATGCTCACCTGCTGAAATGCATTATTGCCGGTATTGTCAACACAACTTACAGCATCCTTGAAACTAGATTCACTGCTGGGCTTGAGAAATGTGAAATCACTCGGCTCTGACACGGGTGAGAAGCATGACCTATAGGATTGGCTCTGAGACTGCACGTCACCTCCTAGCACTTCAACGTACTTTATAGGGCCGTCAGTGTTTAACTGTATTTGCAAGTTTCTGTTTGCGTGTTTATATCCATCGTTAGAAGCAGCACGTCTGAAATATCTGCCACTACTATTTCTAATGCACTTCACTGTTAATATAACAACAGTCAAGAAAGAAATAGCAGAAATTGATGCTAGGGATATTATCAAGTAGCGAGTTATATAATTATAACCATGTGTTTTAGATGTATCGTGATAGTCTAATATTGGTTCATAGACACCGTTTTCTAATGATATGGTAACTGTAACTGTAGCTGACTGCACTGGCTCCCCATTGTCCTTTATTTCTATAACAAGCCGCTGGGAGGCGTCATCTTGCTCAAGAACACCGCGTTTAGTCCGAATTTCCCCAGTATGAAGAGCCACGCTGAACAAGGTGTCATCTGTAGCCTGTATAAACCGATAGGAAATCCACGCGTTCTGACCAGAGTCTGCATCCACTGCCGTCACTTTAGTGACGAGGTATCCTGCTTTAGCAGACATGGGCATTTTCTGATGAGGAAGAGAACCCATTTCAGCCAACGGATATATAACAGCAGGCGCATTGTCGTTTTGATCCAAAATAAACACACTGACAGTCACGTTGCTGCTTAAGAGTGGAGTCCCGTGGTCTTTTACCTGTACTTGGATCTGGAAAACTTTTATTTGTTCATAGTCAAAGGAATGCCCCGTATAAATACTGCCATTTTCTGAATTGATGTAAATATACGAAGAGACTGACACATCTTGTACCTGAGTATCCAAAATAGAATAAGAAAGCTGAGAGTTTGTATCCAAGTCGGGATCAGAAGCAGATACTGAACATAGTAATGTCCCTGGGACGTTGTTTTCCTTCATATACACAGAGTAGGATGACTGTGAGAAGCGCGGAGGGTTGTCATTAACATCTAAAATGTTAACAGTGATTTTTTTCTTTGTTGAGAGAGGTGGTGATCCAGAGTCTGTTGCTATTATTTCTATGTCATACACAAGAACTACTTCACGGTCTAAGAGCGCATCGGTAACCAATGCATAGTGGTTTGAAAAGGAAGGCTTCAAAATAAATGGATAGTCTGCAGGTACTTGTAAGTGTATCTTTCCATTGTCTCCAGAATCTAAATCTCGTGCGCTTATTAATGCTATGACAGTTCCAATGGAAGCATTTTCTAGAACGGAACTAGGCAGTGAAGTGAAAATGATTTCTGGTGGGTTATCGTTCACATCTAAAATATTCACCTGTACATTGCAGTGTCCCTCCAGTATTGGAATTCCCTTGTCTTTAGCTATCACGTCAATTGTATAAAAACTGGCTTCTTCGTGATCTAATTGCCCCTGTAATGTTATCTCACCTGTCTGGGGTCTTATATTAAATAACGTGCGCACTATATCTGGTGTATGAACACCAAACGAATACACAATGTCTCCATTGGGACCTTCATCCAAATCAGTGGCTCTGACTTTGACAACAACAGCGTCTCGTGGAGCATTTTCACTCAGAGTTACTTTATAAACGGGTTTATCAAACTGCGGTATGTTGTCATTGTTATCCAGAACCACGACAGTGATCTGTGTGGTCCCTGATCTGGCTGGATTTCCTCCATCTACAGCTGTCAGCACCAGCTCGTGGATAGGCTGCTTCTCTCGGTCCAGTGCTTTTTCCAAAATTAATTCAGGAACTTTTCTGCCATCGTCGTGGTTTATAATATTCAAAACAAAATATTCATTGAGGTTTATGAGAAAGGTACGTAGTGCGTTAATGCCAACATCAGGATCCTGCGCACTTTCCAATGGAAATCGTGCACCGAGGACTGTGGATTCTGCAATTTTTAAAATATGTTCATTTGAAAGAAAATTAGGAGCATTGTCATTAATATCTTGGATTTCAATGTCAAGCCGATGTAGTTGCAATGGTGTTTCAACAATAATTTCCAAGGGTAACAAACAACTGACGCTTCGTCCACATAGATATTCCCTGTCGATTCTCTCACTCACAACCAAATCGCCCTTTCCCAAATCCACAGTAAAATATTGCTTACCCGCTTCAGAAGCTATCCGCAGTTTACGGTGGGAAATTTCAGCTAAATCAAGTCCCAAATCCTTTGCTATATTCCCGACAAAGGAACCCTTATTTAGCTCCTCTGGAATTGTGTATCGAATCTGTCCATATGTTGTATTCCACAAGAGAAAGAAATGAAACAACCACAGCGCCTGCCATTTCAAGATCTCTTTTCTTGTCCCACTTTTCATTTCCCAATATGTTTAAAATAGATTTTCAAGAAAAGATGTTCTTGAAATGAATATAAAAATTACATATCCAAAGAAATAATCCGACTATGAAGCAGCATTAATGTATTTAAGATCTGAATATTGTTTGAAATAATTACTGTATCGGTGGATGTGCACACGGCTTTCTCTCTCCTCGCTCCCTGCATTGGAAGGGTTACCGTGCTGTGACTGGGGGAGGGAGTAGATCTCAAAGCCCAGTTCATCATTTAATTGGCGCACAGCGCCACACAGGCTTACCCAATAGAAACTGTATAACACTTTAAAGGTACAGTAGCCTTTCATTGTAATATCGGGCGTTTGCTTAGCTGATTTCCTCTTAATATGTACAATAAAACAAAAGATCATATACGTTTTTTTTCTAACTGCATTTATTATTATTATTATTATTATTATTATTATTATTATTATTATTATAAAACTTTGAAAAAACATATATGCATCATAAAATAGATAAACACTGTACTAGGAAACCTAACATTGTACAATTATACATGCAGTGACTGAACGGGATATACTGTATTTAGGTGTGCTGAGTTGTTTTGTGCAGTCTGCAAATAATAATAATAATAATAATAATAATAATAATAATAATAATAATAATAATAATAAACTACTACTACTACTACTACTACTACTACTACTACTACTAATAATAATAATAATAATAATAATAATAATAATAATAATAATAATACATGTCACACTAAACAGTCATCATGACGTGATTTTTTTCCTTCTGATTAAAATCCGAAAATGAAGCACCGTCTGCCTAAGTGACACAGAAGCGCCGTGTGTGATAAGGAACCCCTGTTGGTCTCACAGCTGAATACTCCTGTTTATTGTGGCACAGCGCCACACGCGGTTAAAATGCGTTCTTTAAATTTCTAAATCCTATCAATCACTTCAGGACTGGTACTCATAACACACAAAGAAAACTGACTGAATGCATTCCACTCACAGACTATCATTCTGATTTGGATGAAATTAAAATTCACGTCGCTTTTAAACATGCATTGTAGCTACATCTACACCAAATCACAGTGCTTAATAACCCTTCACATGGAAATGTAACATTACCTTTAACATGGAGATCTCTTACAACGTAATAATAGAAGGTATTTCCAAAGTTTTAACCTTTTTTATCATTAGGTCATATTATCATATATATTACTATGTACATTTGTGATATCGTTGTCAATCAGCTATGACAATATATATATATATATATATATATATATATATATATATATATATATATATATATATATATATATATATATATATACCATGCCAGAAATCATAAACGTCAGCAGCATTATCAAGCTAGCCTCATTACTGCAATTTTCATGTTTAGCTGTGGGAGTTGGTAGACAAGGAAAGCTAATTAACATGAAATCACTCTTATCTGACAATCGAGATACTCTTGGGTTGCAGTACTGACATTAAACCCTTTATATCCGGTTCTGCGTGTTTAGTAGGTTAATCAGAACTAAACTGCATTTGAAGCATACTGCTTAGATGTGCAATTGTACTCGGTTCACTCTGTCGTTTGCAGCAACCAGTGTATCAGCAACGAAATAAGAGAAACTACAGCTGGTGAAATAATGAAATAAAATGTTAACTTGGATTATTCTTCGAGAGGGGAGGCACCACTGAACCCGGAACAGCACTTTCTCTGAGTGAAGGGAGATGTTCGCGGAATACTTTTCAGCACTTTATTGATGAACAGCGCCACAGACATACAGGAGAGAACATGCTGCCGACACAACTTTAAAGCGACTTTAAAGCTTTCTTTCTTTCTTTCTTTCTTTCTTTCTTTCTTTCTTTCTTTCTTTCTTTCTTTCTTTCGGTTTGCGGTGATATATCAAGGGGATAACGGTTGTCTAACGTAATGTTTCTTATACCCTCTGTCCCTTTGGTCCTTTGCCTCAGTCTTGCCTCTGCATTACGTTTAACACAGAAAAGAAACAGCAATGATCTATATCTTGATATATCACCACAAAAGGGAATGTTAAACATATTTCCAGGATATAAAGCTATCCTGAATATGTGCGATTTAACACGAAACAACACAACAAGGTAACCTTTGCAGGCATAACAAACACGTTTAAGTAATAAACATGTAATTTAATCTTATGGTTTTTTAATCGGTTTATTGTTTATGGTTTCATTGCTTACTTTCATTTAGTTAAAAAAAAGCATGGGTATCTTTCACTAAGGGTTTATATTGGTCATATGCGCTTTCAAATAACTGAGAGCTTGAACAAACCAGGGGTGCAAAACTAGCGAATTAACACAAATGCATTTTATATTGCTAAGAAATGTTCTTTTGTAAGAGAGTTTGCTGAGCGAAGCAGGAACATTGCAAAATGTAAAGCTGCTGCTGTTGCTGCTGCTGTAGATAATCTGAAGATACTAAAACCATAGAACTAAATCTACACAACCAAACTGTATGTTTCAATTGTAAAAGGATTACTGCGTGCATGCCTTTCTTTAAAAGATCAGTCAGCCAGTCGCTGGTGGATCAGTAGTTTTGCTGCCATTTAGGAACGAGGCATTATTTCAAGTAAGCATCTCAGCTCTACAATATGAACTACATAGCACATACATTCTACTTGTGAAGCAATTTTCTCCACTGTTGCTACTGATGCTGCTCACTTCACTTTTCTAGTATGTGATTTCTTCTCTGTTATGTGTGTTCTGTATAATATGCTATTGTTCTTGCTAGAAATAAGATGTGGGAGCATATACACGTTGCACTGTGCACCAAGCCCCAAAGTGCCCTGAATGCTGTAGATTGATAATATGCTTCCCCACAATCAGCAATGTGTGCTGCAACAGCAAGTGGGCATGGCAAATAATGAGCTAAACAGGAAAAACAACACCAACAGATAATTCTACAGAGCACAGTAGTAGATTATATAAAGTATCCCTATATTGTAACAAAAAAGTATAACCCACAAGTAATATGATTCAGCTCTTGATTACAATATGTATATTATTTTAATATGTTTGTTGTTGGTGCAGATAATTACGTAGTATCATTATTGCATGAAATAACTAATTTGTGTATAAGTTATGTGTGTATAATTGCATTAATCCCAGGATATGTTAAAGCACATTCTACTTCTTGGCACAAAGAACCCTAACCTCCTGTGCATCACATCATGTAAGTGATCTGTCCTCTGATAACTTTCTCTCCAGATCTGCACCATCTCCCTATGGGATTTTAGAGGTAGGATATAATTACCTTTAATTTCTTCATTTTATTGAGATGCAATGCTTCTACTGTATACACCAAGTATACCAACAGCATTATAAGCAGATACTATGCATCACAAACCCACTTACTCTGCTCTAATGAAATCTCTGACCCCCCCCCCCCCCCCCCACTCACACACACATACATTCAACCTCCATGAATCATAAATAGTCTAAGAAATGTGGGCACAGTTACATAAAACCCAAGACCATACAACTCCAATCATATCAGGAGTTGCATTACATTACAGTACAACACTTTTTTTTAATTTGTGAAATTAGTATTCTAAAAAAATAATAAAAAATACGGGATCCTTTTGTGAGAGCACCAGTACATAAACTATCAAATGTTATTCACCTAAACAATTTGAATACAAAACTTTGACATGTTAATCAAGAACACAACTGATATATAATTCAATATAAAATATTACAAAGACAATAATAGCAAATATGTAATCATAAAAACTATTTATTAAAGTAATAAACCATATATATATATATATATATATATATATATATATATATATATATATATATATATATCGATAGATAGATAGATAGATAGATAGATAGATAGATAGATAGATAGATAGATAGATAGACGCAGACCCATATTAGCCACTATGGATAGAATGCAGACAACCGGCCACTCCATACTGCATGTATGGCAATCACACAGTGAAAAATCCAGCCCATTAGCTCTGTCTATCTAGCGTGGTATACAAAAAACTATTTCACAACAATCAGGTTGTACCAAATCTGACAAATCATACTCGTATTCTATACTTACATTCTATACTATTTGTTTATTTAGGTTATGGAAATGATCTACATAACTGGTCTGCAATTATTGCACAGTACAAAGTCACTGCAATGTCTTTATCAACGAAGGCTCACCTGTATGGTAGGGTCTGTGTCATCAATTAGATTCCTCTCCTTCTGCGCGTGCAGCATGGTTTCTGCAGCACTCGGGTCTGCACTTAAAACACCTTGGCTACAAGGTCTGATGTATTTGAATTCGCTCTTTCCCGAGTCAGTTGTTAAACACACCTCGTAATTGTACACATGTCGAAGTGTTCCTGTCCCCCCAACGTCTGCATACTGGGGTGGGTAATATGGAATAGCAGGGAGGTTTCCATTTGATTTATAAAACAGTCTGGATTGTCTCCATTTGCAGAACTTTACTGACAACAGAATTATAATGGAAACAATAAAAAGAAAGGAAACTGTAGCCAATGACACCACCAAATAAAATGTCAGATTGTCATTGTAATTCTTATCTTGTGAGACGTCGCTAAATTCTGAAAGTATATCAGGGAAGCTGTCTGCAACCGCCACGTTCACATTCACTGTAGCTGAACGAGAGGGCTGACCATTGTCCTCCACTAAAACAACAAGTCTTTGTTTCACAGCATCTTTGTCAACAACCTGGCGCAACGTCCTTATCTCCCCATTTTGCAGTCCCACTTCAAAAAGTGTCCTGTCTGTAGCTCTGTGCAGTTTGTATGAGAGCCACGCATTCTGTCCAGAGTCGGCATCAACAGCTATCACTTTAGTCACGAGATAGCCAACATCAGCTGAACGAGGCACCATTTCAGCCACCAGAGAGCCTTCAGTTTGTACTGGATAGAGAATCTGAGGCGCATTGTCGTTCTGGTCTTGCACAAAGATGTTTACAGTCACGTTGCTGCTAAGAGGAGGAGAACCTCCATCCTGCGCTTTAATGTGGATTTGAAAGTCTCTTACTTGTTCATAGTCAAATGACCGCACAGCATAAATGATACCAGAGTCTGAATTAATTGAAATATAGGAAGATACTGACGTCATATTAATTTGTTTTTCTTCAAGAAAGTAAGAAATACGCGAATTCTGGCTCCAGTCAGAGTCTTTGGCTTGTAAAGAAAATATAGATACTCCCGGGGAGTTGTTTTCCATCACATAAGCGTTGTATACGTCCTGGTCGAATTTCGGTGCATTGTCGTTAACATCAGATATCGCCAGTTGTATTGTCAGGTTACTTGACAGAGGAGGCTCTCCCTCGTCTGTTGCAGTGATGGTTATGTTATATTCGGAGACTGTTTCACGGTCTAAAATACTTCCAGTCACTAAACTATAGTAGTTCGTTAAGGACGACTTGATTTTAAAAGGCAGATTTCTGTCAATTAAACAACGAACCTGCCCGTTTTTTCCAGAATCTCGATCTTCAACCTTAATCATAGCTATCACAGTTCCAGATAAGGAGTCTTCGGGTATTTGACTCGAGAATGACATCATAGTTACAGATGGAACGTTATCATTGATGTCAATAATTTCAATTATTACTTTACCAGAGTCTGTAAGACCGCCATGGTCTGTTGCTTGTATGTTAATCTCATACATTTTAGCTTTCTCAAAATCCAGTTGCCCTATCACTTTTATTTCACCAGTATTTGGTTCTAGCTGAAATAGCTCCGAAATACTGCGAGTCGTGTGGGAAAACGAGTAACTTAATTCTGCATTTGACCCTGTATCTGCATCAAATGCATTTACTGTCGTCACTATTGTGCCTTTTAATGCATTTTCAAGCACAGTCGCTTTGTAAACTGACTGGCTAAAAACGGGAGCATTGTCGTTTGCATCAAGGACAACAACATGTATGTTAACAGTACCAGACCTCTGAGGGTCACCGCCATCGACAGCAGTTAATATTAAAGAATGGTGTTCCTGCTTTTCTCGATCCAGCGGTATTTGCAGCATCATCTCTACATATTTACTGCCATCAGGACGGGAGTGTGTTTTTAAAATAAAATGATCACTTGGTTTCAGGGAATAGCTTTGGAGAGTGTTAACACCCACATCAGGGTCCATGGCGCTTTCTAGTAAGAAACGCGCACCTGGTATAGCTGACTCGCTTATTTGTAATGTAACTTCATTTTTGGGAAATGTGGGAGCATTATCGTTAATATCAAGAATTTCTACACTAACACGAAAGAGTTCCATGGGGTTTTCAAGAATAATTTCAAAACTCAAACTGCATGGAGACGCTTGCTCACATAACCGTTCCCTGTCTATTCTTTCTTTAACAACCAATTGCCCTTTATCCACATTCAGCTCAATGTACTCGGCACTGCTTCCAGTAAAAATACGAGCTCTGCCAGATGCCAGTCTTTTAAGATCTAATCCCAAGTCTTGTGCAACATTACCGACAAACGATCCCTTTTTCATTTCTTCTGGGATAGTATATCGAATCTGTCCATAAACTACGTCTGTAACAAACACACACAACAGGAAGAATTGTACTTGCCATTTTAGTGTCCAGCCTATGTTTTTCCAGCCGGTTTCAAGACGACCAAACCCACGATTTAGCATGATAAATATTCGATGTTGCACATTACTGCTGACTTGTAATCGTCCAAAAACGGTCTTAAAAACAAATACGAATACAAATATGCCTCTAGTAAACCATCTCTTCCAAAATGTCCTGGATTTCTGTATCCGCAGTTTCTGTATTGTTATCCACGCACTGTATAACGAGCTGCTGTTTCTGTCTGTCTTATACTGAGCAATAATAGGGGAGGTCCTGCTGGATCCGTGCTTGAAGAACATCGCCTCATTGATCAACAGCGGCACTTAGAGTCAAATTCTAAAACTGCACAAGATAGTTAAAGCAAAATAATACTTTAGTATTCTGTAGAAAACTTACAATTCTTTTTTTTTTTTTTTTTTTTTTTTTTTACCAGATATCGGTGAAGAAATCTGTTCAATATGCTAATGTTTAAACAGAAAGGAAGAACAATAGAAAACTGGAGTGTTCTATAACGATGGAGTGTACAGTGTACACAGAGAACAGCCAGTGTGAGGATTGCACTGATAACACGTGTATGGTTATTGGAACATCAAATCAATCATCTGCTTATTTTAAAACAACGCTTTACATCGAATTGACATGAGTTTGAGTTGAAAGTGAAATCTATACAGTGAATGCACTCTGCTGTTCAGAAAAGTGTACTCCAATAAGAGCGTGTATAGGACACAGCTTTGCATTCTGTGTTTAGTTATTTACGGTTTTCGTGGCGACGCATTACATGGCTACCTATTGTGGCAGCAACATATATTGTTGAAGAATAGACTTGGGATTTCCAGTTGCAAGACAAAATGTAGTTTTAACATTACTATTTGGATTAGTAACACAATCTAGTTTTTCAGAATTAACATAATCAATACCTCCTTTTTAAAATGATATTTTATTTTAAAATAAACTATTATAAACTGAAAAAATACGCATGTAAATGTATGACGAACCTACGAACTTATTAAAAAGACTTTGAACATGGTATGGTATTCGATAAATCTTATAGTTAGAATTGCCACGGATTTCATTTTGGAACCATGGAAAAAAGAAAAAAAAAACATTAGGAGCATTAGGTTCGCTTATAATGGTGTCTTGGACGACACAGACAAGCATAGTCACTTACAATCATATATACAATAACAATAACACATAAGATTTAAGCACCTGATTAAATAAAAAAACGCAAACACGCACAGTATAGGTGTTGTTTTCTAATTTGAAACAGAACATGCTAAAATAAGGTTAAACCACAATCACGGTGTTGTGATGCTCCATAAAAACATTGGAGGGAGAACTTTCTTGTCCAGCAAATTATAAGCAGTTACACATGTATATACTGCTACGAAAATATAGCCTGATATGGGCCTTTATAAACAAAGGCTCACCTGTGTGTAAATATCCTTGTCAGGTGTAACGTTCTTCTCCTTCTGCACGTGCAGCATTGTCTCTGTAGCACTGGGGTCAACACTTACAAGACTTTGACTGCACGGTCTGATATACTTGAACTCACTCTTTCCGGAATCAGTAGTTAAACACACTTCGTAATTGTACACGTGGCGAAGAGTTCCAGTCCCACCAACGTCTGCATATTGAGGAGGGTAATATGAACTTGGAATAGCAGGGAGGTTTCCATTTGATTTATAGAACAGTCTGGATTGTCTCCATTGGCAGAACTTTACTGACAATATAATTATAATGGAGACAATAAAAAGAAAGGAAACTGTAGCCAATGACACGACTAAATAAAATGTCAGACTGTCATTATAATTTTTAACTTCTTTGACGTCGCTAAATTCTGAAAGTACTTCAGGGAAGCTGTCTGCAACCGCCACGTTCACATTCACTGTAGCTGAACGAGAGGGCTGACCATTGTCCTCCACTAAAACAACAAGTCTTTGTTTCACAGCATCTTTCTCAGCAACCTGGCGCAACGTCCTTATCTCCCCATTTTGCAGTCCCACTTCAAAAAGTGTCCTGTCTGTAGCTTTGTGCAGTTTGTATGAGAGCCACGCATTCTGTCCAGAGTCAGCATCAACAGCTACCACTTTAGTGACGAGATAGCCAACATCAGCTGAACGAGGCACCATTTCAGCCACCAGAGAGCCTTCAGTTTGTACTGGATAGAGAATCTGAGGCGCATTGTCGTTCTGGTCTTGCACAAAGATGTTTACAGTCACGTTGCTGCTAAGAGGAGGAGAACCTCCATCCTGCGCTTTAACGTGGATTTGGAATTCTCTGATTTGCTCATAATCAAACGAGCGCACTGCGTAAAGTATTCCACTGTCTGAATTGATAGAAATATATGATGATACAGGCGTTCCATTGAAAGTTGCTTCTTCAAGAAAGTAAACTATACGAGCGTTCTGATTCCAATCAGCGTCTCGAGCTTGCACAGAAAAGATAGATGCTCCCGGGGAGTTGTTTTCAATCACATGTGCGGTATATAATGCCTGATTGAAAGTAGGCGCATTGTCGTTAACGTCAGATATTTTCAGTGTTATTGTCTGGTTACTGGAAAGTGGGGGCGAGCCTTCGTCTGTGGCTGTAATGGTAATGTTATATTCTGAGATTTTTTCACGATCCAAAATATTTTCAGTTACTAAACTATAGTAGTTAGTTAATGAGGATTTTATTTCGAAAGGGATATGTTTGTTAATTAAACAGTTAACCTTTCCATTGTTACCAGAATCTAGGTCTTGGACGTTAATCATAGCTATGGCTGTTCCGGGTTTTGAGTCTTCAGGTATTGGACTCGAGAATGACATGATAGTTATGACAGGGACATTGTCATTTACATCAATTATTTCAACGATTATTTTAGTAGAATCTGTTAGCCCACCATGGTCTTTTGCCTGAACGTTTATTTGATATAACTTCACTTTTTCATAATCGATTTCTCCTGCTACTGTTATTTCGCCATTATTTGGATTAAGGTCGAACAATTCACCAATACTGTCAGTGACGTGAGTAAATGAATAGGTTACATGCCCATTAGATCCCTTATCCGCATCAGTTGTGTTCACTGTTAAAACAACAGTCCCTTTTAACGCATTTTCAAATACTGCAGCTTTGTAAACTGCCTGACTAAAAACAGGAGCATTATCATTGACATCCAGAACAACAATATTTATAATAACTGTGCCAGACCTCTGCGGATTCCCACCGTCAACAGCAGTTAATATTAAAGAAAGCTCGTCTTGCTTTTCTCTGTCCAGAGGTGTTTGTAGAATCATCGCTACAGATTTACTACCATCAGGGTGGGTGTTCACATTTAAATCAAAAGTATCACTAGGTTTAAGTGTATAGCTCTGGATCGTGTTTATACCCACATCGGGGTCCACTGCGCTCTCTAGCACAAAGCGTGCCCCTGGAAGAGCTAATTCGCTTATTTCTAATAGAATTTCTTTCTTGAGGAATGTGGGCGCATTGTCGTTAACATCTACAATCTCAACATGAACGCGATACAGTTCCATAGGCTTGTCAAGAATAATCTCGAAGCTGAAACTGCAAGGAGTTATTTGCCCACATAACCGCTCTCTGTCTATCCTTTCTTTAACAACCAATATCCCCATTTCCTTGTTTAGCTCAACGTACTCCGTGGAGCGCCCTGCAAATATGCGAGCGTTGCCAGACGCAAGTCTTTTAAGATCGAATCCTAAATCTTGTGCAATGTTACCTACAAATGAACCCTTTGTCATTTCTTCTGGAATTGAATATCGAATCTGTCCATAAACTACCTCTGCAGTATACATACAAACAATGAACCACTGTACTTGCCATTTGAGAGTCCTGCCTTTCATTCTCCAGACGGGTTCAAGTCGAGAAAATTCCATGTTTTACGTGATTAATAATCAAATCTGAACATCACTGTGACTATAAAGTATCCAAGAACACAATGTTTTTAAGAAGGTGGGTTATTGGTTTATGTTTTTATTCCAAAATGTGCTGAGTTGCTGTGTCCGCAGTTTCTGTGTCTAATCCAAGCAGTGTATAGTGCCAGCTGCTCTTTCTGTCTGTGATATACACAGCAATATTATGGGAGGTTCTGGTGGGTCTCAGCTTGCAACACATCACCTGGTTGGCCAACAGCGGCACTTAGAGTCCCAGTCAAGAATTGCACGATTGATATTTTAAAGCTATAGCTTCTGATTTTATCTCTCAGGCTTTGTAAGTACAGTATATTGGTGAAGATGTATATAAGAAAATTCTGTATTTTGTAAAGTGATAAATGTTAAGAATAGCAAGCAATCAAAATCTGCATACTTAATAATCACATTAAACTATTAAGAGAAAGGCAACATAAATCATTCATATTGACAATACATATGTGATAAGTTAAAAGGGCAAGGCTTAGAAAGTTACATACATTTTAAAGCCTAACGAGTTACTTGTAACTGCTTTTATAAGACAGCAGAATCCCTATCCAAACGATACAGCTGATATTTTGCAATGCATTAGACTGCAATATTAAAGACAATCTTTGTTTATAGGGATGAAAAATATCAATACAAACAGTTTGCATAGGCTAGAAGCCCATTATATTGAAAACAAAGTGACAGTCCAAACATCTTGAGCCTAGATCGTACTTTCCATGGGTAAGATGTGTCAAATCCCTTACAGTTCTCTACCTGGGTCAGCACTGGAGAGCAAAGGTTGCTTCTTGTATTGATTAGACAATTGATACCTACCAAAATACTACAATACAGAAATCATTTATAAGAAACATCATTTTCTAGAACCAAATACATTGAACCGGTGCAATATTATTATTAACCCACGACTGGCGGTCAAATCTAAATAAATACTTAAATACGTACTTACTTATTTACATACATACATACATACATACATACATACATACATACTGTATGAGGCTTTATATATATATATATATATATATATATATATATATATATATATATATATATATATATATATATATAAAAAGTACCCTGTTTCATCACTAAAATATTGTTTGAAAGTGCAGCAAATTATAATGTAAAAGTCATCAATATAGCTAGATGAAAGAGAGGGAGATGTTTGGCTTACACACAAATCCTGCGTGAAAGTTTTAGTTTAAATATAAATATATATGTCTATTGCTGTAATAATAATAATAATAATAATAATAATAATAATAATAATAATAATAATAATAATAATAATAATAATAATAATAATAATAATAATAATTATTATTATTATTATTATTATTATTAACCTGAAACCTACATAACATGCATACAAGTATTCATAATATGTTATATAACGCTCACCTGTGTGTAAATATCCTTGTCTTCTGTAACGTACTTCTCTTTTTGTGCGTGCAGCATTGTCTCTGTAGCACTGGGGTCAACACTTACAAGACTTTGACTGCACGGTCTGATATACTTGAACTCACTCTTTCCGGAATCAGTAGTTAAACACACTTCGTAATTGTACACGTGGCGAAGTGTTCCTGTCCCACCAACGTCTGCATATTGAGGAGGGTAATATGAACTTGGAATTACAGGGAGGTTCCCACTTGATTTATAAAACAGTCTGAATTGTCTCCATTGGCAGAACTTTACTGACAATATAATTATAATGGAGACAATAAAAAGAAAGGAAACTGTAGCCAATGACACCACTAAATAAAATGTCAAATTTTCGTTGTAATCCTTATCCTGCGAGAAGTCACTGAACTCTGAAAGTACTTCAGGGAAGCTGTCTGCAACCGCCACGTTCACATTCACTGTAGCTGAACGAGAGGGCTGACCATTGTCCTCCACTAAAACAACAAGTCTTTGTTTCACAGCATCTTTGTCAACAACCTGGCGCAACGTCCTTATCTCCCCATTTTGCAGCCCCACTTCAAAAAGTGTCCTGTCTGTAGCTTTGTGCAGTTTGTATGAAAGCCACGCATTCTGTCCAGAGTCAGCATCAACAGCTACCACTTTAGTGACGAGATAGCCAACATCAACTGAACGAGGCACCATTTCTGCCACCAGAGAGCCTTCAGTTTGTACTGGATAGAGAATCTGAGGCGCATTGTCGTTCTGGTCTTGCACAAAGATGTTTACAGTCACGTTGCTGCTAAGAGGAGGAGAACCTCCATCCTGTGCTTTAACGTGGATCTGAAAGTCTCTTATTTTCTCATAATCAAAGGAACGTACAACATACAGGACACCACTGTCCGAGTTAATGGAAATATATGAAGATACAGCTGTCCCATTAATAAACGATTCTTCAATAAAATAAGAAACGCGTGAATTCTGGTCCCAGTCAGCGTCTTTAGCTTGTAAAGAAAAGACGGATAACCCTGGGGAATTGTTTTCCATCACATATGCCGTGTATGACTCCTTATCAAATATAGGTACATTATCGTTAACATCAGATATCTTTAGAGTTATTTTCTGGTTGCTTGAAAGAGAAGGCGTGCCTTCGTCTGTAGCAGAAATAGTGATGTTATATTCAGAAACCTTTTCGCGATCCAAATTATTGTCCGTCACCAAACTATAGAAATTATTTGAAGATGACTTGATTTTAAAGGGAATATTTTGGTTGATCGAACAAATCAACTGGCCGTTTTTACCAGAATCTAGATCTTTGACATTAATCATTGCGACGGCAGTCCCAGACAATGCGTCTTCTGGAATTGGACTCGAGAATGACATGAGGGTTATAACAGGAGTATTGTCATTTTCATCTATAATTTCAATTATTACTTTACACGAATCTGTAAGACCGCCGTGATCGTTTGCCTGTATATTCATTTGATAATGTTTAGTTTTTTCAAAATCAATATCCCCTTTCACTCTAATTTCTCCATTATTTTGGTCTAACTCAAACAGGTCGTTAATGCTGTCTATTGTGTGGCCAAACGAGTAAGTCACGAGCCCATATGATCCTTCGTCTGCATCAGCTGCACTCACTGCTGTCACTAATGTACCTTTTAATGCGTTTTCATGCACAGTAGCTTTATAAACGGTCTGGCTAAAAACAGGTGCATTATCGTTTGCATCAAGAACAATGATGTGTATTTTAACTGTACCAGACCTCTGAGGGTCTCCACCATCAATAGCAGTTAATATTAAAGGAAGCTCATTTTGTTTTTCTCTATCCAAAGGGGTTTGCAGCACCATCTCTACATATTTACTTCCATCTGGTTGGGAGTGTATTTTTAAATTGAAATGATCAGTCGGTTTAAGGGTATAGCTTTGGATCGTGTTTACGCCCACATCGGGGTCCACTGCGCTCTCCAGCACGAATCGCGCTCCGGCCACTGACGACTCACTAATTTTTAACGTAATTTCATTCTTGGGAAAGGTGGGCGCATTATCGTTAACATCCAAAATCTCAACAGTAACACGATACAACTCCATTGGATTGTCGAGAACAATCTGGAAACTCACACTGCATGGAGATATCTGTCCACACAACTGCTCCCTGTCTATTCTTTCTTTAACAAGTAATATCCCTTTATCCACATTTAACTCAATGTACTCACTGCTGTCTTCAGTAAAGACACGGGCTCGGCCAGACGTCAGCCTTTTAAGATTTAATCCCAGATCTTGCGCGATATTACCAACCAACGACCCTTTCACCATTTCTTCTGGAATAGAATATCGAATCTGCCCGTGCACTCCCTGTGATGCACAGATATAAACAATGGAGAACAGTACGTGCCATTTCATCACCGAGCCTTTCAAGGCGATTTCAAGTCGACTGAATCCAAGATTTAGCATGATCAATAGTTACATATATTTATTACTATGTCCTCATAAACTGCAAATATATTTATTTTATAAGATGATTTCTCAGAATATCCAAATTGTGTAAAAAGGTTCTGTGTTTCTGTACCGCAGTTTCTGTGCTGTAATCCAGGCACGGTATAGTGCAAGCTGCTCTTTCTGTCTGTCTTATACTGAGCAATAATATGGGAGGTGCTGCTGGATCTGTGCTTGCAGAACATCACCTCGTTGATCAACAGCGGCACTTAGAGTTGAAGTCAAGAACCCCATAGAAAAAATGCTATATGGATATACTGGTAATATTATTTGCACTGAAGAGAAAATTAAACTAGCAAGATTTGAATTATTAAAGAAGAAAAAAATACGTACTTTATTGTTCAAGTATTAACAATTCATAGTAGGAACGAAATGCAGATGATATTAACACATTCAGTATCTTTTTTTAAGGCACTAGGTGCTAGGTTTAGAAAGGTACACAAAATATCACTATGTGGTGCTAAAGAAAATTACTCTGTTACTACTCTCACCTAGTACTCCTAGAAAAAGAAATGTGCTTCTTATTCTATTTTAAAATAATACAACATCAAGTAATATATATATATATATATATATATATATATATTACATAAAACACAAATGCCTAAGACATAAGCATGTCTTTTATAGACTTGACTTCTGAAAAAAACAAGGGCGGAACAACAAAACTGCATTTCACTGTATAACTGAATATCTACGTCCTCAACTTATTCATGACCGTGGGAGTAAGTTTTGTCTAAACTACAACTCTCTCATTTTGTTAACATTAACATTCATTAAAAGCCGCCGAGAACATGGTACACAGTTAAATAATTGCCAGTATACATACAGTACATACATACATACATACATACATAGCCTATAGTTATAGATAAAGGTTTTGCATCACCCTATAGAATAAATTATTTTGCTTCATAAAGAATATAGTTCATATACTTAACGAAAAACTTACAGAAACTGAAAAATGTGACATTACAATTTTTTTTCAGGAAATATTTGTTGTACGAGTATGGCTTCCAGTAAACTTTTGCGATATCATGTTGTAGTTTATTTGATTACATGATTACAAAAGATCTAAATTATGTTCATATCGTTTTTTTTAAATATTATTTTTATTTGTTTATTTTAGCAGACGCCTATATCCAATGCGACTTACAGAGACTAGGGTGTGTGAACTATGCATCAGCTGATGATGATCATGATGATGATGATGATGATGATGATGATGATGATGATGATGATGATGATGTCTCAATACTAAAATACTAGGTTATGCAAAACGTTTGGCCATAACTGTACATACATACGTACATACATCAGGTAACACACAAAGATAGTATGATTATTGCTTTGGCAAATGCCTTCCACTTCAATAGCAGATAGATTGAGGACCAGCTCTCAATGGAAATGTTAATTCTCAGTTGGGTTACCTCACTAATTTTATTTATAAATGTCACTCGATTGTCATCTGAATTAGTATCACAATACTAGAAGCAGCCAAAATCCAAATCCAAAAAGAACTACATTTAGCAATGCATATCGATAAAGTAAATACTTATTTAAAACAATCTGACCACCCTATAATAAGCTTAAGACACCATGTTAGCCAATAATAATAATAATAATAATAATAATAATAATAATAATAATAATAATAATAATAATAATAATAAGCACGGATTGATACATTACCATGGCCTTTATAAGCAAAGGCTCACCTGTATTGAAGGATCTGTGACATCAATTAGGTTCTTCTCCTTCTGCGCGTGCAGCATGGTTTCTGTAACACTGGGCTCAACACTTACAAGACTTTGACTGCACGGTCTGATATACTTGAACTCGCTCTTTCCGGAATCAGTAGTTAAACACACTTCGTAATTGTACACATGTCGAAGTGTTCCTGTCCCCCCAACGTCTGCATACTGGGGTGGGTAATATGGAATAACAGGGAGGTTTCTGTTTGATTCATGAAATAGTCTAGAGTGTCTCCATTTACAGAGCTTTACTGACGTCAGAACTATGATGGAGACAATAAAAAGAAAGGACACTATAGTCAATGATAATACCAAATAAAATGTCAAATTTTCATTGTAATCCTTATCTTGTGTGATATCACTGAACTCTGAAAGTACTTCAGGGAAGCTGTCTGCAACCGCCACGTTCACATTCACTGTAACTGAACGAGAGGGCTGACCATTGTCCTCCACTAAAACAACAAGTTTTTGTTTCACAGCATCTTTGTCAACAACCTGGCGCAACGTCCTTATCTCCCCATTTTGCAGTCCCACTTCAAAAAGTGTCATGTCTGTAGCTCTGTGCAGTTTGTATGAAAGCCACGCATTCTGTCCAGAGTCGCCGTCAACAGCTACCACTTTAGTCACGAGATAGCCAACATCAGCTGAACGAGGCACCATTTCAGCCACCAGAGAGCCTTCAGTTTGTACTGGATAGAGAATCTGAGGCGCATTGTCGTTCTGGTCTTGCACAAAGATGTTTATAGTCACGTTGCTACTAAGTGGTGGTGAACCTCCATCCTGAGCTTTAACGTGGATTTGAAACTCTCTGATATGCTCATAATCAAACGAGCACACTGCGTAAAGTATGCCACTGTCGGAGTTAATAGAAATATATGAAGATACAGGTATTCCATTTATTTGCGTTGCTTCCAGTAAGTAAGTAAGACGAGCATTCTGGTTTGCATCCGGGTCTTTGGCTTGTATAGAAAGTATAGATAATCCTGGCGAGTTGTTTTCCATCACATAAGCCGTATATAATTCCTGATCAAATTCTGGAGCATTATCATTAACATCAGAAATGTTCAGCATAATTGTCAGGTTACTTGTGAGGGCATGCTCTCCTTTGTCTCTAGCAGTAATAGTAATGTTATATTCTGATATTTTTTCTCTGTCTAAAAGTCTTTCTGTCACCAAGGTATAAAAGTCTGTTGAAGAGGATTTAATTTTAAAAGGAAGATTTTGATCAATTAAACATCGAACCTCGCCGTTTTTTCCAGAGTCCAGATCTTGGACATTAATCATAGCTATTACCGTTCCGGGTAAAGAGTCTTCGGGTATTGTACTCGAGAATGACATTATTGTTATAACTGGAACATTATCATTGACATCAATAATTTCAAAGACTACATTACTAGAGTCTGTAAGACCACCATAGTCTGTTGCTTGTAGATTAATCTCGTGGATGTTAACATTTTCATAATCTAGTTGCCCTACCACTTTTATTTCACCAGTATTTGGTTCTAGCTCAAATAGCGCTGAAACGCTGTCTGTGACGTGGGAAAACGAGTAAGTTACACCCCCATTAGATCCTTTATCTGCATCAGTTGCGTTTACTGTCAGTACTACTGTGCCTTTTACACAGTTTTCAAGTACAGCAGTTTTGTAAACTGTCTGGCTAAAAACCGGAGGATTATCGTTAGCATCCAGAACAATAATCAGTATTTTAACTGTACCAGACCTCTGAGGGTTTCCACCATCAACAGCAGTTAGTATTAAAGAATGGTGTTCCTGCTTTTCTCGATCTAGCTGTGTTTTCAGCATCATTTCTACATATCTATTATCACCGGGACTAGTGTGTGCCTTTAAAATAAAATGATCACTTGGTTTCAGGGAATAGCTTTGGAGAGTGTTAACACCCACATCAGGGTCCATGGCGCTTTCTAGTAAGAAACGCGCACCTGGTAGAGCTGACTCGCTTATTTGTAATGTAACTTCATTTTTGGGAAATGTGGGAGCATTATCGTTAATATCAAGAATTTCTACACTAACACGAAAGAACTCCATTGGATTTTCAAGAACAATCTGAAAATGTAAACTACATGCAGATATTTTACCACATAAATGTTCCCTGTCTATTCTTTCTTTAACAAACAATGTTCCTTTGTCCACATCTAGCTTAATATAATCATTGCTATCGCCAGTAAAGACACGGGCTTTGCCCGACGTCAGTCTTTTAAGATCAATCCCCAAATCCTGTGCAATATTACCGACAAAGGATCCTTTTACCATTTCTTCTGGAATAGAATAGCGAGCCTGCCCAAAAACTATCCCTGCAGCACATATACAAATAATGAAAATCTGTACTTGCCATTTCAGTGCCCAGCCTATCTTTCGGCAACCGATTTTAATGCGACCAAGTCCAATATTTTGCATGATAATCAGTCAGATCTGTACACCAATATGGGTTAACAATATCGCGAAAAAAAAACGAGTATGTTGTAGAAGATGATTTGTCCGTATTTTTAGTTTATCTGAAATGCGCATTGATTCCTGTAGCCGCGGTTTCTGTGTTGTAATCCAGGCACTGTATAGTGCAAGCTGCTCTTTCTGTGTGTCTTATACTGAGCAATAATATGGGAGGTCCTGCTGGATCTGTGCATGCAGAACACCACCTCGTTGATCAACAGCGGCACTTAGAGTTCAAGTCGAGAACGACTACCCAATTTTATTAAATGTATTATACTGGTTTATTTCCTGAAATAATTTTCAACAAAGGTTAACACGTACCTCCCTACTTTTAGTCATAGAAAACATATATATTTGTAAATGTTTTAAAAACTATTAAGCTTTATAAAGTACACTATGTTGATAGATAAAAAGCATATAAACCAAAAAGCTATATGAAACGAAAATCACACCTGCATATAATCCATATAACTTATACTAAGTATATACTATATAGCAGTCATGACCTATAACATGCACATTGAACCGTTAATCAAAAATATACATAGGCATATGAAAAATGAACAGCTGATATTTCTATAAAAAATGTGCATACAAAAAGGAAATCACTTAGGACCATATTAAAACCAAAAGAAGATCCCCCAAAAGTGAACTAAGCTGTTTCCGTTAGGGTGCTTTCGGAACATGAACAATCCCAAACACAATTTCTTAACTTGTTTTATTTGATATATATATGTATTTCTAATAGCAGTTATCTTTAATACAAGGGTTATAATAGTCATTTTTTGCTGATGTTTTATATTGTACTGAATCGTACACTACTCTTCTCAAACTGTAAAGCATTTTGTGACTGATGGGGTCTGATAGGACCTTGCAGTTAATTTCAGCACCATGCTGTTAAACAGCGACACATAGAAAAAATAATACTTATTTAGTACCCACAACTACCATAACCATTCCAATGTATCAATATGAATCTAAATACATAGCCACGGGAACTTACGTTTAAATGCCAGTTGCAGTACATCGCATTTAACACAACAGACATGCGCGTTCATTTACAACAGAAATGTGGAACACTAATAACTAATATTGCACATTTCTAACAGACCAATTGAATCCAGAAGAATCGAATTACACCTAATAAATTGTCTCCAAAAAGTCAGTTACTGAAGCTATTGAATGAGTAAATTAAACACATAGAAATCTGAACACAACTCGTTAGAAAATAACATCATTATAGTATTTAGTGTAATAGAGGCACTGCCCCTAAACGTTATTTAAAGTTTTACATTTTAATTTATGATTAACTGTTTGAAGTCGTGGATGGAATTATTTTTTTATTATACAGGGATAAACGATATACCCAAACCTATACAATTTTAAAATATCAAATGTGATCCGTTTCACAGGTATAGTTTTCAAAAATCACCAAAAAAAAAAGACATTTCCCGTCATTCTTGTCAGTGGAGTTGATGAAAGTTGAGTTTAGTTAATAATATCACAGAAATGTTGAGAATTTTGGGCTAGCTGTTAGTATAATAATAATAATAATAATAATAATAATAATAATAATAATAATAATAATAATAATAATAATACATATTTAGTTCTGGATTGCATATTAAAATAATTTTGTATTCAATTACTTATTATTCAAAGTTTGTGTTATGAGAGCTTATGAGAACTCATGTCTTTTTTAAAGCATTGTGAATAGGGATCTGTATATAATAACAATACCATCAATCACGAAGGCTCACCTGTATGGTAGGGTCTGTGTCATCAATTAGATTCCTCTCCTTATGCGCGTGCAGCATGGTCTCTGCAGCACTCGGGTCAGCACTTAAAAAACCTTGGCTACAAGGTCTGATGTATTTGAATTCGCTCTTTCCCGAGTCAGTTGTTAAACACACCTCGTAATTGTACACATGTCGAAGTGTTCCTGTCATCCCAACGTCTGCATACTGGGGTGGGTAATATGGAATAGCAGGGAGGTTTCCATTTGATTTATAAAACAGTCTGGATTGTCTCCATTTGCAGAACTTTACTAACAACACAATTATAATGGAGACAATAAAAAGAAAGGAAACTGTAGCCAATGACACGACTAAATAAAATGTCAGACTGTCATTGTAATTTTTATCTTCTTTGACGTCGCTAAATTCTGAAAGTACTTCAGGGAAGCTGTCTGCAACCGCCACGTTCACATTCACTGTAGCTGAACGAGAGGGCTGACCATTGTCCTCCACTAAAACAACGAGTCTTTGTTTCACAGCATCTTTGTCAACAACCTGGCGCAACGTCCTTATCTCCCCATTTTGCAGTCCCACTTCAAAAAGTGTCCTGTCTGTAGCTTTGTGCAGTTTGTATGAAAGCCACGCATTCTGTCCAGAGTCAGCATCAACAGCTACCACTTTAGTCACGAGATAGCCAACATCAGCTGAACGAGGCACCATTTCAGCCACCAGAGAGCCTTCAGTTTGTACTGGATAGAGAATCTGAGGCGCATTGTCGTTCTGGTCTTGCACAAAGATGTTTACAGTCACGTTGCTACTAAGAGGAGGAGAACCTCCATCCTGCGCTTTAACGTAGATTTCGAATTCTCTGATTTGTTCATAATCAAAGGAGCGCACTGCGTAAAGTATTCCACTGTCTGAGTTAATGGAAATGTATGACGATGCAGGTGTTCCATTAATCTGTGTTTCTTCCAATGAGTAAAATATACGAGCATTCTGGTGCCAGTCCGAGTCTTTGGCTTCAACAGAAAATATAGATAATCCTGGGGCGATATTTTCCATTACATATGTGGTATATACGTAGCTATCGAATAATGGTGCATTATCATTAACATCAGATATTTTCAACGTTAATGTTGTGCTACTGGAGAGAGGTGGCGAACCTTCGTCCGTGGCTGTAATTGTTATATTATATTCGGATACCTGTTCTCTATCCAAAGTACTCTCAGTCACCAAGGTATAATAATTTTTTAAAGATGACTTTATCGTAAACGGAAACTTTTTGTTTATTGTACAACTAACTTGTCCGTTTTTCCCTGAGTCAAGGTCTTTGACATTTATAATAGCTATGGTAATCCCTGGCAACGAGTCTTCAGGAATAGAATTCGAGAAAGACATTACATTTATAACAGGGATGTTATCATTTACATCGACGATTTCAATGATTACTTTGCAAGAATCAGTGAGGCCACCGTTGTCATTTGCTTGGATGTTTATCTCATAATTGTGAGCTTTTTCAAAATCAATTTGCCCTGCCACTTTAATTTCACCAGTATTTTGGTTTAGATCAAAAAGTGCACTAACACTATCTGTAATGTGAGTAAACGAGTAGGTAACGGCTCCATCAAATTCTATATCTGCATCTGTTGCGTTTACTGTCGTCACTAACGTACCTTTTAATGCATTTTCAAACACAGCAGCTTTATAAAGTGTCTGACTAAACACGGGAGCATTATCATTGGCATCTAGAACAACAATGGTTATTTCCGCTGTGCCCGACCTCTGAGGATTCCCACCATCAACAGCAGTTAATGTTAAATACATCTTATCTCTCTTTTCTCTATCTAGTGGAGTTTGGAGCATCATCTCTACATATTTACTACCATCAGGACGGGTGTGTAGCTTTAGACTAAAATGTTCTGTCGGTTTAAGAGTATAACTTTGAAGAGAATTAATGCCAACATCAGGGTCGACAGCGCTTTCCAGTAAGAATCGAGTTCCTGGCACAGCTGATTCACTAATTTCTAAGATAATTTTATTTTTAGGAAACGTAGGAGCATTATCGTTAACGTCTACAATATCAACAGTAACACTATGCAATTCCATGGGATTTTCCAGAATTACTTCAAAGTTGAAACTGCATGGCGAAATTTGTCTACATAGCTGTTCCCTGTCTATTCTGTCATTAACGACCAGTGTCCCTTTGTCTGCGTTTAATTCAATGTACTGCAGACTGTCTTCAGTAACGATACGGGCTCTGCCAGATTTCAATCTCTTAACTTCTAATCCCAAATCTTGTGCAATATTACCAACAAACGATCCTGTTACCATTTCCTCTGGAATAGAATATCGAACTTGTCCATAAACCACCTCTGTAGCAAATATACAAAAAAACAGTAACCGTACTTGCCATTTTGCAAATCCTATTCCTTCCAAGGCGATTTCAGCTGGTGCAAACCGTATATTCATCATGATTATCAATCCAATACAAATATCACCACAGATTTACTATGTCCAGTATCTTGACATTGATAAGAACACAGTTTCCTTGTGTCATATATCCAGTTTGTCCAATATGTACTGGTTTCTGCGTCCGCAGTTTCTGTGTTGTAATCCAGGCACGGTATAGTGCAAGCTGCTCTTTCTGTCTGTTTTATACTGAGCAATAATATGGGAGGTCCTGCTGGATCTGTGCTTGCAGAACATCACCTCGTTGATCAACAGCGGCACTTAGAGTACAAGTCAAAAACTGCATATATATTTAAAGCTATGCTAGTACTATTATTATTATTATTATTATTATTATTATTATTATTATTATTATTATTATTATTATTATTACTACAACTACTACTACTACTACTACTACTACTACTACTACTACTAATAATAATAATAATAATAATAATAATAATAATAATAATCCATCTTTAGTTCTGGATTGCACATTCAAATATATTATTTTCCATTTAATTACTTATTATTCATAGTTTGTGTTATCGAGTAATAAAGTAAAGCTTTAATGAGCAGCATTCTCAGAGCTTTAACTCATAACTTTTTTAAAAAGCTTTGTGAATAGGGATCTGTCTATAATAACAGTACCTTCAATCACGAAGGCTCACCTGTATTGAAGGGTCTGTGTCATCAATTAGGTTCCTCTCCTTCTGCGCGTGCAGCATGGTCTCGGCAGCACTCGGGTCAGCACTTAAAACACCTTGGCTACAGGGTCTGATGTATTTGAATTCGCTCTTTCCCGAATCAGTTGTTAAACACACCTCGTAATTGTACACATGTCGAAGTGTTCCTGTCCCACCAACGTCTGCATACTGGGGTGGGTAATATGGAATAGCAGGGAGGTTTCCGTTTGATTTATAAAACAGTCTGGATTGTCTCCATTTGCAGAACTTTACTAACAACACAATTATAATGGAAACAATAAAAAGAAAGGAAACTGTAGCCAATGACACGACTAAATAAAATGTCAGACTGTCATTGTAAGTTTTATCTTCTGTGACGTCGCTAAATTCTGAAAGTACTTCAGGGAAGCTGTCTGCAACCGCCACGTTCACATTCACTGTAGCTGAACGAGAGGGCTGACCATTGTCCTCCACTAAAACAACAAGTCTTTGTTTCACAGCGTCTTTGTCAACAACCTGGCGCAACGTCCTTATCTCCCCATTTTGCAGCCCCACTTCAAAAAGTGTCCTGTCTGTAGCTTTATGCAGTTTGTATGAGAGCCACGCATTCTGTCCAGAGTCAGCATCAACAGCTACCACTTTAGTCACGAGATAGCCAACATCAGCTGAACGAGGCACCATTTCAGCCACCAGAGAGCCTTCATTTTGTACTGGATAGAGAATCTGAGGCGCATTGTCGTTCTGGTCTTGCACAAAGATGTTTACAGTCACGTTGCTACTAAGAGGAGGAGAACCTCCATCCTGCGCTTTAACGTGGATTTGGAAATCTCTGATTTCCTCATAATCAAAGGAGCGCACTGCGTAAAGTATTCCACTGTCTGAGTTAATGGAAATGTATGAAGATACAGGTGTTCCATTAATCTGTGTTTCTTCCAGTGAGTAAGAGATACGAGCGTTCTGGTGCCAGTCTGAGTCTTTGGCTTCAACAGAAAATATAGATAATCCTGGGGAGTTGTTTTCTAACACGTACGCACTGTATGATCTCTGAGCGAAAATCGGTGCGTTGTCGTTAATATCAGAAACGTTCAGCATTATTGTGTGATTATTGGAAAGAGGCGGCGACCCGTCATCTGTACAAGTTATAGTAATGTTATATTGTGCTATTTTTTCCCTGTCTAAAATACCGTCAGTTAGTAATGTGTAATATTTTGACAAAGAAGACATTATTTTAAAAGGAATGTTTTGGTTGATTGAACAACTAACATGGCCGTTTTCCCCAGAGTCGAGATCTTTGACATTAATAACAGCTATTGTAGTTCCTGTTACTGAGTCTTCTGAAATGAGACTCGAGAAGGAGGTTAAAGTTATGACTGGAACATTATCATTTATATCAATTACTTCAATTATAATTTTACAGGAATCTGTATGCCCCCCGTTATCTTTTGCTAGTATGTTTATCTCAATATGTTTAGCTTTCTCAAAATCTATTTGCCCTGCCACAATAATTTTACCAGTATTGGGGTCTACTTCGAACATTTCTGCAACATTATCAGTGGTGTGCGTAAACGTATAGGTGATATCTGCGTTCAGTCCTTCATCCGAATCTGTTGCACTCACTGTAGTCACTGAAGCACCCTTTAAAGAATTTTCAAGCACCGTAGCTTTGTAAACTGTCTGGCTAAAAACAGGGGCATTATCATTGGCATCCAGCACAATAATATTTATTTGAACTGTACCAGACCGCTGAGGGTCCCCTCCATCAACAGCAGTTAAAGTTAACGAGATCGCATCTTGTTTTTCTCTATCTAGTGGTGTTTGCAACATCATCTCGACATATTTACTACCTTCAGGGCGGGAGTGTTGCTTTAAAATAAAATTATCAGTTGGTTTTAGTGTATAGCTTTGCAGAGCGTTACTGCCTACATCAGGATCAACTGCGCTCTCCAGTAAGAAGCGAGCCCCAGTAAGAGCCGATTCACTAATTTCCAATCTTATGTCATTTTGGGGAAATGTGGGAACATTATCGTTTATATCCAAAATATCAACAGTTACACGATATAACTGAATGGGATTTTCAAGGATAACCTCAAAGCTGAAACTGCACGGAGATATCTGTCCACATAGTTGCTCCCTGTCTATTCTTTCATTAACCACCAATGTTCCTTTGTCTATATTTAGCTCTGTGTACTGACTGCTGTCTCCATTAACGATACGAGCATTGCCAGATTTTAATCTTTTAAGATCTAAACCCAAATCTCGTGCAATATTACCTACAAACGATCCTATTACCATTTCCTCTGGAATAGAATATCGAACATGGCCATAAACTACCTCTGTAGCAAATATACAAATAATCAAGAATCGTACTTGCCATTTCATTGCAAATCCTGTTATTTCCAAGGCGATTTCACCTCGTCCAAACCTTTGATTCATCATAAGTATCACTCCAATACAAATATCACCACGTACTCATGATGTCCAGTATCTGGTCATTGATAAGACGGTGCTTTCCTTTTGTTATATATTATATCCAGATTGTCCAAGATCTACTGTTTCTGAATCCGCAGTTTCTGTGTTGTTACCCAGGCACTGTGTAGTGGAAACTGCTCTTTCTGTCTGTCTTATACTGAGCAATAATATGGGAGGTCCTGCTGGATCTGTGCTTGCAAAACACCACCTCGTTGATCAACAGCGGCACTTAGAGTACAAGTCAAAAACTGCACACATGTTTAAAGCTATACTGGTACTATTATGCACTCGTGCTGAAAAATAATAATATAGATGAAATCCTTCAAATATATGTCTGCATTTAACAAAGCAGGTTTAACAACAATAAGCTTCCAATTTTACAGAGCAGGCTATCATTTTAAGCCTCTCAAAATAAAATACAGAATAAATAAGAAATACACAACCTCTCAGTTGTTATACATTGTGTTTTACTTGTGTAATTTAACCAATAAATATACGTTTTTAATTAAGCCAAAGCAGGTATTCAGATAACCTGATTAATGCAATACCAATAGTGTTCAGCTACGTATGCTTGTGTTTAGCAGCAACTTTAACATTTAATGTTTGAACAATGTCTAGCAACAGTGTTAATGTTTAATAGATGGACCACATTTTTTAATAACACAAGCCCTCTTATCGTGGGTTCCGCTAGGGGAAATCACTCCAGAGTAGAGCTGTTATTAGTTCACGGCATCACATTTGCACATCTTTTTCCTGTTTTGTGCTTGGAGGCAGAGAGTTAAGATGGCGCTGTACCTGTAAAGCTGGACCGCTGCAGTGACTGTAGTATTAGAAAAGACAACCTCTTGTTAAATAAAACCCTTTACATCGATAAGCAACCTGTATTGGAGTCGTTATTAATTCACCACTCTTACACTAGTTTACATTTTCAAACATTATGGGACCAGTTCCGATGTTTTGATTGTTTTCTTGTTTATTGACACCGTTTCATGAACTTATCATGACGACATAATTAATCATTGAAATGCATAACAACAACAAAAAAACTCTGTATGTATGGATAGTGAAATATTGTATATTGTTCCATGGATATTATCTATCTCTCTCCTGACGAGAAAAATACACCTACTATTCAAGTAATGTTAACTTCAGAAGAATAAAAATAAATACACATAAATAACTAAGCAGAAATAATAATAATAATAATAATAATAATAATAATAATAATAATAATAATAATAATAATAATAATAATAATAATAATAATAATACTTCTCAAACTTTAATGCTGGTTACTAAAATATATTAATGTTATAGATAAATTCTAACCTTTTTCTTGTTCATTGAAGATATTTTAATATACAGTGTATTCTATAATTTTCTGTAGATATTTTCTCTCCTCAGTCCATAATGACTTGAACAGTAAAATTACCCCAATTGTTTAAGCAATGTTTAGTTAAAAATTTAAATGAAAAAAGACAATAAAACAGCAAAAATACAAAAGTATAAATTCACGAAGTAAACAGTGAATGTGAAGCAGTGTTTATATAAATTCAAATTACATACACATATTGCTCTTTTTTTATCAAACTGAAATTGCTGCACTGAACGTTAAACGTTATGGTCCCTTATACAAAGCGTTTGTTCCACTGAAGGTCATAACTTCCCTTCTCTAATAATAATGTTCAGCGAACATATTAAAAACTTCATAATAACAATACCTTCAATAATTCAGGCTCACCTGCATTGAAGGATCTGTGTCGTCTATTAGGTTATTCTCCTTCTGCACGTGCAGCATTGTCTCTGTAGCACTGGGGTCAACACATACAAGGCTTTGACTGCACGGTCTGATATACTTGAACTCGCTCTTTCCGGAATCAGTAGTTAAACACACTTCGTAATTGTACACGTGGCGAAGTGTTCCTGTCCCACCAACGTCTGCATATTGAGGAGGGTAATATGAACTTGGAATTACAGGGAGGTTCCCACTTGATTTATAAAACAGTCTGGATTGTCTCCATTTGCAGAACTTTACTGACAACAGAATTATAATGGAGACAATAAAAAGAAAGGAAACTGTAGCCAATGACACCACCAAATAAAATGTCAGATTTTCGTTGTAATCCTTATCCTGCGAGAAGTCACTGAACTCTGAAAGTACTTCAGGGAAGCTGTCTGCAACCGCCACGTTCACATTCACTGTAGCTGAACGAGAGGGCTGACCACTGTCCTCCACTAAAACAACAAGTCTTTGTTTCACAGCATCTTTGTCAACAACCTGGCGCAGCGTCCTTATCTCCCCATTTTGCAGTCCCACTTCAAAAAGTGTCCTGTCTGTAGCTTTGTGCAGTTTGTATGACAGCCACGCATTCTGTCCAGAGTCAGCATCGACAGCTACCACTTTAGTCACGAGATAGCCAACATCAGCTGAACGAGGCACCATTTCAGCCACCAGAGAGCCTTCAGTTTGTACTGGATAGAGAATCTGAGGCGCATTGTCGTTCTGGTCTTGCACAAAGATGTTTACAGTCACGTTGCTACTAAGAGGAGGAGAACCTCCATCCTGCGCTTTAACGTGGATTTGGAACTCTCTGATTTGCTCATAATTAAACGAGCGCACTGCGTAAAGTATTCCACTGTCTGAGTTAATGGAAATATATGAAGACACGGGTGTTCCATTAATCGATGTTTCTTCAAGATAGTAAGAAATACGAGCATTCTGTCCCCAATCAGCATCATCGGCTTTCACAGAAAAAATAGACAATCCTGGGGAGTTGTTTTCCATCACAAATGCATTATATACCACCTGATCGAAAACAGGCGCATTATCGTTAACATCAGATATTTTCAATACAACTGTCTCGGTACTAGAAAGAGAGGGAGAGCCTTCATCAGTGACAGTAATTGTTATGTTATATTCTGAGGTTGTTTCCCTGTCCAAAATACTTTCTGTAATCAAGGTGTAGTAGTCAGTTAAAGATGATTGTATTTTAAAAGGGATATCTTGGTTGATTGAGCAATAGACTTGACCATTTTTCCCAGAATCTAGATCTTGGACACTCAGAATAGCTATTGTGGTTCCAGGTAACGAGTCTTCGGAAACAGGACTCGAGAATGACATTAAAGTTATTGCAGGGATATTATCATTGACATCAATAATTTCAATTATTACTTTACACGAATCTGTTAGACCATCGTAATCCTTTGCTTGTATGTTCATTTGATAGTGTTTAGCTTTTTCAAAATCAATATTTCCTGTCACTCTAATTTCTCCATTGTTTGGGTCGAGCTCAAACAGGTCATTAATGCTGCGTGTTACATGCGCAAACGAGTAAGTTACAAATCCATATGATCCTTTATCAGCATCAGCTGCACTCACCGTCGTTACTAATGTGCCCTTCAAAGCATTTTCAAACACTTTAGCTTTATAAACCGCCTGGCTAAAAACAGGAACATTGTCGTTGGCATCCAGCACGATAATGTGTATTTTAACCGTGCCAGACCTCCGAGGATCACCACCATCTACAGCCGTTAATATTAATGAAAGCTCATCTTGTTTCTCTCGATCCAGGGGAGTTTGCAGCGTCATCTCCACATATTTACTGCCATCTGTTTGTGTGTGTAAATTTACATTAAAATGATCACTAGGTTTAAGGGTATAGCTTTGCAAGGCGTTGACCCCCACGTCAGGATCCACTGCGCTTTCTAATAAGAAGTTGGCCCCAGGCACAGATGACTCGCTAATTTCTAATTTAATTTCATTCCTTGGGAATGTTGGAGCATTGTCGTTAATATCTCGTATTTCCACTATAACACGATACAACTGCATCGGATTTTCAAGGATAATCTCAAAGCTGAAGCTGCATGGTGAATCCTGTCCACACAGTTGCTCTCTGTCTATTCTTTCTTTAACAACCAGTATCCCTTTATCTGTATCAAGCTCGACATACTGACTGCTGCCTTTAGTAACGATACGAGCTTTCCCAGATGTAAGTCTTTTAATATCTAACCCCAAGTCTTGCGCAATGTTTCCTACAAATGAACCTTCTGTCATTTCTTCTGGAATAGAATAACGAGCTTGTCCGCAAACCACCTCTGTTGCATACACGCAAATAATAAATATCTGTACTTGCCATTTGAGCGTCCAGCCTATGGTTCGCAGGGCGATTTCAAGTCGACCGAATCCATGATGTAACATTTTAAACATCCGATTCTGCACAATACCATGGGCAGTATATAGCCAAAGATAATATATTTTAGTAGAAAGGATTGTTAATACACCCAGGCTTTCCAATATATCCTGTGTTTCTGTCGCCGCGGTCTCTGCCTTGTAATCCAAGCACTGTCTAGTGCAAGCTGCGCTTTCTGTCTGTCTTATACTGAGCAATAACAGGGGCGGTCCTGCTGGATTTCTGCTTCAGAACACCACCTCATTGATCAACAGCGGCACTTAGAGTGCAAGTCAAAAACTGCACAATTATTTGCTTAAAGCTCTACATGCATTATTTTGTATACATAGATTAAGTTTAGTTATTAACAGGCTCTATATTATTATTATTATTATTATTATTATTATTATTATTATTATTATTATTATTATTATTATTATTATTTGTTTTATTTCTAAATATCTACAAATCTAATGACTGGATATACGGGAAACACCTCTATGCAGATCACATTCATAACTAGGAATAGACAAAGATGTGAAAAGGGGACCCATGGGCACAACACTTATAGTTCAAAGCTACACTGATAGCAATATATACACGATTATTCCTAAGAAAGTTATTAAGATGAATAGACACAGATTTGTCATCAATATCAAAACTTTACTACGATACTTATTAGTGTCAATCAGGGGGGTCATTTGCTATAGATTTGATTTGAAAACGAGATTTAGACTCATGTGCAGGGCTGTGCTGTGCGTTTTCAGATTTAGTCTCATGTGCAGGGCTGTGCTGTGCGTGTTCAGATTTAGTCTCATGTGTAGGGCTCTGCTGTGCGTTTTCGGATAGCTGCTCTATAAACTCATCGTTGTCTTTTTCATAGTGGATATCGGCAGAAAATAGTATTGAAGGTGGTACACTACAGTATTACATACATTCTGGTAGGCAATGTTATACATTGCTATAAAATCAATGCAATACATTATTTTTTTCGAGTTTGTTATAAACCAGTTCTGTGCTTTAAAAATACGTGCATTGCACATCTTGTATAATTTATTTTAAACAATGAGAACGATGTTGACAAAGCACAGCACTCTATCTCGTTGTAAACTGGCCCAATTACTGCCTGCTTTTTGTCATTCATGATGCTAATTACTGTTTTAAAATGTTACGTTTCTTAAATATGGATTTATATGGAAAGAAATTATTAGGGAATGTTATTCATGAAAATCAATGCATGTCTTTTTCTAACATATTTTCGACGTATGCAAATGTCGGTATTATTTCGGCAAAATTAGACTTACAGGCTGGTGTTGACAAATTTGCCAAGATGAAAGCGAGACGTTATCCACTTTTATTTTATTTTATTCATGATTATCTGGGTAAAGATGTTATTTAAAACTTGGTTACATATTTCTACTTTCGACATTCACAGAATTGTGGTTCTTATTTAGCAGTTCATGTTCATTTGGTTTATATTTGTTACAAAGTATCAAAATGAACTCGAGGTTGTAAGTATGTATCAAATATGGTGAGATATTCCGATGGACGCTCTAAAATAAAGAGTTGAACTGCATCAGTACCCCCGGCTCTTTTTGTAAAGCCCATGCAGTACATTACAATTGTCTTTTTTTTTCAATTATATGAAATAAGAGTAGTCTAATGTCCCTAGCTGCTACTCAAACGATTTTTAAAGAATGATGTTGTACCGCTATTTATTTAATGTTGCAGTAGTTACAGTATGTAACAGTGATATGTTTACTTAAGTGGGATATCGGAAGCTGACAGCAGAGCAATGTTGTTTACCCACTTTTAAAACTCAAATGTTTCCGTGAAAACGACGACCGTAACGTTACACACTTTACTACTATAAAACGAACGGAACGACATTTTAGAGTTTGTTATAAACCAGTGTCGTGCTTTAAAAATATTTGCATTGCACATTTTGTATAATTTATTTTAAGAATAAGCAGCACGCTTTCTCGTTGTAAACTGGACCAATTGCTGCCTTTTTTTCTCATTCATGATGCTATTTGGGACAGAGTGTTCAATGTTGACACAGCTGAGGTACCAATGAATGTATTGTGGCGAACCTCGGTTCCTACAAGTAGGCGTTTCTCACAGGCGGAGCAAATATCGGGCTTATGTCTTCATGTTTAGATTGCGTCACCTACCAGCCCTGACCCCTACCCCCTACCCTCTACCCCCTTGTACGCTGTAGCATATTTTATTACCGCTAAATTGCGGCACTAACTCGCGTAGCTTGCTGTGTTCTGAATCCAACTTAAGTTAAATGACCTAGGCCCTACCTAAATTGATACAAACCTACCTTCTTACCAACCTTCATACTTGTTTGGTACTTGCAGGTTAGTTGGAAAATCATGTCACTCCCTAATAGGATCTCAGCAGCACGTGCATGGTTTTCTCATTAGATAATACGATCGTTAGGTCACATGCACTCAGAACACAAGGGTTATGTGTACGCTTACTGAGATATAGAGAATAATATATAGGTCATTAGACACCAATAACCAAAAAGATACACTTTTTCAACAAACATAACTATGCACCAGCACAGACTAATATTAACTCCCTTGCTAGCTTTGGACAAATACTACTTATTGCAGATTAGATAGTCAAGTCATTCCGGCGTCCTTTCCCTTCCCCATATTTGCCAGATTCTATGAATAATGATTTTAAACACAGTATATTGAGGCGGTGCCTACGCATGTACCTTGCAAGGGGAGCTAAAACGAGTTATTCGCGGACGAAATAATGTTTTGACATAACAATGACAAATATAATTAATCCATGAACAGAACAAACATTGGTGGTCAAACAGAAATATAGAATACTGTTATTTATTTTTATATGTATTTTTTACTTCAAACGTCAGCAACTCAAAAGACACCAATTAGAATTCTAACAGGGATGCAAAACACTTTTTTAAAAGCCTCATACAGTATATTAGATGTCTGAGTTCTTTATTTCTGGTTTGCATTGATTGCGTTCTTCTATTAAATATGTATGCAGTCTCTATAACACAGGATAATACCTATATATAAACATACGTTTTGGGTGGAGACGGTACATCGCTGACACAATGACATTATATTCAAGTCTCACCTGTATGGGAGGATCCGTGCTTTCTATCAGGTTCTTCTCCTTCTGCACGTGCAGCAACGTCTCTGCAGCACTGGGATCAACACTTGCAATGCTCTGACTGCAAGGTCTGATATATTTGAATTCACTCTTCCCCGAATCAGTTGTCAAACAAACTTCGTAATTGTACACGTGTTGAAGTGTCCCTGTACACCCGGCGTCTGCATAGCGGGGTGGGTAATACGAATTTGGAATGGCTGGGAGGTTTCTGTTTGATTTATAAAACAGTCTGGATTGTCTCCATTTGCAGAACTTTACTGACAACAGAATTATTATGGAAACAATAAAAAGAAACGAAACTGTAGCCAATGACACCACTAAATAAAATGTCAGATTTTCGTTGTAATCCTTATCCTGCGAGAAGTCACTAAATTCTGAAAGTACTTCAGGGAAGCTGTCTGCAACCGCCACGTTCACATTCACTGTAGCTGAACGAGAGGGCTGACCATTGTCCTCCACTAAAACAACGAGTCTTTGTTTCACAGCATCTTTGTCAACAACCTGGCGCAACGTCCTTATCTCCCCATTTTGCAGTCCCACTTCAAAAAGTGTCCTGTCTGTAGCTTTGTGCAGTTTGTATGAAAGCCACGCATTCTGTCCATAGTCCGCATCAACAGCTACCACTTTAGTCACAAGATAGCCAACATCAGCTGAACGAGGTACCATTTCAGCCACCAGAGAGCCTTCAGTTTGTACTGGATAGAGAATCTGAGGCGCATTGTCGTTCTGGTCTTGCACAAAGATGTTTACAGTCACGTTGCTGCTAAGAGGAGGAGAACCACCATCCTGCGCTTGAACGTGGATTTGGAACTCTCTGATTTTCTCATAATCAAACGAGCGCGCTGCGTAAAGTATTCCACTGTCTGAGTTAATTGAAATATATGAAGCCAAGGGCGTTACATTTATGTCTGCATCTTCAAGAAAGTAAGCTATTCTAGCGTTCTGGTTTGAATCGGAGTCTTGAGCATGTACAGAAAAGATAGATAACCCCGGTGAGTTATTTTCCATCACATATGCCTTATACATATCCAGGTCGAAAGTAGGTGCATTATCGTTGACATCGGATATTTTAATTAATATTGTTTTATTATTGGAAAGGGAAGGGGAGCCCTCATCTGTGGCTGTAATTGTTATGTTATATTCTGAAACTCTCTCACGGTCTAAAATGCTTTCAGTCACTAACGTATAATAGTTTGTTAATGACGATTTTATTATTAATGGAATATTCTGTTTGACAAAACAATTAACTTGACCATTATTCCCAGAATCTAGATCCTTTACATTAATAATAGCTACTGTTGTTCCTGGTGGCGAGTCTTCTGGAATAGTACTGGAGAAGGACATCAGTGATATAGTAGGAGCGTTATCATTTACGTCAATTATATCAATGATTACTTTGCAAGTATCTGTAAGACCCCCGTGGTCTCTCGCTAATATGTCCATCTGATAATGTTTAGCTTTTTCATAGTCTATTTGCCCTGCAACCTTTAATTCGCCATTTTTTGTATCTAGTACGAACAGTTCACTAATGTGGTCTGTAATGTGGGTAAATGAAAACGTGACATGTTCATTCAATCCTTTGTCAGCATCAATTGCTTTAACTGTCAATACTAAAGTACCTTTTAATGAATTTTCAGGCACAGACGCTTTGTAAACCGCCTGGCTAAAAACAGGAGCATTGTCGTTGGCATCCAGCACAATGACGTGGATTTTAACTGTGCCCGACCTCTGCGGGTCCCCGCCATCAACAGCAGTTAATATTAATGAAAGCTCGTCTTGCTTTTCTCTATCTAGAGAGGTTTGCAGCATCATCTCAACACGTTTACTGCCATCTGAATGTGTTTGTACTTTTAGAAGAAAATTATCAGTAGGGTAAAGGGAATAGCTTTGGAGAGTGTTGACGCCCACGTCAGGGTCCACAGCGCTCTCTAGTAAGAAACGAGCTCCAGGCACAGCCAACTCGCTTATTTCTAATACAATTTCATTCTTCGCAAATGTAGGAGCATTGTCGTTAACATCCAGAATTTCCACTGTAATACGAAACAATTCCATGGGATTTTCTAGAATAACTTCCAAACTGAAACTGCAGGGAGATATTTCTCCACATAACTGCTCCCTGTCTATCTTTTCTTTAACAAGCAATATTCCTGTATCCACATCTAGCTTAACATACTGATTGCTGTCTTCAGAAACAATACGTGCTCTACCAGATATTAGTCTTTTAAGATCTAATCCCAAATCATGTGCTACGTTACCTACAAACGACCCTATCTCCATTTCTTCTGGAATAGAATAGCGAACTTGCCCATCTACTATATTTGCAATAGAAATACAGACAATGAATACGTATACTTGCCATTTGACTGTCCATTTGATCTTTTTCAAGGTGATTTCACGTCGAATTAATCCAATACCGTACATGATTTGTCCAATCAAACCATACACCCAGACTCACAATTTCCAAAAAGATGAGGCTTTGTTAAAATAATCCTTCTTAAATAATTCCCAGAGTCCCGAATATGCTGTTTCTGTATCCGCAGTTTCTGTGTTGTAATCCAGGCACGGTATAGTGCAAGCTGCTCTTTCTGTCTGTTTTATACTGAGCAACAATAGGGGAGGTCCTGCTGGATCTGTGGTTACAGAACACCACCTCGTTGATCAACAGCGGCATCTAGAGTCTAGCATTATAATATTTATTTAAAGCTATACGCTGAATGTTCGTTTTATTTCTTGTAATAGTATAATATAGTAGGAAACCACAATAAAATAATTCTTGCAAAAGAAACAGCACATAAATAAAGAAGAAATTAGACAACACAGGTGTCAATATTAAAACCATGGCTTTTGCATTTATTATATCTTATTAATTTATAATTTAATGTACTGAATTATTAAATAATTGCAGAGTACATTTTTTTGTTTATTACAATCCAATTGAAAGACGCACTTTTAGGACCAAATAACAAAACAAGAAGTATAATGGTCATTTCCAGCTGACTTTGACAGTCGGTTATATACACACAACATAACCACATAACTAAAACAGCTGAATTAAAGTAAAACAGCTGGTGGTGTTACAATTGGTGCTTGGTTTACTCATATGACTTGTACAATGTATATATTGGTATTCCTGAATAGATATTCAACAACTCTTCTGGTACATACAAAACATGTTTATGAAAACCTGTCTCCAAATGCAACATTAATCTCTAAATTGTATTGATTACTTGGAATGCAGAACGGGGGGGGGGGGGGGGGCAATAAATTATGATTCGATCTTCAAATACATGAAAAGCAATGCAATAAATAATCTGTCTCACAAATACAACAAACACGGGAAGGCCAAGACGTGTACAATGTGAGGTTTACCAAGGCTGGTGCAATTCATCTTTAGAATAACACCTTTTGTATTTTCACTGCAGCATCAGTTTATATAGAACATTTCTTAGGTTTGTATATGTAGTCCCTTACTTTGTATTTATGTCGCTGTCCACCAGCTTGGTTCTGAAACACAATTCAGCTCACATCGGAGCTTCTGTGTTCAGTATAGGCTTATTCGGGTGGAGGCACGTTTCACCATGAAAGACTGCTATTATTATTATTATTATTATTATTATTATTATTATTATTATTATTATTATTATTATTATTATTATTATTATTATTATTATTATTAATAATAATAATAATAATAATAATAATAATAATAATAATTTAAAGCCACTGTTATTAAAAGGGAAGAAATAAAAAATATATAATTGAATATATATCAAAAGGTTTGCACAGACATGCAAAAAGCATTTGCAAAAGTAAAATAACACATTTCTTAATATAGCTATGACCAAACGTGTTGCATCATATCAATTCTACGATTGAGACGTATTAAAAAAGAAAAAGAAAAAAATATATGAACATAATTTAGATCTTTTATTTAACATCATGTAATTACAGAACCTGAAAATTATATCACAAACATCTACCGGAAACCATAATAGTACGACAGTATTTCATGTTAAATTTAGAAATGTCACAATAGAAAAAATATATATGTTTTTCATTAAGTATATGGAAAACTGCAACGCGGTATGCAATTAAATATGTCAACGTAGCATTATTAAGCCGATTTCTTTTGACTTTATGAAGCAAAATTAGTTAACTCTATAGGATGATAAAAAAAACTTGTGGCCATAGCTGCAGTTATGTGACATTAACAGTTTTATTTTACTTTCACAAATACATAGTGCAATTTTTTTTTGATGGCCTCACAACCAATGGCTCACCTGTATTGAAGGATCGGTGTCTTCCTTTACGTTATTCTCCTTCTGTCCAAGTTGCATGGTCTCTGTTCCACAGGGATCAACATTTACAAGGCTTTGGCTGCAAGGCCTGATATATTTGAATTCGCTTTTACCCGAATCAGTAGTTAAGCAAACTTCGTAATTGTACACGTGTTGAAGTGTTCCTGTTCCTCCAGCGTCTGCATAGTGAGGTGGATAATACGAACTTGGAATGACTGGGAGGTTTCCATTTGATTTATAAAACAGTCTGGATTGTCTCCATTTGCAGAATTTTACTGACAACAGAATTATTATGGAAACAATAAAAAGAAACGAAACTGTAGCCAATGACGCCACCAAATAAAATGTCAGATTTTCGTTGTAATCCTTATCCTGCGTAAAGTCACTGAACTCTGAAAGTACTTCAGGGAAGCTGTCTGCAACCGCCACGTTCACATTCACTGTAGCTGAACGAGAGGGCTGACCATTGTCCTCCACTAAAACAACGAGTCTTTGTTTCACAGCATCTTTGTCAACAACCTGGCGCAACGTCCTTATCTCCCCATTTTGCAGTCCAACTTCAAAAAGTGTCCTGTCTGTAGCTTTGTGCAGTTTGTATGACAGCCACGCATTCTGTCCAGAGTCGGCATCAACAGCTACCACTTTAGTCACGAGATAGCCAACATCAGCTGAACGAGGCACCATTTCAGCCACCAGAGAGCCTTCAGTTTGTACTGGATAGAGAATCTGAGGCGCATTGTCGTTCTGGTCTTGCACAAAGATATTTACAGTCAAATTGCTGCTGAGCGGCGGAGAACCTCCATCCTGAGCTTTAACTTGGATTTGGATCAATCTGATTTGCTCATAATCAAAGGAGCGCGCAGCGTATAATATTCCACTGTCTGAGTTAATGGAAACATAAGAAGATACAAGCGTTCCATTAATCTGTGCTTCTATGAGGAAGTAAGATATTCGAGCGTTCTGGTCCTCGTCAGGATCTTCGGCTTGTACAGAAAATACAGATACGCCGGGGGAAATGTTTTCCATCACATATGCATTGTATATTTCCTCCTCGAATTTGGGTGCATTATCGTTAACGTCAGATATTTTTAATACAATTGTTTTGTTATTGGAAAGAGACGGCGAACCTTCATCTGCGGCAGTTATAGTAATATTATATTCAGAAACCGTTTCTCGATCTAAATTACTTTCAGTAACCAGATTATAATAATTTGTTAATGAGGATTGTATTTTAAACGGAAGCTTCTTGTTTATTGAACAGTGTACCTGACCATTTTTTCCGGAGTCGAGGTCTTTGACATTAATAATAGCTACAGTAGTTCCAGGTGGGGCGTTTTCTGGAATGGGACTCGAGAATGAAGTCAAATCTATTAAAGGAGTATTGTCATTTATATCGATGACTTCAATTATTACTTTACAGGAGTCTGTCAGACCGCCTTGATCTTTCGCAAGGATATTCATCTGATGTTGTTTAGCCTTTTCATAATCGATTTGCCCTGACACTTTTATTTCACCATTATTGTGATCCAATTCAAACAGTTCGCTAATGCGGTCTGCGATATGATTAAAGGAGTAGGTTATGTACCCGTTTGATCCTTTGTCTGCATCAGTTGCGATTACTGTTGTTACTAAAGTGCCTTTTATGGAATTTTCAACAACAACAGCTTTGTAAACTGCCTGGCTAAAAACAGGGGGGTTGTCATTCGCATCCAGAACACGAATGTGTATCTTTTCTGTGCCAGATTTCTGAGGGTTCCCACCATCAGTAGCAGTTAATACTAAATTAATCGTCTCATGCTTTTCTCGATCCAGAGGCGTTTGCAGCAGCATCTCTACATACTTACTGCCATCGGGATGTGTTTGTACTTTTAAAATAAAATTATCACTAGGGTAGAGAGCATAGGTCTGTAGTGTGTTAACACCGACATCAGGGTCCACGGCGCTCTCAAGTACAAAACGAGCTCCAGGCACCGCTGATTCACTAATTTCTAAAGTAACCTCATTCTCGGGAAATTCGGGAGCATTATCGTTAACATCCAGAATTTCCACTGTAATACGAAACAATTCCATGGGATTTTCAAGAACAACTTCGAAACTGAAACTGCAGGGAGATATTTCTCCACATAACTGCTCCCTGTCTATCTTTTCTTTAACAAGCAATATTCCTGTATCCACATCTAGCTGAATATGCTGACTGCTGTCTTCAGTAACAATGCGAGCTCTGCCTGATATTAGTCTTTTATGATCTAATCCCAAATCCTTTGCTATGTTACCTACAAACGACCCTTTCTCAATTTCTTCTGGAATAGAATAACGAATTTGTCCATCTACTATATTTGCAATAGAAACACAAACAATGAATACGTATACTTGCCATTTGATAGTCTGTCCTACCATTTTCAAGGCGATTTCACGTCGAATGAATCCACTATTTTGCTATTTATTTTATCAAAACATGTCTCAGGGTTCACAATTTCCAAATGGCAGATGCTTTATTTAAAAAATCAACGATGATCTCAATTATCCAAAATATTCGGTTTCTGTCTCTGCAGTCTCTGTGTTGTAATCCAGGCACTTTGTAGTGGAAGCTGCTCTTTTTGTCTGTCTTATACTGAGCAATAATATGGGCGGTCCTGCTAGATCTGTGCTTGCAGAACATCACCTCGTTGATCAACAGTGTCACTTAGAGTTGCATTCAAGAACTGCAGACCAATGTATTTCAAGCAAAATTTCAGTACAATTATTCTGTAGATACTCTGTAGATAGTTAATGCTAAGACATTTTATTTTTAAAAGTGAAAGTCCTGCCTTTACCTGAAAAAACATTCAGCGCAGAAAACAGTTAGGAGAACAGGAAACTGCATAGGTACAAGACCGAGTTGAATTTTCGATTTACCAGAATGTTTGCCAATGAAATATAATCTATACTGTTGATTCATGAACACATGTAATGCACATGTATTATGAAGGTCCCCAAAAAATGGTCCTGCATAAAAACAACATTCTCTAGTATGCACCGGCTCTATTGATAAAAGCACAACATACAGCAGCAATGTCACCGAATGCAAAGTATACTTACATTTTGCTCGACATGAATGAACAGTTTTTTTTTACATAATACAGTTAAAGACCAAGTATAATAATCCGATATATAACTTTATATAACTACGTATTTACAGATTTAAAACAATAATGCTGTATAATACTTTTCAGGACAAAAAAGGAAGAATAGGAAGAAACTTTGATCGAAATAAATTAGAGTGGACCCTACGTTGCAAGCACCAAACTTACGAACTGACCGGTCAACCGAACACCCCGCTTTTAGCTGGGAGTAAGCAATCACTCAACTATGCCTACAGTGCAACCAGAATCCATTTTTAAAAAGCGCAACGTTAACCTATTGAAATGGTACGTACATGGAAACGCAAACGTGTTGCACTTTCAATTGAAAGAAAACATTGAACATGGTTTTAAAACTTGTACAGCGGTATCAAACTCGACAATGGGAATATAGTATCGGGGAATTGTCAGCAATAATGAAAAAAAAGGCCAAAACAAATAAAAAAAATAAAAGGAGGCCAAGGAGGAAGCAGAGGAGTAAAAACGGATGTATCACGCGCAGATCTGAAGATGATGAGATTGTGATTAATCACTGTGTAGGCCGGTAAAGTTTACCTGTTCTCTTCAGAGAAGCCGGCCGGGTTCATGAAGTGTATAAACAATGTCCAAACGAGATTTCTCCGTTAAATAGTCTTTGTTTCCTTGGCACAGGTTTGTTTTTTGTTGTTACAGCATTAGAATACAGAGCTCAAAGACACTGGCTCAGAGTTCCCCGTGGGAACGATCTCTAGTCCCCAGACACAATTTAAGTTTCCCCAGTTCAGCAGTAACGTCACAGTGCATAAGGTCTTCAAAAGCTACGGTACCCTTAGCTCCGCAGTACAAAACAGAGTACCAACAAATCATTGTTGCCGTATTAATTCTAACAACAAATAACATTAATAAAATAATCTGAACAGTGCAAACACTGTAATCTGGACAAAACAATAGAAAATACATTCCAACGTTACTGCTGCGTGCTGGTCATGAGGCAATAACAACTGTACCAACAAATGTATCCAGACAAATGTGAGGAAGATTTCAAAGCAAGTACGGGCAATTGTGCAAGGAACACTTTAGTTTTAAACAAAGCAACATAATAAAAATCAAACCAAAGGACTCTGAATGACCGAGCAAGCTGCACGAATGCATTTTGTTTAAAATAAAGTAAAACAAGCAGTTCCTTGACCAAGCTTTTACTGCACATGTAGCATTTTCCCACATATAGTACGATTTTAAAAACTGTCAAACCACAACAACACGCGTATCGCACTACTGTGCTGTATCCTTGTATTAGTCGCAAGATCAAGGCTGTAGATAACATGTGTACATAATTATTAAACAATTGAACACTGATTGAGTCACAGACATTTCAGAACAAGACCCACATAAATATTTTACTTTTGAAGTACAGTTCATTTGGTGGAAATAACGTTGAAGCTCTGTAGCCAATCAGTGTCATGCCTATAGATGTTTTGCAGCTACTACACAGTCCCTAGCTACCCCTGTCTAACTATGTCCCACTCTACTTTATTCTGAATACTGACATGGACTTGAAATTACTTTGAAAGAAACACATACAATTAAATCCATCAATACAATTGATACATTGACATTATGCAACATGTAAATGTATTTACTGACGCGGCTCACCTGCATGGAAAGGTCACTGTCTTCAGTGATGTTCTTCTCCTTCTGAACGTGTGGCATTGTCTCTGCAGCGCTGGGCTCAACGCTTAAAACGCTTTGGCTGCAAGGTCTGATGTATCTGAATTCACTCTTTCCCGAATCGCTCGTTAAACACACCTCGTAGTTGTACACGTGGCGAAGTGTTCCTGTCTCTCCAGCGTCTGCATAGCGGGGCGGGTAATACGAAGTAGGAATAACAGGGAGGTTTCCATTCGATTTATAAAACAGTTTAGAATATCTCCAATTGCATAACTTCATCGACAACAAAACTATAATAGAGACAATAAAGAGAATCGAAACTGTAGCCAATGACACCACCAGATAAAATGTCAGGTTGTCATTGTAATCTTTATTCTGCGTGAAGTCACTGAACTCTGAAAGTACTTCAGGGAAGCTGTCTGCAACCGCCACGTTCACATTCACTGTAGCTGAACGAGAGGGCTGACCATTGTCCTCCACTAAAACAACGAGTCTTTGTTTCACAGCATCTTTGTCAACAACCTGGCGCAACGTCCTTATCTCCCCATTTTGCAGTCCCACTTCAAAAAGTGTCCTGTCTGTAGCTTTGTGCAGTTTGTATGAAAGCCACGCATTCTGTCCAGAGTCGGCATCAACAGCTACCACTTTAGTGACGAGATACCCAACATCAGCTGAACGAGGCACCATTTCAGCCACCAGAGAGCCTTCAGTTTGTACTGGATAGAGAATCTGAGGCGCATTGTCGTTCTGGTCCTGCACAAATATGTTTACAGTCACGTTGCTGCTAAGTGACGGTGAACCTCCATCTTTAGCTATAACATGGCATTTGAAGTCTATGATTTGCTCATAATCAAACGAGCGCGCTGCATACATGATTCCATTGTCCGAGTTAATAGAAATATATGAAGACACAGGTTTCCCATGTACCTGTCCATCTTCAAGAAAGTAAGATATACGAGCGTTATTGCTCCAGTCAGGGTCTTCAGCTTGTAAAGAAAAAATCGATAACCCCGGCGAGTTGTTTTCCATGACATATGTCGTGTACAGGTTCTTATTGAAAGTCGGTGCATTATCATTAACATCAGATATTTTAAGCGTTATCGTTTGATTACTACAGAGCGGGGGCGAGCCTTCATCTGTAGCAGTAATGGTAATGTTATATTCTGAGATCATCTCTCTGTCCAAAATACTTCTAGTCACCAATGTGTAGTAATTTTTTAAGGAAGACTGTATTTTAAAAGGCAGCTGTTGGTTAATTGAACAACGAACCTGGCTATTTTTTCCAGAGTCTAAATCTTGAACATTAATAAGAGCTATGACTGTGCCAGGCAGCGAATCTTCGGGTATAGCAGTCGAGAATGACGTCAGAGTTATTACAGGGGCATTGTCATTTACATCTACAATTTCTATTATTACGTTACAGGAATCTATAAGACCACCAGAATCTTTTGCTTGGACATTTATCTCATACATGTTTTGTTTTTCAAAATCCACTTGTCCAGCAATTCTAATTTCGCCTGTATCTGGGTCTAATTCAAACATTTCTGAAATGTTGTCTGTGATGTGAGTAAAAAAATAAGTTATTTCTTTATTTGATCCTATATCCGCATCAGTTGCAGTAACTGTCGTTACTAAAGTACCTTTCACCGAATTTTCAAGCACAGCAGCTTTATACACTGCCTGATTAAAAACAGGAGCATTGTCGTTGGCATCCAGAACATTTATGCGTATTTGCACTGTGCCCGATCTCGGAGGGGTCCCACCATCTACGGCAGTTAAAACAAGAAAATGCTCACCTTGCTTTTCACGGTCTAAAGCAGTCTGTAGCACCATCTCTACATATTTACTGCTACCAGAGCTAGTCTTTAAGCGAAAATGATCAGTGGGGTTAAGGGTGTAGCTTTGTAGAGCGTTTACCCCTACATCGGGGTCCACTGCGCTTTCCAGAAGGAAGCGAGCTCCTGGTAAAGCCAACTCACTAATCTCCAGTCGAATCTCATTCTTTGGAAATGTAGGAGTATTGTCGTTAACATCTTGCATTTCTACTTCAATGCTATGTAATTCAAGAGGATTTTCAAGAACAACCTCAAAACTAAAACTACAAGATGACACTTGTCCGCATAAATTCTCCCTGTCAATTCTTTCGTTAACAACTAGTATCCCTTTATTTACATCAAGTACGACATACTGATTGTTGCCTTTAGTAACCATACGAGCTCTGCCAGATATCAGTCTTTTAACGTCTAATCCCAAATCGTGTGCAATATTACCAACAACTGAACCTTTATTCATTTCTTCTGGAATCGTATAGCGAGCTTGTCCATATGCAAAATCTGCTACGCATAAACAAAGAATGCAGAATTGTACTTGCCATTTGATTGAACAGTCTTTGTTTCTTAAAGCGAAGTCAAATCGACATAATCCAAGGTTTGGCATGATAAATACTGAAATATGAACATATACCCGTGCCTTGTAATTTCCAGGTATCTCGTATATAAATAATATCCAAATCCAAACGTGCTGAGTATCTGTAGCCGCAGTATCTGTTTGTTATCCACACAGTGTGTACTGCAAGCTGCTCTTTCTGTCTGTCTTATACTGAGCAATAATATGGGAGGTTCTGCTGGATTTCTTTCTTTCAAAAAATCACCTGACTGATCAACAGCGGCACTTAGAGTACAATTGAAGGACTACACAAATACCCATTTAAAGCTACAGTATATTTGGAATTCATAACGTATTAATGTTATTAATAGGTTTTTCCTGACATTGAGATGTGTGCAGGCTACTATCGATTAAAGTGAATTGTGGATAAAGAAAAGGGCTCACTTAACCTCCTTCTGCTCCGTCTTTCGGGTGAGACGTAGTTGTAAGTGACTCTGCAGCTGATGCATAGTTCACACACCCTAGTCTCTGTAAGTCGCCTTGGATAAAGGCGTCTGCTAAATAAACAAATAATAATAATAATAATAATAATAATGTACACATATTAAAATATTTGCATAATCTTCAATGTTACCAAATATTTTCAGTAAAATGAAAAACAAGTGCTGAAATCAGCACATGCTTCAGTACTAACAAACTTGGAGGTTTATTTATGTATCTATTTATTTATTTGCTTACCTTTTGACTATATTTGCCGTAATATGTATGCAGAATGTGCCTGTCGTTTTAAGGTCTGCACAGTTTAATATATTATATTTATAGTTACACAAAAATTGGAATAATTGATACAAAATCAATTATATCAGGACTTTTCGGACTGCAAGTCCTTCTTCAGCTGGATGAAAAAAAGCAGTGCGTAAACAAGCTGTTGTTATAAGGAAGATTTCTTTCAAAAGAAAAGTTTCTGGATAATTAATTCGCGTTATTTTTGCTTCCTGACTGCATTGGTCCCATAGCAGAAATCTATCCCACAAATTGTGATGTCTTCTGCAGTGTGATCATTTGGGTTGAAATGTCTGGCAGCAGGAGATGTAGAGGTGTTCATTCTTATACTACGTAGATGAGTCACGAACCGATCAGCTAAACGCCGGTTTGTTTCTCCGATGTAAAGTTTGTTACATTTCACACAACCAAAACAGTATATTCCTTTACTACTGCAAGTGATATTCCTGAGTCCAATAGTAAATAAACATTCTCAAATTCTAATAAAATGCAAATTTCAGACTAAAGTCAAACTAATACGCTAAAATAATGCATTCCCTGCCAATTTTATATATATATATATATATATATATATATATATATATATATATATATATATATATATATATATATATATATATATATATATATATATATGGTCCGATGGTAGCATTCCAATAATGTCAGCGACACATACACAAACTTAACAAAAGTGCAGACTGACAACATATGATCCTACAATATATAAAGAGTTAACACAATACTATTCTGAACGTGATTCGTTTGTAGCATAACAAATAGTTGCTATACACGCTATATTACAAAAATGCATCTCACCTGTGTCGTTGGATCTGTGTCTTGTATTAGGTTCTTCTCCAGCACATGGGGCATTGTTTCTGCTTCACTCGGGTCAACATTTACAAGGCTCTGGCTACAAGGTCTGATGTATTTGAATTCGCTCTTTCCAGAATCAGTCGTCAAACACACCTCGTAATTGTACACGTGACGAAGTGTTCCTGTTTCGCCGACGTCTGCGTAGCGGGGCGGATAATATGAACTAGGAATAACTGGCAGGTTTCCGTTTGTGGATTTATAGAACAGTGTAGAGTGTCTCCATTTGCAGAACTTTACTGACAACAGAATTATAATGGAGACAATAAAGAGAAACGAAACTGTAGCCAATGATACCACTAAATAAAACGTCAGATTTTCGTTGTAATCCTTATCCTGTGTGAAGTCATTGAACTCTGAAAGTACTTCAGGGAAGCTGTCTGCAACCGCCACGTTCACATTCACTGTAACTGAACGAGAGGGCTGACCATTGTCCTCCACTAAAACAACAAGTCTTTGTTTCACAGCATCTTTGTCAACAACCTGGCGCAGCATCCTTATCTCCCCATTTTGCAGTCCCACTTCAAAAAGTGTCCTGTCTGTAGCTTTGTGCAGTTTGTATGACAGCCACGCATTCTGTCCAGAGTCAGCATCAACAGCTACCACTTTAGTCACGAGATAGCCAACATCAGCTGAACGAGGCACCATTTCAGCCACCAGAGAGCCTTCAGTTTGTACTGGATAGAGAATCTGAGGCGCATTGTCGTTCTGGTCTTGCACAAAGATGTTTACAGTCACGTTGCTGCTAAGAGGAGGAGAACCTCCATCCTGCGCTTTAACGTGGATTTGGAACTCTCTGATTTTCTCATAATCAAACGAGCGTGCTGCATAAACGGTGCCACTGTCTGAGTTAATGGAAATATATGAGGACACAGGAGTCTCATTTATTTGCGCTTCTATAAGGAAGTAAGATACTCGAGCGTTGTGTTCCCAGTCAGGATCTTTAGCTTGTACAGAAGCGATAGACTTTCCTGGGGAGTTGTTTTCCATTATATACGCGGTGATCAAGTCTTGATTAAAAGTAGGAGGATTATCATTAATATCTGATATACTCAGTGTTATTGTCTGGTTACTGGATAGAGGGGGGGAGCCTTCGTCTGTAGCAGTGATTGTAATATTATATACTGAGACAGTCTCTCTGTCCAAAATACTGTCAGTGACCAAAGTGTAGTAGTTTGTTAATGATGATTTAATTTTAAAGGGAATGTTTCTGTTAACTGAACAATGAATCTGCCCGTTTTTCCCAGAGTCTATATCTAGGACATTAATAAGAGCTACAACTGTACCTGGTAATGAGTCTTCGGGTATAGGACTTGAAAACGACTTTAGCTTTATTACTGGAGCATTATCATTTACATCAATAACGTCAATTATTACATTACTGGAATCTGTAAGACCGCCGTCATCTTTAGCTTGTATGTTTATTTCATATAATTTGTCTTTTTCGAAATCGATTTGCCCTGTGACCTTGATTTCACCATTATGTGGATCTAGTTCGAACATTTCACCAACGCTGTCCGTGATGTGGGTAAAAGAATATGTTACATGCCCATGTGATCCTTTATCTGCATCAGTTGCGTTGACTGTCGCCACTAAAGTACCCTTTAAAGAATTTTCAAGCACAGACGCTTTGTAAACCGGCTGGCTAAAAACAGGAGCATTGTCATTCGCATCTAAAACAATTATGTGTATTTTAACTGTGCCAGACCTCTGAGGGCTCCCCCCATCAACAGCTGTTAATATTAAAAAATGATCATCTTGTTTCTCTCTATCTAAAGAAGACTGGAGCACCATTTCAACATATTTACTAGATGCAGAACGGGTCGTTAATATAAAATGATCTGTGGGGTTAAGAGTGTAGCTTTGAAGAGCGTTTACGCCTACATCGGGGTCCACTGCTCCTTCTAATTGGAACCGCGCTCCTTGCACTGCCGACTCGCTTATTTCTAATCGGATTTCGTTTTGTGAAAAAACTGGCTTGTTGTCATTAACATCTCGAATTTCGACTGTAACACGGTGTAATTCAAAAGGATTTTCAAGAACGATCTCAAAACTTAAATTGCACGGAGATATGTCCCCACATAATTGCTCCCTATCTATCCTTTCTCTAACAACCAATATCCCTTTATCTGCATCAAGGTTAATATAGGGAGTGCTTTCTTCCGTAACGATCCGTGCGCTGCCCGATCTCAGTCTTTTAAGATCTAAACCCAAGTCTCGTGCAATATTACCAACAAACGACCCACTTGTCATTTCTTCTGGAATGGAATATCGAACTTGCCCATGCACAGAATCTAAACGATACAAACAAAGAAGGAATAACTGTACTTGCCATTTCAGTGCCCATCCTCCGTTTGTAAATGCAGCATCAAACCGACTGAATCCAAGGTTTAACATGATGAACATGTAAATATGTACACAAGAAGAGGCTCAAAATATCCAATTATATCCTTTTACGAGATGCTTTATCGTATATTAGAATTATCCAAAATGTACAGAGTTTCTGTGGCCGCAGTTTCTGTGTTGTAATCCAGGCACTTTGTAGTGGAAGCTGCTCTTTCTGTCTGTCTTATACTGAGCAATAATATGGGAGGTCCTGCTGGATCTGTGCTTGCAGAATATCACCTCGCTGATCAACAGTGGCACTTAGAGTCCTAGTTAGGAATAGCAGATATATTTCTTTAAAGCAACAGTATACAGACTTAAGAAATATTGCCAATTGAATGATACGATCATAGTATTGTGAAATATCTAAACTGTATGCCTGTTTACGCTATGTGATGATAGTACCCTCAAAACAGAAAGGAAGAGTTCCATTATTTTCCAATGCATTATATACTCACTAATGGTGTTGTGCACAGTGTAAGGGATGTATATTATCATCCTTGCTGCTGCCTGAATGGAAATGTCTGGACCTATTTTAATACGACTACTTTCCATCGTGCTTCTTTCTTTTGGTTGTTTGCAGGTATTTTTTAATAAATAAACGAATAAATAAATTAAATAAATACATTTATACATGTTAAACCTGTTATGCACCAGATAAATCCTTAATAGCGTTAAGGATAGTACCGGTTATTAAAAAAAAACAAAAACATATATACACAAAAGGAACAAAATGATCGTCAGCGCAATAAAACGATGACCAATCGTGATGTTTCTAGTCTTCACTGCTTTAACCAACAGATACAGAGCTACATGCAGCCTAAAGGGACATGCATTGCTTTTCAGCACCATGTTGGTAAACAGCGACATACATGCCACGTATTCCCTAATGAAAAACAGGTTGAAAGGGTTGAAGAAAGCGGCTCGATTTCTTATATAAGCATCTTCTATTATAATGATGATACACGTTGCTGTATTAAGGAGAAATCAAAACAGTAACAGCAAAGGTTTTACTTGTATAGAATTGGCATTCTTGAAAATGGTATGTAACTTCAGTATCATTCAGTCATATGTGATAAGTACAACCATAATACATATTATGTCTTGTTACCATATCTAAAATGCAAAAAAGAGACTCACCTGTTTGTAAAGATCAGTGTCTTCGCTTACATTCTTCTCCTTCTGCTCGTGTAGCATGGTCTCTGTTCCACTGGGATCGACACATACAGGACTTTGGCTACAAGGTCTGATATATTTAAATTCGCTTTTACCCGAATCAGTGGTTAAGCAAACCTCGTAATTGTACACGTGTTGAAGTGTTCCAGTTCCGCCAGCGTCTGCATAGCGAGGTGGATAATATGAACTTGGAATGACTGGGAGGTTTCCGTTTGATTTATAAAACATTCTAGAATGTCTCCATTTGCAGAACTTTACTGACAATAGAACTATTATTGAGACAATAAAAAGAAAGGAAACTGTAGCTAATGACACCACCAGATAAAATGTCAGATTTTCATTGTAATCCTTATCCTGCGAGAAGTCACTGAACTCTGAAAGTACTTCAGGGAAGCTGTCTGCAACCGCCACGTTCACATTCACTGTAGCTGAACGACAGGGCTGACCATTGTCCTCCACTAAAACAACAAGTCTTTGTTTCACAGCATCTTTGTCAACAACCTGGCGCAGCGTCCTTATCTCCCCATTTTGCAGTCCCACTTCAAAAAGTGTCCTGTCTGTAGCTTTGTGCAGTTTGTATGAGAGCCACGCATTCTGTCCAGAGTCGGCATCAACAGCTACCACTTTAGTCACGAGATAGCCAACATCAGCTGAACGAGGCACCATTTCAGCCACCAGAGAGCCTTCAGTTTGTACTGGATAGAGAATCTGAGGCGCATTGTCGTTCTGGTCCTGCACAAAGATGTTTACAGTCACGTTGCTCTTGAGCGGCGGAGAACCTCCATCCTGCGCATTAACGTGGATTTGGAACTCTCTAATTTGCTCATAATCAAAAGAGCGAACTGCATAAACGATGCCGCTATCTGAATTAATGGAAATATATGACGACACGGGTGTTCCATTAATCTCGTTTTCTTCAAGGAAATAAGAAATACGTGCGTTTTGATTCAAGTCAGAGTCCCTTGCTTGTAATGAAAAGATAGATAACCCAGGAGAGTTATTTTCCATCACATACCTCATGTATACGCTCTGATCAAAGGTTGGTGCATTATCGTTCACGTCAGATATCTCTAGGATAATTGTTTGTTTGCTGGAAAGAGGAGGCGACCCTTCATCTGTGGCAGTAATGGTTATGTTATATTGGTCGAGTTGTTCCCTGTCTAACGTTGTCTCAGTCACCAACGTATAGTAATTCCTTAAAGTCGATTTTATTTTAAATGGAAGTTTTTGGTTAATTGATAAACGAACCAAACCATTATTCCCAGAGTCCATATCCTGAACACTGATAAGAGCTATATCTGTACCAGGTAACGAGTCTTCAGGAATCGGACTCGAGAATGACGTCAGTGTTATTACAGGTGCATTGTCATTTACATCAATTATTTCAATTATTATTTTACACGAATCTGTAAGACCACCGTGGTCTCTAGCTTGTATATTTATTTCATAAAGTCTTCCCTGTTCAAAATCAATTTGTCCTACCACTTGTATTTCACCAGTAAGTGGGTCTAAATTAAAAAGTCCACCAACAGTGTCTGTAATCTGGGTAAACGAGTAGGTTATTTCCCCGTACGATCCTTTATCTGAATCAGCTGCGTTGACTTTAGTGACTAATGTGCCTTTTAATGCATTCTCAACCACAGTCGCTTTGTAAACTGTCTGGCTAAAAATAGGGGCATTATCGTTGGCATCCAGAACAACGATGCGTATTTTAACTGTACCCGACCTCTGAGGATCCCCACCATCAACAGCAGTTAATATTAATGAAAGCTCGTCTTCCTTTTCTCTATCTAGTGGTGATTGCAGCACCATTTCTACATCTTTACTGCCATCAGGACGGGTATGTAACTTTAGAATGAAATTATCACTAGGTTTAAGGGTATAGCTTTGAAGTGAATTAATGCCCACATCAGGGTCCATTGCGCTGTCTAGTACGAATCGCGCGCCTTGTACAGCTGATTCACTTATTTCCAAATTAATTTCGTTTTTGGGAAACACAGGTGCATTGTCGTTAATATCCTGGATTTCAACTGTAACCGCATATAATTTTAAAGGATTTTCAAGAACAATCTCAAAACTGAAACTGCATGGAGATATCTGCCCACACAACTGCTCTCTGTCTATCCTGTCTTTAACAATGAGTTGTCCTTTTTCCATATTTAGCTCAACATACTCGTTGCTTCCTTTAATAACGATGCGAGCTCTACCAGTTATCAGTCTTTTAAAATCGAGTCCCAAGTCTTGAGCAATATTACCTACAAAAGATCCCTTTTTCATTTCCTCTGGAACAGAATAGCGAACTTGTCCAAAAGCTACATCTGTAACACATACAAAGATAATAAAGAACTGTACTTGCCGTTTTACTGCCCAGCCTATTGTTTCCAGGGCGATCTCAAATCCACAGATTCCCATATTTACCATGATAATCGAATGTACACATTAGTTTGAAATCATAAAATACAAGAATTTCGTTTGGAGATAATGTATCAGTATATTCGTATCATTCCAAATGCACTGGAAAAAAACGTAGCCGCAGGTTTGGCGTTGTAATCCATCCACTGTATAGAGCAATCTGCTCTTTCTGTCTGTCTTATACAGAGCAATATTAGGGGAGGTCCTGCTGGGTGTTTGCTCGCAGAATATCGCCTCATTAGCCAACAGTGGCACTTAGAGTACAAGTCAAGAACTACACAACAAACTGTTTAAAGAGACAGACTGGTTGTGTTCATTACAACGTTTTAAAATATAATTTTCAAGTAAACTACAGTCACATATCATTATATATGTTGGAAGAATAAAGACAACAGCAAAAACTTGCAGAGATATCAAACTCTATGAAACAAATTCCCATTATTTTGTATTTATTTTAATTGTATTTTATTATAACGGTATATATATATATATATATATATATATATATATATATATATATATATATATATATATATATATATATATATATATATATATATATATATATATATATATTCTAATTCCAACCATCTTAAATGCATTGAAATATTATAGTCCTGGTATAAGATTATGATATTTTGAGTGGTAGTTTGTGGTACAGTACTGGTACCATAGTGTTCAATGAAATAATCCATTCAATTCATGTTTAAGTTATTAACTTGAAATACATTTTTGAGAGTAGGCTGCTTAAAACCTATCTACTGCTTCTACTTTATCAATTCACGTTTCCCAACATTTTCTTTCAAAGTGTGACATAACTCCGTGTAAGGGTTGCACTACTGAAAAAAAACGTGCACAGCTTGCTTCTCTTAATTTGAACTCATAACCTTCAGGATTCAAAGCTAGGACTATACCATGTGAGCGAATGAGCAGCTCCATCGACTAATCTGGTCTGAATTCCATCCTTCCATGCCACCAGTATGCTAACCCAGATGACTATTAAATGCAGGTTATTAAAAAATGATTCTGTATGAATGCTCTCAACTTCAGTATAGAGATGGAAAATTGCAACAACAAAGTTTCTAACATGTTTGATGCAGAGGTAAAGACAGGGGGTTTCACTGCAGCTGTGGCCAGAAGTTTTGCGTCACCCTAGAATTTAAGTTCAGACAACTTATATTTGGAAACTGGAAACCATACTAGAACATTGAAAACCACAAAGCACTGTGTAATTCAATATGTTATCATAACATTATTCAGCAGGTTTCATTCCACTTTATGAAGCAGAATGTTGGCCACACTGTATCTGTACATGTAATTAGTACTCACATACTTATGGAACACATTCTCATTACCTTTTACAGCACCTCTTCATAATCGCCCTATTTAAGATGACTACTATTCTCTTGATGTGTATGCATTGATTTTACTCATTTTGTCAAGTTAGACATCTTGCAATGCCATTTTATGAAATGGACAAACACTATGACCTTTCACAGGGGATCCCTGGATTTAAACCCACAAAATGCTAAACCTCAGGCATAATGTTGACTTTGTATCCAATAGAACAGTAGTGATTACAGTTTACCAAAATGCATCCTATGAATATGCCAGGTGTTCAGTATTAAGTTTAAAGCGATTAAGGGATATACAAATGCAGATCCTGTGAGAATGCCTTTACGGTTTGGTTTATTAGGTTTCTCTGCTGGTCAAGTTAGCAGGAAAAAAACAAACAAAAATATACTTGCAATTACTAATACAATTATCTACACTTCACTTTGTACATTACAATACTACTACTGCTACTACTACTACTACTACTACTACTACTACTACTACTACTACTACTACTACTAATAATAATAATAATAATAATAATAATAATAATAATAATAATAATACAGAGGGGCTAAAATTTAATTTAGTGCATGATAATCTTTCTCTTTTTCTGTCTGTCTTTACTTTGTCCTTTCTCTCTTTCTTTCTTTCTTTCTTTCTTTCTTTCTTTCTTTCTTTCCTTTGTCCTTCAATCTGGGGAAAGACATGATATAATTAAAACAATACACTCTAACAACTTTAAATCAACTAGAACCAGTTATCCTTATTTAATGCTCAGCCCATGTGTGTCTTGTCAAAATGTATGATGTTGGTATTGCAAATTGTATTGATGAGGATTTTGTTTTACACAAATAGAGAGAACTGTTTGGTAATTTGTGATACACATTGCTGATTATTGTCTTTAGCAGAAGTAACGTTCTTAGCAGCAGTAACTTATTATTTGTATTTTGTTTCACCTGTACATTTGAATTGTACTCCACATTTTATAAGCAGCTGAACCCCCCATCACCTATTACACATTTCTTTGTAAATTTATTACACATTTCTTTGTAAGTTAACTTTAACAATGCATGGATGCAACCATAGATACAACCACCGTAATGTTGGCAAACCATGGAATTGCAAAGCCACAAACGAATGTGTCTACCAGACAATTTTGACATGAGTTGTCTCACAGTTGTAACCCTTTACAGTTTTTCTCAAAAGCTAAAGTAAAATTCTTGAAACTATATCCCAATTCTCAACGTTAACACAAACACCGAAACTGACTTCTCATTTGCAAAACTACTAACACATTTCTCTGGTTAACACACAAAATCCAAAATTCTAAACCATCTGTATGATTCACTAAATGCAATTCCATCACTTTAATACAAGTTAAATAAGTGAATGTCTTGTTTTCAAAACACATACATCTCTATGCTGTTGCACACAAGTCATGCTCATTACATGGAAATGAACATTTCACAATTTATCAATCTCTAATCAAATGTCACTCAAGCATAAAAGGTTGATGTTAACCCCAAAATAAATCACAAATTGTGCTGATACGTGGAGCAGACAGGAGAAGGTGGGCAAGCCAGTGGCCGTAGTCATGGACGTGGATGTGAACAGAGCAGTGATCATGGTCACGGTCATGATATTCGACACAGGAGACAGCCAGCCCAGGTGAGACCACAGCATATTGCTGTAACAAATGAAATTCGAGCAACAATTGTGGACCATATTGTCAACTGCAGTATGACAATGAGGGAAGCAGGGCTGGCAGTGCAACCAAATCAGCGGTGATCAACAGTTGCATCTGTAATTTGTATATTTTGAACTGAGGATAGGTATGTGTGAATAGCAGTACATTATGTAACCTATTGTATTTATAAAGTTTGCAGCTTGCATGCTGATGCAGCTCTCTGCATTGTTTTATACAGTAAATATGCATATGTATTGTACATTAGCATATCGATAGTCAAATGTATTTTTTTTTTAAGATTGGAAGAAGAGCTGCCTATGTCAGACGTAGTCATCTCTTGACATCAGAACAAGAACTGGCCATTGATCTGTGCCAACAATGGCATCTGCTTTTGTGAGATAGAAAGCTACATAGTTGCACATGAGGATGTTTTTCATGGTGTAACCAGCATAAGTGTGTCAATCATTGACCGCGTTCTAAATAGGCACAATGTCAGCATGAAGGCAATCTACAGAGTTCCACTTGAAAGGAATAGTGAAAGGGTGAAGGGAGAACACCCGCTGCGACACAGATGAAATCATGTGGCCAGACAGAGCCGGGCGGCTTAGTGATGCAGAATGAAAATATAACTGTAATACCAGACATTGATCATGCAAGTTTATTATCTTTTTAATTATAAATTAATAACTAAATATAGTGCCCATGAAATGACACCAAAAAAAATTACAAATTTTGTGTGTACTGGTTTTCTGTTTGATAATGTAAGCCTTTGCATTGCATCTATTTATAATTTAAAGTTGAATTTTATTTTGGTTGAAGAGTTAAATAATATGTACCTAAATGCTAAATGCTTGAAGAATTGATGTAATATTAGATTTTGCAAGATGTATGAATAATGTAACATGTTTGCTTCATTTTGCAATTATATTTGATGTTTTGCAAATCACGCAACTGTTTTGGTGTGTGTGTTAACTGCTTTGAGAATTGTGCTAATAGTAACAGTAACTGAGCTTTAGTGATTGAGAAAAACTGCAAATGACTAACAAAACAAACAAAAAAAGATGCCAACATCTAAAACATCACAGAACATCTATGTGTACAGTATCTCACCCCCAGAACCAGGGGAGCAGCAGTCTGATTCTCAGTGTGAGATGTAGATATGACAGGCTGCTCTGAGGGTGCAATATAACAACACTAGTTCCACAAATGTGAATGCAAAAACCTCAACTAATGTTAACATTATAGTTGTGTTTACACATACCTTTACATAGTTTACTAGGTAAAACTTGTAAGAAACAAAGTCAAGTAAATCCACTTTTTGGTTTGTGTCTTCATCAGTGTACTGTTTTGTGACAAATCCCTGTCTGTAATTATCGAGGATATTATGAAAAGTTACATTATTGTCTGAGCAGTGCTGCTGAAATATTTAGTAAGTTATTTCTGTCTTGTTCTAACTTCCCACTACCAATCTGTGGTGTTGTCATTCCTGCCAGAGTATCTGAGTCAGCAATGCTCATGGTTAACAGATGGCTGTATTTAAAGCAGTCCCTCCTCCTCAAAAACAAAAAAAGCATATCAATGTGGCTTCCCAGACTAGACTTAGTGGCTGTGTCTGTTTGCTATGGTCCTTGAAAATTCAGGACATACTTTTGTGGTTTATTTGCACTGTAACTCTAAACTGTCTGTATAGGACCTGCATATGAATAGAAGGCATGTCCTGCCTTGATTGGCTCTAACTCCAAGTGGGAAACCCAGGCATAGATACCAGGTACTGGTACTAATGTTATACCAGCAGATAGTAAGATAAACCATGCATGTTCTGGAAACAGCAAATTGATTCTTTAAAACTATACTAGGTTAACATTTACACAATAAAAACATAAAAAGTGATCTGCCTGGTACACCACCACATAGTCATAATAACTGCTGGATGCAGTCAATAGGTAAAACCTAGCACTGGAGAATGCACCAACCCTTAATATTTCTAATATAATCACCAAATGGACCAACAATTTGTATAAAGGCTAACATAGTAACTAGGAAACTCATGGGGGTATATGTAAGCATAGGCGCCGTGCGAATAATTGCATATGAAAAATTCAAATTGCATTGCGTCCAGGCAATTATTTGGCACTGTGTCCTATGTAAGCTTAAGAGTAATGCAAATTACTCAACACGCACAAATAATGATCCACAATTATAATAATGAGCTTCTCGAGTGTGTCAGTCTATTTAACGACTACACTTGCAGCCCAGTGGTGACAGAGTTAGGAGTACAGAGAGTAGTAGGCGCTCTATGACATTTGTGGAGCACGAAAATACAAACCAAAAAAAAATGTTAGAGGAAGGGCAGCAAAGTCCTCTTGGCAGAATGAAAAGAAAAGTTTTCTGAGAATGAGCTAAGAGTCCTTATGGCTGAGGTCACAGCATAAAATGGAGTTGTTTGGAAAACCTCAGCCAACATCAGTTATGCTAGTATCCATTGGAAATTCTATATATTGGCCTTCCCTTTTCAGCATGAAATTAATACATTTGCCTAGCACTCTGGAAAAGGTGGATTGGGCTATCCCTCCAGACATTCCAACTGTGGTCTGAAAGGAACCAGAGGCTCAGTAGTGCAGAGAACACAGCATTTTCACAAGTGCAGGGATAGCATTCCCTAGATTAATGCTGGGGTCTGGCTCATCCCTCAATTCAGCTATTACATCTAGGATAACCTGCGGAGTGAGACGATAACGCTTTAGCACCGCATCCTCCGGCATCCCAAACAAAGTGACCCTAAGATTGAATATGCAGGGTCTTCTTTGTCTTGCCCTTTGCCTTCAAACATGTTCCTGCCTCTCCTCAACAAGAGTCAAGCGTTGCAGCATCAGGAAGTGTACCACAGCAGCCACCCTGAGGCCAATGACAGGTCTCTGCAGGTGTGTGCTTTTATAAAGCTCTTTATTACTCGCGTCTACAATGATTTGCACCTTGTAAGAAGTTGTGTAATGTTTTGGAGGGTCAGCAATTGCCTAAGTGCAAGGCGCAATCCTTACATCACATTATAATGTTTGTGCCTTGCTTAGTATCCAGATCCCAAACAATCCCATGCTGTTTTCTTCATTTGAATGCATTTCAATATCATTTTAATTGATTAATGATGGCAAAGTGCAAATTTGATAGCGGCAGGTGATCACCATTATTTACAAACGCCGCATTTTTAGCGGCCACTAAAATCAGATTTAACTATAAATAGTAAACTTTAAATATAACTAAAACATAAAGCCAGGTAGAACATATAATTAGTGCATATCAAAACTGAATAGCTCAAACTATATACAGGAACACACTGATCATCTTAGAACAAATAATAACAAGAAGTCCACATGTGGTAGATTAAGAGGGCCCAACATAAAAAGCAGGCAAAACAAAGGCCAACTATATCCTGAAGTCCCTACCAGCGCATCAGATATGCAAAAACATAATAACGGACATGCATAACACCAAAGTCAATAATAATAATAATAATAATAATAATAATAATAATAATAATAATAATACTAATAATAATAATAATAATAATAATAATAATAATAATAATAATACATATCGATTCCAACTTTGCAGTTACGATACAGCCAAGTATTTCAAATAAATGCAGGCAATCTGTACAATGCAATATTGTATTACACACGTTGACTCACCTGTTTGTAGACGTCATTCTCTTGTCGATTTAAAATGGTCTCATAATTCCCAGGTTCCATGAGTTTATTGTTTAATGTATTTCCAGTACAAGCTCGCACATACTTGAACTCACTTTTTGTAGTGTCTGTAGTTAAACAAACGTCGTATCTGTTTGCTGTTTGAAGAGTTCCAGCCCTCCCAACTTCAGCATAATTTGGAGGGAAATATGAATCAGGGAATACTGGAAAGTTTGTGTTTGAGCGGTCATAGAATGGTCCACAACTTCTGCTTTTACAGAATCGTATAGACGCCACTGCTATAATTAATACAAAGAAAAGGGAGGAAACACAAGCTAACGAAATCACTAAATAGACTGTAAGGTTAGCATTTGAACGTGTATCCTCAGAGAAGTCACTGTGATCTGACAGAAGAGGTATGTTGTCTCCAAGAACTAAATTTAAAGTGACGGTCGTTGAGTGAGATGGCCGCCCATTATCCTTCACCACAATTACTAATCTTTGTTTAACATCGTCCTTTTCAAATATTTGACGTGATGTTCGTATTTCCCCATTGTGTAGCCCTACAACAAAAAGCTCAGTCTCGGTAGCTTTTAACTGGTGGTATGAAAGCCACGCGTTGTGCCCGGAGTCTGCATCCACAGCAACTACTTTAGTCACGAGATACCCAGTGTGCGCTGACCGGGGAATCATCTCGGCCAAAACAGACCCCTCGTTTTGTTTTGGGTATAACACCTTTGGAGCGTTATCGTTTTGATCCACTATAAAAACCTTCACGGTAGTGTTACTATAAAGAGGAGGATTCCCACCATCTTGGGCTTTAACCTGGATCTGGAAATATCCAAATTGTTCATAATCAAACGGACGCGATGCAAATATTTCCCCACTTTCTGAGTTAATTGAGACATATGAAGATAAAGATATTCCTTGAATATTATCTTCCTTGAAAGAATACATTACTTTAGCATTGTGGTCTGCATCCTTGTCTTTAGCTGTCACGGTGATTATAGGTGTCCCTTGGGGTTGGTTTTCCACCAAATACGCTGTGTAAGATGGTTGCGTAAAAACCGGTGGGTTGTCATTGACATCTGAAACTGCTATTGTAATCGTTTTTATGCTAGAGAGAGGCGGCGATCCCTCATCGATTGCCGTGATAGTTATATTAAATTCTGCTTCTGTTTCTCTATCCAATGCACGTTCTGTTACTAGCATGTAATAGTTTTGTACTTCAGAAATTAATTTAAAAGGTAGATTCTCTGGGGCAAAACATTGAACTATACCACTTTCTCCAGAGTCCACATCATATATGTTTATGACAGCTACCACAGTGCCAGGCAAGGAATCCTCGGGCACTGAGCTGGACACAGATTTCAGAGAAATTACAGGGCCATTGTCGTTTACATCTAATATTTCTACAATAACTTTACAGTGTGATGACTGACCTCCACCATCTCTTGCCTGTACATCGATTTCATGCACGTTAGTTTCTTCAAAATCTGCCTTTCCTTCAACTCGAATTTCTCCAGTTTTAGAATTAATGTAAAACAGCTGACGAGCTTCATCAGAAATATGACTAAATGAGTACGTTATGTCTCCATTTGTATCCTCATCTAAGTCTGTTGCGTTTACACTGGTCACTAACACGCCATTGAGTGAGTTTTCAAACAGTGCGGCTTTGTAGACTGACTGACTAAATATTGGAGCATTATCATTTACATCCAAAACTATAATGTGTATATTCACACTGCCAGATCTGTGTGGGTTTCCTCCATCGATAGCGTTTAATATTAAATAATGGTCAGACTGTGCTTCCCGATCCAAAGCTTTTTCTAAAACTAATTCTGGATATTTTCCTCCACCAGCACGAGTATTTACATTCAATATAAAGTTTTCATTTTGGCTGAGTGAATATGTTTGGAGGGTGTTTGTGCCAGTATCGGGATCTTGCGCGCTCTCTAGTGGAAATCGCTTTCCAGGCGCAACAGACTCGATTATTTCTAATCTAATTTTATTTTCTGGGAAAGTAGGAGTGTTGTCGTTAATATCTTGAATGTCTACCACAATGCTATATATTTTAAGAGGATTCTCAACCAGTATCTGGAACCGTAAAGTACATTTCAAAACCTTTCTGCACAGTTCCTCCCGGTCTATTCTCTCACTCACAAACAGAAAGCCAGTCTCCAAACTCAGATCACAGTATTGTCTCTTCCCCTCAGAAACAACACGGGCCCTGCGTGCAGCCAGCTCTTTAACATCTAAATTCAAATCCAGCGCAACATTTCCGACATACGATCCAAACTCAGTTTCTTCAGGAATAGAATAGCGAACCACTCCAAACACCACATCCAATAAAGAGAAAATAAAAATAAAGCAAAATACCTTCCCTGTGTATGCACAGCGTCCTCTCCCCATTGATCTGTTCCCCAATGAAAATACATTCCAAAAATAAAACAAGGACGACATTATCAATCCCGTTTGATTTATAAATAATCTCTGATGTCGATAGACAACGGTTTCAAGATGTATTGCAAGACAATTTTCCAAATTTCAGTTATTTAAGAAGTCTCTCATTCCAAGCTTGCGACTGCTAATCCATATACTGCTATTGTGTAGCCTGGTTTTTGTCTGCCTTATAAAGCAGCCTGTATGCTAGGGGAGGGCTTGATATGTTCATTCATATAAGCTTACACCTTACTGGACGACAGTGACACCCAGAGAACAAATCCATAACTACAGTCCCATTTTTAACATACCAGCTATTTTTATTAGATTTTATCCATATTGGAGACAAAAAATACTTATTTTGTAACGTATTTCATTTAAATATTTCAAAAGCGGGATGCCTGTCAAGAAGGTGCATATTGTTAACATACAAATTTAATGAAATGCTCTAAAGGCCAACCATGAATTTATTACATTTAAATGTACCCAAAGAACTTGCAGTTCATCAAACGTGCAGTTACAGTAGGATGCGCATATGCTCGGGTAATAATCTTTTAGCAAATAGACTACTCCAGTTACTCAGATCTTAAACAAAGGGCATTTCAAATGAAGTCATTGTGTTGTTGCAAGCAATCTATATGAAAAGGCAAAATATACTAAATATGTTCTTGCGTCAGAGTATTTTGTAGGCCAATTGTAAACAAATAAATACATTATAATTATTATTCAAGTTCACATTCGTTTTCATAATAATAATAATAATAATAATAATAATAATAATAATAATAATTTTCGGAAGCCTGCTGCGATGTTTTTTTTTTTATTTCGTTCCTTTTCGTCACGTAACATATATTCTGCTCATATAACTGTTCGTAAACTATTATATTACCAAATGTTTCATAGTTCTCAAAAGAATAATAATAGTATTACAACATGTAAATACTCAGTTTGTTTTATGGCAAGTGACGTTACGTAATGCACGGTGGCTCACAACTACTGTACGCACTGTTAACCGTGACCAATGAAACAAGGTTTTATAGCATAGATATTCTTTCTTACTGAAGCTGTTGCTTGTTGTTAGTCATGTTCCACGTTGATATAACTTTTACCTTTGAAAACCGAGAAGAAATAAGCATCGCTATGTACAACCATTCCCTGAAACGGTTTTTGATATTATACCAATCCGTCAACCAGATAAAATATGTTATCTAAATAGATATTGAACATTAACACACATGTCTATTCTCAGATGAACGCATATTTTATTTGCCTGTTTTAAAAACAAATGTAAATTGGGAATCACATTTTGAATTCAACTGTTGCTGTCAACATCAGCAAAATATGAACTACTGTATTTCTTTAAAAAAATGCCTTAATACAACAATTATAGTACAATATTTCATGAGGTATATATGTGCTAATCATGCTCACCTGTTTGTAGACGTCATTCTCGCTGCTCACTTTGTGTAATATTGTCTCATAATTCCCGGGATCCATGTGTTGATTGTTTAATGTATTCCCAGTACAAGCTCGCACATACTTGAACTCACTTTTAGTCGAGTCTGTAGTTAAACAAACGCCGTATCTGTATGCTGGTTGGAGAGCTCCAGTCCCCTCGACGTCTGCGTAATTTGGAGGGAAAAAAGAATCGGGGAATACAGGGAGGTTTGCGTTTGATTCGTTATAGAAGAGTCCACGATGTCTGCCTTTACAGAATCTTATAGACGCCACTGCTATAATTAATACAAAGAAAAGGGAGGAAACACAAGCTAACGAAATCACTAAATAGAGTGTGAGGTTCGTATTTGAATTTGTATCATCAGAGAAGTCGCTGAGCTCTGAAAGAAGAGGAAAGTTATCTCCAAGGACTAAATTTAAAGTGATGGTAGCTGAGTGAGATGGCCGCCCATTATCCTTCACCACAATTACTAATCTTTGTTTAACATCGTCCTTTTCAAATATTTGACGTGATGTTCGTATTTCCCCATTGTGTAGCCCTACAATAAAAAGCTCAGTCTCGGTAGTTTTTAACTGGTGGTATGAAAGCCACGCGTTGTGCCCGGAGTCTGCATCCACAGCAACTACTTTAGTCACGAGATACCCAGTGTGCGCTGACCGGGGAATCATCTCGGCCAAAACAGACCTCTCGTTTTGTTTTGGGTATAACACCTTTGGAGCGTTATCATTTTGATCCACTATAAAAACCTTCACGGTAGTGTTACTATAAAGAGGAGGATTTCCCCTATCCTGTGCTTTAACATGTATCTGGAAAACCCCAAACTGTTCATAATCAAAGGGACGCAATGAAAAAATGTCTCCACTTTCTGAGTTAATTGAGACATATGAAGATAAAGTTAATACTTGATTGCTGTCTTCCATGAAAGAATACATCACTTTACCATTTTGGTCTGCATCCTTGTCTTTAGCTTTCACTGTGATTATACGTGTCCCTTTGGGTTGGTTTTCCATCAGATACGCTGTGTAGGATGGTTGCGTAAAAATGGGTGGGTTGTCATTGACATCTGAAACTGATATTGTAATCGTTTTTATGCTAGATAGAGGCGGTGATCCCTCATCAGTTGCTGTGATAGTTACATTAAATTCTGACTCTACTTCCCTGTCCAATGCCCTATCAGTTACTAGCATGTAATAGTTTTTTACTTCTGAAATAATTTTAAAAGGGAGGTTCACTGGCACAAAACATCGAACTTGACCACTTTTCCCGGAGTCCTCGTCATATATATTTATTACAGCTACCACAGTGCCGGGTAAAGAATCCTCGGGCACTGAGCTGGACACAGATTTCAGAGATATTACAGGTGCATTGTCGTTCACGTCAATTATTTCCACAAGCAACTTAAAATGTGAAAATGATGACTGTCCTGCTCCATCTCTTGCCTGGACATCGATTTCGTGAACTTTAGTTTCTTCAAAATTAACATTTCCCACAACTCGAATTTCTCCAGTTCTAGAATCTATCTGAAATATGTCACGAGCCTCATCAGAAATATGTTTAAAAGTATATGTTATTGCTCCGTTTACACCCTCATCTATATCAGTTGCATTAACAGTTACCACTAAAGTACCTATGGGGGAGTTTTCAAAAATTGTGACTTTGTAGACTGGCTGAGTAAATACTGGAGCATTGTCATTGATATCCAACACGATTACATGTATATTCACACTGCCAGATTGTCTCGGGTTTCCTCCATCAATCGCATTAAGGATTAAAAAATGTTCAGACTGCGTTTCCCGATCCAACGCTTTTTCAAGAACTAGTTCTGGATATTGGCTTCCACCAGCACGGGTATTTACATCCAAAGTAAAGTATTCATTTGGGCTTAGAGTATAGGATTGAATGGAGTTTGTGCCAGCATCAGTATCTTGCGCACTCTCCAGTGAGAACCGAATTCCAGGCGCAGCAGACTCGGTTATTTCTAATCTAATTTTATTTTCATCGAATTTAGGGGTGTTATCGTTAATATCCTGAATTTCTACCGAAATACTATATATTTTAAGAGGATTCTCAACTAATATTTGAAAATGTAGAGTACATTTTGAAACCTGCCTGCACAGTTCCTCCCTGTCTATTCTCTCACTCACAAACAGAAAGCCAGTCTCCAAACTCAGATCACAGTATTGTCTCTTCCCCTCAGAAACAACACGGGCCCTGCGTGCAGTCAGCTCTTTAACATCTAAATTCAAATCCAGCGCAACATTTCCAACAAACGATCCATATTGCATTTCTTCAGGAATAGAGTAGAGAACCTCTCCAAACACTACACCCAATAGATAGTAAAGAAAAAAAAAGAAAAATACCGTCCCCGTATATCCACAGCGTCCTCTTCCCATTGATCCTTTTTCAAATGCGATTTCTTTCCAAAAAGAAAACAAGGCGGACATTGTAAATCCCGTTTAGATAATAAATCCTCTCCAGTGTCCAGTACTAAAAGGCTCAAGATGTATTCTAATAAAAGGGTTCCAAAATCCAACTATTTTAGAATTCTCTGATTCCAAGCTGCGATTGCTAATCCGAACACTGCAATTGTGTAGCCTGCTTTCAGTCTGCTTATAAAGCGCTCTGTAGGCAAGGGGAGGGTTTGTTTGATTCATACTGTACGCTTATACCTTACTGGACGACAGTGGCACCAAGAGTCCATGTGAAAAACTACATTCTCATTCCTGCATTATGAAATGTCCTCCTGTATTTATCCTACATTATCATTATGTTTTAATTTGAACACTATTAAACAAACGTACACACTACTACTACTACTGCTGCTACTACTACTACTACTACTACTACTACTACTGCTGCTACTACTACTACTACTACTACTACTACTACTACTACTACTACTACTAATAATAATAATAATAATAATAATAATAATAATAATAATAATAATAATGTTGGTAGAAATCTTACATAACCAGGTTCGGCCCTTGTAATCAGCTACGTTTACTGATAGCAGAAATCCAACAAACAATGATTTAATCAGCAAAATAACACAGAATACTGAAGTTCCACTTTTTCTAAATATGACGGGTCAGTTGCAGCGTACCAAACTGAGTCCATTTGATGTGTCTAACTAGTGGATTCAGCAGGTTTAATCCACTGTATTGAACTAAAGTTAGTAAACCTTGTAATCCCGATTGCAATGTACCAGAAGTTAATCGTCACAGGTAGATCATCTGCTAAATCAGACTAAACATAATCCTGATACCAAATCAGATTCGTGATGATACTGTTCAACCTCTCCTTGGTACTGTGATGAATAAGACTAACTTGCTTGCTCGTCCGAAGCATTTCGTTTAATAAATGGAAAACTACAAAGCTGTATTTAATGAAAGTATTAACATTATTCAGCAGGTTTCCTTCGATTTTATGAAACAAAATTAGTTAATTCTATAGGGTGACGCAACACGTTTGGCGATAGCTATAGGTTTGTCCTCATTATCGGTCTGACATCCAGCTTCTTCCGATCAGTTAAACCAATTAACAGGAACATCTGATTGGTACGATGCAACCAGGATTAAATTAGTACAGATTTGCAGGATTTCCTAATAAGCATTTTAGTCTACTTGATGTGGGTCACTGGTACGATGCAACTGACCCGACAAGCTTAAGATCAAGTCCTTAAAAGAAAGGTTAATACTTTATTATAATGAAACCTACTGAAACACAAACACAAATGACAAACACTTGTGTCACGATTTACATGTGCAGTAGACTACCTATGGTTCAAAAACCAGTGTAAAAGTTGTGCGAATGAATAATTGATGTATATAATCAAGGATACACAATGAGGCGTTGTGTAATAGTAGTAGTGTAATAATAGGCCAAATAATAATAATAATAATAATAATAATAATAATAATAATAATAATAATAATAATGACTCACCTGAACATAGACGTTTTCTGTTTTCATATTGCTTCCTTCGCCATCATATAAAATGGTGTTGAAATTCTGTGGATTGATGAGGTTATTCACAGAATTGTTTTCTGTGCAGGGTTTCACATATTTAAACTCGCTCTTCCCAGAGTCGGATGTTAAACACACCTCGTAGCTGTATCTTTGCTGGAGGGTACCGGTCCCGACTTCCGCGTAGTGTGGAGGGAAATATGAGCTGGGGAGGGCTGGGTAATTTCCATTCGAGCTTTCAAATTGGAATTTAGAATTTCTCGTCGTGCAGTATTTAAAGGAAATCAGAACAATTATTGACACTAGAAAGAGAGAGGAGACAGCAGCCAATGAAATCACCAGATATAACGTCAAGTTTGACTTTCGAGTAGTGTCATCAGCGAAGTCTTTGAACTCTGACAGATCTGGAAAGCTGTCGGAAATGACAACATTGAGTGTAACTGTCGATGAGTATGAAGGTTGTCCGTTATCTTTTATTAAGACAACTAATCTTTGTTTCACAGTGTCTTTGTCTGTAACGCCTCGCAAAGTCTTTATTTCCCCATTGTGAAGCCCTATGCTGAACAGCCCTGGTTCTGTAACCTTATTTAGTTCGTATGAAAGCCACGCGTTCTGACCAGAGTCTGCGTCCACAGCCACCACCTTGGTCACAAGATAGCCTGCTTGGGCTGCTTGAGGCAGCATCTCAAACACCACCGACAAGTCGCTTTCTACTGGGTATAAAATTTGAGGTGCATTGTCATTTTGATCTACTATAAATACTTTCACTGTCACGTTACTGCTTAGTGGCGGAGACCCGCTGTCTTGTGCTTTGACGTGTATTTCAAATTCTCTGAATTCCTCGTAATCAAATGAGCGCAATGCAAATATGTCGCCACTGTCAGTGTTAACTGAAACATAGGACAGTAGTGGCTGTCCTTGGATACCATCTCCATAGACAGAATAAGTAATGTGTGCGTTTTGGTCTGTATCCAAATCTTTTGCTTGCAGTGATAATATTGAAGTTCCTTGACTATTGTTTTCCATTACATACACTGAGTAAGACGTTTGATGAAATGTCGGTGGGTTGTCGTTGACGTCTGAAACTTTTACGTGTATGATTTGTGTAGCGGATAGAGGAGGTAATCCCTTATCAGTTGCTCTTACGGTTATATTGTACTCTGAGTCGTTTTCTCTATCTAATGCGCTATCCGTTATCAATCTGTAATAGTTTTTACCAGATAACACGAGTTTAAAAGGAAGATTGTCTTGAATAGAACATTGAACTTGACCATTATCCCCAGAATCTTGATCAGAAACACCAATTAACGCTACCATTGTCCCGGGCAAAGAATCTTCAGTTATTGAACTATACAATGATTTCAATGATATTAAAGGAGCATTATCATTTAAATCTAAGATTTCAACCAACACCTTACAATGGGATGCAAGACTTCCGCTGTCTTTTGCTTGTATGTCCAGTTCAAAAGCTTTTTCAGTTTCAAAATCTATTATTCCTGCTACTCGTATCTCCCCAGTATTGGATTCTATATTAAATAATTTACGTGCTTTGTCAGATAAATGCCTAAACGAATATGTTACGTCACCAAACTGACCTTCATCTATATCAGTGGCGTTTATTTTGATTACCAACGTGTTCATTGGAGAATTTTCATCCAGAGTGGCTTTGTAGATAGATTTACTAAACACAGGGGCGTTATCATTGGCATCCATAACTATAATATTTATGTTAATAGTACCCGATCTCTGAGGGATACCTCCGTCAATTGCACTCAGGATTAGACTGAACCCAGCCTTTTGTTCTCGGTCCAATGCTTTCTCTAGAACCAGTTCCCCATAGCTTGTGCCATGGGCCCGAGTGCCTACATCCAAAGTAAAATGATCATTTTTGCTCAGTACATATGATTGAATTGAGTTGGAGCCGACATCGGGATCATGCGCGCTCTCTAGTGGGAATCTCGCTCCTGGCATTGTTGACTCCCCTATTTCGAATGTTATTTTGTTTTCGCTGAAACTCGGAGAATTATCATTTATATCTTGGATTTCTAATACAACGCTGTGAAACATGAATGGATTGTCCAGTATAATCTGAAATTCTAATGTACATACAGTGGTCTGCTCACACAGTTCTTCTCTGTCAATTCTTTCATTCACAAACAATATCCCAGTGTTCACATTCAGCTGACAGTATTGCCCCTTCCCTTCTGAAACTACACGGGCATTTCTAGCAGTAAGATGTTTAACATCTAATCTCAAATCAAGTGCTATATTTCCGATAAACGACCCCTGTTCCATTTCCTCTGAAATAGTATATCGAAGCTCTCCGCAAACCATATTTATAAGAGACATTATAATAAGGATTGCTTGTACTTGCCGCATTTCCGTCCATTGTTCCTTTTCCACAGAACGTTTCCTTAGATTTGTTAATAAGAGAAGCATCGTTATCTGTTCTTTTCTTCTTAAATACCTCTCTTTATATCCAAACACAAAAATGTTAAGAATAATACTCCATAAACAGATCCCCAGGCACCTTTAATCCAAGCGAAGCTGCACGGTACTGTTTAGGCTATGCTAAGCAAGCCTGTACTGACACAGGGACTGTGGCAAGCTGGTCTTATAATCAGCCTCACTGAAAAAGCAAGACAGGGTCTGAATATTTGTATCTAGTTACTTTATTGGACAACAGCGGCACTTAGAGGACTTTCCAAGAACCAAACTAGATTTTAAAATTCTAATAGAAACAATACATTCAATGACAGACGGTTGGAAATTCTTTTTTTTCTAGATAGATAGATAGATAGATAGATAGATAGATAGATAGATAGATAGATAGATAGATAGATAGACAGATACTTTTTTCTTACTTTTTGGAAGACTTTATTTAACAATTAAATATAATACAGAAAAACAATGTTTTAAAAACTAGGTGTAACCATGAAAACATACTTCAGATCCACCCAAAGTGAAAATAAGTTACATAAAACACTATCGACACTGCAGTACATAGAGGTCACATTACAGGTGCTCCTCCAGTTCACCATCCTTAACAGGACACATTGTTTACACACCAGGTCTGTTCTAACATTTCTACATTAGGCATTGCTTTATAGAAATTAAAATCCAGTTTAGCCCGTGTTAAAACAAGCATTCTAAAAATGACGATACGATCATTATTTAAAAAGCCATTTATTTTGTTTTGCCTGCTCTTTAAAATTGCTAGCTTGGCCTGTCGAATAATAAAATTCACTAGCTGGATTGAGTACTTTCTCTTTTTGCAATAATTAAATCCAAAAGAAAAAAAAACACCTCAGAGTAAAGAAAACCCAATCCAACAAGCTATCCCTTCAGAGCAGCAAACAAAGGTTTTAATCTGGTGCAGTATACAAAAGAAAATGGTAAACAGTTTCCCTCTGTGAGCAGAATGGACAGAAGTCTGTCACCCCTGGGGTTTATGACGCTCACAAAGGAGTTAACGCCAATGATGGCATGCAAGATTATCCACTGCAGATCCCCCAATCTTATTGACACTGGTGGCGTATACAGGGTTCTCCAAGCTGGCGCTATCAGTCCCGCCACCCCCAGCCTCTCTCTCTCTCTCCAGTGTCCACAGTCCACAAAAAAATACTGTAACCTTGGACAGTGTGAATAGCAATGGAATATGGTTTCTCTCCTAAGACCGAAAATACGCTTATCAGAAACCCCTTGCTAAATAACAGTAAGAAAATAGTTAGTGGCCTTAACAGTATGTAAAACTCTCCACTATAAGTTCTGCAGTGGTGGCTTTATACGGAGATCCCAGCCTGGAACCAACGCCTCATCCACAATATATACTTATTTTAAATTAATACAAATGCAAAATAGCTTTTTATGACTATATAATAACATAATATGTTGTTATTTTGTCTTTAGCTTTTTCAAGTATCTCTTGCATTGCTAAACTAAGATAAATTTGACAATTGACACATTCCCTTTTATTATAGAATCCAGCAGCAGTCTAATCCATTTTTATGAAGATCAAACTGTACTTTATGAATACAAGCAAACTTTTGAAAACGTGTCTTTTACACACACACACACACACACACACACACACACACACACACACACACAACGTTGTGAATACGTCCTTGTAAATTAAATCAGTTAGCATGAGCCTAATCTACCATATGAATATTCTCACTTTTTAATGCCAGTGCTTCTGCGTGCCGGGTAGATCGTCTCATCCCCTCTTTCAGCACCTGGACAGCTCCTTCTTCCTTGCTATTACTATTAAACTGATGGAAATTCGTAAAAGGAAAATCCAGGCAAAGTGGTGGTCCGGAGTAAAGAGAAAACATGCTTTTAATTTAATACCAAGCAGACGGCGATGTTTGCCTGATCACATCATTATTTGGAACAACTTCTATCTTTCCATGTGCTTTCCATGGGCCAGAACCAGTCTGGTACCGGATGAAAATGAGGTTGAAAGGAGCCAGTGTACCAACATGTGTATAATAATAATAATAATAATAATAATAATAATAATAATAATAATAATAATAATAATAATAATAATAATAAGTTCTCATTTCCCCAAATCACTTTTTTTATTACTACGTTATCACTAAAGCGACAGAATAAAAAAAGTATACAGACTGGACCACGTTGCCCATATTTACCCTATTAACTGGAAGTCCAGCTACAGCCAAGAGGGATATATTTATGATCTAGCACGAGCACCAAGCGAATCCACTGCATACAGTCATACTTCATCACAGCACATTGAATACATTGCACTGATAATACGTTGCTTAAATGTTTTCATGCTTACCTGGAGATAGACTTGTCCGCTATTCGAATCGGGTGCGTCGTGACCATACAACATTGTGTTAAAGTCCCCTGGATTGTTGAGATTAGCCCGTGCATCTTTTTCATTGTAAGGTCTGATATACTTAAATTCGCTCTTCCCTGAATCTGTAGTCAGACAGACCTCATAACTGTATCTTTGTTGTAGGGTGCCTGTCCCAACGTCAGCATAGTTTGGTGGAAGATATGAAGTGGGAAGAGCAGGGTCATTTCCATTTGACGTTTCAAACAAGAATCTAGAATGTCTCGTTTTGCAAAATTTGAAGGAAATTAGAACAATTATTGAAAGCAAGAATAGTGAAGAAACAGCAGACAGAGCAATAACTAAATATAAAGTCAAGATTTTATTGGGGCTGGTTTCGACGGGATCTTTGAACTCCGAAAGGTCTGGTAATCTGTCTGAAATGATTACATTCAGCGTAACCGTAGCCGAATAAGAAGTCTGCCCGTTCTCTTTTACTAATACAACCAATCTTTGTTTCAGAATATCTTTTTCTAAAACGTCTCGTGTAGCCCTCAGTTCCCCATTGTGAACACCTATGCTGAATAATCCTTGTTCTGTTGCTTTTGTCAGGTGATAGGAAAGCCATGCATTCTGTCCAGAGTCCGCGATAAAAGCTACAACCTTTGTCACCAGGTAACCAGCTTTAGCTGACTGTGGCAACATTTCAAAGATCATCAAGCCGTCGCTTTGAACCGGATACAGAATCTGAGGTGCATTGTCGTTCTGGTCTACAACAAACACTTTCACAGTTACGTTGCTGCTAAGTGGCGGGGACCCACCGTCTTGTGCTTTGACATGCATTTCAAAATCTCTAAAATCCTCATAATCAAATGAGCGCAATGCAAATATATCGCCACTGTCCGAGTTGATGGAGACGTACGATGATTAAGGTTTTCCTTGGATATCGTCTCCATAGATGGAATACGTAACGCGAGCGTTTTGACCTGAGTCCAAATCTTGTGCTTTCAGAGTCACGATTCGTGTTCCGTGTGCATTGTTTTCTGTTAAGTATGCAGAGTATGATGCCTGCTCAAAAGTAGCCTGGTTGTCATTAACATCTGAAACGGACACCCGTATGGCTTGAGTGCTAGACAGAGGAGGGGATCCCTCATCGGTTGCAGTGATGGTTATATTGTACTCTGAATCTCTTTCTCTGTCTAATGCATTATTAGTGATCACATTATAATAGTTCATATCTGATAAAGTAAGTTTAAAAGGGAGATTGTCTGTGATGGAACACCGAACTTTACCATTTTTATCAGAATCTTTGTCATGGATGCTTTCATTCACAAACAAAAATCCCGGTATTCAAATCCAACTGGCAATACTGTCTCCCCCCTTCTGAAACAACACGGGCATTCCGAGCAGTGACCTGTTTAACATGTAATCTCAAATCAAGAGCAACATTTCCAACAAATGATCCGCGTTTCATTTCCTCTGGAATAGAATATCGTAGCATTCCAAAACCCGTATGCGTAAAAGACAGAACAAAGATTAAGCATTGTACGTGCCTTTTGTGTGTCCATTTCCCTTTTGCCGCAGCAGATTTTGTCCGACAGAAGAAAAAAAATCCATTATTCTTGTCTTTTACACTGCTAAAATATCCTTTATACATCCAGTGTCATAAAAAATGCAGCGGGTTTCAGCATGTAACCAAGCGAAGCAAAACTGTACTATTCTCTGTATCCAAACCGTGTCTTCACTGACACATGGACTTCATTCCCTGTTCTCTCAGATTGCTGTGCACTGCGTTATAGCTGCACAGTGAAACATTCTTATTAGTATCGCCTTACTAGACAACAGCGACGTTAAGAGTCAAAGACAGAAACTACAAAATGTCTTTAAAAAATTGGTAATAGTGTATAAATTAATAGAGCAATACAATAAAACATCTATTTTAACTAGGCTTTGAACTAAGCCTTCTACAAACAAACCCCCAGTATTCAGATTCAGCAGTACTGCACTCCCTTCTGAAACAACACGGCCATTGCGAGCTGCCAGATAGCATCTAATCTCAAATCAGTTGCAATGTTTCCAACAAATGACCCGTGTATCATTTCTTCTGGGATAGAATATCTCAGCATTCCGAAAACGATATCAAAGACAGACCAAATAAACACCAATACCATTAATATACAGTATCATTAATATATTTAAAATATATGTTAACATCATAGGGATAGTGTGCATATACTCTCACAACCCAAATATTCCTACTATCTGCTATATTCTGTGATACATATGTTGAGTATTTTTTTTATTTGCCACGTAAACGCAGTTGAAACTTGATTTAAAAACTTTCAGCACCAGTGTTTTACAACTGTTGTCACAAAGCATAACAAAACTAGAATTAAGCGACCCATGTAATTAGTTTAAGGATTCCAGTTATTTTGTTAGCACTGGAGTAACATTAATGAAACCATGACAATCAACCATAAGAATGAATGTCAACCCAAAAAGTGTCGACATGTAGATAATTTTAAGTAGGGCATATGGTAAATATTATATTTGTAAATGTATTTGAATAAGGTAATAAAACATTCACAGACATTTAAGCATAAAAAAACAGAATAGTGCTTACCTGGATGATGTCGTTTTCTTTATTCAAATCGTGTCCATCGGTATCATAGAGCATTGTGTCAAAATTGTGTGGGTCATTTATATTATTTCTTGAAGCGTTTTCAGTGCAGGGTCTGATATACTTAAACTCGTTTTTCCCCGAGTCCGTTGTTAGACAAACCTCATATCGTTGCTGAAGGGTACCAGTGCCTCCAACCTCTGCATAGTTTGGTGGGAAATAAGAGCTGGGGAGTGCTGGGTAACTTACACCTCTAGTTTCAAGCACAAATCTTGAATGTTTGATTTTGCAGAATTTGAGGGACACTAAAGCAATTATGGACACCAGGAAGAGGGATGAAACGGCAGCTAATGAAATTACCAAATACAAAGTCAAGTTTGTGTTTTGATCGACTTCATCAGAAAAGTCTTTAAACTCCGATATCTCAGGCATGCTGTCTGAAATAACTACATGCAGCGTAACAGTTGCTGTGTTTGAGGGTTGCCCATTGTCTTTTACAAAGATGACTAATTTATGTTTCAGGGCTTCTTTGTCTGTAACATCTCGTAAAGTCTTAATTTCCCCATTGTGAAGCCCTATGCTGAACAGCCCTGGTTCCATTGCTTTACTTAGCTGGTATGAAAGCCACGCGTTCTGGCCTGAGTCTGCGTCCACAGCCACCACCTTGGTCACAAGATAACCTGCTTTTGCTGATTGAGGCAGCATTTCAAACTTCACTGAGCCGTCACTTTTTGGGTATAGAACACGAGGGAAGTTGTCGTTCTGGTCTACAATAAACACTTTCACAGTGGCATTGCTGGTAAGCGGTGGGGATCCTCCATCCCGAGCTTTGACGTGTATTTCAAACTCTCTAAACTCCTCGTAATCAAATGGTCGCAATGCAAATATTGCGCCGTTTTCTGAATTTATAGAGACATAAGATGACAAGGGTTTGCCTTGAACATTATCGCCGTACAGGCAATACGAAACATGAGCATTTTGGCCTTTATCGAAATCTGTTGCTTTTACAGAAATAATTTGTTTTCCTTGGACATTGTTTTCCATCACATAGGTGGTATATAATGTTTTCTCAAACGTGGGTGGGCAATCATTAACATCAGAAATGATGACATTTATATATTTTTTGCTGGATAGGGGCGGGGTCCCTTCGTCTGATGCCATTATGGTTATGTTATACTCCGAATGTTTTTCTCGATCTAATACACTATTCGTTAGCAGTTTGTAGTTTTTGCCAGCTGTGATAAGTTTAAAGGGTACATTTTCTGAGATAGAGCAGCTGACTCTCCCATTAGCCGCTGAATCGTCGTCATGAACATTTATTAGTGCTACCACAGTACCGGGCAAGGAATCTTCAGGTACAGAACTGGACAACGATTTTAAAGATATTACAGGTGGGTTGTCGTTTACATCTAGAATTTCAATGAACACTTTGCAGTATGAAACTAGGCTTCCGCTGTCTTTTGCTTGTATACCAATATCATAACCCTTTTCCCTTTCAAAATCTACTCGTCCAATTGTTATTACATCACCAGTAGCGGGGTCTATAGTAAACAGTCCACGAGCTTCATCAGAAATGTGATTAAAGGAGTAAGTTACTTTGCCAAATGAACCTTCATCAATGTCAGTTGCATTTACTGTGAGTATTAAAGTACCATTTGGAGAATTTTCAACTAGTGTGGTTTTGTATGTAGCTTGACCAAATACAGGGGAGTTATCATTGGCATCTATCACGATGACATGTATATTTATAGTTCCAGATCTACGTGGAATTCCCCCATCAACAGCACTCAGTATTAATAAAAGTTCATTCTGCTGCTCTCGGTCCAGAGGCTTTTGTAGCACTAGTTCACAATAGCTAATTTCATGAGCACGTGCTTGTATATCTAATATAAAATGTTCATTCTGACTGAGTTCATATGTTTGCAGGGAATTTGAGCCTATATCCGAATCATGGGCGCTCTCTAGTGGAAAGCGTGCTCCGGGCATAGTTGACTCCCCTATTTCTAATCGAATTTCATTTTTTCGAAAAGAAGGCGCATTATCGTTTATATCCCGAATTTCCACTAAAACGTCATAAAACATAAAAGGATCAACCAGTACAACTTGAAACTCCAATGCGCATTCGGTGATCTGACCACAGAGCTCTTCTCTATCAATTCTTTCATTTACAAACAAAACGCCAGTATTTATACTCAATTCACAATATTCTACGTTCCCTTCTTGAACAACACGAGCATTTCGAGTTGCAAGTTCCTGTGTGTTTAATCTCAAATCAAGAGCAACATTTCCAACAAATGATCCGTGTTTCATTTCCTCTGGAATAGAATATCGTAGCATTCCACAAACTGTATCTATGAGAGACAGAATAAAGATGAAGGATTGTACCTGCCTTTTTAGTGTCCATTGTGCCCTTTCCGCAGCTATATCCATCCCTATGCAGCGCAAAAAGTGTATTACTGTTCACGAAATAGTATGTATATCCAGTTACTATATGTTATAGATAAATACTCCAAAACAGGTTTCAGAAACGGGTAATCCAAACCAGTGTGTGCAACACAAAATCCGTCTACAGTGCTGTGTGCACTGTGGTAAACTGCTATTTCAGTCTGTCTCACACTGCGCAATAGAAACTGAGGATCTGAGGGATGTTTGCAAGCTATTTATTACCTTACTGGACAACAGCGGCACTCACAGTCTATTCCAATAATTACACGATTGCTTTTATTGCAAGTACCATTATATTACATTGACTTACTATTCTTCTATATATGTAATTTTGTTGTGTAATTGTTCAGTTACATTTAATAACTGAATATCATTGTAGAGACATCGCAATGTATAGTAAAGCAGAGTAAAAGCAGAGTAAAGTTTAAGCCAGCATGGTAAATAGCAAGGTAAAGCAGTGGAAAAAAAACCTTGATAAACCACGATAAAACATTTATAAATCGCAAAAAGAAAGCATAACTGACTGGAGACCTCAAGCCCCTTCTCCATGATGCCAGTGTCCTGTTCATGCAACAATGTCCCAGAGCTCTTTTTACTGCTGGCGTTTTGATTCAGGTGCCCTTGAATGTAAAGCTCAAGGAAACTCAGCTCTTCTTTTCTAAAGTCGCTTGCTAAACAGAACTCGTAGCTGTATATTTGGCGACCCTCTGCCCCGGCATAACTGGGTGATGCATATGAACCGGGGATTGCAGGAAGTGTCGCACTTGCCAGGTCAAACAACCCAAAGTGCGTGGTCTGGCAGAACTTTAAAGAGACCATCAATACCACTGAAAGCAGAAAAAGAGATGACACTGAAGCCGGTGCTATAATTAAATAGAATGTGAAGTCCGTTCTGTGTTCTGATTCCTCAGAAAAAAATGCATTTCTGACAAAGCACCGGGCAAGTTGTTTGAAACCGCAACATTAAAGATTACCGAGGCAGACAGAGGCGGTTGTCCGTTGTCCATTACTAGGACAACCAACCTTTGTTTTATGACGTCTTTGTCAAGAATGTGACGTACTGTCTTAACTTCTCCGTTGTGAACTCCAACAGTGAAAAGCCCCGGTTCTGTTGCCTTCAACAACTGATACGTAAGCCACGAATTCTGCCCCGAGTCAGCATCGACAGCTACAACCTTGTTGACGAGACACTGCAGCTGCGGAACGGGGCTCTATTTCTGTCACTGAAGAGCCATCCTCTTGCACTGGATACAACACCTTTGAGGCATTGTCGTTCTGGTCTTGTATAAAAATGTTCAAGGTCGCATTACTGCTTAGAGGCGGAGAACCACGATCTTGTGCTTTAACTTGAATTTGTAATTCTTTTAGCTTCTCGTAATCGAAAGATTGCACTGATGATACAGGCATTCCTTGATAATGAGTATCTACCAGAGAGTAGGAGAGGTGTGCATTTTCACACGAGTCTGGGTCATTACAGATGCAGTGAATAATGACCTTTCAAATGTTGGAGAGTTGTCATTGATATCCGAAATTTCCAGAAAAATTGTTTTGTTATTGTACAGAGGAGGCGACCCTTTATCAGAAGCAAAAATGGTGATGTTGTACTCTGGTGTTTCTTCACGGTCAAAAGGGCGATCGGTAAAGTGGATTTTAATTTAAAAGGGAAAGCATGATTAACGACACTACGAACTTGGCCGTTTTCACCTGAATCCAGGTCATGGATGTTCAAAATAGCGATTACAGTTCCAGGCAAAGCTGACTCGCTAATTTCCAACGTCACTGATTGTGCTGGGAAGCTTGGAGCATTGTCATTTATATCCAGAATCTCGACAGCAATGCTGTGGATTTCAAGTGGGGTTTCTAACACAACCTCAAACGGCAGGATGCAGGAAGGCATATGCTTACACAACTCTTCTCTATCTATTTTTTCTTTAATAAGCAAAACACCAGTATCCATATTTATCCGAAAATAGCGGTGTGTTTTTTTTTCAGAAACAACTCGAGCTTTTCGTGTTGACAGTTTTTTAAGATCTAATTTAAGGTCTATAGCAATATTACCCACAAATGATTCTGGTTTAATTTCTTCGGCAACAGAGAAACGTACATGCCCCAAAACAACAGTTATTGTCAAATAAATCGTAATGAAAAAAAAGAATTTGCCGTATAATACCCCAGTGTCCATTTTCTAAGACAGCTTTTACTCGAACAAATTCCAAATATTTCATATTCGCTCCTCCTAATGATCCGCGATTGCTTAAATACACAAAGCAGGCGATGTGATCCAGGTCATTTTACAAGAAAACGCTCAATTCAATCTTTAAATAGATCTGTAAATATCCATATCTCAAACGTAAATGCAGCTGTTTTCCTGCATATACACTGTATTGGGAGTAAGCTCTCTCTCTCTGACTGCTTTTAATATCATACTAAAAGAAGGTACTGATAACTCTGTTTGCTTTTTACCAATACCATCGGGCAACAGCGGCACACAGAGAATAGACCAATAACTGCTACTTCATAGTCATATATTTATTTTAAAATTCGGGCTCATATCAATCTTTTTCTTTTATTTTTTTAAACCATAAACCACAAATGATACAAACGACATCAAAACAGTATTCGGTTATTTAATGTACAATTCTACGCATTACTTTTCTGTTATTATCTGACCAATGATTAGAATATTAAATATACCAGTACAGTACTACTTTTAAGTTTTGCTTTGTTTTGTTTTTTTTAGAAAATTTCAGAACCATATCACGAACGGCGACATAATGTGAGGAGGCTGTGTGGTCCAGTGGTTAAAGAAAAGGGCTTGTAACCATGAGGTCGCCGGTTCAAATCCCACTTCAACCACTGACTCATTGTGTGACTCTGAGCAAGTCACTTAACCTCCTTGTGCTCCGTCTTTCGGGTGAGATGTAATTGTAAGTGACTTTGCAGCTGATGCATAGATCACACACCCTAGTCTCTGTAAGTCGCCTTGGATAAAGGCGTCTGCTAAAATGAACATATATGACAGCTTTAGCAGTTCTGCAGAAATGAACTATGGTTTGTGGAGAGCTTGCGTCATTTAAAAACAGGGGTGTTATATCACAAGCAACGTTCTCTGTAGGATACGCCACTCTCCGAACTGACTGTACACACATTGAATCGCTGGTATCCAAAACAGTACGAAACACGGTAATCTGAGATTCAATTCTAAATTCATGTTAAACATACACAATGCCAATGCTATTCTATTGCTATTCTTCACCTATTTACGCATTTATTTATTTATTTATTTATTAAACGTACAATATATTATTCCAAGTGTAAACAGCAATAACTACAATAAAGTTAAACAAGCCTCATCTGACAGGATACTTCTGTTGATTTATCCATATTTTCCGCCGGGAAGTTGGGAAAGTTTCCAAGTATTTTTATATTGTGGTCAAGTGGTAATGTTTATTCACTATAAGGCCTAATAAACTCGAAGTCGCTGGTGCTGGGACCTGCAGTTAAGCACGCGTCATAGTTGTAGGAGTGACGGGTGGTAACGGTGCCCTCAACCTCCTCGTAGTTCGGCGGGAAATATGAGATGGGAATAGCATTTGGACCATCAAACAACGATCTGGATTTTCTTACGCGGCAAAACCTAACGGCAATAATTAGAATAATGAAGACTAAACATAAGAAGGAAAGTGCTGCTATGGAGATTACCAAGTACGCTGTCGAGTTTGTATTCGTACCTGCTTGTTTAGATTGATCTTTGATCTCTGATATATCTTCTGACACGTTGTCTGAAACTAGTAAATGAACAGTGGAAGTTGCTCAGTAATAGGGTTGTCCGTTGTCCTTGACCAAATTGATCAGTCTTTGTTGAATCGCATCTACCTCAGATATATCATGCAATGCCCTTATTTCTCCACTGTGGAGACCGATGGTAAAAAGTCATGGATCAGTAGCTTTAAGCATCTGGTATGACAACGACACGTTCTGTCCAGCGTCTGCATCAACAGCTAGAAACCAGATTACCTTTGTGGACAGATTTGGCCATCACCTCGGTCATGGAAGAGCTATCTGACTGCCCAGAGTACAGAATTTGCGGAGAGTTGTCGTTTTGTTCTGTTATGAAGTTATTCACAGTCATGTTGCTACTAAGTGGAGGTGAACCGCTGTCTTTAGCAAGAACATGAAACTGGAAATGCCGTAACTGTTCGTAATCAAAAGAGCGCACTGCTTAATACAATTCTGCACTGTTAAAAATATATAGAGAACAAAAAGTTATGTTGATTGGCTTGTTGCCTGTAGCAAATTCCACATTTCAGCACCAAAGTTGTGGACAGCAACACAGGGCATTGTTGCACTCAGGGCCTTATGTGAAGCTATGGAACTTCAAAAGGCACGTTTTCAGGGTAACAAGAAGAAGAAGAAGAAGAAGAAGAAGAAGAAGAAGAAGAAGAAGAAGAAGAAGACAGTATAAAGTAACAATTAACGAATCAAAACGATCATTTAATTACCCCTTACTTCAACTCAATTGTTCCTTGGAAGTCTACTCAGAAAATCTCACTTTGCATCAAAATAGGCCACTTTAAAACAAAATTCATACCAGCTACTCTATACGTGTATCTCTATAAACGAAAAGTTCAATATAACACCATAGATACTACGAATAAGGGCAACTAAAAGAAAACGGTTTGATGCGTCATGTGTTTTCGCTATCCACTTTCGTCTGTACTCGTCAACTAATTTTCATAATATTATAAATCTGCATGAACATGTAGGTTACTTCACTGTCTGCAACCCATAAACATGGTGTAGTTTAATTAGAATCAGAAACATGCAATCTAAGCAAACACCTCTCTGAAAGTATAACGTCCCACACAGATACGCATTCACCAGAACAATAAAATACACAAGAGTAAGCACTGTCTGTTTTTACGAACAATAGCACATGCACTTGCATAATAATTAACATATACATGATTTAAACCACGTTACATAAACAACCAACAATCCATTCTTATGTAACTGAATAAATAGATAACCCTAAGACAAACTAAAAAAAGTAAGTGTAATTCTTAATAATCTCGTATCATTAACAGTCACACAGTATTTAAGAAAGTTATCAAAAGACTCACCTGACAGGCCGCTTCTGTTCCTCTATCCGTATTTTCATCTGAGAAGTTTGCAAGTATTTTTGTATTGTGGTCAAGTGGTAATGTTTGTTCACAGTAAGGCCTAACAAACTTGAAGTCGTTGGTGCTGGAACCTGCTGTCAAGCACACGTCATAGTTGTATGATTGACGGAGAGTACCAGAGCCCTCAACCTCTGCGTAGTTCGGGGGGAAATATGATCGAGGAATAGCATTTGGACCATCAAACAACAACCTGGATTTTCTTTTTCGCCAAAACCTGACAGCCAAAATAATAATTATGAAGACTAAAAATAGGAAGGACACCGCAGCTAAAGAGATTACTAAGTACGCTGTCAGGTTTGTTGTAGTTCCTGTTTGCTTAGAGAGATCTTTGAATTTATATACATCTTTTGACATATTGTCTGAAACTAATAAATTAACAGTACATGTTGCTGAGTAAGAGGGTTGACCGTTGTCCTTGACAAAGATGATCAGTCTTTGTTGAATCGCATCTACCTCAGATATATCACGCAATGCCCTTATTTCTCCACTGTGGAGACAGATGGTGAAAAGTCCTGGATCAGTAGCTTTTAGCATTTGGTATGACAACCACGCGTTCTGTCCAGAGTCTGCATCGACAGCTACTACCTTTGAAACCAGATAACCTTTATGGACAGATTTGGGCATCACCTCGGTCATGAAAGAGCTCTCCGATTGACCTGGGTACAGTATTTGCGGAGAGTTGTCGTTTTGATCTGTTATGAAGATATTCACGGTCACGTTGCTACTAAGTGGAGGTGAACCGCTGTCTTTAGCAAGAACATGAAACTGGAAATGCCGAAACTGTTCGTAATCAAAAGAACGCACTGCGTGAATCGTCCCACTGTCTGGGTTAATGGATATGCACGAGGACAAGGGAATCCCATGGACATCGCTGGACAGTAAGGAATATGAAACAGTGCCGTTTTGTTTCCAGTCTGGGTCTCTTGCCAGAACAGAGCAAATGGGCGACCCAGGTGTGTTATTTTCCATAACATATGTACTGTAAGATGACTGATTAAATATTGGCGAATTGTCATTTATATCCGAAATTGTAAATTGTATGTTTGAACTGGAGGAGAGAGTTGGGAACCCTTTATCTGTGGCAGTAATGGTTATATTGAATTCAGACACTTCTTCGCGGTCTAGAGCAGTCTTTGTTTCCAGAGAGTAATAGTTTCTGATTGAAGATCGTAATTTGAAAGGGACGTCTTCTGAAATGAAACAAAGAACCTTACTGTTCTCTCCCGAATCTTGATCCTGGACATTTATAATAGCTACTTCAGTTCCCGGTGGAGAGTTTTCTGGGATAGGGTTAAATAGAGATTTCATAGTTATCACTGGGGCATTATCGTTTATATCAGTAATCTCAACAAGCACTTTGCAATGCCCAGCCAGGCCAGCTCCGTCTTTTGCTTGAACTTCGATTTCGTGGTATGTAGCTTCTTCAAAGTCAATTTCCCCTACAACTTTGATGTTTCCTGTTCTGGGGTCTATGCTAAATAATGGCCTGGCTTTCTCAGAAATATGACTGAATTCAAATGTTACTTCTCCGTTTGCTCCCTCGTCTTTATCAGTCGCGCTCACTGTAACTACTAATGTGTCTGGTGGAGAATTTTCTGTAAGTCTCACTTTGTAAAGTGTTTCAGAAAATAAAGGAACGTTATCGTTGGCATCCAGAACAGTAATATCAATTAAGACCGTTCCAGATTTCTGTGGTGTTCCCCCATCAATCGCTGTCAGTAATAAAGAATGCTGTTGCTGCATTTCTCGATCCAAATCATTTTCTAGAACAATCTCCCCATATTTACCTCGTTCACTACTAGTGTAAACATGTAAAAGAAAATGTTCATTAGAAGCAAGCATGTAGTTTTGCACCGAGTTAATTCCAATATCTGGGTCGTGTGCCCGGTCTAGTGGGAATCGAGCTCCCTTATTTGCTGACTCGCGTATTTCCAATTTTATAACATCCTTTGGAAAACTGGGAGCATTGTCGTTTATATCTTCAATATTTAATGCAACATTGTGTAACTCCAAGGGATTTTCAAGAACAAACTCAACATGTAAAACACAGGAAGACGTTGATCCGCAAAGCTCTTCTCTGTCTATCCTTTCCTGAACAATGAAATCACCAGTATCTAGATTAATGTCGCAGTAGCGTCTGCTTCCTTGAAAATCTATACGGGCCCTGCGTGCTGCCAGTTTTTTAATATCTAATCCCAAATCATTTGCTAAACTCCCAATCACAGATCCTCGTTTCATTTCTTCAGGAATAGAATAACTAATTTCTCCAATAACCACTGGTATCACTGATAGGAATAAAACAAAAGAATGTACTTGCCATTCAGTAGGGCAGCATTTGTATCCCACAGCCATTTTCACCACTTGATAACAGGTTATGCGCGATAATCCGATATATTTTTTTATTCATCAGCTGTTTAAATGTAAGTCCAATAGATCTTCGCTAATCACAGTTTTTACAAGCAGTATCACAATACGTTGAAGCCTCTTGATGTCTACAGAGGTTTCTTGGATATGTGACGCTGTTGTAGCCTGTCTTTGTACACTGTGGCAGTGGGAGGGTTGTTGATCTCTCGGCTCCTTGTTGGTGAATAGCGACACACTGAGTATTTACAGAAAACTACACTCAGCTAAAACAAAAATACCTATCAGTCCCACAATATGTCAATATTTAGTTTTTTTTGTTCTATTATGTACCTAAATACGCACAATTCCCACCGATATCAGAATGGCAGTCATATACAGTATATATTTCCTGAAACAGTTGTGTACTTTAATGTAATATATATCTTACCTTGATCATTTTCTTTAAAAAAAAACACACCAAAAAAAACCACAAAAATATTATATCCGTTTTCTCTTATGGGGATAGATTTATATTCTGATTGGTTAAACACTGGAGGATTGTTATTTGCATCAAGGACGATGATGGTTATTTTCACTTTCAGATCTTTTGGAAACCCCGCCATTAACAGCTGTTAATATTAAACTACGTGATCGGTGCCTTTCTCGATCCCGTTCCTTATGAAGTACAAGGCGTGCATTCTTAGTACCATCACTGATTTTCTGAACATCCAGAATAAAGTATTCATTTTTATTCAGATAATACGTTTGAAGATAATTGTTACCTTGGTCTGGGTCTTGAGCATTTTCTAAAAAAATCAACGGGCTCTGTCATTTGATTCAATTGTCTCTAGCAATAGTTCTCAATTCTTTCATTGACATATATTGTTCCATCTCTTATAGTTAGCTTTAAATACGGGTTCCTGTTCTCAAAGGCAAGGCGTACATATCGATCTGAGATCTGATAACAATAAACTCGTTTTCGAGTTCCTCTGGAATGGAATACTGTACCCGTACCCCAACTGCCCCTAGTACAAATAATAAAGCAAAAAGAAACAATACTTGCCGGTTGGATAAAAAGCATCCTGTGTGTGCATTTCCCATTCTTCCAAGCAGCAATTGTCCGTAAATAGAGTTAGGGTTTCAAGAACGTGTGTATTAATACCAATACCAGCGTATATGCAATTGCGAATTCCGAGTAATACCCCTCAACAATTGTAGTAGTCCTTTCGAAAAAAGATCCAGACGCTTTCATTTGTAGTTCCGGTCACCACAAATACACTGTTCTGAATGTATCCTTCATGCGGTTTAGCATAATGGATGGATCAAAGTATAGTAAGGTAAAAATCAGCACCTCAGTGGTGAACAGCGACATCAATTGCTTTGCCCAATAGATGCACTTTATTCAAAAGCCTAAACAGGACTTGTCTTAAGTTAACGTGCCCATAATTCAGGTCACACTTTCTTCGTATAGAGTATGGCAAAACAAAAGGGAGCTGTGCTTACCACAGCATCTAAACAGAGGCCTTGGTTGAAAGCCAAATCTCTGCTGGTTAAATAATAATAATAATAATAATAATAATAATAATAATAATAATAATAATAATAATAATAATAATAATACAACTCATTACAACATTTAAAATATAATCTTTATTGTTAATTTAGACATCTCTCGGTGAATGTACTGTATGTGTGGCATTTAAATGAATGTATGTGTGGTATTTAAATGGAACTCACAAATGCGAATAGGAATGTATACAGTTAAAATGTGCAAATACCATTCAATCTTGATCACCTGTTACAATTTGAACTGCCCCAGGTCAAATGTACATCATTGCCGATAACATCTGAATTCAATGCAGTTTTGCGCAGGAGACTGGATTCCTTCCAGCTTTGCGATCTGATGGCAGTCATTATTACCATTATGAGGAGAAAAATAACAAATAACAATTCCTTTAAGCCAATAAATAAATACATAAATACATAAATACATACATACATAAATACATAAATACATAAATACATAAATAAATAAATAAATAAATAAATAAATAAATAATCAAACCTGTAGTTATTGGTTCTGTGTTGCAATATTTAAAGTAATCAATGCTGTCTCGATTATGCAGTTGAAGTCAGAGAGATCCCTAATCCCAAACCAGTTAACGGTGACTTAGTCTACTGTTCACGGTCCAAAGGCTTTTCAAGGATCTTCTCCCATTCAGAACAAACTGATCACTTGACGTGAGCTCATTGACAGTATTGATGGATGTTATTTCATAGAATCTACAATATATTGCATTTGGTTTCCTGGAAAACGGGAGAATTGCCCATAAAAAATCGTTTCGACCTCACTGCATAAGCAATTTCCAGGACAGCTTCGAGAAAAAAACTAAAAAAAAACCCGCTCACCTCGTTTTTAGCCATTCATTGATCATTTCAAATTGATCTGAAGGTATGTTTCCCTGTGTCCAGCGATGATAGTATTTTCGAGACTCGTGTGCTTAACGCTATTCCAAATTAAAGCACCGAGTTCCCGTTCTTCAAGGATGAAGTGACAGACGCGTCCACTGGTATTATCATAATTACAGAACAATAATCCCATTCTGACAATATACACATATATTCCCGCGTTCCACGATATTTCATTCATTTCCAGGATCGCTGAAACGGTGTTGTAGACAGGCACTATGCAGTAATACGAAATGTTTTCTTTGAATTCAAACGTTTTTTTTGCAAAAACTGCTTTCCTCTTTGTAAAGACCTGCCACTGGTTGTATTTCCCTCTAGCTCTTTGCTGTGATGCTGTGAGAGGGGTTTATCATTCATTTCAAGTGATCAATTGTACACAGCGGCACACAGAGTTTGACACATGAATTGCACAGGAATGATACTAAAGCTACACATTTGTGTTTGTCTTAAATAATGGCAATGTAATGCGTACTATCCATACAGAGAAAGCTCCGCAGAAATGCAGACCTAAGTAAGTGCATTTTCTCAATACATCCTGATTTCAATTGTGTTTAGAAAGCTGTTTAAATCAAATTAGGGTAGTTCATAAAATGTGAAAGCAATACACGTTTATCAGTGATTGTATGCAGACCCACCTAAACCTATATGCAGACCCACTCATTAGAGACCTGGTATGATATTCACAAAGAATTACGCCAGTGCTAAGTTTACAGCCGTTTTTTAAATTTGTTTCTATTTAAAACCAAACATTCATGTTACAGCTTCAAAAAAAGATGTGCAGTTTGTTTTTCATTTACCCCACAAAAAAAAAAAAAATTGATTCAGATCTGTGTTGTCTTAAGCACATGTATTAAGGTCAATATTAAAGCAAATATTTGTATTTGATTATTGAAATGGCCTTGTTCTTACGGGAGGGAGACACCAGTTGGGGACAGGTAAAAAGTCAGTTTCCCTTATCTTCTTAATGCGTTAATTACCACAACTCACATCCTCTAGTCAAAGAGTGCTGTGACTTCCATTGCTTACCCAGACCCTCATGTTAATTCCAGAGCTCTCCTCTGTCTGCACCATCTTTAGCTGTGCATATTGTGTATTCCTAACGCTAGTCAGCACCTGCAGTCAGAACAGTATACTCTGGCACTCTCATCACTCATTTATATATATATATATATATATATATATATATATATATATATATATATATATATATATAATATGTATTAACCAATACTAGGACCTATTGTATGAGTATGTTCATTTAACTATAGGAATATTTTCCTTTCAAAACTGAAAGCACTCTGAAAGAGGATGTTTAAGGGTATGCAATCCCAATGTTCAAGTTGTGATTTATCCATGTACACAGTATGTATTCAAAGCTCTGGAAAAGAACAAAGCAATATGTTGACTGCAAGATACTTTCATTTATTTAGATATTTTAGTGAAAATTAATCTTGTTGGTTAACTCTTGATGGTTTAGTCTTGCAGAGTGTGTTTCCTCACCACAGACACCAACTCGCTCACTGTGAATCTTAGCAGCAGTCTTCTTAAAAAAAAAAAAAAAAAAAAATGATACCTCATTGCTCCTGCTGTGATCAGAGAAATCTCACTGCACTAGAAGTGCTTATTTAAAAAAAAATGAACATTTTGACCAAGCCTTGTAAATCTTTAATGCAACATTGCACTTTTGTGCGATTATATATATTTCCACTATATTATTATTTATTTATTAGCAGACACCCTTATCCAGGGCGACTTACAATTGTTACAAGATATCACATTGTTTTTACATACAATTACATTATTTTTACACACAATTACCAATTTATACAGTTTTTTTTTTACTGGAGAAATCTAGGTAAAGTAGCTTGCTCAAGGGTACAGCAGCAGTGTCACCCACCTGGGATTAAACCCACGACCCTCCGGTCAGGAGTACAGATCCTTAACCACTACTCCACACTGCTGCCCTTTATTGAACACCAGAATATTATAGTATGTTATAGTGACAATGGGATGTGGCTGTTTTTAGGTTAGCTATTGTGCGGGTTAATACTGTAAGTTTATACTTTGGTTGCTGTAGTTCTATTGGGTATACTGCAGTGCTGTCACAAGAGGATTGACAGAACAAACATGCAACATTTTGTATGAATCATGTGGAAATCCTTTTTTTTCATTTTCAGAAATGTAGCATGTAAAGTCGTTCTTGAATAAATCAACATTGATATCTGTATAAAAATCATGGTATGAGGACTTTTGTGGTTTTGTACAGTTATTGTTTTGTGACAAAGCACCTGTACCCCAAAATCTTGTGAATGAAATGCAGCAGTCTACAGGCAGGCTGCATTCTTGCATTAAAAACATGAAAAAAAAGAATTGTTACCAACCTGCAAACCTCCAATTTGTATTGCTTAGTCAAGCACCAAACAATGAAATTGATTAGATTAAGCAACACTGCTTATTTATTTTCATTCATTCACCTAAACACATCCTGTCAGGGTTGATCAATGTATCCAACTGAAATGCTCAGCTAAATGGGGAACTCTTAATCAAGTGCAAGGCAACATACAACTTTGTGTCGATATTTAAGAAAGAACATTTATTTGTGATTTATAAACAAAACACATTACCAGTTTCAATACAAAAAAAAATCACTAAATCACTGTTACACTGATGAGTAAGTGTACAAAATAAGATTATATAGTAGCATTGCACTGTCACAGTCAACAGTTTAGTGCCATCTATGGTTAAATACACCAACAAAGGATGGGCGCATGGGCATTCACATACACTAGCATAGAATACATATATTTCAGGGGGTTATCTTTTCATAGGAGCATACATTATTCAATGTCACATAACAGTGTTAGTAAGGTCAGCGTTTATAAGCCTAGCACAAAAAAAGATTTTGCATTTTAGAGCATACACTACAGATTTACATAGAGCTATAAGGTTAAGAGAGTCAGTCTGAGAAACACAAAAGTTTGTGAATCTTATTCGGTGTATAACTGTTTAAGTAGTTCAGCAGAAAAAAAATGCTTTCATCTCAACTGTGATAATTGAAGGTAAAAGAAACAATATTGAAGTGTATCTGTTCTTGTTAATACATGCAACAGCCACTTAGTGATCTGATAGTACTGAGCGGTGATTGGCAGGTGTATGTGGACTCTGAAAAGCAATCTGCTAGTAGCAATAATACTCCCCCACCAGGTATGGTCATACTGTAGTGGTGGGTTGAAATGGAACATAATATAAAATAAAAACGTTCTGGGTCCCCTTACTTTCCAGCCGTTTCATAAATATCATTTCAAATTTAATGATAACATCTATTACATAACCAAACTCTAGACTAAATTCTGTTTTTCTTTTTTGTTTGTTTTTTTCTACCTTACAGTTAACAGCCAAAATCTCACCATGGGAAGAGGAAAAAAGCTCATGTTTGTATGGATTTTGAGCTGAATATATATTTTCAGCAGATCCATTAACCTATAACTTAGTTATGGGTCTTTGAGTAAAATCTTTAATATGACATTCATGTACTTAGCATGGAAGGTTTGGAGTTTGGACAGTGGAAAATAAACTCAATCCTTAAAATGTCAAAGACAGAAATAGGGCCTAATGGTACAGTCATGTTAAAGCTTGGATAAAATTAAGCAATGCAATAATTTGTTTTTATAATTGCCAAAATCATATTCCCAAAAACAAATGTTGGGATCTTTGAAGAAAAATGTTGGGCAGTTAAGAAAGCCTAATTTAAGCCTCCACATGTACACAGCCAGAAGGCAAAGAGTTGTTAACTCAGGAGACTGGATTTCTAAAGCAAAGCCCTATATGATGTAGAAACATTCTGAGCAAAGCATGGGTATCAAGCTTGTCTAGAAAACAGCTAGCAACATTCTTGTATATAACGTGACCCATACAAAATGATGCATTGAATCATTTTTTCAACCATGATAAGGAAATTCATGTTTTCTTTCATTTGGGTACAAATCTCTTTAGTATATATATATTTTTTTTCCATACTTCCCCAAACATTGGTGAAGGGAATTTAGAAACATAAAAGTGGTTACATTAGACAGACAGACATTCAAACTGGGTTAGAAATACAATTTATCAGGATTATAGTGTGCTGGAAAAAAAATAGGTAAAAGCTGTGTTTCCAGGCTTGGCTGTATTCAGTGTCCGTAGCTTTATACTGCATTTGGCCACATTAAAAAAAAAAAAAAAAAGTATTCCAAGCATTTGGCCTCTGCAAATATTACAGCAACAGGACATATTTTCTGTGTAAATCATGCAGATACATTTCTGTCCATCCTGAATACTGCTGTTTTTACCTTCTTAGGCCACCATCAAGCTGAAAGACCTGCATAATCTCAGGTTGCAAAATGTATAAGCATTGCACATTTCTTATTGAAATGCAAGTGCACGTGAAGCCTGCTCGTTTAACTTTTTTTGCCAATCTGATTAGATCCCATAATGAAACATTGAACCATTAAGACAGAGATGCCAACTTCTTTCTAAGGAGAGCCTCCCTTAAACTCCATGTTCACTGGTAAAACGGGTTGTGCAATGCTATGTTAACTCCACTCCTCAAGGTTACTAAGAACAAATAAAATAGAATCTGCAGCCAGTATTTAGCTGGGAGTGCAAATGAACTTAAACCAGTATTTCACAGCGATGTTCTTTTCTGAATTTCATGAAAACTGCAATAGTGTGCCAATGTATAATTCTATGCATCGTTGTGATATTTTAACATTTGATTTTGGAACTACAGTTCTGCTCATCCAGCGTAAAGACATATCTGCTGACCACAGTAAAATCCACTCATGTACAGCTCAGTGGAAACCACTGGTAGGCATTATAAGACTTCGGAAGAAGCACATATTTACAAAGCTTCAGAACATATCTTACTTTTTTCTCAGAAAATGTATATGGCTTTTCCCCCAGATGTTAGTAGATTACATAGGTTGACAAGGGTTATAACAGTTGGTTCTGGGGGTTGTGAAAGGTGGCTGGGGGTGTGGTTGAATATAATTTCAGTGAAAAGCAGGGAGCTCTCTTTGTTAGAATTGGTAACTCTGTTTTAAAAGACCCCTCTTTTAATGGTCGCTATTGTCGTTGTTTCCACCCCCTTTCTCTTTCTTATCAGCTTTCCCCTTCTTCTTCTTCTTTTTCTTTTTGGTCTCCTCCTTCTTTCCAAAGGTGATGAAGTCGCCCTTGCCGTCCACAGCCCCAGCCTGGTCCTGTCGGATAGAGATGATGGCAGGGGAGCCGGGGATGATGAAGTTTTCCGGGACCTCTCCTGGTTTCAGCTGCTGCTGCTGCTGCAGCAGCTGCTGCTGGTTTCCAGGTCCATACTTAAAGGTCCAGCTGTTGCTGTTTATTCCGGCTCCAACGGGAGGGGACACCTCTCCAGCATCAGGCTCTAGAAGAATTAACAACAAAACAATGACATATCATCAAACAAAAAAGAGGTGATGTTCTTACCACAAGTTCCTAATCTCTTTTGATACAAACCGTTTTAACTGTAAAGGATAATTAATTTATATCATCAGTGACGATGAAGGTAGTTATCATTGACCAGCTTGGGAATTGTAACAATTGTAACAAGAACAACATAGACCCAGAATAACCAGCTCCTTTACCAGTAGTACTGTGTCAGGAACCAACACTACAAGTTCCACTCCCTGCTCTAACCAGTGCTGGAGTGTCCAACTGTGATAATATCTCAAAAGGAAGTCTGTGTCTTCACTGGCAATATTCATTAGTAACTAAAAATAACTAGAATGCAATCCTCAGATGAGCCTTAACCCAAATCTGTAACCAAAAGACTACAATATTAGTATATACCTTTTTGATCTATACGTATTCTAACAACACAGCAAAAGCAGCACTCAGAGTGTAATGTTAACATATTTAACAGCTCTGACCTACTTTTCTCTAGATCATGCAAATACAGTAGCCCCAGAAGGAGAAACTGTTATTATCATTATCGGTATTATTATTGTTATTAATTCATCTATATGACTATGTTGTATCTGTTATACAACTGTAAATCATATAACAGCTATTTTTGAAAAGTATGTGCTGTACAGCAATCCTAACTGTAAATAATTCTTTACAATACCAATGGTCAAAATATTTTCAGAAGCTCCCAGTATACTCTTGAAGTGACAAGGCATTTGAAATACAAAGACTACACAAAGTCTATGATGAAATCTGACTTGAAATCTATGAGGAAATATAATTGTTTCACTGTGAACTATGTAATTCAGATACACACCAGGGATGTAACTATGACTCCCATTGCATAGCAGTTTGACCCATTCCTGGTTTTACTATGAATGACACACCTGAGCTTGTTACTTTTACACTGGGGCTAACCAAGCACATATTAAAATCTGAAATGGGTGACACTGCTATGCAATAGAAGTCTTATTTCCATCCGTGCACATGCAAGGTTACTAAAAGCCTGCATGTGGTTAATGGGGGAATATTTGTAGCTGCAAACATTGCCTACACTAATTAATTACAGCTTGACTAAGTTTCAGTTATAACTGACCACACACAAATGCCTTTTCAATCAGAGAACAATTTATTTTTGTCTTTAAACACTAATCAATAAATGTTCTCATGACAGTTCAAAATGATATAATTTTCTCATTTCATATACAGAATGTCCTTTATTTGGAGATGGCGAACTTAAATAAAACAATGGGATTGTGTAAACTCTCAATATTGATTTCCACTACAGTCTTACATCCAAATGATATTTTAAGATAACTATTTATTCTGAAGTGCAAAATAATAACCCTATGGAAGACTAATATCACATTTTTCAACAAAGGACTGAGGTAGTCATATGGGTTAAAGTTCACTGAATAACATGTTTTTTTTTTGTTCCTGTTATGGTTTTACAACGTCTTTCAAGTACAAATGATGCAGCATAACAAAATAAAAAAGCTTATATATATATATTTGTTTCACATATTATGACATATTAATAATGTGCTTTATTCCTAATGAAAAGTATATACATATACTGAAATTTTTCAATACTGTATGTATATATTCTATCACATAGAATAAATGCAAGTTTGGACTCATTTGATTTGATTGCAGTGTGTCATGTTTAGCTATATGAGCCTGTCCACAGGGAGCAGTAACTCCAACCTAAACATCCATGCATGTGGTCCATGCCAGCCTAACAACAGACATTACCACTTTAATTGATTACAATGAACATTTGGAATTGAGATTTTCATAGTCCACCATCTAGTTGAAACATACTCTCATTTAGTGTCTTTTTTTCATATTTGCCTCCTCACTCAAAGCATGTTTTATTAGCTGTTAGATAGCAGTTCTATTTCCCATATTTCCCTGTTCTGCTGTGCAACAAGAATCTTACATTTAGTGGCACAATCTCGTTTCGAAACCCCTGCTTCTGCTTTCCATTTAAGGAGTGTCCTCTATAGATAATGAAATAGTTCTGAGCAGATGTGTTTTTTCAGTGAAGGGGGATGTGAATGTGAGCCCTGTGGTGGGTCTCCTTCTATAAAGACACAGTGATTATATCAAATGCTCTCTGGGGCTTTCCTAGAAGGTCAGACCCACCCCTTTCCTTTTAGCTACCACAGAACACACATCATCTCAGAAACAAAGGAATGCTTGGACTTCATTTCCTGCCATTTCAGTTTGACAGAAACATGTGCTGAACTAAGCAAATATTCCCTGCAAATGTGCATCATTAACTGATTAATCAATTAGTCAATCCATGTATAAATCCAATAGCCATGGTATAATCTATTGAATATTCCTCTGATTTAATTAAACATAATTTCATGCAAACCACACAAACACATTCATTTTGTATTGAGCTGCATGATATATCATATAAAGCAGTAGTCAATGATATCTAAATGATATAGTTTTAGATGTCTGAGGGAAGGGTGATTTTAATTTCCTAACATCATTCAGGTTTTGTGATGTGGTTGCATCATTCATTCATCCATTCATTCATTTATGTTAAAGCAGCAACAAATTCATAATCTACCCAGGACAGGCACACCTTGATTTTCACTAAAGGGTTTGTAGATGACTCGGAAGCAAGGTTGAAGAAAAAGAACATTGATGATAGTAATCCTAATCCACCAATAATAAATACCATGCTAAAGAAATTCCACACAGAACACATTTTTAATAACATATTAGCAGCAAGAGTAATCTGTGCCACATGCCCATCTGAGGGGACATTGTTCCCTATTACTCTTGATTTATAAGATGTGAACTAGGAGCCCAATAAGAGCTGGATTATTGCACTGTGATTCTAGTTCTATTGTATATTTGAATTACTGTACATATGTTGCTGTTGCAAACAGAAATTTCTGGTGAAAAGAGATGATACAGTACTTGCACTGAATAAATATATATTTAAAAACATAAATACATTTTAACGAACTATCTGAATACTCGTAGGCTATTCACACTGAATTTAATTAGGCAAATAATTAATTTGATGCATAATTTACAATTTGATAGCAATAGACACATAGCCTAAAACTGGCAGCACAGGTGCTAAAGCAGCATAGTGGAGAGAAATATAAATACTATGCTACATGCGCTGGTGTTTTTTTTTTTTTTTGCCTATGTGAGCACAAGGTCTGGTGCACCAAGCTGTCATGAGTATCTACTGGTGGCTGTGTGACAGCTTCATTTCCATTCCACTGCAGCCTGATACATCATGGATAATTATTGTTATTTAAAAGGTTTGGCTTGCTATCTCTGAAATCACAGTAATATCCAGCACTGGTCTATCCTGGTTTGAGTCTGTAGTGTACTAGCTGATTCACATGTCAAATGACTTAGACTACTGTGTAATTCAACTAAATAATGCAATATAACAATATACTGCTTTGTAAAATGAGTTGAAGACAAGAGAACACACACAAAAAGGAAAGAAAACTATTGACGCCTTACACTGTAGGTATTTAGAAGGAAATGTGCTCCAAGATATCTGATCATGGCTTTGTGTGGCAGTGATATCTGAATAAAAGATTGCGCTGAGCTATGTATTCATATCCTAAAGATGGGAGTTCTTGTGATACTCAGAGCCAGCCTCTGGAGATCAGCTGTACTGCACCTGACCTTTCTGTTCAGCTATGCGTGAAAGATTTTGCACAGCTTTTGACCACCTACTCCATAAACATCTCAGCAAGCTGGCTGATGGCTGTGCAATAAATTAACAGCATTCATACTTAAAATGTTATATGTTATTTAAATATTACATTAATATTTAGAAGATACATTTTCTAATTAATGTATGTAACTTGGATTCCCCAACCTCCCAAGACTGAATCTTCTTATGTTTATATATCAGTATGGGAAGCTACTCAAGTCTTGCAGTTTAGTCAGATGTTTATCATTAGAGGTCTTATTTGACAGGGCCGTTTTAAGGATTTAAACAAATTCTGTTTGGTTAAACAGTGCTTTGCAAAACTGAAAATAAACGTATGACCTGCTCTAAAACAGCTGAAAAATGTTTCATGATCTTCATGAGCGAATATCTTAGTTTCTAGTATATACTGTATATCTACATCACTGCAAAATGGATTCTCGTTGGCATATATTTAAATAGCTGGCAGGCTTCCATTTAAAATCATATGCAATCTAATAACCGCTAAGTAATAATTGTACCCTTTGACTTGGATACAAGGTGTTACCTTCAAGCCAGAATATAAATGCTTGTCACCTCTTGCCTTTTACAAGAACTAAATTCATCACTAAAATAATTACTCATAATGACCTAAAAGCCCAACGCAAAGAGCACAGGCAATAAACTGACACAGCTTTTCTCGAATGATTATCCCATCTTTAAAACATCATCAACGATATTTCAAAAATCATTTGTAAAAACATGTATATACTTCAACATCCTGAGATTATTTGCATTAGTTATTCGATTCTGAATAAAACCATAGGCTACACTTCTTAATCCAATTGGTTCAACAATGACACTGTATAAAAGGTACTTCTGTTGAAACATTTGTTAACTGGGCAAACTAGTTTTACAGTTTTAAACTAGCATTTACCGTGAGGTGTCATAAGTTCAATGTGACAATTACAATTGAGGTGTGTTTTTAGATTATTTCCCATGCATTTTTAAACAGTGTTTTGCCTTTTTAAGCACAATGAATATGAATACATATGAAAAAAAGAAAAAAAAAAAAAAAGAAACATCAATCTATTTTAAAACACAGATAGACTCACCAGGTGTTGCACTGGAGACTGTAGGCCAGTTCTGTACATGTACCACAGGTGCACCTTGCAAAACTGCTGATTCTTCCATAAGCACAGAGCTGAAACAGGAAAACAAAACTATAACACATCTGGTCTTCAGCCCACTATTGTTAAAGCCTGTCTGTAATTTACCATGAATTCACTATACTTTTATTATGCTACCAGGATATGTAATTGTAGGGTTGTAAGGATATAACTGCACTGCAGCAGACAGTCAACAAAAAATGATTAAGCACCAATATTAATTAGCTCAGTATTAGAGAAACCCTTGAGATGGATACAGTTCACGTTCAACAGAAACCACACTCTTACTAGCTGTCTTGATTAGGATTAAAATGTTATAAAATATTCCAGTACATTATGTCATCATACATGTGTAGACAAGTTTATAACTTACAGAGCACTTGGATAAAAGAGGAATTGAGGATTTTGAGTGACGTTATGTGTAGTTACACTTACTGCATTTTGTGTATAAGCCTTTAATTAAGTGTTGATGTTTGAGTTTTCGATTTTGTGGTGCAGAGCAGTTAAAACGGCACTTTCCTGTCAGTTAAATTCCCATTTAGCTTCTAAAAGACCCATCACTCTACAGGGAGCTCCTGCAGGTTTATCCTCATATTCTGCCTTGTTTATATTCCTCTTGGTTATATAACATTAGTATTAGTTTAGTTTACAGCACAATACCAAAATACATTTAAAAATAGCCGAGTTGCGTCACATTGTGAGTGCAGCTATGCTGATCTAAAAATTGGTATTATGCTATCACTGAGCTGGTTGTTACAAGTGAGAAATTGTGGGATGATTCCTCCTTGTTGCCATGGTCACAAACAGGCTCATTATTATATCTGAATTTAGTCAACATATGAAGTCTTTTTTGTTCCAGTTATAAGGCCTCAGAGAAGCAGCATGAGTAATTTAAACTCCAGACGATATAAAGGGCACTAGTGCAAAAAGGAAGTTATGTGTCATTTTGAGAGCGATTAGAAAATATCATAGAGAAGTAATTACAGAATTTGCAAGTACAATGTTCTTTCTGAAATAATAAAGTCATGCCTGGCAATTGCAGAGCAGTGAGAAACTACGCCTCAAGAGTGTTTAAGGTCCTTAGAATCTCCCTTTGTTACTGAGTGGTGTGTAGCAGAACATTGTGAGAGAACACAGGACTCAAGGCTGCTTAATCTGTAAATTTGGGTCACTTGTATCACAAACTGCAAAAAACAAATCCATCTGACTTAGCCAACCATGCACGTTATCCAAGATGTATCTTTTTCATTTACATTTTCAATCCCTAAAGTCTGTCATTGTTGTCCTCCAAGCTAAGGTTATCAAAGTGCCAATTAGTGACAATGTTGGTGGCAGATTTAGTGAGTTTAGAACTTGGTCTATTAGAAGTTGTTCAGGAAAATCAATTGATGTATAATTTATGTTCATTGAAATGATGTGTTTATATCTGTATAATATGCATCTTACTTTAGTTCAACTAAATATTTCACCTCCCTGTAGCTCTGGGTTTTGCATGCAGCTGACCCAGATTTTAATATCAACACATATTCCTGGTAGAATGACATTGATACACAATGTGCCCTTTAAACAAGAATAACAATACCATCATAAAGCCCAGGCCTCTCACTCTAGTCTTTTTGTTCTTAGAGTTACATACGGTGCATGCACAAGGTGAACAGCAGTACTGCACGACTGTATCTTCTGCTAACAGCAAAAAATAGAAACTGCTTACCTTTGCATTCCTGCTCTCAAAGATGCAGAATAGCGCCAGTCTGTATTTGGTTGCCTGGGCTGCAAAAGAAACAGAAAACAATTAGCTGTCATGTTTTAATCTGCCCTTAAAATAATGAGTATCTCTTTAAATAAACATGTGGTATATTATAGAAGTATATTTTAGCATAAAACGACTCATAATACCAGCTATTTCATTATTTGTGGTAGCTGATACAATAGTGAAGTAGGCTTTCTGGATCAACCAGATCCTAGATAAACAATGTATACCAGCTCGGCCTACCTGGACTAGTGGAAGGCATTGCAAATTGAAAATGCATATTGGACCTGATCAGTAATGATTACTGATATGTAATATTTTAGTGCAATTGTGTGTGTACATACATTGTATTTATCATTTAGCTCAAACTAAAGATTTGGAAGAGTTTAATGGAGTTTTGCTTGTCAATTTAATTACTTTACTGATTCCAATGCAATGCTACTTACCTTTTTGGTGACAACACAAATATATCCTATCAAATATTATTCTTTATAACAAACAGATTTGTCTCTGAATTGACTGTTGTAGTGTGAATACATGAATATTCTGAACTGCAGCTCCCTGCCAAGCTAACACAACTGAATAGATGATATTGATTCTACATGGTAGACTACAAGGCTAATGGCATATATATATATATAAAAAAAATATATAAAAAAAATAGTCTGTGTCAAATACCACCATTTATAATCCCTTACAAACCTATAAAGATATTGTAAAAATATTTTGTAATAATAATCATCTTTGTCTGAACACCTGATGAATAGTTTCCTTGCTGCCTCCCTATCAATAGAAACTGTTACTGTAGTTTACATAGTTTTAGGAACTTTGTAACCATTCATTCAACAAACTTAACTGAGAAACCAAGCCCCATCTCTTCCAGGGCCCTGGCTATACCAACATTTAAATCTGCCTGGCAGCAAGATAAGAAATAAAGCCAAAGGGGTTTATCTCAAGCAATTCCTAATGTCAGAGACTAACTGTAATATTACACATGTAAATGACACAAAACAGTTAGTGATGAATGAATGGATAGCTGATAAATACAGATACATCCCATTATTACAATATATTATTAAAACAACTTATGTATTGTACAATTACTGTGGGGTGGGAGATTACTAAATGAAAACAACCAATATATAATATGGTTTGTGCATTTACAGTTTAAAAAAACTCAAACAAAGTGAATCTCTTTAAATAGAATATTTGCACATATATAAAAGGACATTTGATATCTCATGAAGGAGACTGCAACACCTCAGGGGTATTGTCATGAATATGAAGAATGTTTCCAATGTACTGCCAAATCCAAAGTACTGTGCAAAACAAAGCGGACACTCTCTTAATTACTGTGAACAGCCTCACCTCCTTTGAAACACTGTTTCGATTTGAAGCAGAACCCGGGCTCTGCCCACTTTGCCCTGTCAGGTATCTGTCAGATGCTGCAGCGCTGGGTCCAGCTCTAGCTGGGCAGCCAGTATCGTAAAACATAAAAGTGTCACTTCCAGAGCCAGCAGTGAGACAGGCCTTGTAGCAGTAGGTCTGAGACAGGGACCCGTTTCCCTTCACCTCTATAAAATGGGGCTGCACCTTAAAGCCCCGCTCAACTACAAGATTATTGTTGGCCTGTTTGTACATTTCAACACTGTGTCTCTCCCTCGTGCAACCGTGACATAAACAGCAGGTTCCACTGTACCTGTGGCATCGGATGACAGCCAAAACAATTATGGTCAAAAGAAAAACAAAGCAGATTGCGCTCAGAGCAATGATTAAATAGAGTGTCACATCTGTGTAGATTTTAGAGCTTTTTACATGCCTTCTAGGGTCAGGAATAATTCTTGTAACTCTGTCTACAACAACTACGTGTATGGTAGCTGTGGCTGACAGAGATGGCTGTCCACTGTCCTTCACTAGGACTGTTAAATTAAATGACGTGGAATTCTCTTCTCCAATTTTGCGAGTGATCCTGATTTCCCCGGTATGCTGGTTAACTTTAAAAAGGGTTGGATCTGTTGCCTGCAGTAAATGGTAAAATAACCATGCATTTTGGCCAGAATCTGCATCAAGAGCAATCACTTTAGTAACGAGGTGGCCTGCATTTGCTGTTCTAGGAACCATCTCTGTTGAATTTCCTGAAGAGGGGTACAAGACCTGAGGTGCATTGTCATTTTGATCCACAACATACACATAAACTGTAGCAATACTGCTAAGTGGTGGAATACCAGCATCTTGTGCTTTAACTTCAAACTGAAACTCCCTCAGCTTTTCATAGTCAAACGAACGCAGAGCATAGATGATACCAGTGTCTGAGTTGATTGAAACATATGAGGTGACAGGTATGTCCTGAATATTAGCACTGAGGATAGAGTATGATACAATAGCATTTTCATTGACGTCTGGATCAATTGCTTTCACAGTACATAAAGGAGACCCTGGGGCATTGTTCTCATCTATATACACTGAATAGGATGTCTGTTCAAAACGTGGAGGATTGTCATTGACATCTGAAACTTCCACCAGAACAGTTTTCTGCGATGACAAAGTCGGGGTCCCAGAATCAATAGCTGTGAATGTTATATTGTAGGCAGTTGCTTTCTCTCTGTCTAAAAATCCAGCTGTAACTAATGTGTAGTAATTCCTGTAAGATTTTATTTTAAATGGAATGTCTGAAGGTATTTGAAGGGTGACTTGTTTATTTGCACCAGAATCTTTGTCACTCACACTGACCAGAGCCACCACAGTGTCTGGCTTTGCATCCTCACGAACTGGGGTGGAAAGGGAGGATAACACTATCTCAGGGGTATTGTCATTAACATCAATAATTTCCACTATTACTTTGCAATGCACTGCCACTGCAGATGCCCCCTTATCCACGGCTTGCACATAAATCTCATATGAGTTGGTTTCCTCATAATCCACAGTGCCATTAACTCTTATTTCTCCTGTGTTTTGGTCTATGCTAAAAATCTCCCTTACTCTTCCTGGGGTGTAGCTACTGAAAGAATAAAGGAGCTCTCCATTGGAGCCCTCGTCTAAATCGGTCGCATTCAGCTTGATTACCAGCATGCCCCTGGGTGCATTTTCTAACAGTTTAACTTTGTAAACAGACTTATCGAATACCGGGACGTTGTCATTTGAGTCTAACACACGAACTGCAATGGTGGCTGTGCCAGTCCTCGCAGGCATGCCTCCGTCAACGGCTGTTAAAACTAACTGGTGAAGAGACTTCTGCTCACGGTCGAGTGCTTTCTTAAGTACCAGCTCAATAAGTTTGCTGTTCCCCGCGGGGGCGTTTGAGTCCAGGGTGAAATGCTCATTCTGACTGAGCCTGTACATACGGATTGAATTTGAACCCACGTCTGGATCCTGTGCGCCCTCGACTGGGAAACGTGCACCGGGCAAAGCTGATTCAGTGATCTCCAAATGGTATTCGTTTCTGGGGAACCGTGGCGCATTGTCATTCACATCTAATATTTCCACTTCAACATTGTAAACTTCCAATGGGTTTTCCACGACCACCTCAAAATGTAATAAGCACAAGCTGCGGAGTTCACAGAGAGTCTCTCTGTCTATCCTGTCATTAACAAACAAGTTCCCGTTGCTGAGATTAATGTCCAGATACTGCTTGCTGTTGCTAGAGGTTATCTTAACGCTTCCGGTAAGCAGTCTCCCGAGATCTAGCCCCAGGTCTTTCACAATATCCCCAACATACGCCCCCTGTTCCAATTCTTCGAGAATAGAATACCGAATCTGCCCCGTCGCTAGGCCCCAAAAAAACAACAATATACAATAAGCTGGCACATGCTTCGGTCTGCTGCTACATATCCCTGCAGGAGACATTGCTTTCTAAATCAAGCAGGTTAGCAACAACCAAAAAAAAAGCTTCCGTCTTTTTAGCTTGTAATATCTTTCCTCGTTCCACAACATGAAAAGTGCTGCAGTACGTTACCACACCACGTCCTTGTTGACAGAAATATCCTTCTCGAAGTGCCATTATGCTGGTATTTGAGTGAAACATCCATGATGTGTTTTTTCTCTCTCTCATTCGGGTGTGTTTAAATCCACTGATGCTGCCTATCGTTCTCTAACTCTGAGTTTCTACTAGCCTTCCTGCTGCTGAGTCTCTGTGTGTGTGTGTGTGTGTGTGTATGCGGGGGATGGGCGGTGCAGATTGCTGGCTGGCTGGCTGCTTTTCAGCACCTAACAGAAAAAAAAACAGCGACTGCATGACATGCAGCCTAAAGCCTTGCACAAGACACTGAAGAGAATGAAGATGCAATTCATATTTGCAATAAACGACAGCTGCAAATTACTATTTGTAATCTGAGTTTTAGTTTTATATTTCAGACGTGGTATATCAATCGCATGTTAGGAACCTGCAATTCAAATATAATAATTGTTACAATCAAGCAATTCAGTGGCAAACCATGTTTGTCTGCATGTCTTGCAAGCTGTACCACACGTAAGAAGCTTGATATTTTTTGGTGTATGTATGTATATGTGTCACAACACTGACATTGAAATGCACATGACTTTTTTTTTTTTTTTCATTCGGATGAGTAATACCTAAATGAATAAAATATTCCTGGATGCTGACCTGTGATAAAGTGCATGGTTCGTTAATGGGCATGTGCTAACTGTTATAAATCAATAAATGCATTGTAGAAAGCCACTGCATTCTATGTCATATACTACCTAATAATGGTTTTAAAGGTATCCATTAAGATCATGGCTCCTTTTGCTCTGTCTTAAAAGCAGACTAAAAAATAAAACTGTAGGAAATTAAATATGTAGCATACATTCTGTCAAATGGGAATTTGAGTGTGCATCTGAAATTATTATTATTATTATTATTATTATTATTATTATTATTATTATTATTATTATTATTATTATTTCAGCAATCGATGTAGGGGAATCTGAGGTACACTGAAACACATTTGTGCTTTTGAGGTACTCCTATATACTAAAAGAAAGCTACTGGGTAATGCTGAGCCCCTAAGATGGACGTCCAGCAGAAGAATTAACTATAGCTTTGCCATCTGTTTTCTAGGTGCAACAACACCTTGAAAAGGATAAAATGGCTTAATGTGCCTCAATCTCCTCACTCAAACCTAACTGAAAAAGACCTGTCCTTGCATGAACTAATATTCACAGTGGTCCAAAATAATTATTTAATAACTGTAAGTATAGTGTGATTGCTGAAATATTCTCTTTTTTAATGGATTTCAAAATAAATAACATTGACTAGATCTGGTAAACAAAGTCTTTTTTTTCAAACTTGTGATGTGACCATGGTGTATTAACACCAGTTTATTCTGTGTCGTAAAAGAACCCTCAAAACCTTAAATTTTGACTGAGATAACCACACACTAATTAAAACATTAAAGGGGAATATAAACAGCTGGAGTATTAATCTTGTAAAATAGAAATTAAAATACATAGAGACAACTGACATGTGTAAGAGAGGAATTGTGTTATTTCTTTACACGAAACTGGGGATTGGCACAGCCGAATATTGCTCTGCAACAAAACAACCAATGTAATCATTTAACAATCATTGTTAATATATATATATATCTCCTTCAGAACCATTCCTTATCATTGTTCAGCCAATGGGGTTTTGCAGTTTACCATCTGCAGGAAGACAGTGCCACATGCAATATGTACAGAATCACCACCACCTGGAATAGACAAGGGGGGCTGCAGCTTCTTCCCTGGACTCCCCAGAGCCATGAACTCTATCAAACATGACTGGGAACACCTCGATAAACAATTGCGGAAAACTCAACCACTATGTGAATGAACTGCGGTCAAAACTCATCGAACTGTGGCAAAATCTGTAGCAGAGTGTAATACAGAATCACACTGATTCCATGCCGGCACGGGTTCAGGTCCTGAATGGTGCAAAAGGTGAAGCTCCCAGACACTGATGTGTTTCTTTCTGCTCGGTTTAGTGCTTATGTTGTGTCACAGTTTGGTATAATAAATGTCATCTCTGTTTGAAGACTGCTCAACTTAATACAGCAGGGCACCAGTATATACAGGTAGTGAACAAAAAAATGGAAACACCTAGGTAAATGAGGGGCACCAAGTATATTGAAAGCAAGGGCTTCCACACAGGTGTGGCTCATGCGTTAATTAAGCAAATAACATCCCAGTATGCTTAGAGTCATGTATAAAAATGCTGGAAGGCCTGGTTGCCTATAATTATGGCTAGCATGGCTGCAATAGGAGACCTCAGTGACTTTGAAAGAGGGGTAATTGTTGGGGCGCATTTGGCAGGAGCTTCAGTGACCAAGACAGATCAATTTGCTCATGTTTCATGAGCAACGGTATCTAAGGTGATGTCGGCATGGAACTCCGAGGGAAAGACATCATCAGCAAAGGGCAACAGTGGGCGGAAGCACATACTCCAAGATCGTGACATCCGTGCATTCATTTGAAGTGCATGGCAAAACAGGCGAGCAACTGCAGATCAATTGACTGCAAATTTCAACCTGGGGTGCAAGCAGTCAGTTTCATCAAAAACGGTCCGCCGAGAACTCCACAGAGAGGGATACCATAGTGGCCCAATGTCCTATTAAATGACTTTACATTGGTGTTTCCATTTTTCTGTTCACTACCTGTATATATAAACACACATATATAAACACACACACATATATATATATATATATATATATATATATATATATATATACACACACCACAGAGATTTTTATTTCCCTATATTTTCACCTGCAGTGTAAAAACTTGAAAAGCAGTCTGATTAAAAAGTCTAATATCCAGTGTGGTTAAGTCTGCAGTGAATGATGACATTCCCTTATAACTACCACTCAGGAAAAAAAGACTACATAATTACATCCATGGATTAGTATAGACACCCAGTGGTAAAATAAGTTAGTCTGCTGATGTCTTCCCTGCACAAGCTGTTCGTCACACAATGTCACTACACTCAAGCTGAGCTGTATTGCTCTGATAAACTGATACATTTAAGAGTGTCCCTGCTCAAATGTGATTTAAATGGAAAGGGTTTCACTATGCTCAGTTAATTTCAATACATTGACCAGCACCTACTCCTACAATTAGACAGTATAGTCGACAGACATGTTATTCTGGTATTGCTTAGATTTCATTTACATTTCTAATATGCTTTCTTAACTTTAAACATTTATGAAGGTACAGTAAAACACTATGGAACAACCACCTCTTCCACGTATGTGTGACCCCAGTGGAAATATCAGAGAAAAGATATGAATATTTTCCCTGTGGTTAAATTACTATAACCTTTAATGATACTAAGACAGCCCTTCACCTATCAGAAAAGGTGAAGATACATGTTTGTGAAGGCAATCATTATAATAATAAGCGTAAGTCTATTCCACTAACTCACTGGGATCTGTATACAATAAAAATAAATTTAATTTTAGATTCATAAGCTTGACTCAGTGCTGTGTATTAATATTTAATAAATACACTGCTTAGTTTCAAACTTTCTGACTAGTAACTACAAAGTAAGCATGAGCAAATGCATTTAAATCCCTTTTTAGCAATACACACATTGGCTTCATTAAATTAAGATTTTATAGGATGCACGCACAAATGTGTCTTTTAAGTTCATTCAGATCAGATGTACACACCGTATCAAAAGGAAATGAACCACCTATGAACAAAGTAAGTATTTAAAGACTTGCTAAAGATTAGATTAAAAGGATCCATTATTAAAGAAGGTACTGAGTGATGCAGGTGCAGTAGTTATGAGGTTGCTGTTGTCTTGTAGTAGCAGCATCAACAACACTAATTGCTGGTGCATGCATTTACATTCCTTTTAATATTGATAATACATGTAAAACACACTGATTTTACTTTCAGACACAGAACGATTCACGTCTTTGGCATGCATGACATTCCACATACCTCAGCACTGGCATTCACTGTATTGTCATTGGTATTCTGTACTTGTGCCAGCCGGTCTGGCTCTTTTGCAGTAGCAGTCCTTGTAATACTCCCATGTCCTGGAGGGCTGTACCCTCTCAAAACCAGCAAGGTGCCATTTCTGGAATTAGCAACCATAGAATTCCTACATTGGTAAATCTGGGAACGTGTGCCTGTACCTGTAAAGTCTATGAAGTCTGGAGGTAAAGCACAATTTGGAGGAAGCTGGTAGTTCAACTTGTAATCTTCAAAGTCATTGTCACAACAAGTTCCAAAACAACAAGTGTAACTGTAGCGATTTCTATATCTGTAACATTTGTAAGCAGTGAGGAGAACGAGGAGTCCAAAAAACACAAAGGAAAGGGAACCTAAAGTAATGATTAAATACAGGTTTAAATCAGTAAGTGTCTCCCGATTCTCCAGCTTGTCATTGAAATCAGGCAGCACTTGCGGGAAAGCGTCAGTTAGCAGCAAACCTATAGTAACTGTAGCACTGAGTGACGGCTTCCCATCATCTTTCACTTGGACGACCAGTTTCTGTTTGGCAGAGTCTGTGTTCTTAATAGGCCTTGCTGTCCTGATTTCACCTGTGTGTGGAGACAAACTGATAAGACTGGGATCTGTAGCCTGAATTAACTGGTAGGACAACCAAGCGTTTTGTCCAGTGTCTGCATCAGCAGTAATAACCTTTGTCACTAGGTATCCAACAGCTGCAGACCGAGGGATCATTTCTACAGCTAAAGAGCCACCCTTTGTCTGAGGATGCAGAAACACAGGGGAGTTATCATTCTGATCCATAATGACAACGTTCACAGTGACACTTGCAGTCAGTGATGGAAAACCTCTGTCTTCAGCTTGTACATATATCTTAAAGTCTCTCAGCTCTTCAAAATCAAATGCAGTCTGGGAAAAAATAACTCCACTGTCCCTGTCAATGGATACATACATGGTAACAGGCTGGTCATTAACCTGAGACTCCAGAATAGAATATGAGACTTCCCCATTTAAACCTACATCATTATCAGATGCTGCCACTTGGTAGATTGGATCTCCTGGGGTATTATTTTCAGACACAAAGACTGTATACACTTCCTGTGTAAACTGTGGGGGGCTGTCATTTACATCTGATATCTGAACACCAATAGTCTTCTCACTGGAAAGGGCAGGGGATCCTAAATCAGTGGCAGTAATGGTAATATTATATTCAGAGACTGTTTCCCTGTTTAGAACGCCATCAGTTACTATGGTGTAGTAGTTTCCTAAAGATCTGATTCTGAAGGGTATATTTCTGGTGATCTCACACTGAACCTGCCCATTCACTCCTGAGTCACCGTCTGTTACAGTTACCAGGGCAACCACTGTTCCTGGCACTGCATCCTCCTGTATTGGACTATTTAAGGAACTTATTATTACCTCAGGCACATTGTTGTTAACATCTATGACATCAACAAGCACCTTACAGTAGCTTGTTAATGGAATGACACCTCCATCTTTTGCTTGAACAACAATTTCATAAACAGCGTTTTCCTTGAATTCTAGCTGTTTCTTTACACTTATCTCTCCGGTTCTAGGATCAATATTAAACATGCTTAATACTTTGCTGGGAGTGCGGCTACTAAACGAATATAAAATCTCACCGTTTGGACCCTCATCGATATCAGTAGCATTGAGTTTAATTACTAATGTCCCGACTGGTGTGTCTTCGAGAAAACGGAGTTTGTAGACAGACTGTTCAAAGTTTGGAGCATTGTCGTTTGCATCCAAAACTGCGATGATAATATCGGCAGTGTCAGACTTCTCTGGCACGCCCCCATCAAAAGCAGTGACTTGTACATTTATTAAAGACAGCTTTTCTCTATCCAGCTGCTTTTCTAATACTAATGCTGCCACCTTACTCCCGTCACTGTGGGTCTGGGTATCAAGACTAAAATAATCACTGGCACTTAAAGAGTACGACCTTAAAGAATTGATTCCTATATCTATATCCTGAGCACTCTCTAATTGATAACGGGACCCTAACAACGCTGTCTCGATTATATTAAAATAAATCTCTTTAACAGAAAAAAGTGGTGAATTGTCATTTATATCTTGAATTTCTACCTTTATATTGTGCAACTCGAGCGGATTTTCCATAATTACCTCCAGATTCAAATAACAGGTGGGTTGCTCGCCGCACAGTTCTTCCCTGTCTATCCGTTTATTAACAAGTAAATCCCCATTTTGTACATTTGCAAAAAAATACTGGTTACTGTCGGTTGACGCTATTCTTAATTTGCGAGAGGACATTTTTCCAGCGCCCAACCCCAAATCCTTAGCGATGTTTCCAACAAAGGCCCCGTATTGCAGCTCCTCGGGAATCGCATAAAACATTTCACCGGAAACCAGATTCCAAAAGCAAGGCGAAAATACACAGCAGAGCAGTTGTTTTATAAACCCCCGAGTCCTCTGCACACACATCATGATGACACAACGCTGCTAATTTCTGATATGAAAGGGGACGCTTTATTATTTCCTTTGTTTCTTTCCCTATTTCTTTACAAAAATATACTTTCTTCTACCGTATTCCTGGCGTGGCGTTTTTGCTAAGTGAAATCTGCTGCTCGAGCATCCCGTTTACTGTGAGCTTCAGTGCTAGAAACCAAAAGAATGACGGCTAGTTCCATATAAGGGAAAGTGGGTGGAGTAATGGAGCTTTGATTTGACAGTGAGAAGCTTATTGGTCGATAACGACGCTCGACTTCTCAACCCATTATAACTGAAAAACTGGACTAGAGCTCTGGCTACAAGATTTGCAAAGCTGAATTAACCACTTTTGCTTCACAAAATCAAATGAAACCTACTGAATAATGTTACGTTAACATATTGAATTACATACTGCTTTGTAGTGTTCCATTTACTTAACGAAAAACGAAAATGTGACATTTCGAAATCAAGCATGAACTCAAGCATGTCTCAATTCTAAAATTCTACGTGATGCAAAACATTTGGCCATAGATTCATAAAGTGTTAAAGCCCAAGGGCCAGATTATGCTTGAAAAATAAACACAATCTTGTGCAAGATTTCAGTACATTTTCCAAAATAAATAAGAAAGCCCAGCTCCAATACATGTAGAAGTCCTATAAATTATATATATATATATATATATATATATATATATATATATATATATATATATATATATATATATGACATGCATATAGATGGATAGATAGATAGATATTTGTAACATAATTAAGAGCCTTTTATTCCACTTTCACAGACAATTCATAAGTGTAGTACCATATACATAGCCCTATATTTTTTAATATGTTAAACTGTGTGTATTGAGAGTAAGAATACTTTGTTTTTCAGCTTTTGCACCAAGTATATTATTAAGATAACCATTTAAGAAGGGAAGCTATTAATAAATAATAAAAAATAAATTCTAACATAGTGATTTTTTCTTTATCTTGTTTTCGATATATAGTTGTTTCTGTTTTTTTATATAGATCGATCGATCAATCGATAGATAGATATAGAATGATAGATTCGTTTTACAATGTCCATGCATTGTAATGCTAGCAATACTGTATAAAGCCTACCTCAGACACCCCACTGAGATGACTGTTGCTTTTATTAGGCTCCTGGACATACCAGCCGGGCATGTAATGGTATTGGACCTACTTCTAGTTCCTTCTGCGTTACATCCCCTCAGATATATCAGTTTACTGGCAGTAGATCCAGCCCCTAAAGAGGCAGTTTATTCATAAGTCTGTATGAACTTATTAACTTCAAGTGTGAAACTTAACTTGTAGCTTTCAAATTCATTAAAACAGCAACAAGTTAACTGTGTTGGTGCAGCTTCATGGCACTAAGAAAGTCTGAATCAATTTTTGTAATCTATTAAACTGAAGTGCCAGGAAGGTTATTTTCTGGTACATACAATGAATAAACAGAATTGGTGAATAGGGTGAATTATCATTTACATTAGATATTTTGATTAATACGGTTTTGTTGGAGTATAATGGTGGCGACCCAGAATCTGCAGCAGTGATGGTTATGTTGTAGTCGCTGACAGATTCACGATGGACTATCTGTGACTAATCTGTAATCATTTTCAAAAGAAAGTCAAAGTTTAAAGGGCATATCAAAGGAAAGGAAGCAGTTAACTTGTCCATTTTGTCCAGGAGCTTTATCTCATACATTAATAAGGCCAACTACTGTGCCAGGCAAAGCATTTTCTAGAACTGGAGTTGAGATTGAAGCAAATTTTTCCATCAATAATCTGCAATACAATTTTTGCATTACCAAATACACCAGAAACATCCTTATTGACAGTTTCCACATACATTTCTACATCACTTTCATCAAAGTCCAATGCGTCCTTTAACCTGATTTCTCCAGTTTCAGGTTCACCTTCCCTGCAGTATTGCTACTGAAACAGTACACTATCTCACCATTCTACCTTTGTGCAAATCAGTGGTGTCTAACTTAACAACCAATGTCCCCTTGGGCACGTTTTCCACAAGTGAAACCCTGTACACAACTTGCTCAAACACTGGAGTATTGATGTTGGCATCTAAAACATGAATTGTGTTCTTAACTGTGCCAGTCTTTTCTAGAACTCCACCATAAGGACACGATGATGAATACAAGTTCTGGGAATTTGCTGTCTCATTTTACATCTAATTCCAAGTGTGCGCTGTGACTCAGTTGAGTTTTTTCCCACATCTGGATCCTCAGCAGCCGGGAGTTTAAATCGTGCTCCGGGTGCTGATAACTGGTTGTAGTTCACATATTTGTTCTCTGTCTATTCTTTCATTTACATACATATTTCCATTGTTCAAATTAACATAATTAAAAGTCCTGGATGATAATGATGCAACATCTAAACCCAAATCAACAACGATATTTCCAATAATTGTGCCTTTGTTCACTTCCTCTGGAATGACACAGCTAGCAGCATTACCAGAGAAATTTGAAACAATAATATTATCTCCAATCTCCGCTTTTGAATTATATTGATCTTAATTAATCTGATTCAGAGGCACACAACAGCTGTTGAGCAGACGTCCTTTTATAACTATGCTCCAAGGTAACAATTGCAAAATTTGACCCAAGTTCCAAAAAGCCTTAAGGATTAAAAGCACACGAGTGTCCAAGTGCTGTGTGGTGAGCCTGTGAGTTCAGTTGAGTGCAAGAGGTTGCAGAATATAAGGAAGTGTAGGTGGAGTACTGGATCCTTCTGAAGATTAACAATCATTACTGGAGAACAGCGACACTCACAGTCTCAAACACAGACTGCATTTACCTTGCCTTTTTGCTAATAAATATACTGCAGCAATTAACCAAACTGTACCGCAACAAAGTAGTATTTTATTCAATTGATATTTATATATGATATTGTGGTATTGAATACCTTATAGACAATGAAACAATTATTATTATTATTATTATTATTATTATTATTATTATTATTATTATTATTATTATTATTATTATTATTATTATTATTAACCTTTTTATAGACAATTTAATTTGAAACGTAAATAATAAACACATTTTAAAACAATATGGTGGTACAACATATGGTTGTATATACCTAAATAAGTATACCATATGGCTATATGGTATAATACAACTGTTTTATTAAAAAAAAAAAAAGCGTACAAAATATGAAGTGTACACATATTTTACTTATATAGATTTTTTAATACAGTTTATATTATTTTCATATCTTCCCCTCACGTCTAGGCTGTTACTCCCTAGTGGCTGGCTGGCTTGCACTCTTCGTGATGGTCTGCCATCTGTTAAAGGGTTCAACTTCCATTCATCACTGCAAATACATAGGCCCACTCAAGGAAATAAATAAATACATAAATATTATAAAGATTATATTTCCATTTGTAGTATATGGACATATTACACAAATGATCATAAGCTGTCTTCAAAGGCAAGGAAAAACCAATGAAAGGAGAAAGCAGAAGAAAGAGAATAGTCATTTGTGTTTCAGCACCACAATGCTGGCCAGCAGCCTCCAGCATAACAAAGACTGAAGGAAACTTAAACTGGGCTAGTTATAATCTTTGTTTTAGTTATTATTTATATCTGATTTTTATATACACATTTTCTTTGATTGTTATTTTCTAAATTAAACATACGTTGTTTTAAACAATAACCATGGATATACCACAGATTTGTAAGCATGAAGTTTTAGTAACACTGGTTTACAATATTACAAGAAATGTGTATGCATGTTTGCATGCAGGAATACATCTCCTATTCGAATAAGGCAATGAAGATGTACTGATAATCATACAAGGAGAAACAAATACATTTGTTGGTGCTCCAAAACTATAGATGACTTGCAAACTGATAACTAATAATGAGAATAAATCCAGGGTTCATGTCACTGTTTTTCCCCTGAATGTCTAAATTATCAGAAATCTTCTGTTGCCATGACGTTCATTGCTTGTACTACTTCAGGGCCCCGCTGAGATGTATCATCTCAGAAAAATTAAGTCGCTGTTGTTACATGTGTTGCCCATATGAAGCCTTGTCATAGATCTGAGAGATTATTGTTAATAATGTGTGGAGAATGTGATTTGTATCTCAGAATGTCATTCACAAATCAAAACAGCAATCATTGCAGCAATTGCTCTATTAAAAAAGAGACATGACATTAACCCTTTCATGCACTCTACATTACTTATATTGTGTAAATGTAAGAGTTTACAACCTAGTACAAAAATTCAATTCTGCCCTGTGACATTAGATTTCATAGGATACTGCTTTTGAGGAAAAAATGTATCATTAAAATGAAATGTAATTCGGAAAATGTAATCTACTGATCAGGACAATCATTGAAATCTGGAAGAACCTGTGGCAGGTTATCAACCAGCAGCAAACCGATAGTAACTGTAGTTGACCTCTGTAGGGGTTGACAATTATCCTTCACTACCTCAACGAGTTTTGGCTTACTTGCATCCAAATCCTTGATTGAGCGCAAAGTTCTGATTTTGCCCTTTATGAGATGCAACACTGAAAAGACTTGGGTCGGTCCATTGTTTCAAACTGTATGTTAACCAGAAATTCTGTCCAGTGTCTACATTATCAGAAACAACTTTAGTCACTAGGTATCCTGCTTCTGATGACCAAGGCACCATCAGCACAGGGATTGGACCTTCACTGTTTGAAGGACATATAACAGAGAACGTTATTATTCTCATCAACAATAAACACATTAACAGTCACGTTATTAGAGAGAGGAGGTGACCTGCTATCTGTAGCTTACATGAGGAAGTGAAACTGCTTAAATGGTCTCATAGTCCAATATAGACTGTGTGTAAAGGCTGCCACTGAATATATATTGAAAACAAGTCATCATGAATAAGTAGGTAAGTGCATACAGAATTATTACCAAAACCAGCATCTTGCGCACTCTCCAAGGGGAAATGAGATCCTGGGGTGGCAAATTCTGTAACTTTTAGTTGGTATTCTGTTTCCGGAAATGCAGGAGAGTTATTCTGACTCTGCGGTTTATAAATCTAGATGTACTTGAACCACTTTAACAATCGTTATATCTCCCAGTAAGCAACACAGATACTGGAGGTACAGTTAGATCCCAGGTCCACGTATAAGCACTGCTTCCACATACAAATATCTGTTCTTTGAAAGACCATTTCTCACAGTGTTCTGCTGTGTGCTCAGGGTGGATGTTTGTATTTCAACATACAGTCAAATGCAGAGTGGTGAACAGTGACACTCACAGTTATTATAATGTCTCTGAACAAAATTCCATCAAAAATCTAAAATAAACTACCAAAGCTGTGTTAACACTTTGAAGGGGTGAATAAAGGCATCAAAGTGTAGATTACATAAAGTCATAGGCAAAAAGGGCATTGTGCCTAATTATACTAAATACTCTACATACACAGGTGTGCATATACTGATTGTCCACAGTGTTGCTGCACAGATCTACTGGTGGACAGAGGGAATAACCCACTTTCAGAGAATCTGTCCAAGTGTAACATTGTACATTGATACAAATAATTACAGACAACATTCCAGCTTCCTCATTGTTGTTTAAAACTTTTTAAGTATGATTTGAATGTTTAGGACATTTATGTCTAATACTGCTCACTTGTTAAATGCAAATAAAACCAAGCAGGAAACATTTACATGCTATACTTTGTTCAGTCTAACTTGCCTTAAAGTTATATTCTTATTCTTATTCTTATTATTCTTATTCTTCTTCTTCTTCTTCTTCTTATTATTATTATTATTATTATTATTATTATTATTATTATTATTATGAGTAAAATGTGAGTTCCCAAAAGGTTAAACTTTTTTGTTGTTGTTTTGGTTACACATGATAAAAAAATTAAAATAAATAAAAGACACGAGCAAATTATTAATGTGTAGAAAGTAAACACATGTTAAATTGATCAAATTGAGAGCAATATTATAAACATCATACAAATCAAGTACTGCTCTTGTAAGGTGATAATTTCCTATTCTTTACAATACTGCCACCAGCAGGCTGTTTGATACATTCTAAATTTCCATTCTAGCGCTCCCTGTAAGATTAAACAAAACTATTACTCAAAAACTACAAAGTGTATCGAAATGCACATGTAAATGTCATATTCAAATTAAAAATGCACTATAATGTAGTTATTATACAATAGCTATTGATACTGAGCTATTTGATGAAATAACAAATATAATTATAACAGTAAACCCATATTTGCTTACCTCCATATTTGAAATGATGACTTGGTTTCCAATCAGCTCAGCCCGTTTAATTGAGTCTGTCCCGTTGTTATATATAATCTCCCCATTTTGATTCCCAAACTGGGTGTTACAAACCATGAATTCACTCTTTGAAGTCTCTGAGCTTAGACGCAGGTCACAGCGCTGGGTTTTACAATAACCCCAGGTTCCATCAGGGTAAGAGGAAATCATAGGTGTGCTATACCTGTTCAAACTGTTCTGTGTCCTCTGGCATTTAATGACAATGAAAGTAAGAAGAGTCAATAAAAATATAATTGACATACAGACAATTGAGACGAGCAAATATGTGTTTAAATCCGAGACATCATTGTCCTTTGTTGGCAGTTGTCTGAATTCTGAATGCTGTTCTTGGGTGCTGTCGCTAACAAGGATAGTCAAGGTTACAGTGGCTGATAACGGTGGTTCTCCATTGTCCTTAACCAAAATGACTAAATTATGCTCTGTGGGGTCATTATCCCTCAAAATTCGTCTTGTTGTAATTTCCCCAGAGTAAAGACTTATCCTAAAAAGATCTGTTATTTTGGGTTCCACAATGTGATAAGAAAGCCATGCATTGTATCCAGAATCAGCATCAAAAGCCCGTATCTTGGCAACAAAATATCCAGCATTAGCAGAGTTTGGGATATTTTCAATATTAGTGAGCCCGAGGTTAGAATATGGCGGGAGAATCTCGGGAGTATTGTCATTGTCATCAATAATAAACAGGTTCACGGTCATGTTGCTGCTTTGTGAAGGGGTACCAGAATCCCTAGCTTCAATATGAAACTTTAATGTTTTACATTCCTCATAATCAAAAGATTTCATTCCATAGATTTCCCCACTCACAGAGTTCGCATTAATTAAAGTAGAGACTGGTACTCCCTGGATTACAGATTCTAATAAAGAGTATGTCACTTGAGCATTCTCGTTTACATCGGCGTCAGACGCAGACACAGTAAATATAAGAGATCCAATTGGACGGTTTTCCTTTAAATAAACCTCAAGAGGAGACTGTGGAAAAAGTGGTGCATTGTCGTTTACATCTGAAACGTGGACACTGATAACCCTGGAGCTGGAAAGAGGAGGAGTTCCTTCATCTGTTGCTGTAATAGTGATATTGTACTCAGATACACTTTCTCGATCCAGAGCTCCCTCTAAGGTTAAAGAATAATAATTCTGATAGGAGGCTTGGAGTTTAAAGGGGGTGGTTCCAGAGAGGTCACATTTAACCTTCCCATTGTTGCCACCATCTTTGTCTGAAACAGTAATGAGAGCAATCACTGTGCCCCTCTTAGAGTCCTCCTTGACGGTGCTCACAAAAGATGTTACAGTTATATCAGGAGCATTATCATTGAGATCAATCACTTCAACCAACACTTTACAGTGTGCGGCTAATGGCAGTGTACCTTTGTCCAGAGCTAACACACGAATTTCATGAAGTTGATTTTTTTCAAAATCCAGGTCACCTTTAACTGTAATTTCACCTGTGCTGGAATCGATGTCAAACATATTTAAAATGTCTTTTAACCCACGGTTACTAAAAGAATAAACTATTTCTCCATTTAAGCCTTCATCTAAGTCGGATGCATTAAGCTTGATTATTGCACTTCCATATGGTATATTTTCAAACACACTAACCTTGTAGACTGAGCTACTGAAAATGGGAGCATTGTCATTGGCATCCAACACTTTCACAATAACCAGTGAGTTTCCAGATTGAGGTGGGTTTCCTCCATCAAATGCTGTCAGCACAAGCTGAATCAGAGGCTGTGTCTCTCGATCTAAAGCTTTCTGTAGAATCAACTCAGCAGATCTACTTTGATCACTATCAGTCTGTAAATCTAGAATAAAGTATTCATTAGGACTGAGTTCATATGTATTAACAGAGTTGGTGCCTACATCTGAATCATGAGCAATCTCCAATGGAAATCCTGCTCCTGGCAATGTTGACTCAGCAATGTTTAAATATAGTGATTTAACAGGGAAAGATGGTGAATTGTCATTGATATCTAAAACATGAATTTCAACACGGTAGAAATTTACTGGATTGTCAGCAATAGCTTCTAAATTTACAGAGCAGGTGGGAGTATTAGGGCACAGCTCCTCTCTGTCGATTCTTTCATTAACAAACAGAATGCCAGTGTTTAAATTTACCTCAAAATACCGCTTCTTGGATCCAGAAACAATCCGAAACATTCGAGATTCTAGTTCTTGGACACTGAGATGCAAATCCTTAGCTATATTTCCAACAAAGGTCCCCTGATCTGATTCTTCTGCAATAGAGTAGATGATTTGTCCAGAAACAAGATTCCAAAGGCAAGGCAGCAGCAGAAAAACACAATAAATCCCCATTGATTCTCTTTGAGCTGACAAAGTCATATTTGCAGAAGTATTAACAGCTGTGTACAATCCAGTGAATTCCTATGCCAGGGAGAGATCACCTCAGAATTGCCATTACTATTAAACACAAAGCCTGTCACAGTTAAAAAATCATCTGTCCCACACAACCACAGTGTTCTGTTTCAGAAAAGCTGTGATGTTGCATTTTTATTCAGTAGGGAGGAGGAGCTCTAGACAGCTTGTCTTAGTTTGTCAAGTTGGTGAACAGCAACACCGTGTGGCTCAATGGATAACTTCAGAGAAAGTCTTAAAGTGTACATTTATCAAAATCTAGTTTCTTTAAAAAATAAAATGTTGCTGTAAAGAAAAAATCAGCCTTATTGTACTTCGTGAGTAGTGGGCCTAACAGATGTATTATTATTATTATTATTATTATTATTATTATTATTATTATTATTATTATTATTATTGTGACAGTGTCATGTTTGGTATTAATAAACCCATATTTTTCCCTACAGAATAACAATCAGGGCCCATATTTATCAGATGATGGTAGTACTGATTTGTAACTAACGCCGTTTAAAAAATACTGATGTTACAAAGTAAAATCAAAGCAGAATTGCTTTATGAAAATCATACATAATGTTAAAACAACCAGCTAAAAAAGCAGCTCCTTCTAAACCAGGTATTAGAATCTATCATTCAATAGAATCTAGCAATTACATGATTACTACTGCTACAATGTAAATGTGGGCATAGACCATGCAATTGAAAATTATCTTTATAAGTTCCCTCCTTACGTAGCAATACCAAAAGAAAAAACATAGTCATCCATGCACTGCTAAAAGTATCAAATAAGACAAGTAATAATTAACTATCAGACACTAATTACTATCTATTTTCTTATTTCCACATTTGAGATGATGACTTGTTTTCCAATCAACTCAACCCATTTAATCGAGTTTCCCCCGTTGTCATATATAATCTCCCCATTTTAATTCGCAAACTGTGAGTTACAAACATGAACTCGCTCTTTCAGGGCCCTGAACTTCGATGCACATCACAGAACTGGGTTTTAAATAATTAAATAACTAAATATTCTGTTATTACCATTTTGCTTGCATAGTAACAATACATAATAAGCAGTCAACCCATGTAATACTATAATAGGTGAAATAACTCCATACAGTTACCAATTATTATCTATTAGCTTACCTCCATGTTTGAAATGATGACTTGGTTTCCAATCAGCTCAGCCCGTTTAATTGAGTTTGTCCCGTTGTTATATATAATCTCCCCATTTTGATTCCCAAACTGGGTGTTACAAACCATGAACTCGCTCTTTGAAGTCTTTGAGCTTAGACGCATGTCACAGTGCTGAGTTTTACAATAACCCCAGGTTCCATCAGGGTAAGAGGAAATCATAGGTGTGCTATACCTGTTCAAACTGTTCTGTGTCCTTTGGCATTTAATGACAATGAAAGTAAGAAGAGTCAATAAAAATATAGTTGATATAGAGACAATTGAGACGAGTAAATATGTATTTAAATCTGAGAAATCATTGTCCTTCGTTGGCATTTGCTTGAATTCTGAATGCTGTTCTTGAGTGCTGTCGCTAACCAGTATAGTCAGGGTCACAGTGGCTGATAACGGTGGTTCTCCATTGTCCTGAACCACAATTACCAAATTCTGTTTTTTGGGGTCATCATCTCCCAAAATTCGTTTTGTTCTAATTTCCCCAGAGTAGAGACTTACACTGAAAAGATCTGTTATTTTGGGTTCCACAATGTGATAAGAAAGCCATGCATTGTATCCAGAATCAGCATCAAAAGCACGTATCTTGGCAACAAAATATCCAGCATTAGCAGAGTTTGGGATAATTTCAGTATTAGTGAGCCCGAGGTTAGAGTATGGCGGGAGAATCTCAGGAGTATTGTCATTGTCATCAATAATAAACAGGTTCACAGTCATGTTGCTACTTTGTGAAGGGGTACCAGAATCCTTAGCTTCAATATGAAACTGGAATGTTTTACATTCCTCATAATCAAAAGATTTCATTCCATAGATTTCCCCACTCAGAGAGTTCACAGTAATTAAAGTAGAGACTGGTACTCCCTGGATTACAGATTCTAATAAAGAGTATGTCACTTGAGCATTCTCGTTTACATCAGCATCAGACGCAGGCGCAGTGAATATAAGCGATCCAATTGGATGGTTTTCCTTTAAATAAACCTCAAGAGGAGACTGTGGAAAAAGTGGTGCATTGTCGTTTACATCTGAAACGTGGACACTGATAACCCTGGAGCTGGAAAGAGGAGGAGTTCCTTCATCTGTTGCTGTAATAGTGATATTGTACTCAGATACACTCTCTCGATCCAGAGCTCCCTCTAGGGTTAAAGAATAATAATTCTGATAGGAGGCTTGGAGTTTAAAGGGGGTGGTTCCAGAGAGGTCACATTTAACCTTCCCATTGTTGCCACCATCTTTGTCTGAAACAGTAATGAGAGCAATCACTGTGCCCCTCTTAGAGTCCTCCTCAATGGATCTCAGAAGAGATGTTACAGTTATATCAGGAGCATTATCATTGAGATCAATCACTTCAATCAATACTTTACAATGAGTGCCCATTGGCGTGTGGCCTTTGTCCTGAGCTAACACGCGAATTTCATAAACATTGTTTTCTTCAAAGTCCAGGTCACCTTTAACTGTAATTTCACCCGTGCTTGAATCTATCTCAAACGTGTCTAAAATGTTTTTAAGTCCACGATTACTAAACGAATAAACAATTTCTCCATTTAAACCTTCATCAGCGTCAGTTGCATTAAGTTTCATTATTGTAGTTCCATATGATACATTTTCAAAAACACTGACTGTATACACTGAGCTACTGAAAAAAGGAGCGTTGTCATTATTATCCAACACTTTCACAATAACCAGTGAGGTTCCAGATTGAGGTGGGTTTCCTCCATCAAATGCTGTCAGCACAAGCTGAATCAGAGGCTGTGTCTCTCGATCTAAAGCTTTCTGTAGAATCAACTCAGCAGATCTTCTTTGATCACTATCGGTCTGTAAATCTAGAATAAAGTATTCATTAGGACTGATTTCATATGTATTAACAGAGTTGGTGCCTACATCTGGATCTTGAGCAATTTCCAATGGAAATCCTGCTCCTGGCAATGTTGACTCAGCAATGTTTAAATATAGTGATTTAACAGGGAAAGATGGTGAATTGTCATTGATATCTAAAACATGAATTTCAACACGGTATAAATTTAATGGCTTGTCAGCAATAGCTTCTAAATTTACAGAGCAGGTGAGAGTATTAGGGCACAGCTCCTCTCTGTCGATTCTTTCATTAACAAACAGAATGCCAGTGTTTAAATTTACCTCAAAATACCGCTTCTTGGATCCAGAAACAATCCGAAACATTCGAGATTCTAGTTCTTGGACACTGAGATGCAAATCCTTAGCTATATTTCCAACAAAGGTCCCCTGATCTGATTCTTCTGCAATAGAGTAGATGATTTGTCCAGAAACAAGATTCCAAAGGCAAGGCAGCAGCAGAAAAACACAATAAATCCCCATTGATTCTCTTTGAGCTGAAAAAGTCATATTTGCAGAAGTATTTACAGATGTGTACAATCCAGTGTATTCCTATGCCAGAGACAGATCACCTCAGAATAAATATTATTATGAAAAAAATCCTGTCACAGTTAAGAACCATCTCTCTCACACACCCATAGTGTTCTGTTTCAGAAAATCAGTGATGTTGCGTTTTTATTTAGTAGGGAGGAGGAGCTTTAGACAGCTTGTCTTAGTTTGTCAAGTTGGTGAACAGCAACACCGTGTGGCTCAATGGATAACTTCACTTATCAGAATCTAGTTTCTTTGAAAAATAAAGTGTTGAGTTTCAAGTAGTAGGTGTAACAGATTTATTATTATTATTATTATTATTATTATTATTATTATTATTATTATTATTATTATTATTATTATTATTATTATTATTATCATTATTATTATTATTATTATGAATTACTGGATACTGATTGGGACCACTGACTGTGTGTATTATATGCCAGTACAGTTTGCATTCTTAGGTATTCAAAGGCATATTTCATTTCAGCGTGTGCATTTTATCAACAGAGATCAGCATGCTACTGACCATTTTCATATTTTTTCAAAGTTTTACAGATTTCACAAAACTCTACACACACTGGTTCCCATAAATGTTATCAAAATCAAAACCCACCTCCAAACTTCATATGGTGTAGGAAGTAAATCAACACATGCTGGTGTGGAAATAGGAATATAATCATATTCCCATTGAACAAATCATGTCATTTGGAGTTGAAAATGTTTATTCTCATTGTATTCGGACTACAAGCATAGTCAGAGTGGTGGTATCTTGAACCAAATCCGCTTGCATCTGTCTTTTTCTAAACGATTATTATTATTATTATTATTATTATTATTATTATTATTATTATTATTATTATTATTATTATTATTATTATTATTATTATTGTGACAGTGTCATGTTTGGTATTAATAAACCCATATTTTTCCTACAGAATAACAATCAGGGCCCATATTGGTATGTTGGTAGTACTGATTTATAACTAACGGCGTTTAAAAAATACTGATGTTACAAAGTAAAATCAAGGCAGAATTGCTTTATGAAAATCAAACCTAATGTTAAAACAACCAGCTAAAAAGCAGCTCCTTCTAAACCAGGTACTAGATCTAGCAATTGCATAACAACTACTGCTACAGAGTAAATGTGAGCATATATATATACCATGCAATTGAAAATTATCTTTATAAGTTCCCTCTGTACTTACTTGTTTTCCAATCAGCTCAGCCCATTTAATCGAGTTTTCCCCGTTGTCATGTATAATCTCCCCATTTTAATTCCGAAACTGTGTGTTACAAAACATGAACTCGCTCTTTCAGGGCCCTGAACTTCGATGCACATCACAGAACTGGGTTTTAAATAACTAAATAACTAAATGTTCTGTTATTATCACTTTCCTTGCATAGTAACAATAAATAATAAGCAGTCAACCCATGTAATACTATAATAAGTCAAACAATTCCATACAGTTACTAGTTTTTATCTATTAGCTTACCTCCATGTTTGAAATGATGACTTGGTTTCCAATCAGCTCAGCTCGTTTAATTGAGTTTGTCCCGTTGTTATATATAATCTCCCCATTTTGATTCCCAAACTGGGTGTTACAAACCATGAACTCGCTCTTTGAAGTCTCTGAGCTTAGACGCAGGTCACAGCGTTTGGTTTCACAATAACCCCAGGTTCCATCAGGGTAAGAGGAAATCATAGGTGTGCTATACCTGTTCAAACTGTTATGTGTCTTCTGGCATTTAATGATAATGAAAGTAAGAAGAGTCAATAAAAATATAGTTGATATAGTGACAATTGAGACGAGTAAATATGTATTTAAATCTGAGAAATCATTGTCCTTTGTTGGCATTTGCTTGAATTCTGAATGCTGTTCTTGAGTGCTGTCGCTAACCAGTATAGTCAGGGTCACAGTGGCTGATAACGGTGGTTCTCCATTGTCCTGAACCACAATTACCAAATTCTGTTCTTTGGGGTCATTATCCCTTAAAATTCGTTTTGTTCTAATTTCCCCAAAGGAAAGACTTACACTGAAAAGATCCGTTATTTTGGGTTCCACAATGTGATAAGAAAGCCATGCATTGTATCCAGAATCAGCATCAAAAGCCCGTATCTTGGCAACAAAATATCCAGCATTAGCAGAGTATGGGATATTTTCAGTATTAGTGAGCCCGAGGTTAGAATATGGCGTGAGAATCTCAGGAGTATTGTCATTGTCATCAATAATAAACAGGTTCACAGTCATGTTGCTGCTTTGTGAAGGGGAACCAGAATCCTTAGCTTCAATATGAAACTGGAATGTTTTACATTCCTCATAATCAAAAGATTTCATTCCATAGATTTCCCCACTCAGAGAGTTCACAGTAATTAAAGTAGAGACTGGTACTCCCTGGATTACAGATTCTAATAAAGAGTATGTCACTTGAGCATTCTCGTTTACATCAGCGTCAGACGCAGACACAGTAAATATAAGAGATCCAATTGCACGGTTTTCCTTTAAATAAACCTCAAGAGGAGACTGTGGGAAAAGTGGTGCATTGTCGTTTACATCTGAAACGTGGACACTGATAACCCTGGAGCTGGAAAGAGGAGGAGTTCCTTCATCTGTTGCTGTAATAGTGATATTGTACTCAGATACACTTTCTCGATCCAAAGCTCCCTCTAGGGTTAAAGAAAAATCATTTTCATAGGAGGATTGGAGTTTAAATGGAGGTGTTCCAGAGAGGTGACATTTAACCTTCCCGTTGTTACCACCATCTTTGTCTGAAACAGTAATGAGAGCAATCACTGTGCCCCTCTTAGAGTCCTCCTTGACGGTGCTTCCAAGAGATGTTACAGTTATATCAGGAGTGTTATCATTGAGATCAATCACTTCAACCAACACTTTACAATGAGTGCCCATTGGCGTGTGGCCTTTGTCCTGAGCTAACACGCGAATTTCATAAACATTGTTTTCTTCAAAGTCCAGGTCACCTTTAACTGTAATTTCACCCGTGCTTGAATCTATCTCAAACGTGTCTAAAATGTTTTTAAGTCCACGATTACTAAACGAATAAACAATTTCTCCATTTAAACCTTCATCAGCGTCAGTTGCATTAAGTTTCATTATTGTAGTTCCATATGATACATTTTCAAAAACACTGACTGTATACACTGAGCTACTGAAAATAGGAGCATTGTCATTATTATCCAACACTTTCACAATAACCAGTGAGGTTCCAGATTGAGGTGGGTTTCCTCCATCAATAGCTGTCAGCACAAGCTGAATCAGAGGCTGTGTCTCTCGATCTAAAGCTTTCTGTAGAATCAACTCAGCAGATCTACTCTGATCACTATCAGCCTGTAAATCTAGAATAAAGTATTCATTTGGACTGAGTTCATATGTATTTACAGAGTTGGTGCCTACATCTGGATCATGAGCAATCTCCAATGGAAATCTTGCTCCTGGAAATGTGGACTCAGCAATGTCTAACTGCAGTGATTTAACAGGGAACACAGGTGAATTGTCATTGATATCTAAAATACTTATTTTAACACGGTATAAATTCAATGGATTGTCAGCAATAGCTTCTAAATTTACAGAGCAGGTGGGAGTGTAAACACAGAGCTCCTCTCTGTCGATTCTTTCATTAACAAACAGAATGCCAGTGTTTAAATTTACCTCAAAATACCGCTTCTTGGATCCAGAAACAATCCGAAACATACGAGATTCTAGTTCTTGGACACTGAGATGCAAATCCTTAGCTATATTTCCAACAAAGGTCCCCTGATCTGATTCTTCTGCAATAGAGTAGATGATTTGTCCAGAAACAAGATTCCAGAGGCAAGGCAGCAGCAGAAAAACACAATAAATCCCCATTGATTCTCTTTTGTCTGACATATTGCAGAAGTATTTAGAGATGTATACAATCCAGTGTATTCCTATGTCAGGGACAGATAACCTCAGACTCACCATTACTTTTAAACAAAATGCCTGCCACAGTTATGCATCGTCTCTCCTATGTTCTATTTCAACAAAGACTGAGTGATGTCGCGTTTTTGTTCAGTAGGGAGGTGGGGCCCTTGATAGCTTGTTCTAGTTTTCTCAGGTTGGTGAACAGTGACACCATGTGGCTTAATTGAAAATTCCCTTAAAATGTATGAAAAATAGATTTTTTTTTAAAAAAATGTATGTTAAGAATAGACCAGTTAGAACAGAATAATGCTTAATTGTTCACTGTGAATTTGACTGTGTGTTCATTCCCATTTTTATGGTTTAAACCATATAAAAAGAGGATGCATGTCTTTATTATTATTATTATTAGTAGTAGTAGTAGTAGTAGTAGTAGTAGTAGTAGTAGTAGTAGTAGTAGTAGTCGTAGTAGTAGTAGTAGTAATTTGTGCAACAAGAACTCATTGGCTACAATATTAATCTGAACTGTGCAATGAAGACAACTTAAGGCAATGCCTGATCGTTTGTGAACAGAAGAGCATTACCAATGATCTAGCATTTTAAGTATATACTGCTGAATTCTAAGATTGTTTGATAAATGATTCACACAACACATTTGAACCCACTACTGTAAATAAACGAATTCCCTCTCAAATAGTGTTGTCAATTATAAGCCAGCAAAACATTACATTCCAATCATATGTTGAACTTCCTTACTGTGAATATTTCACAAGTCATTGTAAATCCAAAAGGTAACATTTACGACAATGCTGTTTTCAAAGAGATGCACCGCAAACCTGTTATAAGTCAGATAATATCAGCACGTGTTTAATTACATGTTTACCTATCAAACCACAACAAGGTAGAAAACTACCGTATACGAATATTTACAGTAAAATCCAAACCCATCAATAGCTTGCTGTCCATCACAGTTTAGACAGTTGATGGTTCCGTAATTAAAGTGCATAATACGATAGATGAAATAAATATAAATAAATAAATAAACCGAAACCTTAACAACGCAATATATTCGGCCTTATTTGAAACTCTGTTTCTCATGAATTGAACGAAATTGTTCATAGACTTATTAATATTAATAAACAATATTAATAAAATAAAAACAGACTTTGAATACTTTTGAGTTAGAGTTTTCTGAATTATGTCCAAAAACCGTGAATTAGAAATGATGGCAAGATTTTTAAGTTCAAATTTTAATTCTATAAAGAGGAAACAGCAATGATAAATTAATGGATATATACTGCTAATATCATAGCAGCAATTATTAGATTATCACATATAACAAACTACTTACCTCTGTGTTTTGAGATACAACGTGGTTTCTTGTCCACTGGGCCCGTTTACAAGAATCGGTTCCATTAGTAATGAGTTCTCCGTTTGGATGTGGAAAGGGCACGTTAAAAACCAAAAAGTCACCCTTAGACGTCTCTGAAGTTAAACACAAGTCGTAGTGCTGGGTTTTAGAGTAGGCCCAGCTTCCATCAGGGTTTGATGTAATCATAGGCGTGCTATACCTATTGAAATGATTGTCATCAGTCCGGTGGCATTTAATGACAAAGAAAACAAGAAGAGCCAATACAAATATAATTGATATAGAGGCAATGGAGATAACTAAATACAGATTTAAATTGGTGAAATTATCCTCCTTTTTGGGTATTTCCCTCAATTTTGAATGTTCTTCTTGAGTGCTGTCGATAACCAATATGGTCAGCGTCACAGTGGCTGATAACGGTGGTTCTCCATGGTCCTGAACTAAAATGACCACAATTTGTTGCTTGGAATCAGTCTCCTCCACGATTCGCTGTGTCCTAATTTCTCCAGTGTTGGGACTAATACGAAAAAGATCTGATCCTTTGGGTTCAATTATTTGAAAAGAAAGCCATGCATTGTAACCAGAATCTGCATCAACCGCCCTTATTTTGGCCACAAAGTATCCCGCGCCTGCACCATATGGAATCCTGTCTACGTTAGTTGAGTCGGGATTAGAATATGGTGGAAGGATTAAAGGACTGTTGTCATTTACATCAAGTATAAATACGTTCAGTGTGACGTTGCTGCTGAGCGGCGGGACCCCAGAATCTTTAGCTTGAACATGACACTGAAATACTTTCAGTTTTTCGTAATTAAAAGATTGCATAGCATATATTTCACCACTTGAAGAGTCAACAGAAATATATGTAGAAACGCGATCACCGTGGATCATCGAATCTAATAAAGAGTAGGTTATCTTAGCATTTTCGTTTAAATCAGGGTCAAATGCATTTACAGTAAGTATAGGAGATCCAGGTGCGTTGTTTTCATTTAAGTATGCCGTCAAGTTAGACCCCCGGAAAAATGGCGCATTGTCATTCACGTCAGAAACTGTTATATGGATAGCTTTGGTGCTGGAGAGCGGTGGAGACCCTTCATCTGTCGCTGTAATTGTGATATTGTACTCCGATATTGTTTCTCGATCAAGTGGCTCCTCCAGGATTAAAGAATAATAATTCTGAAAAGAAGTATGCAGTTTAAAAGGGACAGTTTCAGTGATGTAACAATTTATCTTCCCATTTTTGTCTCCATCCTTATCTGAAACAGTAATAAGGGCGATTGCCGTTCCTGTTTTAGCATCCTCCTGAACGGGGCTCAACAGAGATGTTAATGTTATTTCAGGAGCGTTGTCATTGAGATCAATCACTTGAACCAGTACTGTACAGTGGCCAGCCATTGACAATGCGCCTTTGTCCTTGGCTTGTACGGGGATTTCATAAACATTCGTTTCTTCAAAATCGAGGCCTCCTTTAATAGTTAGTTCACCTGTGATGGAATCTATGGCAAATGTATTTAAAATATTTTTTGGTCCACGGTTTGTAAAACTATAAACAATTTCGCCATTTAAGCCCACGTCCAAGTCTGTTGCATTAAGTTTGATTATTGAGGTACCTTGAAGCTCATTTTCAAATACACTGACCTTGTACACTGAACTACTAAAAACTGGAGCGTTGTCATTGGCATCCAGAACGTTAACAATAATCAAGGACGTTCCAGATTTCGGTGGATTTCCGCCATCAACAGCCTTAAGAACCAGATTAATTACAGATTGCTTCTCCCGATCTAAACATTTCTGTAGTATTAATGCTGGGGTTTTACTTTGTAGTTCAAGACGAAAATAATCACTTGCACTGAGTTCATATGTATTTAAAGAGTTTATACCAACGTCTGGGTCGTAAGCACTCTCTAGTGGAAATCGAGCCCCTGCCAATGTTGACTCAGCAATGTCTAACTGCAGCGATTTGACAGGGAACACGGGTGAATTGTCATTGATATCCAATACATTTATCTTAACACGGTATAATTTTAATGGATTGTTCACAATGGCTTCTAGATTTAGTGAGCACGTGAGAGTATTTGGACACAGCTCCTCTCTGTCAATTTTCTCATTAACAAACAGAACTCCAGTATCAAAATTTACCTGAAAATAAGGCTTCTGAGATCCCGAGACAATCTGAAACCTCCGAGCTGCTAGTTCTTGGACACTGAGATTCAGATCTTTGGCTATATTTCCAACATATGTCCCTTGATCTAATTCTTCAAAAACAGAGTAAATAATTTGCCCCAAAACAATATTCCAAAGCCAGGAGAGCAGCAGGAAACGAAAATAAACCCCCAAAGGGTGTCTCCGGTTTAATAAAATCATAATTGCAAATGTACTTACATAAAAGCTTACAATCCAGGTGCACTGTAGTGTCAAAAACAAATCACTCCAGAATCACAATTCCTGTACAGGAAGAACATACGATTTCACAGATCCTACAAAAGAAGCATGACTCATTTCTTCATAAAGGCAGTAGTGAGTTGGTCCAAAATGGAGATCCCAAGCATAGAACAACAAAACAGAAAACAGTGATCTCATATAATGTAGCATACTCGATGTGGAATCCCAATAGCACCAGCAATGCTTTTTGATATACTAATGCCATCCACAGTGAAGAAAAATATCCAATACCATTAAACCTGTAGAGGAAGAGCTGGGTTTACAGATATATTCCTTGATGATACATTTACCATATGCACACACCTCGGTTTGCAGACTGAAATGAAGTAAGAATAGAGGGATACATCAGATTCCAACCTGAATGTAGGAGGGGCAACAGCGAGTGTGTGTTGTGATTCATTCAGTAGGTGAACAGTGACACACAGTGGCCAAATTTAAAAGGATCTCAACAAAACCAGAAAGAAAATAAGACAAGAATTAACTAACAAAACAAGTATTTCCCTAGCAAAATAAAAAATCCAATGTATGTTTGTATACTAACTGTCACTACTGTCCAGACAATTTACAGCAAGAAGGGGAGCAAAAAGGAAGGGAATTGGTACATGTGTAACCAAAAATTATATTGCTCCTACTATGGAAGAAAGTCACAACGAGAACCTGGTCACAATCAGTATCCAGTAAGATTATTATTATTATTATTATTATTATTATTATTATTATTATTATTATTATTATTACATCACAAATCATTTCAAATTGCTTGGATATTAATTTCTAAACTACTAGCCTGACAATTAAACCCGCCCCACCCAATCAACTTTTGAATATTGAAATCTTAGTGGCCTGAATTTAAGTGAATACCTACATAAGACAAAGGCATATAATACAAGTATTCCACGTTATTGCTTGGTAGAATGATAGCCTGTGATAAGTTGCTCCTTTTAATTACCTTTAATAGAAAACAATATCAACCAGAAAAGCAACCACGGCGTGCTTCACAATCAAATTGTCTCTGGGCCCCATGCGGTTCTTATTGTAGTTGTCTGTGGCTGCAGTCAGTACTCTGTAAACGGGTCCACTGTACTTGATTTTGCACGATAGCAAAAGGTGGCGGTGTTACTTTCATCACACAACAAACCTAAAGGCTGAGTTTGGTACTACACATTGACATCGACATCAAATGATGAGCTATAGCGACCACTTTATAACAAGAAAAACTATAAAGTCCATCATAAAAAAATATATTAAAAGAAGCCAAAATACACAGCAACGTGGTATTGCAACGTTATTCATTGCACTGCACATATGTGGCTGATCAGTAATACCTAACATCACTAACATTTAATTATCAACTATCTTCTATTTTAAATTAATGCATTACTGCTGTATATAAACAGGTGTTGTTATCAAGCAATCTGAATTTCTAAAGCAGTGTTGATAGTGGAATTGTAATAGAAACGCTTTCACTATGTGTGTGACTTTTAGACTTTCCTGCAGAATACTTTGCAATGTGTGAGTCTTGGAACATGTCTAGTACAGATTTGCTGAACTAGTCAAAACATGTAAAGGTCTATTCACATGTAACTCTTAATCTCCATGTTTCCTTTGGCAACGAAAGATAGCTGAAGCGCTGTTTTTCTGAGCGTCACTGGCTTTTTGGTGTTTTTTGTTTAGGATTATGTGATAATATGTTGTGGTCCAAGAATCTTCAAATATATATATTGAGCTTGCCACAAATGTGTAATAGTGACCTATAGCGCATACCACGTATCACAATCTGCCTGCGGATTATCATTCCATTATAACTACGCAGAGATGTGTGGAACATGCTCCATCAGGTAAAACAAAAATCTACTTAAAAAAAAACAAAGGACAAATTCCAGCAACCATCTAATTTAGCCAAGTGTGCTAGATAAAACGTTTATAAATAAATACATAAATAAATAAATAAATAAATAAATAAATAAATAAATGGGAAACTTTCTTTTTTTTAAAAATCCCAAACCCCTATCAATGTCAAGGTTGACTACATTGTTCACTTCATCAATGTTCTTACCTCAACTTGGTTTCCAGTCCACTGTGCCCGTTTACAGGAATCGGTTCTATTACTAATGAGTTCTCCGTTTGGATGTGGAAAAGGCGCGTTAAAAACCAAGAAGTCACCCTTAGATGTCTCTGAAGTTAAACACACGTCGTACTGCTGGGTTTTAGAGTAGGCCCAGCTTCCATCGGGGTTTGATGTAATCATAGGCGTGCTATACCTATTGAAATGATTGGCATCAGTCCGGTGGCATTTAATGACAACGAAAACAAGAAGAGCCAATACAAATATAATTGATATAGCTACAATCGAGACAACTAAATATAGATTTAAATTTGAAAAATTATCTTCGTTTTTTTGCATTTGCCTAAATTCCGATTGCACCGCTTGTGTACTGTCGATAATCAATATTGTAAGGGTCATCGTGGCTGATAACGGTTCTTCTCCATTGTCTTTAACCAGAATTACCAAACGTTGTTCTTTGGGGTCATCTTCCGCTATCATTCGTTTAGTTCTAACGTCCCCACTATTGTGATTAATACTAAAGAGATCCGTTCCCTTGGGCTCAATTATCTCGCACGACAGCCACGCATTGTATCCAGAATCGTGATCAACTGCTCGGATCTTGGCAACAAAATATCCAACGTGCGCAGAATAAGGAATCCTTTCAGTGTTCGTGAGGCCGTTTGTAGAATATGGTGGGAGAATTAAAGGACTGTTGTCATTTACATCCAGAATAAATACGCTCACAGTCACGTTGCTGCTATGTGGTGGGACCCCCGAATCTGTAGCTTGAACATGAATCTGAAATACTTTCTGGTCTTCGTAATCAAAAGATTGTAGACTATAGATATCGCCACTAGCAGAGTTGACAGAAATAAACTTAGAAACAGGTTCTCCCTGGATAACAGAATCTAACAAAGTGTAGGTCACCTGAGCATTTTCGTTTAAATCGGGATCAAAGGCAGATACAGAAAGAATAGGAGACCCAGGTGGTCTGTTTTCCTTCACGTAAACTGAGATGGAAGACTCTGGGAAAACCGGAGCATTGTCATTCACATCAGAAACAGCTATAGAAAGTTGCTTGGAGCTGGAAAGGGATGGGGAGCCTTCGTCTGTCGCAGTAATGGTCATATTATACTGTGATATTATTTCCCTATCCAGCGGTCCATCGAGTATTAGAGAATAATAATTCCGATAGGACGTTTGCAGCTTAAAGGGGACTGATCCAGAGATGTGGCAATTTACTTTTCCGTTGTTTCCTCCATCCTTGTCTGAAACAGTAATAATGGCAACGACTGAGCCTGTTTTAGCGTCCTCCTGAACGGGGCTCAACAGAGATGTCACTGTTATTTCAGGAGCGTTGTCATTGAGATCAATCACTTCAACCTGTACTGTACAGTGACCAGCCATTGATGGCGCACCTTTGTCCTCAGCTTGAATATGAATTTCATAAGCAGCTGTTTCTTCAAAATCTAGTTGCCTTTTAATACTTATTTCACCGGTATTCGAATCTATATCAAAAGTATCTAAAACATTTTTGGGATCACGGTCACTTAATGAATATACAATCTCTCCGTTTAAACCTTCATCCAAATCGGTTGCATTAAGTTTGATAACAGCAGTTCCTTGCGATACATTTTCAACAATATTGACTTTATACACTGAGCTACTAAACACTGGAGCGTTGTCATTGGCATCCAACACTTTTACAATAATCTGTGACGTTCCCGATTTCGGTGGGTTTCCGCCATCCACAGCTGTCAGCACTAGTTTAATTACAGACTCCTTCTCCCTGTCTAAAGCTTTCTGTAGTACTAATGCTGTATATCTACTCTGCTCCCCTTTAGTCTGTAAATCCAGAATAAAATACTCATTGGAACTGAGTCTATATGTATCTACAGAGTTTTTGCCTACATCTGGATCAAAAGCGCTCTCAAGAGGAAATCGTGCTCCTGGCACTGTAGCTTCGGCAATGTTTAAATAAAATGAATTAACTGGGAAAATGGGAGGGTTGTCATTAATATCTAAAATGTTTACTTCAACGTGGTATAAATTTAACGGGTTGTTAACAATAGCTTCTAAATTCACAGAGCAAATGGGAGTGTTAGGACACAGCTCCTCTCTGTCGATTTTTTCATTAACAAACAGAATGCCAGTGTTTAAATTTACCTGAAAATACTGCTGCTTAGATCCAGAGACAACGCGAAACATTCGAGATTCTAGTTCTTGGACACTGAGATGCAAATCCTTAGCTATATTTCCAACAAAGGTCCCCTGATCTGATTCTTCTGCAATAGAGTAGATGATTTGTCCAGAAACAAGATTCCAAAGGCAAGGCAGCAGCAGAAAAACACAATAAATCCCCATTGATTCTCTTTGGTCTGATAAAACCATCGTTGAAAAAATATTTACAGATGTATAAAATCCAGTGTGATGTATTTCCAAAATAAGGTATCCAGTAATAAAGAATAATGTTAAATGAAATCGTGGTTACTGTTCAGATTCTTCTGTCCTACACAATCACTCTGTGCTTTATGTCAGCAGAAGCTCAGTTGCGTTGCGTATTCAGTCAGAACAGAGGAGGGGCCCTAAGAGACTGTTTTATTTTTTCACCTTGTTGGTGAGCAGCGACACCTTGTGACATATAGGAAACATGCACCAAATTTAAAAGACAAAATACCAGAGCAAGCTGGTGCTTTAATGACAGATATATAAAATATGACCTCACATATTTATATATAAAATATTTTCAGCTGTTAACAACAAAGGTCTGCATATTCTGCAGGAATGTAATCTATCATGTAGCACAAAACCTCTTATAATATATAATCCTGGGAAATTATGGAAACAGAACATACTGTATAGCATTCTGCTGATATTGCTCAAGTGAATTTAGTATATGTTATCGCTCCACAAAAATATACTGAAGAAGAAATCAAAGGAATAACTAAGATATTAAATACATAGTTCCCTTGATTAAACAATGATGAACCCGACCAATACACCACCAGTATTACCAATTACTGCTAACAGGCTCTAGATATGTTACATACTACTGATCACTCTGTTATACAGGTGCACGCCACTAACAGATCCTGTTAGAACAGAGTTCCGTTTACAGCGTATTAAGGAGGCATGTATCTGCCAAACACCATGGGATTTAATGGGGAATTACTCTGCTTAAAACGGACTGTTAATATGTACATCTTTCCTGTTCCACAGGCAGATGTTTTGCGTTTAATACGTACAGTTTAATACATACAGTAGTGTTTTATTAGGTACAGTTTTCCTGATCCACAGGTAGATATTTTACGCAAATAAGGTACATCCGGGGCAGTAAATGACAGTCACTACGGCATTTGTGACGTCAGGCAGGAAAAACAGTTGCTGTTTACTTTTATTCTATGTTTTTGTTGGCACAGCCATTGTACAGTTTAAAACGTATAACGTACACAATTTTGATTACATTTAGCAAAAACATAAATTCGTAAAATGGTACTACTAATTACATTGTACGTCCCACAGGGGCGTGTTTTGTATAAATAATAAACTCATGTTCTTTGGCAGTTAAGCTTTCTTGTATTGTTTATATTTAAGGTACTTATGGTCTAAGTTACATACAGCATTTTGAATTGTGTTTACTACGTACTTCGTTTATAAAGTACTGATTTCCACTGTCCCTTTGAGTGCATTATAACTGGAGTGCATACGTATAGGTAATATATAACTCATTACTTCCAGATTGTTAAAAAAAAAGCACCCACCTTTTCACCCCTCTGAAAATAAATAAGTAAATAAATAAATAAATAAATAAATAAATAAATAAATAAGTAATTTGCCATGTATTTACAAAACTAAATTATACAGTCACCACCTACACGTTTGCAGTCGCATATATTTGCATATACAGTATTCGCAGAGCCTGAAACTGGCAGTTCATCTTTGTGTTGAATCTAAGCGAATCTGCGATCCACGTTACTAAGGCTATAGCATTACAACCAAACAGCTGAGTTCAGCACCCTTGACTCCTAATTGTGTATATACATTTGTAACTTAATAAAATCTGCTTACCTCGATGTCTTTTCGAGTCGAAAGAGTCCTGTTACACGAGTCTGTTCTGTTATCCATAATAAGTTCTCCATTTGTACGTGGAAATGGAGCGTTAAAAACCAAAAAGTCACTCTTAGATGTCTCCGAAGTTAAACACACGTCGTAGTGCTGGGTTTTAGAGTAGGCCCAGCTTCCATCGGGGTTTGATGTAATCATAGGTGTGCTATACCTATTGAAATTATTGTCATCAGTCCGATGACATTTAATGACGATGAAAACAAGAAGAGCCAATACAAATATAATTGATATAGAGGCAATGGAAATAACTAAATACAGATTTAAATTGGTGAAATTATCCTCCTTTTTGGGTATTTCCCTCAATTTTGAATGTTCTTCTTGAGTGCTGTCGATAACCAATATGGTCAAGGTCACAGTGGCTGATAACGGTGGCTCTCCATGGTCCTGAACTAAAATGACCACATCTTGTTGATTGGAGTCATTATCCTCGAGGTGTCGTTTTGTTCTAATTTCACCAGTGTTTAGACTAATGCTGAATAGATCGGTTCCTTTTGGTTCCACAATGTGGTAAGAAAGCCACGCATTGTATCCAGAATCGGGATCGAACGCCCGTACCTTGGCCACAAAATATCCAACATCGGCAGAGTGTGGAATGCGCTCAGTGAGACCGACATTGAAATGTGGCGTAAGAATGACCGGACTGTTGTCGTTCTCATCAAGAATGAATACGTTCACAGTGACGTTGCTTGTGAGCTGAGGGTCCCCAGAATCATCAGCTTGCACGTGGAACTGGAATACTTTTAGTTCTTCATAATTAAAAGATTGCATGCTATAGACATTACCACTGACAGAGTCCACGTTAATAAACGTAGTAACGGGTACGCCATGGATCGCACTTTCTAATAGAGAGTATGTTACTATAGCGTTTCTGTCTAAATCGGGATCTGATGCATTTACAGTAAGCAGAATAGATCCAGTTGGAGCATTTTCCTTTTGATAGACCGTCACAACAGACTGTGGGAAAAATGGTGCGTTGTCGTTGACATCTGAAACTTGAAAAGTGATAATTTGAGTGAGGGAAAGTGGTGGCGACCCTTCATCTGTCGCTGTAATCGTCACATTGTACTCAGATACACGTTCACGGTCCAGAACTCCCTCTAGGATTAAAGAATAATAATTCTGGAATGATTTAAGTAATTTAAAAGGGTATGTCTCAATAATTTGGCAATTTACGTTTCCATTTTTGCCACCATCTTTGTCTGAAACACTGATTAGCGCGATCACAGTGCCAATTTTAGCGTCCTCCTGGACGGGGCTTAGCAGAGATGTCACTGTTATTTCAGGAGGGTTGTCATTAAGATCCATAACCTCAACCAACACTTTACAATGACCGGCCATTGTCACATGACCTTTGTCTTGAGCTTGTACACGAATTTCAAAAACATTCGTTCCTTCAAAATCTAGGTCACCCTTAACACGAATTTCACCAGTGCTAGGATCTATGTCGAACATATCTGCAATGGTTTTAAGGACACGGTTACCAAAAGAATAAATAATTTCCCCATTTAAGCCTTCATCCGGGTCTGTTGCATTTAGTTGTATTATTGCAGTCCCATGTGACACATTTTCAAACACCCTCACTTTATACACCGAGCTACTGAAAACGGGAGCGTTGTCATTGGCATCTAGCACTTTGACAAAAATAATTGCGGTTCCAGATTTCGGTGGGTTTCCACCATCGACAGCTGTCAGCACAAGTTCAACCAAAGGCTGCGTCTCTCGGTCTAAAGCTTTCTGCAGCACTAACTCGACAGATATACTCTGGTCATCGTTTGTTTGTACATCTAAAATAAAATAATTGTTAGAACTGAGTTCATATTTATTTAGCGAATTCGTGCCCACATCTGCGTCATAAGCACTCTCCAAAGGAAACCGAGCCCCTGGAACAGTGAGCTCAACAATATTTAAATACACTGAACCGACAGGGAACACCGGTGAATTGTCATTGACATCTAAGATATTAATTTCCACACGGTATAATTTTAATGGATTGTTCAGAATAGCTTCTAAATTTACAGAGCAAGTGAGAGCGTTAGGACAAAGTTCCTCTCTGTTTATTCTTTCATTAACAAACAGAATTCCGTTATTTAAATTTACCTCAAAATACTGTTTGTGGGATACTGAGACAATCCGAAACCTGCGAGCTGCCAGTTCTTGGACACTGAGATTCAGATCCTTAGCTATGTTTCCAACAAAGCTCCCCTCTTCTGATTCCTCCGCAATAGAGTAAATAAGTTGCCCCAAAACAAGATTCCAAAGGCAAGACAGCAACACAAAGAGAAAACAAACTCCCACAGGATGTCTTCGGTTTGAAAAAATCATAGCTGCAGAAGTACCATGTATGTATGTAATCCAATGCACTGCAGTGTCAGCAACCACTCATTCCAGAATTACCATTGCGATTAAAAAATAGCTACATATGACACCATTCCTACATCTGTGCCATTATTCCATTCTTCATGAAAAAAATGAAACTGGAGATCGCAATCCAAGGACAATAGATGAATCTTACACAGCATGCAGGTCCAATGTAAAATCCCGACAGATCTGATAAACGCCTTAGATATATTTAATTATTTCGACATGTCTTCTTGTATACGAAATGCTGTATTCAAATGCTCAGCACATACCTCTCGCATATAATATACCATGTAGAGCTTGCTCGGCTTGCAGACTGAAGTAAAGATTTCTACTGGGATACATCGGGTTTCATTCCGACTAGAGGAGGAGCAACAGCAAGCCTTTGTTCTGCTTTAACTAGAAGGTCTACAGCGACACACAGCGGCTGAATTATAAAAATGCTACAAGCAAGACCAGAATGTATTTTATTTTCAGGAAAAAAAATTATATATATATATATATATATATATATATATATATATATATATATATATATATATATATATATATATATAATTGACAAAACATTCAATTATTTTGGTATTACTAACATATTATTAAAGCATGATCCTAATATGGTCATGAAAAATAACTCAAATAAAACATATACGAAATATTAGTATTTCCAAGATATTTGTCCACAAGTAGCTTCGGATATGTTTGCACTGTGTTTCTCTGACTTTGTTGCAGAGAAACTGACTGGCCCTGCTGCTTTGTCTGGCTGTAAGTTGTGTCATCACTGGGGGGTGGTCTTACAAACTAGGTTTGTATGATTTTCTGTTAGACATCAATGACACCATGAGGCTCAAAAATGATTACACCAGATAAGAAATTGAAATGGAGATAAGTAATGCAACGTAATTTACCATATCGTGTATATATACACTGCTAATGTTTGTATTTAAAGAAGACAATAATTGTGTTAAATATAACACAATTTGTGATACCAGCAACAGGCTTTGCTTTTTTAGTTAAATCAATATCATGCCTAAACTAAAAACACCAAGCTACCACTCCACGTATGAGAAAGTGAATGAAAGAGAAATAACCATGTATTGTTAATGAATTTAAATGTATATTACAGTGTATCAGTCGAATATATATATATATATATATATATATATATATATATATATATATATATATATATATATATATATATATATATATATATATATATATATATATATATATATATATATTTCCTCAAAATGATTACGATCATATGTCGTTCATTAATATAAAAAAAAACGCACAGCAGGCAGATTGGGAATACATCAAAAGAAAATCCCTGCTGTATGTAAAAACAGTTGTTGTACAAATGAGTCTACGGCGTGTTTTAAAATGGGACATTGGGAAGAGAAAATGAAAACAGAACAGTTTGGGAAACCTTAAATTCTTCTAATATTTCTATACCTCAGAATTCTTACATACATACATACATGCACACATACATACATACATACATACATACATATACACACACACTTACATACATACATACATACATATGGTTTTACTACATTTATTTATGTATTTATTTATTTTATTACAATTTGTATTAGCTAATTCTGACTACAGTGACACAGTTTATGCTGGTACGTCTCTAGGTGGCCCTCTGTTCAAACTGTGAGCTACATAAGAACTTAGAGGTCCTCATCTGAACATCAGAGTGTGACGACAATGCGTCTTAAAGTATTGGGTATACTGTATGGCGGGACTTTTGAATTTAAATATTTTTCTACAATTACCTCGTGTGGTTTACCAACATAACATCACCAGAAATAACTACAATGCGGCTGATGTACTGAATGACACTGGAAACAATGACATTTACTATATGTTACAGCTGGATACTACCGCAATAAAGACAATATGTTGCGTACGAATATCAAATAATGACATTGTTAAATATATTTAGTGACTCACCACAGCATAGAATTTCTTTCCGTTTTCGTCAACAATTATTGTCTGATCGTTGAATCCCGATTGTGTGTGCATGTTTCCGTTGCTTCTCAAAGTATCCCCATGAATCTGTTGCATGCCAGTCATCGAGTCGTGTTTGGAGCATTCCTGAGACAAATGCATTTGGTAGCGGTAAGTGCGAAAGAGTGATCCGCCTGCGCTGCCATCGCCATAGTTGAGATATGGAGCAAACGTCTGGTTAGACTTGTGGCATCTGGCTTTGTAACAGTAAGTAGTTACAAGTGCGATAACACTAACTAAAAATAGGAAGGAAATCGACCCCAGCGTTATGATTAAATACAGAGTTAGTTGGGAAGCGTCATCTGGACTTTTGAACTGGTCTTTGAAAGAAGTTGAAAACAAAGGAACGTTTTCTTCTGTGTTTTCCACAACTTCGATGTCCATGTTTACGGTTGCTGAGAGTGAAGGACTGCCGCCGTCCTTAACTGTAATTGTGAGTTTATGAAGGTCAACATCCGTGTCTGCAAAAAGTCTTCGTGTTCTAATTTCCCCTGTGTAAAGCCCCACAGCAAACAGGCTCGGGTCTGTAATGTCACTTAGTTTGAATGAGACCCATGCATTGTAACCAATGTCAGCATCATTTGCTCTGATCTTGGTGACCAGAAAACCTGTGTTCACAGATCTTGGAACTTTCTCTACAGCCACCAGAGACCCGCTATTCGCTAAAGGAGACAGTATGACCGGCGCATTGTCATTCTGGTCAAGAATATACACGTGGACGGTAACATTCGAAGTAAGCGGATTGAGTCCGTTATCTTTAGCTTGAACTTCAAAATGAAAGCTTTTTAACTTCTCGCAGTCAAAACTATTCAGCGCGCAAATGCTTCCATTGTCAGGGTTAATGGACAAAATAGCAGACACCGGTCGATCCTCAATCTGTTTTTCAAAAACCGAGTAAGAAACCTTTCCGTTCTCCATGCTATCTGGATCCAGCGCAGTAATTTGGAAAATAGAAGCGCCTGGTGCATTATTTTCTTGAATATATACGCTATAAGATGACTGCTCAAAACGGGGCGGATTGTCATTTACATCAGAAATCGTAATTCTAACTGTTTTAATGCCATAAAGAGGTGGAGAACCAAAATCTGTAGCAGTGATTGTAACATTATACTCTGGTGTTGTTTCTCTGTCTAGAAAACCATCAATGACCAAAGAATAAAAGTTTGTTTTAAATGACGGCTTCAATTTAAATGGCACGTTTGGAGACAATGAACACTTAACTTTAGCGTTGTCTCCTGAGTCAGCATCAGTCACACTAATTAGAGCTACTACTGTGTCTATAGGAGTATCTTCCTTTAACGGATTAGAAAGGGAGCTGACTGTAACCAACGGTGCGTTATCGTTAACGTCTATTATTTTAACAATTACACTACATTGAGCTACCATTGAGGGTTGCCCCTCGTCCTCAGCCACAAATTCTATATCATAATCACTTTTTTCTTCAAAATCTAGCAACCCTTTAACATGTATCTCCCCAGAATTAGAATCTATACTAAATGCTTCACGAACATTCTCCATTGTCTTGTCACTAAAAAAATATCTAATTTTCCCATTGCTACCCTCATCTGCATCACTGGCGTTAAGTTTAATTACCGGTGTGCCTATGCTTGCGTTTTCCAATATACCAACAGCATATATTTGTTTGGCAAAGACGGGTGGATTGTCATTAGAGTCCAGAACTGTTATCAATATATCCACCGTCCCTGACCTTTCTGGTGAGCCACCATCAACTGCAGTCAAAACTAAATTGTGAACTGACTGAAGCTCCCTGTCCAGTTGCTTTCTTAAAACTAGAAATGGTACTTTCTTGTGTTCATTTCGTGTTTCAACATGCAGTTGAAAATATTCACTTGGACTGAGCTTGTACGAAGCAAGGGAGTTTTTTCCAGTGTCTGGATCATGTGCACTTTCCAGAGAAAACCTCGCTCCTGGCAATACATGTTCTGCAATTTCAAGAGACAGTTTAGGCTCTGGGAAAATAGGCGAATTATCATTGACATCTAATATTTCTATCTCAGCATAATGCATCTCAAGAGGGTTTTCTAAAACTATTTCCAGGTTAAGAAAACATATTAACGTCTGTCCACAAATCTCCTCTCTGTCTATTCTATCATTAATGAATACAATCCCATTCTTTAGATTTACCTCTGTATATTTTTTCTTAGCTCCGGTCGACATTCGAAACTTGCGAGCAGACAGGGCATTAACATCCAATCCCAAATCCTCAACAATGTTTCCAACAAAGGTCCCCACTTCCAATTCCTCTTGAATTTTGTACCTAATCTGCCCCGTTGTTGCTTCCCAAAAGCAGGATAGAAAAATAAAGCAAACGCATTTCCATTTTGGAGTCCTGTGAAAATCCAGACGGTCTGCGTGCATCTTGTAGGTCAAAAAAACAAACACAACCCAAATGTGGAGAGAAACTGCTGTCGATTTGCTGTAGCACTGGAGAATATTTATCCAAAAATAATTTAACGACCCTTGAAAAAAACAGGGGAGAGGTATTAATCCTTTCCTATGTACGTGCGCTGAAACTGACTGTCATTCTCTTGCTTTGTCAGTCTGATTGTATAGCTTCAGCACTGGGGGCGGTCCAGAAGCTTAATGTTAGTTTGCACGAGATTCTGTTGGACAACAGCGACGCTGTGAGTATTATTTTATAACTGCCAGTGTGTACTGAGTTGTACTGAACTAAAACAGTAAGCAGTGTTGGCAATACTACTACGACTACTACTACTACTGCTACTACTACTACTACTACTACTACTACTACTACTACTACTACTACTACTACTAATAATAATAATAATAATAATAATAATAATAATAATAATAATAATAATAATCTGTTCCTTCCTGCAATTAATCAGTTTGTTATTGTTACAATTGTGTTATTCATCTCAATGTGCCATTTGCCATTCATTATGATTGTGTCAATTAGTTTATATTTCCATGCCTGGTGGAGCTTGATGTTTAGCTTTGTATCTTAATCGAACAAATACATACATACATACATACATACATACATACATACATACATACATACATACATACATACATACATACAGTGCCTATAGAAAGTCTACACCCCCTTGAACTTTTCTGACATTTTGTTGTGCCTTTCATGCATTTAAATGAGGATTTTTCTCCACTTATCTACACACCATATTCCACACTGTTAGGAGGCTGTGTGGTCCAGTGTTTAAACGAACGGGCTTGTAACCAAGAGGTCCCCGGTTAAAATCCCACCTCAGCCACTTACTCATTGTGTGACCTTAAACAAGTCACTTAACCTCCTTGTGCGCCGTCTTTCGCGTGAGACATAGTTGTAAGTGACTCTGCAGCTGATGCATAATTCACACACCCTAGTCTCTGTAAGTTACCTTGGATAAAGGTGTCTGCTAAATAACAAATATATTTTTTTCTCAATAAATTTGTTTCCCCTTATATATATATATATATATATATATATATATATATATATATATATATATATATATATATATATATATATATATATATATATCTAAGGGGAAAAAATGTATTGAGAAAAAAAATTATATATAAAAAATACAAAACTGAAAGACCATAATTGGATAAGTCTCCAAACCCCTGAGTTAATACTTGGTGGAAGCACCTTTGGCATCAATTACAGCTGTGAGTCTGTTGGGATAGATCTCTGCCAACTTTGCACACCTAGATTTGGCAATATTTGACCATTCTTCTTTACAAAACTATTCAAGCTCTGTCAAGTTCCTTCGGGAGCTTTTGATGGGCAGCAATCTTCAAGTCACGCCACAAATTTTCAATTGGATTTAGGTCGGGGCTCTGACTGGGCCACTCAAGGACATTTTCCTTTTTGTTCCTTAGCCACTCCAGTGTAACTTTGGTACTGTGCTTTGGGTCGTTGTCATGCTGAAAGGTGAACTGCCATCCCAGTTTCAGCGTTCTTGCAGAGGGCAGCAGGTTTTCCTCAAGGACTTCTCTGTACTTTGCTCCATTCATTTTCCCTTCTATCCTGACAAGTGCCCCAGTCCTTGTCAATGAGAAACACCCCCATAACATGATGCTGTCACCACTATGCTTCACAATAGGATAGGCATTCTTTGGGTGATGTGCTGTGTTGGGTTTGCAGCAAACATAACGCTTTGCATTTAGGCCAAAAATTTCAATTTTACTTTCATCAGACCACAAAACGTTTTGCCACATGGCTACAGAATCTCCTGAGTGTTTTTTTATGCATACTTCAAACAGGATTCAAGGTGGGCTTTCTTGAGTAATGGCTTCCTTCTTGCCACCCTACCATACAGGGCAGATTTGTGGAGTGTTGGGGATATTGCTGTCACATGCACACTTTGACCAATCTTGGCCATAAAAGCCTGTAGCTCTTGCAAAGTTGCCATTGGCCTCTTGGTAGGCTCACTGATCAGTCTCTTTCTTGCTCGGTCATCCAGTTTGGAGGGACGGTCTAATCTAGTGTAGTGTAGTGATTCACTGAAATCATGTGAATCACTACAATTTAACACAGGTGGAGGCCACTTAACATGATGTGTGATTTTGAAGGTGATTGGTTACATCCGAGCTAATTTAGGATTGCTATACAAGGGGGGTGGACACTTATCCAACCAAACTATTTTACTTTTTATTTTTAATGAATTTACAAATTTCTTGAATTTTTTTTTTTCACTTGGAAGTTGTGGGGTAGGATGTGTAGATAAATAAAAAAAGAAACTATTTTAATGTATTTTAATTCCAGGCTATAAGGCAACAAAAGGCAGTGTAGGAACTGTATATATATATATATATATATATATATATATATATATATATATATATATATATATATATATATATATATATATATATATATATATATATATAATATATATATATATATATATATATATATATATATATACACACACACACACACACACATAGCCTTACCTTAACCTTACTGCTTTAAAGAACTGACAGACTCTAAACTATTCAGCTATTCAGATAACTGACTCTAAATCACTAATATGGGCAGGAGTGTGGAGTAGTGGTTAGGGCTCTGGACTCTTGACCGGAGGGTTGTGGGTTCAATCCCCAGTGGGGGACACTGCTGTTGTACCCTTGAGCAAGGTACTTTACCTAGATTGCTCCAGTAAAAACCCAACTGTATAAATGGGTAATTGTATGTAAAATAATGTGATATCTGTATAATGTGAAATAATGTATAATGTGATATCTTGTAACAATTGTAAGTCGCCCTGGGTAAGGGCGTCTGCTAAGAAATAAATAATAATAATAATAATAATAATAATAATAATAATAATAATAATAATAATAATAATAATAATAATAATAATAATATGTAAACATACACAGACAGGTGCATATTTCACATGGCTTTGTACTAAATTACTGAACTAAACAAGCAGACATCCACACCTGTTTCCACAGAAACAAATACATTCTCTGAATACAATAATCACTGAGATAATGAAATGGGTCTGTGCTTTCCTTCAGGACCACAAAGCCTGTGGGCTGAGCACAAACCTGTTCAGTACTGGACACTGTCCATGGTACTGAAGCTCTGGAACACCAAGCGAATGGCCAACATCAGGGATCCAGCCAGAGCTTACCTGCTGACGGCCTCAACTCGGTCGCACTCTATATCCTCAGCGAGGGAGTGGCAAGCTCAAGAATTGCTCCCTTCTACTCTACAACATGAAGGATAACATCCACTCTGCCAAAGGTCTACTGTGAAAGAAGCTATATTGACTGTACCTTGTTGTAACCAGTTGCTAAGAGGATTATATCATTTAAGGAATTAATTGTTTCCATATTGTGTGTATTACAAGGTCCAATAAAAAGGGTGATTAATACAGTATATTCTACAATTATTAAGGGGTTTATCATGCTAGGTAATGCAATTATATTGACATTGTATTACATACATGTATGACATCACTTATCACAATAGAAAACTTCATTCAATTTTCACCAACAACAATAGTCTGGTCAGTTGAGTTCCTGGTCTCACCACCACTGAAACCAACGTCTCCATTTGGTTGCTTAACAGCCATGGGGTCACTGCCCGTGGTTTCCTGAGATAAATACACGTGGAAACTGTATATGCGGTAGAGGTATTCAAACCCGCTAGTATCTCCATAATTAAAATATGAATGGAGTCTGGTTGGATATTTGACATTTAGTTCTGTAAAACTGCGTTGCAATTTGGATTATTATGTTGAATACTTGAGAAGGGCTATCAGTTTTTGTGGATCGTTCTCTGAAACTGTAAGTCAGCAACTGGGCATAGTCCTCTGTAGTGTCAACCACTTCTATATTCATTCTCATTGTAGTTGAAAGTGGGGGGACCTCCATCTCATGCCAAGATTACCAGTTTATGAATAGCAGCATCAGTATCTCTAAAACGTCTTTGTGTTCTAACTTCACATGTTTAAAGTCCAATAGCAAGCAAGTTGAAGTCTGTTGCCTAGTAGCTTTAAACAAAACCCAAGCGTTATAACTAAGGTCAGCATCTTATGTTCTAATGTTTGTTAGCAGATAACCCATGTCCTTTGATTTGGAGGCCTTTTCTTACAACAAACATAGATCCATTATTATGAGTTGTCAGTTTGATCAAGAATAAATACGTCACCAGTAACGTTGGTACTACACGTGTGCAGAGAATAACTTCTGACCACACGAAAGCGATTGCCTTTAATGGTATAGAATAAGGAAATTGCAACATATGCAAGTTTCTTTTTTATATCAGAAAACATAAATCGTCTTTCATGACACTGCCCCACAAAGAGCAGTAAGAGTTCCAGGGTTTTGTTTTGGAAAATAATAAACTTTAATGAGGTTATACATATTATAAAATGTTACACAATCATTAGCATTTGAGCATACTAAAGTACAAAAAGAACAGAAAGAAAAGGAAATACAAAAACACTTGCCATTGTGAAAGCATACCCCAAACTGACTATTTTACACACAAAGTTTCAAAATGCTTCTGTGGTGGAGAAGGCAGCCAAAATGTAAAGGTTTCATCGTGACTCGGTATATAGAGGAAAATGATTTGTGAATATGGACCAGAACACAGCCTCTTCCCATGATCCCCTTTTAAAACACGTTCTGAAGGTCTTAAAAAGGGTATCTACCCTCTTAAAAGGTATGTGTTTTGTGTTGACACTTCCAAAACCTGAACTTTTTCACATTAAATGCATTAAAGGTTTTCTATAACAGATATGTTTAAAGATACTGAAGTGAAAACCTACTTCACAACATGCTCAATAGTAATAATACAACAGGGCCCCTATTATCAAAAAGAAGTGCAAAAGCACATTTTCTGAGAAATATAAAACATTTGTAAACGTGAAAACAAGCATGAAATAAATTAGTTGCAACTCGATTTTGTCTCAAGCAATGAACATATTTTCCTCAGAAAATGTGACTTTTCCATTGCACTTGTTTCAAAATACCTATTTTGCTTTCTGAGACTAAAATGCACATTACCAGAATATAAGGACCACTTACCTCTCCAGTGTCTGCGATAACCAGAGTATTCCTGTGGCTTCCAACGCCTGATGCCGATCCTATATTCATTGCAGGACCAACAAACATAAAGTGTTTCTCTGCAGCTCTGTACTGGTAGCTATGGCACAGAGATCCATCCCCACTAACCTCGGCGTAGTTTGTATCATGGGAATACCTGGTACTTATATAATCCCTTGGTCTGTGACACTGAATAGCAATCAGGGTGATTATGCTCACCACAAACAGTGATGAAATTGAACCCAAAGTTATTATCAAATAAAAAGTTAAGTTATTTCCTTCTTGCTGTTTGGTATTGCTTTTGAAGTCTGAAAATGCAAATGCTTCAGTATTCTCGACAGTTGTTATGCGTATTGTTGCTGTGGTAGAAAGGGAATAGTTTCCACTATCTTTCACCACTATGATCAGTTTGTGTTCAGTGGCGTCAGTTTCAGTTAATGGTCGAAGTGTCCTGATTGTTCCTGTATTGCGCTCTAAACCAAAGAGAGTAGGATCGGTAGCTTGTTGCAGTGAAAACGACAACCAGGCATTGTATCCAATATCAGCGTCGTGAGCTCTGACTTTTGTTACTAAATATCCTGTTTTCACATTTCGTGGAATTGTCTCCACGGCTTCAGCAGAACCGTCTTTACTTAATGGAGACAAAATCACCGGCGCATTGTCATTCTGATCAAGAATAAAAACATTCACAGTGACGTTGCAGCTGAGAGATGGCACCCCAGAGTCTTTAGCCAACACTTGGAATTTAAAGTTTTTAACTTCTTCAAAATCAAAACTTCTTATCGCATAGACATTTCCATTGTCTGAATTAATACTAAGAAGAGATGACAGAGGTTTACCCAGAACTTCACTTGCCATGACGTTATACAATACACGCGCATTTTCATTTTGATCCAGATCGAACGCACTTACTGAAAAAATGGAAGCTCCGGGTGCGTTGTTTTCAAGCACGTAAAATGTATATGGATCTTGAGTAAAGCTCGGGCTGTTATCATTAATATCAGACACAGTGACTGTGACAGTTTGATAGGATGACAAAGAAGGGCGGCCAAAGTCTGTTGCTGTTATGGTAATATTGTACTGAGAAGCAAACTCGCGATCTAACTGCTCCTTCGTTACTAATGAAAACAAATTCTCCCGAAAAGATGGCTTTAACTCAAAGGGGATATTCTCGTTTACTTTACAGGAGAATTGTCCATTTAAGCCAGCATCACGGTCTGTAATGCTAATCAGAGCAATCACTGACCCAGGATTTGCGTCCTCTGAAATAAGATTTGACAAAGAGGTTACCTCTATCTCCGGTGTATTGTCGTTTACATCTTGTACCTGTACAACAACAGTACAGTGCACAGTCAATGGAGACTGACCCTTATCGGTAGCTTGTACATCAATCTCATAAGACTCCTTTTCTTCGAAATCTATCAGTCCTTTCACCTTGATTTCTCCTGTGTTACTGTCCAACACAAAGAGTTCCGACGCTTTACTTCTAAGCGTTTTACCAAAAGAGTACTCAACGACTCCATTAAGTCCGTCATCTAAATCTGTGGCATTTACTTTTATTAAAAACGTGCCTATCGCGACATTTTCCTGTAGTGTTACTGAATAAACCTCTTGGTCAAACACAGGTGCATTATCATTAATGTCAAGAACAATTATAGTAATGTTGAGGGTACCCAATCTGGGAGGGGTTCCCCCATCAAAGGCGGTCAAGAGCAAATTGTGCTCAGGGTTACGTTCTCTATCTAAAGGTTTTTGTAATACCAAAACAGGAATTTTATTATCATCGCCATGAGCCTTTACATCCAGTTCAAAATGCTCGTTTTGGCTCAATTGATAAAAGCTAAGTGAATTGATACCGACGTCTGGGTCATGCGCACCCTCTAACGGGAAGCGCGTTCCTGGCAGAGTAAGCTCAGCGATTTCCAAATGATTATCTTTGTCTGGGAAACCCGGAGAATGATCATTTACATCTAAAATTTCTATTTCAATATAATGCATTTCTAGAGGATTCTCTATAATCGTTTTAATATTAATGAAACAGTTACTATTTCTATCACACAGTTTCTCCCTGTCTATATTCTGATTAACAAACAAAACGCCAGTCTTTTGATTTACCTGCAATAGCTGCTGTTTTGATCCAGAAACAATACGAAATCTGCGATCCGATAGTTTGCTGATGTCAAGCCCCAGATCCTTGGCTATATTTCCAACAAAAGCACCGTTGTTTAATTCTTCCGGTATAGAATAGCGTATTTGCGCAGCAGCCCTTTTCCAGAAGCAAAATAGGAAAGCAAAATGCAAAAGGATCCATTTATGGGCCCATTTTCTTCCATAACCTCTGTTCCTCATGGCGAATAAATCCATTAAAAGCTGATCAGAGTCCTGGCCGTTTTATACAACACAGGTAAATCAGTACGTATCCACCGATTAGCACATTTGATTGAAAATATCAAATAATTGAATATCACAGTGGTCTACACCCGAACTGACTGGTTCCCTTTCATACTGCAACAAGAACAGAGACCAATTTTACTGCTGTGTCTTGTGTTTAAATCGGCCCTACAAGGGGAAGGGCTTCTCATCTCTGTAAGAATTAAAATAGTATTGCTAGGCAGCAGTGACACCGCGCGTCTCTGTGCAAAATTGCATTTCAATTATATAATGGCTCTGTAAACATATACAATTCAGTAATACCGATTAATTCAATTATTGCAGCATGTTGATTATCATCGATGTCTAATAATCTGTGCGTTGTCTTTTAACATCACTGAGTTTGCATGAATTAGAAAGGAATTCATATTGATTTTACCTGTATAATAGCCACCCTTTTATTTTCTTATTGTCAAAATAGTAATACAGAATGTATGTATGCTCGTTCTACACTGGCATTACAACACTATTATGTATTTACTCCTTTTTTATATTGGGCATGAAGTTGGACAGGAGTCTTTTCGTTTTGTATAGTGTGGTGAAGGAACCGTTTTGGATTAAGTCTTACATTAATTGTAAAAAAAATAAAACACACCATGGCAAGAAAACAACTGTGCCCATAACACCAATTTGAATCAAAATAGTATTAATTGTTATATTTTATTAACATAACCAGTTTACCATGTAATATTAATATATGTCTTTATATATTTCAATCTGCATACTGTCCCGTTGATAGAAGAGTCCACACGCGTCAGAACAATGTATACCCTTTAGATTATAGAGTGGATTATACAGTGCAAGGTGCAACCCGGGGTTAGATCCTGAAAATATTCTAGTTATCTGTCTGCAGTTTCCCTTGAAATCCACAAGAGGACGTCGTGTCACACAGGTTATGAAGCGCATCAAAATAAAGTACTATATATAGTAGCCTACTCTTTAAAATACAGAAATTTAAAGTCTAAATACTGTTTGACGAAAATTAAAACAAAACGTGTATGTGCTCTAGTATTTTCTATTCCCTGTCTCTTCAAGCTGATATGTAAATAAATAAATACAAATAAATACAATTTACAATATGAAATGGTATGTGGACATCATAACGACAAGTTTCACAAACCCTGATTTGTAATAATCTTTGACTACTGTACCTAAAATAGTATTAAATAGTCCAAGATTAGAACTAATCGGGGTATGTGAAACCAGCTTTAATTGTTTAACTGCAGTTCTGTGACTGGATGACATCGTATACATCAAAATAAAACGTTGATCACTGTAATTGTTTTATTAGAAAAAAAAAAACTTTTAAAATGCCAAAACACAAACACTACAGTGCAATGCATGTATTATACTGGATATAGAGAGTAGGACTTACTTCTCTGGACGGTTTCATTCCAATATCAGAGATAATCAGCGTGTTTCCGTTACTTCCAATGTCCAAGGAGGCGCCAGCGTTTGCTTCATGTTTGACGAACACCAAATCTTTTTGGACAGCATTTGAACACATTCTGTACTGGTAGCTACGGTAAAGCGAACCGTTTCCGCTGACCTCCGCGTAGTTAGGATTGTAAGGGTATTTGCTAACAAAATTACCTCTGCGTTTACAACACTGAACAGCAACCAGGGTGATTATACTGATAACAAATAATGATGAAACTGATGCTAGTGTTATTATTAGGTAAAAGGTGATATCGTTTTCTTCTGACTTACTGGGCGCTCCCTTGAGCTCAGAAAATATATCACCCTCTGTATCTTCGACAATCGTGATGTGTAGAGTCATTGTTGTAGACAGAGAAATGTTCCCACTATCCTTTACAAGTATGGTAAGCTTTTGAAGGACGTCATCACTTTCAGTACAACGGCGAAGTGTTCTGATTTCTCCTGTATATTGTCTTACTCGGAATAATGCCGGGTCAGTAGAGTCTTGTAGTGAAAACGATAACCAAGCGTTATATCCTAAGTCAGCATCATATGCTCTGATTTTTGTAACCAAATATCCTGCATTCACATTTCGAGAAACAGCCTCGGAGGAAACACTAGATCCGCTCTTTGGCAACGGAGACAAGATTACTGGAGCATTGTCATTTTTATCAAGAACAAAAACGTTTACGGTAACATTGCTGCTGAGTGATGGCACACCAGAGTCGCTTGCTAAAACGTAGAATTGGAATTGCTTCAGCTCTTCAAAGTCAAAACTGTTCGTGGCATAGATATCCCCATTCTCAGAATTAATGGATACAAAAGATGAAACTGGCCTGTTTTCAATTAGGGTATCTGGGATTAAATATGATATTCGTCCATTTTCATTCTGGTCCAGATCAAACGCTTTTATAGATAAAATGGAATCGCCAGGGACGTTGTTTTCAAGAACATAAAACGTATATGGATTTTGAGGAAACTGTGGTTTGTTATCGTTTACATCAGAAACCGTCACTGAGAATGTTTTAAAGGATGAAAGAGGAGGTTTACCCAGGTCCTGTGCTGTTACTGTAATGTTGTACTGAGAAGTAACCTCGCGGTCTAAGAGTGCTTTTGTAATTAACGAATACAAATTGTCCTTATAGGATGGCTTTAACTCAAATGGAACATCTTCAGATAATTTGCAGACAATCTTACCATTAACTCCAGAATCGAGGTCAGTAACGCTAATCAGAGCTATAGCAGTTCCAAGTGGTGCGTCCTCGGAAATGTGATTTGTCAGTGAGGTCATCTCTATTTCTGGTGTATTGTCGTTAACATCTATAATGTGTATAACTACACTGCAGTGCCCTGCCATAGGCGCGTGGCCCCTATCAGTAGCCTGGACATCAATCTCAAACGCAATATTTGCTTCATAATCTATTGACCCTTTCACTTTGATTTCCCCGGTGTTTGTATCTATGCTGAATAGTTCAGACACTGTATCTTTGTTGCTTTTTCCAAATGCATACACTATTTCACCATTGAGACCTTCGTCCAAATCCGATGCATTTAATTTTAGAACAACGGTATCCCTTGGTGCGTTTTCTTGCAAATCTACAGAATATACCTGATTATCAAAAACCGGCGTATTGTCATTAATATCAAGAACAGTTACAGTTATCTGGAGTATACCAGATCTCTGTGGATTTCCACCATCCAGTGCTGTTAGAATCAAATAGTGCATTCCAGTCTGCTCTCTGTCTAAAGGTTTCTGCAGAACTAATACCGGGATTTTGCTATATTCAGCCAGCTCAAAGTGATCATTTTTATTTAGCCGATATGAACGAAGAGAATTGGAACCAACATCTGGATCTTGCGCACTCTCTAAAGGGAAGCGTGCTCCTATCTGAGAAGACTCTGCAATTTCCAAATGGGTCTCGTTGTCAGAGAATGCAGGAGCGTGATCATTTATATCAACAATTTCCACGTCAACATAGTGAATTTCGAGAGGATTTTCAAGAACAATTTTGAGACTTATTAAACAGTCAGAGTGTTGATCGCACATTTGCTCTCTGTCTATATTTTGATCAACAAACAAAACGCCATTCTTTTGATTTACCTGTAAATACTGCTGCTTTGATCCTGAAACGATACGAAAACGGCGATTCTCCAGTTCCTTTATATCGATGCCCAGATCTTGAGCTATATTCCCAACAAAAGTGCCATGATCCGATTCTTCATGAATTGAATAGCGTAGTTGCGCAGAAGCCCTGTTCCAAACCCATGATAGAACAATGAAATGGAGAACAGGAGATCCAAAACCCCAGCTTCTCTTAGACATGACCAACAAAAAACAATACCCCGCTGACTAGGAATTGCTGGTGTGAATCGTCTGAATATTCCTGTATTATATCGTCGTTATCCAAGTAGTTAAGTATCAAATATGTTTGAATTAAAATCCCTTATAGTGCTATTGCTGAGCTCTGTGTCTGAAGATGAGAAAACAGTACACCCTGTACAGCTGCCGTGTACGCATGACTGTGATGTGACGTGGAAACGGGATATTTTCACATTTCAGAACTATATTGTTGGACAGCAGCGACACCATGAGTATCAATGTACAATTGTGTTACATGTCTTACAGACATTCATATCCTAAAGTCATGTTTCTTCAAGCTTACATTTTCCCTAATAATAATAATAATAATAATAATAATAATAATAATAATAATAATAATAATAATAATAATAATAATAATGCGATGTTCTTTACCCAGATTAAAAAGAGAAAACATTTAAAATAACGGACTGCAAATCTACCGTGCATAATGTATGTTTACTGCCCCGACATCTATATTCAGCTACAAATACACGGATATGTTCACGACAGTAAGGGCTTACTATATAACATACTTATAAAAGACAAAGGTGTCCACCCTCGTCACAACCACCACCAAATGGCCCATACGGTACCATTTCCCCTTGTTACTGTAATTACAACAATATTCCTTGAACAATATATCCATTTCACTGTAAAACTGAATGCTTAAGAACACAACATAAATATTAAGCAAAAGGTTGCAAAATAATAAACATTGCAAAGTAAAAGAGTTAAGCTTTCTTTGCACTTTATTTTGAATTTAAAATGATTTAAGATGTTTTGTTTTTTCATTGCCCTTTGATTGTTTTATTTTGGTATGTTTTGAAAGCACGTGTGCGTTTTGTAAGGAAATCGCAGTATAATTAAACAATTAGTCCAACTGTGTGTAGATATATATCGAGTTCCAAAACATACACATAAATTTAAGGTGTATTTATACATTTCATTTTGATTCCTCCTTGTGGTAATACTTGAATGACCGACGATTAACTTGAAAAGAAAAAGAATACCGGTAGCTCTTATTACTGTGGTGTTCCAATTTAATGAATCTTCAGAAATCCATAACAAAGAAGTAAAAAAAATGTAGAAAAGAGGATGGAATTGATATGAATTTGCTGAGATTATTTTAAAGTGTTACCCTACTGGTATGAATGTAACATGTAATAGTATTTCGGCCAGGTTCCCTTTAAATATACTAAAAGACTTACCGGCGAACTATCACACAATAGTATTACAAATAATAATAATAATAATAATAATAATAATAATAATAATAATAATAATAATAATAATAATAATAATACACGTACTGAAACAAGCACTGATCAGCATCTCAACATCACTTACCTCTCCAGAAGCTTTCATTCCATTATCTGCGATAACCAGAGTATTCCTGTTACTTCCAACGCCTGATGCCGATCCTATATTCATTGCAGGTCCAACAAACATAAAGTGTTTCTCTGCAGCTCTGTACTGGTAGCTATGACACAGAGATCCATCCCCACTAACCTCGGCGTAGTTTGTATCATGGGAATACCTGGTACTTATATAATCCCTTGGTCTGTGACACTGAATAGCAATCAGGGTGATTATGCTCACCACAAACAGTGATGAAATTGAACCCAAAGTTATTATCAAATAAAAAGTTAAGTTATTTCCTTCTTGCTGTTTGGTATTGCTTTTGAAGTCAGAAAATGCAAATGCTTCAGTATTCTCAACAGTTGTTATGCGTATTGTTGCTGTGGTAGAAAGGGAATAGTTTCCACTATCTTTCACCACTATGATCAGTTTGTGTTCAGTGGCGTCAGTTTCAGTTAATGGTCGAAGTGTCCTGATTGTTCCTGTATTGCGCTCTAAACCAAAGAGAGTAGGATCGGTAGCTTGTTGCAGTGAAAACGACAACCAGGCATTGTATCCAATATCAGCGTCGTGAGCTCTGACTTTTGTTACTAAATATCCTGTTTTCACATTTCGTGGAATTGTCTCCACGGCTTCAGCAGAACCGTCTTTACTTAATGGAGACAAAATCACCGGCGCATTGTCATTCTGATCAAGAATAAAAACATTCACAGTGGCGTTGCTGCTGAGAGATGGCACTCCAGCGTCTTTAGCCAACACTTGGAATTTAAAGTTTTTAACTTCTTCAAAATCAAAGCCTCTTATTGCATAGACGTTCCCGTTGTCTGAATTAATACTAAGAAGAGATGACACGGGCTTACCCAGAACCTCACCTGCCTTCATATAATATGACACACGTGCATTTTCATTTTGATCCAGATCGAACGCACTTACTGAAAAAATAGAAGCTCCGGGTGCGTTGTTTTCAAGCACGTAAAATGTATATGGATCTTGAGTAAAGCTCGGGCTGTTATCATTAATATCAGACACAGTGACTGTGACAGTTTGATAGGATGACAAAGAAGGGCGGCCAAAGTCTGTTGCTGTTATGGTAATATTGTACTGAGAAGCAAACTCGCGATCTAACTGCTCCTTTGTTACTAAGGAATACAAATTGTCCCGAAAAGATGGCTTTAACTCAAAGGGAATATTCTCAGTTACTTTACAGGAGAATTGTCCATTTGAGCCAGCATCACGGTCTGTAACACTAATCAGAGCGATCACGGTGCCAGGTTTTGCGTCCTCTGAAATAAGATTTGACAAAGAGGTTACGTCTATCTCTGGTGTATTGTCATTTACATCTTGTACCTGTACAATAACAGTACAGTGCACAGTCAACGGAGACTGACTCTTATCGGTAGCTTGTACATCAATCTCATAAGACTCCTTTTCTTCGAAATCTATCAGTCCTTTCACCTTGATTTCCCCTGTGTTACTGTCCAACACAAAGAGTTCTGAAACCTTACTCCAAAATGTATCACCAAAAGAGTACTCAACGACTCCATTAAGACCGTCATCTAAATCTGTGGCATTTACTTTCACTACAAAGGTGCCCATGGGCACATTTTCCTGCAGTGCTACTGAATAAACCTCTTGGTCAAACACAGGAGCATTATCATTAATGTCAATTACATTTACAGTAATATTGAGTGTGCCAAATCTCGCTGGGTTTCCACCATCAAAGGCTGTCAGAAGCAAATTGTGCTCTGGGTTCTGTTCTCTATCTAAAGGCTTTTTTAATATAAAAATTGGGGTTTTATTATCATCGCCACGATCCTTTACATCCAGTTCAAAATGTTCACTTTGGCTCAATTGATAAAAGCTCAATGAATTTATACCCACATCTGGGTCACGCGCACCCTCTAAAGGGAAGCGCGCTCCTGGCAGAGTAGACTCCGCAATTTCCAAGCGCTTCTCTTTGTCTGGGAAAGTCGGAGCATTGTCATTGATATCTGTAATTTCAATCTCAACATAATGCATTTCTAGCGGATTCTCGACAACAGTTTTAAGGTTAATGAAACAGTTACTATTTCTATCACACAGTTTCTCCCTGTCTATATTCTGATTAACAAACAAGCCCCCATTCTTTTGGTTTACCTGCAATAGCTGCTGTTTTGATCCAGAAACAATACGAAATCTGCGGTCCGCTAGTTTGCTAATGTCAAGCCCCAAATCCTTGGCTATATTTCCAACAAAAGCACCGTTGTTTAATTCTTCCGGTATAGAATAGCGTATTTGCGCAGCAGCCCTTTTCCAGAAGCAAAATAGAAAAGCAAAATGCAAAAGGATCCATTTATGGGCCCATTTTCTTCCATAACCTCTGTTCTTCATGGCGAATAAATCCATTAAAAGCTGATCAGAGTCCTGGCCGTTTTACACAACAAAACAGTACATATCCGCCCATTAAAATTGTGATTGAAAATATCAAAGAATGTAATATTACAGAGGTAATAGTATCGCTATATCTGAGCTGACGGGTTCCCTTTCATACTGCGACAAGAACAGAGACCACTTCTACTGCTTTGTCTTGTGTTTAAAATCGGCCCTACAAGGGGAAGGGCTTCTCATCTCTGTAGGAATTAAAATAGTATTGCTTGACAGCAGTGACACCGCGCGTCTCTGTGCAAAATTGCATTTCAATGATTCTGCAAGTCCACTTACACATTTGTTTTTCTTGTTAAAAAAAATACAATTCAGTAATATCGATTAATTCAATTATTGCAGCATGTTGATTATTATCTCAGTCTAATACTTGCAGGGCATTGAACATAATTAATATTGATTTTACCTGTACAATATTCATCCTTTTATTTTCTTATTGTCAAAATATTAAGTTAAGGAAAAAGTATAAAGTGTATGCATGGTCATTCTACACTAACACTACTATACTATTATGTATTTACTTCTTTGTTTTTTTTTATGTTGGGCATGAAGTTGGAAAGGAGTTTTTACTTTTGTATAGTTTATTGAAGGAACACCTTTGGATTCACCTACACCTTTGACGAACATTGTGTGTGTGTGTGTGTGTGTGTGTGTGTGTGTGTGTGTGTGTGTGTGTGTGTGTGTGTGTGTGAGAGAGAGAGAGAGAGAGAGAGAGAGAGAGAGAGAGAGAGAGAGAGTGTATGTGAGTTCTAGTATTTTCTATTCCCTGTCTCTTCAAGCTGATTTATAAATAAATAAATACAAATAAATACAATTTACAATATGAAATGGTATGTGGACATCATAACGACAAGTTTCACAAACCCTGATTTGCAATAATCTTTGACTACTGTACCTAAAATAGTATTAAATAGTCCAAGATTAGAACTAATCGGGGTATGTGAAACCAGCTTTAATTGTTTAACTGCAGTTCTGTGACTGGATGACATCGTATACATCAAAATAAAACGTTGATCACTGTAATTGTTTTACTAGAAAAAAAAAACTTTTAAAATGCCAAAACACAAACACTACAGTGCAATGCATGTATTATACTGGATATAGAGAGTAGGACTTACTTCTCTGGACGGTTTCATTCCAATATCAGAGATAATCAGCGTGTTTCCGTTACTTCCAATGTCCAAGGAGGCGCCAGCGTTTGCTTCATGTTTGACGAACACCAAATCTTTTTGGACAGCATTTGAACACATTCTGTACTGGTAGCTACGGTAAAGCGAACCGTTTCCGCTGACCTCCGCGTAGTTAGGATTGTAAGGGTATTTGCTAACAAAATTACCTCTGCGTTTACAACACTGAACAGCAACCAGGGTGATTATACTGATAACAAATAATGATGAAACTGATCCTAGTGTTATTATTAGGTAAAAGGTGATATCGTTTTCTTCTGACTTACTGGGCGCTCCCTTGAGCTCAGAAAATATATCACCCTCTGTATCATCGACAATCGTGATGTGTAGAGTCATTGTTGTAGACAGAGAAATGTTCCCACTATCCTTTACAAGTATGGTAAGCTTTTGAAGGACGTCATCACTTTCAGTACAACGGCGAAGTGTTCTGATTTCTCCTGTATATTGTCTTACTGCAAATAATGTCGGGTCAGTAGCGTCTTGCAGTGAAAACGATAACCAAGCGTTATATCCTAAGTCAGCATCATATGCTCTGATTTTTGTAACCAAATATCCTGCATTCACATTTCGAGAAATAGCCTCACAGGAAACACTAGATTCGCTCTTTGGCAACGGAGACAAGATCACTGGAGCATTGTCATTTTTATCAAGAACAAAAACGTTTACGGTAACATTGCTGCTGAGTGATGGCACACCAGAGTCGATTGCTAAAACGTAGAATTGGAATTGCTTCAGCTCTTCAAAGTCAAAACTGTTCGTAGCATAGACATCCCCATTCTCTGAATTAATTGATACAAAAGATGAGACTGGCTTGTTTTCAATTAGAGTATCCGGAAATAAATATGATGCTCGTGCATTTTCATTCTGGTCCAGATCAAACGCTTTTACAGATAAAATGGAAGCGCCAGGGACGTTGTTTTCAAGAACATAAAACGTATACAGATTTTGTAGAAACTGTGGTTTGTTATCGTTTACATCAGAAACCGTCACTGAGAACGTTTTAAAGGATGACAGAGGAGGATAACCCAAGTCCTGTGCTGTTACTGTAATGTTGTACTGAGAAGTAACCTCGCGGTCTAAGCGTGCTTTTGTAATTAACGAATACAAATTTTGCTTATAAGATGGCTTTAACTCAAATGGAACATCTTCAGATAATTTGCAGACAATCTTACCATTAACTCCAGAATCGAGGTCAGTAACGCTAATCAGAGCTATAGCCGTTCCAGGTGGTGCGTCCTCGGAAATGTGATTTGTCAGTGAGGTCATCTCTATTTCTGGTGTATTGTCGTTAACATCTATAATGTGTATAACTACACTGCAGTGCCCTGCCATGGGCACGTGACCCCTATCAGTAGCCTGGACATCAATCTCAAACGCAATATTTGCTTCATAATCTATTGACCCTTTCACTTTGATTTCTCCGGTGTTTTTATCTATGCTGAATAGTTCAGACCCTGTATCTTTGTTGCTTTTTCCAAATGCATATACTATTTCACCATTGAGACCTTCGTCCAAATCTGATGCATTTAATTTTAAAACAACAGTGTCATTAGGAGCGTTTTCTTGCAAATGTACAGAATATACCTGATTGTCAAAACCTGGAGCATTGTCATTGATATCAAGAACAGTTACAGTTATTTGGAGTATACCAGATCTCTGTGGATTTCCACCATCCAGTGCTGTTAGAATCAAATAGTGCATTCCAGTCTGCTCTCTGTCTAAAGGTTTCTGCAGTACTAATACCGGGATTTTGCTATATTCAGCCAGCTCAAAGTGATCATTTCTATTTAGCCGATAAGAACGAAGAGAATTAGAACCAACATCTGGATCTTTTGCGCTCTCTAAAGGGAAGCGTGCTCCTATCTGAGAAGACTCTGACATTTCCATATGTGTCTCATTGTCAGAGAATGCAGGAGCGTGATCATTTATATCAACAATTTCCACGTCAACATAGTGAATTTCGAGAGGATTTTCAAGAACAATTTTGAGACTTATTAAACAGTCTGAGTCTCGATCGCACAGTTGCTCTCTGTCTATATTTTGATCAACAAACAAAACGCCATTCTTTTGATTTACCTGTAAATACTGCTGCTTTGATCCTGAAACGATACGAAAACGACGATTCTCCAGTTCCTTTATATCAATGCCCAGATCTTGAGCTATATTCCCAACAAAAGTGCCATGATCCGATTCTTCATCAATTGAATAGCGTAGTTGCGCAGAAGCCCTGTTCCAAACCCATGATAGAACAATGAAATGGAGAACAGGAGATCCAAAACCCCAGCTTCTCTTAGACATGACCAACAAAAAACAATACCCCGCTGACTAGGAATTGCTGGTGTGAATCGTCTGAATATTCCTGTATTAGATCTTCGTCATCCAAGTAGTTAAGTATCAAATATGTTTGAATTAAAATCCCTTATAGTGCTATTGCTGAGCTCTGTGTCTGAAGATGAGAAAACAGTACACCGTGTACAGCTGCCGTGTACGCATGACTGTGATGTGACGTGGAAACGGGATATTTTCACATTTCAGAAGCTTATTGTTGGACAGCAGCGACACCATGAGTATCAATGTACAATTGTGTTACATGTCTTACAGACATTCATATCCTAAAGTCATGTTTCTTCAAGCTTACATTTTTCCTAATAATAATAATAATAATAATAATAATAATAATAATAATAATGCGGTGTTCTTTACCCAGATTAAAAAGAGAAAACATTTAAAATAACGGACTGCAAATCTACCGTGCAAAATGTGTGTTTACTGCCCCGACTTCTATATTCAGCTTCAAATACACGGATATGTCCACAACAGTAAGGACTTACTATATAACATACTTATAAAAGACAACGGTGTCTACCCTCGTCACCACCACCCCCAAATAGCCCATACGGTACCATTTGCCCTTGTTACTGTAATTACAACAATTGTCTAACGTTCAGTATTCCTTGAAAAGAATGGCTCCTATGCGATTGCTTAGCTTGTACATTGAATATCCAGTTCCTTTCTTTGTTAGCTGTGAGAATTGGGACTCTTTAGCCAATGGTTAAATTGCTCGATATCTGAAGTCCCTTGCAGGTGAGATTGATGACTCGATAGGTTTTGTTCCCTGTTAGTTGGAGCTCCGATTTACTTTGATTTGAGTACATTTCGTTGACGGTCGTCAAACCATCTCCAATTAATTCATGTAACTAATTCTGGGTTGTTTTATTCTGCTTTAGGTTCCCTTCAGATGCTGACTTGTGAACGACGCTGTCTGTAATTTGTGTAGCTAGTGTTAACTACTATGGTTGTCTTTACGAAGCCCTGGAAAAGGATCAATTTTATACAATCTCTGGTTGTAATGCAAAAGCATATTTCATCTTATAAATAAAAAAAAAAAAACATTGAACTCCAGTTATGCATGTCCTCTACTTTTCCTGTGGTTCTGCATTGCTCGTTTCCAATAAAATAACCTGTGCTGGTTAACTAGGGCAAAAATGAGACACATTACATTGTAGTTGCTCTTGTATAGAGCCGGCGCAGTCAAATTACTGCACGGCATAGCAGAGGTGTTTTAGCGTGATCGTAGCTGCCACCTGTTGATGCTGTGCGCCCCCTTACTTAAGCGTTGTATAAGATGGTTAATTATTATTATTATTATTATTACTATTATTATTATTATTATTATTATTATTATTATTATTATTATTATTATTATTATTATTATTTTACTACACATTAATAAAAAGAAAACGACAAAATATACATCATTATAAAAAATAGCATATTTATTTTCTGTAAATGTCAGTAAACTAACTCAAAAACATAATAATAATAATAATAATAATAATAATAATAATAATAATAATAATAATAATAATAATAATAATAATAATATGTAATGCACATAATTTAACATGTACTGATCAGCATCTCAACATCACTTACCTCTCCAGAAGCTTTCATTCCATTATCTGCGATAACCAGAGTATTCCTGTTACTTCCAAAGCCTGATGCCGATCCTATATTCATTGCAGGTCCAACAAACATAAAGTGTTTCTCTGCAGCTCTGTACTGGTAGCTACGGCACAATGATCCATCCCCACTAACCTCGGCGTAGTTTGTATCATGGGAATACCTGGTACTTATATAATCCCTTGGTCTGTGACACTGAATAGCAATCAGAGTGATTATGCTCACCACAAACAGTGATGAAATTGAACCCAAAGTTATTATCAAATAAAAAGTTAAGTTATTTCCTTCTTGCTGTTTGGTATTGCTTTTGAAGTCAGAAAATGCAAATGCCTCAGTATTCTCGACAGTTGTTATGCGTATTGTTGCTGTGGTAGAAAGGGAATAGTTTCCATTATCTTTCACCGCTATGATCAGTTTGTGTTCAGTGGAGTCAGTTTCAGTTAATGGTCGAAGTGTCCTGATTGTTCCTGTATTGCGCTCTAAACCAAAGAGAGTAGGGTCGGTAGCTTGTTGCAGTGAAAACGACAACCAGGCATTGTATCCAATATCAGCGTCGTGAGCTCTGACTTTTGTTACTAAATATCCTGTTTTCACATTTCGTGGAATTGTCTCCACGGCTTCAGCAGAACCGTCTTTACTTAATGGAGACAAAATCACCGGCGCATTGTCATTCTGATCAAGAATAAAAACATTCACAGTGACGTTGCAGCTGAGAGATGGCACCCCAGAGTCTTTAGCCAACACTTGGAATTTAAAGTTTTTAACTTCTTCAAAATCAAAGCCTCTTATTGCATAGACGTTCCCGTTGTCTGAATTAATACTAAGAAGAGATGACAGAGGTTTACCCAGAACCTCACCTGCCTTCATATAATATGACACACGTGCATTTTCATTTTGATCCAGATCGAACGCACTTACTGAAAAAATAGAAGCTCCGGGTGCGTTGTTTTCAAGCACGTAAAATGTATATGGATCTTGAGTAAAGCTCGGGCTGTTATCATTAATATCAGACACAGTGATTGTGATGGTTTTAAAAGAAGACAAAGACGGGTGGCCAAGGTCTGTTGCTGTTATTGTAATACTGTACTGCGATGAAATCTCACGATCTAAATGCTCCTTGGTTAATAAGGAATATACATTTTCCTGAAAGGATGGTTCCAACTCAAACACAATATTTTCAGACAATGTGCAAACCATTTTACCATTAATGTCAGAATCAAGGTCTGTAACACTAATCAGAGCGATCACGGTGCCAGGTTTTGCGTCCTCGGAAATGAGGCTTGACAAAGAGGTTACCTCTATCTCCGGTGTATTATCGTTTACATCTTGTATCTGTAAAACAACACTACAGTGCACAGTCAACGGAGACTGACTCTTATCGGTAGCTTGTACATCAATCTCATAAGACTCCTTTTCTTCGAAATCTATCGGTCCTTTCACCTTGATTTCCCCTGTGGTTCTATCCAAGTCAAAGAGTTCCGACGCTTTACTCCTAAATGTGTTACCAAAAGAATACTCAACTACTCCATTAAGTCCGTCATCTAAATCTGTAGCATTTACTTTTACGACAAAGGTGCCTACCGGCACATTTTCCTGCAGCGTTACTGAATACACCTCTTTATCAAACACAGGTGCATTATCGTTAATGTCAAGAACAGTTATAGTAATATTGAGTGTGCCAAATCTGGCTGGGTTTCCACCATCAACTGCTGTCAAAAGCAAATTGTGCTCAGGGTTACGTTCTCTATCTAAAGGTTTTTTTAATACCAAAACAGGAATTTTATTATCGTCGCCTCGATCCTTTACTTCTAGTTCAAAATGTTCGTTTTGGCTCAATTGATAAAAGCTAAGTGAATTGATACCAACATCTGCGTCGTGCGCACCCTCTAAAGGGAAGCGCGCTCCCTGCTGCGTCGACTCTGTCATTTCCAAGCGCTTATCTTTTTCTGGGAAACTCGGAGAATTGTCATTTATATCTAAAATTTCTACGCCAACATAATGAATTTCTAGCGGGTTTTCTATAACAGTTTTAATGTTAATTAAACAGTTATTGTTTCTATCACACAGTTTCTCCCTGTCTATATTGTGATTAACAAACAAAACGCCAGTCTTTTGATTTACCTGCAATAGTTGCTGCTTTGTTCCAGAAACAATACGAAATCTGCGGTCCGCTAGTTTGCTAATATCAAGCCCCAGATCCTTGGCTATATTTCCAACAAGAGAGCCATGGTTTAATTCTTCGGGAATAGAATAGCGGATTTGAGCAGCAGCGGTTTTCCAAAAGCATACCACAAAAGCAAAAAGAAAAATGATCCATCTGTACGTCCATTGTCTTCTATAATCTCCGTTCCTCATTGTGAATAAATCCATAAAATAGTGACGAAAATGTATTACAATTCCTCGATTTGGAGAACAATAAATAAACGTCCACTTTATTGAAAAAAAATAAGGTATAAAAATATACTACTGGCCTATAAGTGAGCTGACTATTTCGCCTTCGTACTGATTCAATAACAGACGCCAAAAATACTGCTTTGCCTTGTGCACAAATATACCCTGCAAAGGGATGGGCTTCACAGAAAAATGGTATTGCTTGACAGCAGAGACACCGTGCGTCTATGGGCAAAATTGCATTTCAGTTATAATCATTGTGTTATAATATTATGTATTTATTGTAAATTTATAAAATTCCGTAAAAAAAGGATCAAATAGTTTTAGATTTTAATACCAAAACACCCTCCTAGTGTATCTATTAATACTGTGCAAATCGTTCTTCTCTTTTCGGGTGTACTTTCCATCAACCACCAAACACGAATGTGCGTGTTTTAAGAGCAGGACTGGGACAAAGCCCTTAGTGCCTTATTGTGTTATTGCCAAGCAAACCTTAAGCTTAACCCTAACCCTAACCCTATGTTTAACTTCACTACCTGTATGTATGATTTCCTATTGTAATGTAAATGTTTTCATCTTATTACTCGACATAATTATGTAAAATAAAACATGGCATGATAATGATAAAAATACATTAAATTAACCAAAACTGCAGAATAACATGTATATCTAGTTAAATACAATGTATTTGTTAGTTTTGTTGTACTCATTAGTTCCTATGATTCCTTAAAATGAATAGCACAACAGTCTCCAATGCCTAACAGATCTGTAAACTCATAAGTAAGCAAAACGTTTACATTTGTTACAGGTGATTTAAATGCTACTAATACTGTTAAAAACATGCCTTTTATGCCTTAAGTATGAACTTCATTATGTTGATTGATGGCCTGTGAACAATATTTCACCTCCTCCCCCAAAAAGTGAAGAATTCTGCAAGTTATACATAGCAATTACAAAAAAAAACACTTTAGAAAATATCATGGCAAATAAAAGGGCTCAAATAAAGAATTATAAGTACAACTTACCTCTGTTGACGGTTTTATTCCAATATCTGAGGTAACTAGTGTGTTCCCACTACATATCTGGGGTCTTCAAGTGGGCACCTTCCATCCTCTGTTTTTCGTCGACTAGCCCACGACACCTCAAGAGGGCTTGATGGTGATTCTGGCATCCCAGCATCACCTTCCTCCGTCCCCCACTCAACTCAGCCCAGCTTACTTACCCATACATCAGCGTTTCTTTCTTTCTATTGTGCTTGAGATCCCCAACCAGAATATTTCCATCTCAACCACAGTTACTGCTCCTCTCTGCTGCTTCAGATAAGTTCTTCACTGTGCAACTCTTGGCCACTGAATCCAACGTTTCTGAGAAACCGGGTTGTAGAGTGTGCCACAAATCCTCGACAACCCACCTCCACTGGGTAAACCCAGACTCTCCATCCTTGCTGTTCAGCTTCAGTGGCTAGTTGAGCATACTGCAGTTTCTTCCTCTCATACACCTCATCTATAGCATCCTCCCATGGAACTGTTAACTCTACCAGGTGAACAAGGCGTGCCGATCCAGACCACAAGACAATATCTGGTCGAAGATTAGTGGTGGCAATCTCAGGTGGAAAAATAAGATGTTGACCAACATCTGCCAACATTTTCCAGTCACTAGCAGCTTCCAGTTGTCCTGGGTGAGGCTTGGTTTTAACACCTTTTCTTGGCAGTTACTCTCCTGGGCAGAGGAATGTTGTCTTTTGTGTGTAATGTTTTGATGGAACTGGTGGAAACTTATTGGTCATGTTACGCTTGTCTTCCAATGCTAAGGCCAAACATCACAGCACCTGATCATGGCGCCAAGTAAACCATCCCTGACTAAGAGCCACCTTACATCCTGTCAAAATGTGCCTTAATGTTGCAGGTGATGAACACAAAGGACATGAGGGATCCTCTCCTACCCAGAGGTTAAGGTTCTGTGGTGATAGGAGAACATCATATGTTGACCTGATGAGGAAACTGATACTGCTCTGTTCCATTGTCCTTGCCAGCTTATCTTGCATTGTTCCACACTCTCCCATCTCATCCATTCTCCCTACTTGGCCTGGGAAATGGCCTTTACACACCTCATCCTTTCCTCCTGCTTTTGCACCTCGTTGACTACCAACTTGCTCTGTTGAGTTGAGGCTGCCATGTGCCATGTAGGAGGAGCTGAATATCGATATAAAAGATGATACTGGCCTGTTTTCAAATGAGGTATCCTGAATTAAATATGATATTCGTTCATTTTGATTTTGGTCCAGATCAAACGCTTTTACAGATAAAATGGAACCACCAGGCACGTTGTTTTCAAGAACGTAAAACCTATATGGATTTTGTGGAAACTGTGGTTTGTTATCATTTACATCAGAAACCATCACTGAGAAGATTTTAAGTTAAAGGATGACAGAGGAGGATAACCCAAGTCTTGTGCTGTTACTGTAATGTACTGAGAAGTAACCTTGCAGTCTTAGCGTGCATTTGTATTTAACAAACACAAATTGTGCTTATAAGACGACTTTAACTCAAATAGAACATTTTTGGATAGTTTGCAGACAATCTTACCATTGACCACAGAATCGAGGTCAGTAACGCTAATCAGAGCTATAGCAGTTTCAGATGGTGCATCCTCAGAAATGTCATTTGTCAGTGAGGTCATCTCTATTTCTGGTGTATTGTCATTAACATCTATAATGTGTACAACTACACTGCAGTGCACTGCCATGGGCACGTGACCCCTATCAGTAGCCTGGACATCAATTTCATAAACCTCACTTTTTTAAAAATCTATGGTTCCTTTTACTATGATTTCTCCCGTGGTTTGATCTAAGCTGAACAGATCAGTCACCGCATCAGCGTTGGTTTTCCCAAACGAATACATTATTTCACCGTTGAGACCTTCATCCAAATCTGATGCATTTAGTTGTATTACAAGGGTGCCCTTTGGTGCGTTTTCTTACAGAATAAATCTGACTTTCAAAAACGGGCGGGTTGTCATTGATATCAAGTACAGTTACAATGATCTGAAGAACACCAGATTGCTGTGGGTTTCCTCCATCTAGTGATGTAAGATTCAAATGATGCATTGGATCTTTCTCTCTGTCCAAAGGTATCTGTAATATTAATATCGGAATTCTGCAATATTCGGCTAGCTGAAAGTGCTCATTTTGATTCAGATAATAAGAACGTATGGAATTTAGACCAACATCTGGATCCTGTGCACTCTCTAAGGGGAATCGTGTTCCCTGCAGAGCAGACTATGCAATTTCAAAAAGAGTCTCATTTACAGTGAATATTGGACAGTGGTCGTTTACATCAACAATTTCCACTTCAACATCGTGGATTTCGAGAGGATTTTCAACAACAATTCTAATTGAACAGTCTGAGTCTGGATCTCATATTTCCTCTCTGTCTATATTTTGATTAACAATCAAAACGTCATTCTTTTGATTTACCTGCAGATGCTGCTGCTCCGATACTAAATCGATACGAAAACGGCGATTCTCCAGTTCCTTTATATCGATGCCCAGATCTTGAGCTATATTCCCAACAAAAGTGCCATGATTTGATTCCTCAGGAATAGAATAGCTTAGTTGCGCAGAGGTCCTGTTCCAAAACCAGGACAGGACAATGAAATGGAAAAATGAAAATCCATAACCCCAGCTGCACTTTTTCATGTTAGACAAAAACAAAAAACACACATATATCCCGTTCACTATTAAGTTCTGGTACAAATCGTCCAATGTGCCCGTTTTCTGATCGTTGTCCAAGTTTGTAGGTTATCAAAAATGTAAAACAACTCCCAAATCGGTTAAATTAGATTGAAATCCCATCTAGGCATTTGTTATGCTCTCTTTGTGAAGCAGAGATGACAATACACCCAATACTGCTGCCGTGCTAATGTACCGAGTGCTCTGCTGTGAGCTGAGCATCGCTGTAGATTTCAGCACCGTATTGTTGGACAGCGGCGACACCGTGAGTATCAGTGACAAATGCATTACATTTTGAACAGCCTTTCAGACTTTTCATACATAAATAACAGCATACATGTTATTTTGGGTGTCCTGATTGTTGGGGTAATTTTAAAACCTTATACAAATAGTGAACCCTTATACACGAAATGAATGTAATCTAACATTGTATTGCAATAACTCTTTATTTATTCTTTATATACCTAATGTTTGTATTCCAATTAAATATATAATAAACATTTCAGTCTACATTAATACATTTTTTTTTAAAAATTATATTTTCTATGAAACACTTATATTGTCGATTACCTCGTTAATCACTCACAACCAGCCGCTATACTGTAAATAAAATAACTGACGAAAACTGTTTGAGAATCTTAACCATAATACCATAGTAGAAGCACGAGGCAGTACAACACGCTACTAACTGGTTAAAATTATGTTTATTTATAATAAAATATCTATATAATCAAGCAAGTAGACATTCAAAATATGTATACTGTGCGAGGTAACTTTTGTTACACTAACAAAACCTCTATCTATATGACCCTAATTAGCAATTGGCAGAGACGTTGTCTCGGGGTGTTTTAATAAAGCCCAAGAGCACGGGGAATGTAGCACGATTACCTTGTTTGTTACCTAGTTAGTCAATTGAAATAATTTAAAAAATGTAAACATTGTATAGATATTACAGACTATGAATGTGTTTCAGCTGTGCTTTTGCAAAAAAGAAAAAAATACTCATACCTCTCCTGGAGCTTTAATTCCAACATCTGCTATAACTAACGTGTTTCCTTTGCTCCCTGGGCCCACAGCCACGCCTGCATTCGTTTCAGGTTGAACCAACACAAAGTCGTTGTGAGCAACGTTTCCATTTAAAGACATTCTGTATTGGTATGTGTGATAAAGCGAACCGTTCCCACTGACTTCGGCATAGCTAGGATTACAGCAATACTGTCCGTCCGCTTGACCTCTCGGTCTCTGACACTGAATGACCACCAGTGTGATAATGCTGATTAAAAATAATGCTGATATTGAACCAAGGATTATTATTAAATAAAATGTTAGGTTATAATCTCCTTCTGGGGTTTTAGTGGAACTTTTCAAGTCAGAAAACACCAGTTCGTCCGAGTTCTCCGCGGTTGTTATATGTATTGTCACTGTTGTTGAAAGAGTATAAGTTCCATGATCCTTTACAATTATGACTAGTTTATGTTCATTGGAATCGATTTCTGTAAACTGGCGGAGGGTTCTTATTTCACCTGTATAAAGCCCCACACTAAATGCGTTAGGATCAGAAGCTTGCTGCAGTGAAAACGATAACCAGGCATTGTACCCTATGTCGGCATCATATGCTCTGACTTTTGTTATTAAATAGCCCCTTTCCACATTTCGAGGGATTGTCTCCACTGCTGCAACAGTACCATTCTTTGGTACTGGAGACAAGATCACGGGAGCATTGTCATTCTGGTCAAGAATAAACACATTAACAGCAACACTACTGCTCAGAGATGGTTCTCCACAATCTTTTGCTTCAACTTGAAATGTAAAATGTTGAAGCTGCTCAAAGTCAAAACTTCTGATTGCATATATATCCCCGCTGTCTGAATTAATGGATATGGATGATGAGATCGGTGTGCCTTGAACTTGACTATCCCAGATGAAATATCTGACTCTCGCATTTTCATCTTGGTCCGGATCAAAAGCACTCACTGAGAATATTGAAGCGCCTGGTGCATTATTTTCGGCCAGGTAAAGTGTATAATAGTCTTGAGAAAAGCGTGGTCTGTTATCATTTATATCTGACACAGTAACAGAGATGCTTTTATGAGACGAGAGAGGAGGTTCGCCAAAGTCTTTTGCTGTTACTGTAATGTTGTATTGCGAAGCAATCTCGCGGTCCAAGTGACTGGTTGTAACCAAAGAATATGTATTCTTCTGAAAAGATGGCTTCAACTCAACTGCTATATTTTCTGACACTGTACATGTAACTTTACTATTAATGCCAGAATCAAGGTCAGTAACGCTGATTAGAGATATCACGCTCCCTGGTTTTATATTCTCCGAAAGTATGTTTGAGACTGAGGTTACCTCTATTTCGGGTGTATTATCGTTGACGTCAGTTATCTTTACTATCACACTACAGTGTCCAGAAAATGGATATTGTGCCCTGTCTGTGGCTTGTATGTCGATCTCATATAATTCGTTTTCTTCAAAATCTATTAACCCCTTTACTGTAATGTCCCCCGTTGTACTGTCCAATCTAAATAATTCCTGTACTCTGTCACTGTTACTTTTGCCAAACGTGTACATTATTTCTCCATTGAGACCTTCATCCAAGTCAGTGGCATTTAGCCTTATAACAACTGTGCCTTTTAGAGCATTTTCCTGTAAACTAGCTGAATACATCTCTTGATCAAACACAGGCGCGTTGTCATTAGTGTCTAGTACATTAATTGTAATCCAAAGGGTACCAGATCTCGGCGGGGTTCCGCCATCCACTGCTGTGAGAAGCAGGTGGTGTACTGGATCGCGTTCTCTATCAAGGTTTTTTCTTAATATTAGAACAGGAATTTTACTGTATTCGCTACGATCCTGTATATCCACTTCGAAATGTTCATTTTGACTGAGTTGATAAGAGCGTAGAGAATGTATACCAGCATCTGAATCATGCGCACTTTCCAATGGGAAGCGCGATCCCTGCTGAGAGGACTCTGCAATATCCAGAGTAGTGTGGTTTACAGGAAAACTAGGAGCATTGTCATTTATATCAGTGATTTCTATTTCAACGTAACGCATTTCCAAAGGATTTTCTATAAGAAATTTAAGATGTATAACGCATTTCTTATTTCGATCGCATAGCTGCTCCCTATCTATATTTTCATGAACAGATAAAATGCCATTATTTTGATTTACCTGTAAAAGCTGTTGCTTTGATCCAGAAACAATACGAAACCTGCGATCAGACAGTCTTTTAATGTCAAGTCCAAGGTCGTCAGCAACACTGCCCACAAAAGCCCCGTAATCCAGCTCTTCGGGAATTGAATAGCGTATCTGTGCAGAGGCCTTATTCCAAAAACAAAGGAAAGCAAAATGCAAAAGGATTCGTGTAAACCTCAGGCTACTCCCAAGGTCTCGTTCTTCCATGATGAACAAATAATCCGTCAAAATAACAAATCTGAAAAATATATCTATCCCGCTTGATATAAATATTCGTGATTTGTATTTCCACTTAAAAACACGATGACCAGAAGATGTATTGGAATAAAAATGTTGATTCTCTTGCACTAAATGGTCGAGCTCTGTGTGTGTTTTTGATAGTGTTGTCACTGGTACTGCTGCTTTCTTTATCTCCCGTAGAACGCGTTCTAGTGGGGGAGGGAATTACATATTTGAGCATTCTCTATTATTGTCACAACAGCGACACTGTGAGCCCGAATTCAAAACTGAATGACTCGCGTGATCAGAAAGGTTTTATGCATGGACTCTTCTGATTAATTTACTAAAAACTAAATTGCCAGACATACAACTTTACAGAACTTAATTTTTGTTTGTTTGTCAGCTATTGGAACTAATGGTGATTGAGCGGTGTTTTCTAAATATGTTTTTAAAAAATCTGGAGCACATATACACACCCTTGGAATTTGCCCAGACTGTTGCAAACAAACATGGCCTTGCAAAAATGGCCTGCACGTTGCTCATTCACTTTTTTTAATAGGGAACTGTCAGTTGGCCATATGTCCAATAATAAATAGCTTACACCTCATACTAAATGGTTACTAACCAACAACAAATCACCCGGTTATTTATTTAATGAACTGCAAACTGTCAAAAGCGCAATGACAAGATGGTAACTAAAGTTACGAGGTTAAAACTGCAAAAACACATTAGAGACAAATAGACATATAAATCATAAAACGCTCAACAGCATACCCAGCCCATCTGATTGGAATCAATCCATTGAATGGAACATAATCAGGGAATATTGTTAGTATGGGCCATTAGGGCTCTACACTTGTAAGTGTAAGTAGCTATCAAGGATTTGTATAAATGTAGTGCTGTATGTACCTCAATACACATACTATTGTAATCAATATACATTATGTGTATGTTATTTTCACATAACTGAGCTGACAAGATTTAAACCAGCCTATTGCATCGCTGATATCAAACCTTTTTGAAGCGTATGAAGATGTATTTAAACACTTACCTGTCCTGAAGCTTTCCAGCCAATGTCCGAGATGAGGAGTGTGTTTCCATTACTGCCATCATCCATAGCAGCGCCCACATTGCTGTTTGGTTCCACAAACACGAAGTCTCTGGGAACAGCCTTTGTGTTTAATGACATTCTGTACTGGTAGCTTTGATAAACTCCATTCCCACTGACTTCCGCGTAATTAGGATGACAAGAATACCGACTATCTAAACTATTCCGGGGTTTGTGACATTGAATGACAACCAGGACAACAATACTGACTATAAATAATGAAGAAACGGAACCCAGAATGATTATTAAATAAAACGTTAAGTTTTGTTTTTCATCTTGTTTTTTGGCTGTACCCTTAATGTCGTAAAACAGTGGTTCGGCTGTATCCTCGGCTATTGCTATATGTATAGTCACTGTTGTAGAAAGTGAATTATTTCCACTGTCTTTAACAAGTATGATCAATTCATGTAAGGTGGGATCGCTTTCTGTAAATGAATAGCGGGTTCTTACACCCCCCGTGTAAATCCCTACAGTGAAAAGTCTAGGATCAGTAGCTTCCTGCAGTGAAAATGATAACCACGCATTGTATCCTAGGTCCGCATCATACGCTCTGATTCTTGTTACTAAATAACCCGCATTTACATTTCGAGGAATTGTCTCGAGCGCTACAGCAGTCCCGTTCTTTGGTAGTGGAGACAAGATCACCGGAGCATTGTCATTCTGATCAAGAATAAAAACATCCACGGTAACGTTGCTGCTGAGTGATGGCACCCCAAAATCCTTTGCTTCAACTTGAAATTGAAAGTTTTTAAGCAGCTCGAAATCAAAGCTTCTTAAGGCGTAGATGTTGCCATTCTCTGAATTAATGGATAAAAACGAGGAGATTGGCATGTGCTGAACTTGACTCCCCAAAATTGCATATGATATTCTAGCATTTTGATTTTGATCTGGATCAAACGCACGCACTGTGAATATGGAAGCACCCGGCGCATTGTTTTCAGGTATGTAGAGCGTATAGGCACTTTGAGCAAAGCTCGGGGTGTTGTCATTTATATCTGAGACAATCACTGTTATGGTTATTTGAGACGACAGGGGAGGGACGCCAAAGTCTTTAGCTGTTATTGTGATGGTGTACTGAGATGCAACCTCGCGGTCCAAGGGTGCATTCGTAACTAAAGAATAAACTTTTCTCTTAAAAGATAACTCAAACGGCATATTTGCTGAAGATAAACAAGTAACCTGGCCGTTAACGCCAGAATCAAGGTCTGTAACACTTATTAGAGCTATAATGCTCCCAGGGTCTAAATCTTCTGAAATTGTGTTGGACTTTGAGATTAACTCGATTTCTGGAACATTATCGTTGACATCTTGAATCTGTACCACTACTCTACAGTGTGCTGCTAAGGGTGAGGCACTCTTGTCTATAGCTTGTACATCAATCTCATAGATCTGCTTCTCTTCGAAATCAATGAGCCCTGCTACTTTCATTTCTCCAGTTATGGTATCCAAGCTAAACAGTTCGGTTATTTTTTCATTATTGATTTTACCAAAACCATACATTATTTCCCCATTTAGATCTTCGTCTAAATCTGACGCATTTAACTGGATAACAAGTTTGCCTTTTGCAGTATTTTCCTGGACAAACACTTGATATATTTGTTGGTCAAACACAGGTGGGTTGTCATTGCTATCTAAAACGTGAACGTTTATTTTCAGTGTACCAGATCGTTGTGGATCCCCGCCATCAAATGCTGTAAGAAACAAATTATGTGCTGCATCAACCTCTCTGTCCAGTGGCTTTTGTAATATTAAAACGGGAACTTTACTGTGTTCACTAAGATCCTGAATGTCAATTTTGAAATGTTCGTCTTGACTCAGGATATATGAGCGCAGTGAATTTATTCCAACATCTGGATCATGCGCGCCCTCTAATGGAAAGCGGGCTCCCTGCAGTGTAGACTCTGCAATCTCCAGGCGAGTCTGATTAACAGGGAAGGCTGGCGCATTGTCATTGACATCAATGATTTCTACTTGTACATGGTGAATTTCAAGAGGATTTTCTAAAACAATTTTAAGATCAACATGACATTTTATATTTTTTTCACAGAGTTGCTCCCGATCTATATTTTGGTTAACAAATAAAATCCCACTATTTTGATTTACCTGCAAAAGACGCTGCCTTGATCCAGAAACAATACGAAAACTGCGATCCTGTAGTTTTTTAATATCAAGTCCTAAATCCTTCGCCACGTTTCCAACAAATGCACCGTGATCCAGTTCCTCGGGAATTGAGTATCGTATCTGTGCTGTAGCGTCATTCCAAAGGATAAACAGAATAATCCAATGTAAAAGGCTCAATTTGAACTCCCAGCTCCTTCCATAAATTCGTTCTCTCATGATGAACATATAAAAGTATTCCGTTTTATAAATGTTGACATAAAAATATGAATACACCAATGTCTATAACATATTTCAGTTAACATCAATCAGATGAAGGTATACTGTAAATCCACTGTAGTGACCGACTTCTGGGTGTCTGCCTGACGGATTCTGTTGCTTTGTCTTTTGTGCAGACTGGCTTGCTGGGGAGATGTGAATCTCGTCATACTGTACTTTTAACCGCATTATTGTTACAGCAGCGACACTGTGAGTATAGATGAAATAGTGCATTTGTGAATTTGAGACTTGCTGGGAAATAATAATGGCATAACTTTTTTTTTTTTTGTTAATTTATCAAAATAAGCTATTGTTAATCTATCTCATAACAATATGGAATTGGATATAACTCGGTACTTTAATTCATACATTTGTTTCAACTGTCCAAGCTGTGGAGTGGGTAACCATCTATTAAAAACACATGCCCACTTAACCGTTATTGTCAGTGCTACTTTAAAGATCATTAATTCGATTCCTTTTGATTGTGGGCTACTTTGACTTTTAACACCCGTCTCGGTGAATTAGTATTTGTTAATTTGAAGTGCTGTGCGTAATTACGGTTTTTACCAGTGTTTTTTTTTTTTTGTTTGTTTGTTTGTTTTTTTACCTTAACGTTCTGGTTTTGTTGAAGCTTGGTTCTAAGCAATTACAAAGTGTACTTCCTATACTAGTAGGCCCTACTGAAGGAAACTGTGGGACTCTGCAAATTTAACTTTTGCTTCTGGACCAGAGCTCATCGAACAAGAGAAACAGGCTTATAACCAGGAGGTCCTGTGACCCTGAGCAAGTCACTTAACCTCCTTGTGCTTCGTCTTTCTGGTGAGACGTCGTTGGAAGTGACTCTGCAGCTGATGCATAGGTCACACACCCTATAGTCTCTGTAAGTCGCACTGGATAAAGCACACGATCGGACTGTAATCAATGCATTGAATCTGCGTTATCAAGACACATCAGACCCATTGGAATGGTCTGTGTGGTCACCCATGAGTAACACATGGGATCCGTTAGGTGACCACCAACGCATTGAAAGGTGATGATAGAGTTGCCCAGTCTCATGAGAGAAACGTTAACAGATTGACGTTTCTGCATTTCTCCTTTCTGATGGAAAAAACGTTACGTGGTTAACGTTTTCACTTTCAACCACAGTGCTTCGCGGCAGCTTTTGTCGAAATTCTTTTTTTTATATTTATTTTCTGTGAACTTTAGTTTATGGATAATCGTGTTAGCTTTTAAACCAATTAAACAATTACTATTATTTAGTCCATTCTTTTTAATTTCGTACATGGTCTTGTAGTAGTGCTAAAATATACACTGCCTTTTTCTTAATATATTTACGGGAAACCTCGCTTAATATAATTTTAGGAAATGACATGTTAGCACTGTACTTGCATCCAGAGCGCGTCTGCCGATGAAAATAAAAATACGGCTAAAAACAAAATAGTATTCGGTTCAACAGAGACAGTCATTAGTTTAAAAACAAATAAGTTAAATGTTCCGTGTCTATCTATGTAGTTTGAATTTTGAATGTGCCGCCCCAGCTTGCTCTGCGACGCTCAGCCAGTAGGCAGAGACGGGACGTTGAAGAGAATTGTGGGATTTGTCGTTTTAAAACCTTGAAATATACCTTTGCTTCTATGACTCGCTCCCACATATCCCACAATTCTTTTCACCGTCCTGTCCCTGCCTATTGGCTGAGCGTCGCTTTTAAAGTTGTTAACCGTTAGTTGTCCCACTTTCTTTGTACAGAACTGGACTTGACTCACTCATTGGACAAGTCTGTAACTTTATTTATTTTTCAAACAATATACATGGCATCTTGGAATTGTGCTTTACTTGGTAATATCTATGCATTCCCATTACAACTTAAACCTTTACCCACCTAAATATTGACCCTTAGCTCCCTAAACATTAAGGAGGTGGACTTGTCACACATAAATAAAACAGGAAAGATTTGTAATAAACTACTTTTACCTACACTTTTGACTAAGTTTAACAGTCATTTTATAGATCACAAACAGTCACTTCAAAGGATTATAAGTCAACCATTATCATTTATGCATCAGATTCAATTAAAAAAGGTTATTAAGTAGGTATGCATAGATTTACAACATGATGGGATTTGGATCACTCAGTGACATGTACTCAACTATACATAATCACATTTGAATGTCTGACTCACAAAATGATACTGTGGGATATATTCTGAGTTATTTAAAGACTATTTCAAGTCTGTTTTGATGATCTAAATTAAGTTTGATATTCAGGAAACTTAAGACTGTTGTTGGCTTCTTTAACCACAGTCTACACGGGTTTAATGAAAGGCAAACTTCATCAAAGCAGACTTTTTAAAAACAATCTGCTCCTAACATTCATGTTTTGTGACCATAATATATGTTACAATAAGGATATGATGGTTGGGCATTACAATTTCTTACCATCTTCTCATTGCCTTAAATACATTTAAGAGGTAAAGAAGGTCTGTGATATGGGAAACAGGTGTGATCATCATTTTTAAATGTTATTTGTAATCAATTGCTGGGTTCAACAGCAATGGCAACTTTGACTTTTGTTTCAGATGAAAGTTAGTTCCATGTCAGTCATGCAGCATCATGCTTGATAGTGTGATCTCCAAGGAAATCACTGGGAAGGTGGGTGAGCAATGGTGTGGTGGTGCATCAGTGCAGAACACTGAACAGCTCTGCATGTCCTCAGGGGTGCCGTCAGCTTGGATGATGGGCCGTCATGGCCAGCCAACCTCTCCTGCAGGACACTGGCCTCATGGGAAACCTCTGGTGGGATCCTGCCAAGAAGAAAAATTGCTATTAGCTGGGTTTCAAAAAGAAATCCCATCATACATCCAATGAGGCCAGCGTCATGCAATGGTGTATGTTTTCAAGGTGATGTTGTTGTTCATTGGGTTATTGGTTATGGTCTACTTTTATATACTCATGTTTACCTGTCTCTGAGTGCATGGGACCTACATGTAGTGGTTTTCATGCACTGTGGGACGATTCATTCAAACTTCCACAGTAGGTGGACACATCCAGAGCAGGCTACTGGGTAAACATACATGCCAGTAACTTGTATTTACATTCAATAAGACTTGATGGGAAAGTTTGATTCAATGTCACCATAGAACAGGGAAACAAGTCTACATGATGGAAATACATTACACAGACACTATATTGCTATTCTTAAACAGTACAATTACCAAACATGCAAAGGAAATGTTAGCATGAGATGCTTTATTACATAGAGATATTCAATGGGAGCATTATCTGTTTGGTTTCATTGCATACCAAACAGTTTGCACAATTGTAATGGCCTAAAATGTGAATAAATCACAATATTTCTGAATCAACTGACATAAAAAGACATCTTTGCATGTGCATATTATTTGTACTGAATATTATGACTACCATATAAAACACTGCATCCTTGCTTATGTATTTATGAATATGCATATTGATTGTTTTTGTCAGGCTTTATATTACTTTTATACTAAGAACTGGTTAGTTCAGTCTGCTTGTTTGCTATTTCCAATACCCTGAATGTCAACCATTTGCTTGCACATTATAATTAAAGTAGCCATGGCGTTATAATCATATTAGTACTAGATATCACCTGTCCAATTATATTCTGTTGAAAATCTTATTATTCAAGACCACGCCAAAGTTCCAGCTGCTTCCTGGTACCAAATGACTTCCTGTGTTACAGTTCAAACTTCCTCCAATGGTCTGGCTGCAATTATACCATCTGACCTAAACAAAGGTGCCCAGAAGCAGGAGATTATCAATAGTTTTGTTTTTAATATATTACCATATCCTACAATCCAATGCAGAATCGCAAGCTTCTCAGCACAATAAAATGAATTATATTTAAAAAAAATACTTAAGAAATTAGAATTTAAAACATTGGTTAGCACTCCTTTACGATTTAAATGATAGAGATGAAATTATTAAAAACAATATTCCATTAACATTCAAAATAGTGGCTGCAAATTCATAACGAGATCAAGTGGAACACCAGAAGAATAATAGCTAATCAAATTGGAATTCATGAATGAGTGGCCATTTTTTTTAAAAAAAAAACTGTTATAAGTATACATTATCTTATCACAAACTTCTTTAAAAAGGTTCAGCCCATCAACATCATTTAGAACAAAAATATGAGATTACCATCATAAAATCTAATTGAAGCAGTAAATCAGTTAGTTTTGTTGATCCATGTAAACTAAACCTATAAATCTGACAAAAAAATAAAAATGAAAATATTGCAAGGACATAAAATATGTAGGCCTATATCATCTTCAAAATGAACTAGTCCTCATCTACCCAGCCTTTCCATAAATGTGCACTATTTATTGAGCAGGATTAAGTTGTTATTTCAGTTATAAACTGGAGAGTCGGTTTCAGCACTGATTAGCTCCAGTACAGACTTGAAGCGATTTATATCAAACTGTTTCATAATGCTCTGCCAAATAATTTTGCACAGAAACGAGGGAATAACTCAATGTGTTTGCATACATACAGACAGATTATTATTATTATTATTATTATTATTATTATTATTATTATTATTATTATTATTATTATACAAAACATATAATGTAGCCTTTTTTTCTTTTCTTGAAATAGACGTTCTTGTCTTACCTGGGGTGTTGACTGCACTGTGTCGTTAGAATCTTTGGGTTGTCCATTCTTTGGTAAACTGGAAACAATGTAACCAGACCCGCTCGGTACAGATTGTCTAAGAAGCATCTTCCCTTTCCTTGATTCTGCTACGAACAGACTGTGCCAGTAGGCATCGCTGGAAATCAAAGTGGAATCCGGGCGCACTTGAGAGTTCATAGAATTTCTTTCGCTGTGGTAACTGTTCCTATAGGGAGGCTGTGCATTGTTGTGATCAGCACTCTGGCACTTCAACACGATAAACACTATAATAGTTACCAGGAACAGAAATGTAATTGAAGCCAAACCGATGATCAAATAGAGATTTACATCAGAAAAGTAATCATACTCTGAAGGTATGTCGGTCATCCCAGATAAAGATTTTGAATCAGGGTCAATCGCTGATAATTTGATGGTAACTGTGGATGACAGTGGGGGTTCTCCGTTATCCCGTGCGAGAATAACTAGTCTTTGTTTATAAGAATCTCTTTGACTGAATCGCCTCAGTGTTCGGGTTTCCCCGGTGTAGCGGTCTATGCTAAACAAGGTCGGATCGGTTACTTGCAGGAGGTAGTAGGTTATCCGCGAGTTCTGGACAGAATCTGCATCAATGGCAATCACTTTGGTAACCAGGTATCCTTTGTCAGCCGATCTTGGTATCATATCTTCAGCTACCGATCCATGTGAGCGCCAAGGTGAAACAATAACTGGGCTGTTGTCATTCTGATCTAGAACTATTACAGTGACAGTAACATTGCTCTTCAGTGGTGGAGAACCAGAATCAATGGCTTCGACATCAAAATGAAACTCCATTTCCTTTTCATAATCAAAAGATTGCAGTGCGTAAATGTTGCCGTTGTCTGGATTAATGGAAAAGTATTTAGACACTGATATATTCAAGATCTTGCTCTCGAGTATGGAATACTTGATCTGTTTGTTTTTACCTAAATCTGGATCAATGGCAGTGACAGCACTTAATAGGGCACTTGGAGCATTGTTTTCTATGACTGAAATAGTGAAGGAAGACTTTTCGAATGCTGGTGGGTTGTCGTTCACATCTAAAAGTTCCAGCGTGATCGTTGTCTTGTTTGACAGAGGAGGCACACCCCTGTCTGTGACGGTGATGGTGATGTTATACTGGGGAATAATTTCACGATCCAAAGGTTCTGCAACTTCAAGCGCGTAAAAGTTTTCTGAAGACTTTTGCAATGTAAAGGTCAATGTTTCAGAGATCTGACAGTCAACCTTGCCATTTTCACCTGAATCCATATCTGTTACACTGATAAGCGCTATTACTGTACCTACAGTTATATTTTCTGGGATTGGACTGAAAAGAGATTTTATCGCAATTTCAGGATGATTGTCGTTTGTATCAGTAACATGTATCACCACTTTACAATGCCCTACCATTGGACTCGGTCCTTTGTCCTTAGCTTGCACATACATTTCAAAAACATTAAGATCTTCAAAATCTAGCGTCCCTTTGACTCTGATCTCTCCATTATTTGAACCCAAGGTGAAAATATTCGGTGTCTTTTCCGACGTGTATCTTCGAAATGAATATACTTTCTCTCCGTTGAATCCATCGTCTAAATCTGTAGCATTTAGCTTAATGACAAGAGTTCCAATTAAAGTATTTTCGCTAATATTCACTGTGTATATTTTCTGATCAAACTGAGGCGCATTATCATTGGTATCCAGAACACTGACAGTGATATTAACAGAGCCAGATTTTTCAAGAGTTCCGCCGTCAGTGGCGGTCAGAATTAAATTGTGAACCGCTTTCTGCTCTCTATCTAAATCTTTTTTGAGCACTAAATCAGCAAATCTAGAACCATCTTCCCATGTCTGAACTTCAATACCAAAATATTCATTTTCACTCAGCTGGTACGTATGGATTGTATTTATTCCGACATCTGGATCTACAGCTTTCTCCAAAGAAAACCGCTCTCCTTGAAAAGCAGATTCTGAAATATCCAGCTCTATAGATTTTGAAGAGAAATGAGGCGCATTGTCATTCACGTCTGTAATTTCTAATTCAACACTGTAGATTTTAAGTGGGTTTTTAATAATAACGTCCAGGTTCAGAAAACAAATATCTCTTGATCCACACAACTGTTCCCTGTCTATTCTGTCGGTGATATACAAGTCCCCGGTGTCTTTATTAACCCCGAGGTACTGCTTGCTGGAGATTATGTCGATCCGGAGCTCGCGTTCAGCAAGACTGGTAGCATCAAGTCCCAAATCATTAACTACATTTGCAACAACAGATCCTACTTCCATTTCCTCAGGAATCGAATAACGGATCTTAGATTCAGCTATATTGCAAGTAAATGACAGTACAAAGAACCATGGCACGTACCTTTTCATGTTGTGCTTGGCAAAATGATATGACATTGCAGTTCTAATGCGGCTATTCCAAACCAGAGAAGTGGTGTTAATGACCAATCCGTTCGTGTTCATTTGCAATCCCCAGTTATTCACTCAGCCTCACGTTTAAGATTATTAAAATGACTGTTTTATCCTAACTGTGAATAGCCAAACCTTCTTAAGGTATCTGCGTCTGCACACTCACAAAAATGGCCTGTTCTATAATGATAAAATTGGTTTCTTTGAATCTGACAGTGAGCATTTAGTTTTAGTGGTGAACAGCGACACCGTGAGTCTGAAACGAGTATTTCACTCAAAAGCTACTCATTTGCAGTAAAAGTATCCCAGCATAACAGAAAGTGGTGCATACTTGTTGTGTTTGCTTGTTTGTTTGTTTGTTTGTTTGTTTGTTTTAAAAACATACTTAATAAAATTGTTAAAATAATTATTAAGAGATCATTGCAATTTCATTTTTTTCAACAATTGAATTGAGTATATATTTGTAAGCTTGCACTGAAACGTCAGGTTTTATTTTTTTGATTTTTCAGTTACAGTGCCCAATATCAATTAGTGTTATAGAGAGGTACCAAATGCTATTCGCTGTAAAATCACCTCACTTGACTAAATTACATGTCCCAAAAGTCACGCTGGGAAGGTCAGTTTTATCTTTCAACCAAAACCTACTTCCTTCTACCTTCCCATTACACTCGCCTGGAAGAAAACTAGTATGCTATCTTTCTATATAGATTAGTAGGCTATTTATTCTGTTAACTACAATATTTATACTAGAATGCTTTTATAGTGCTCCAAATGCAGATAGCTACACGTACATGTTTATAAATATACGTATGTTTGTGACTTTAGGTTGCCCATAAGAACACAATTTTCTTATATGAGTTTTTGTATTAATAAACAGGTCATGTGAAAGTAATGTTAGTGCAAGGTTCAGCACCCACTGAAGGACAGCACCAGCGCTGCACGTGCTATCCACGAGTGACATAGTTATCAAAAGAACATGGTTCATAGTAACACGCCATGCATCTAAACAGTTTGTCCGCAGTGAATAACTCGATGTTACGAGGCCAAAACTCATTTTATAAGTTCAACTACAACGTATAGTTAGCATTTTAAACAAATGTAGCCATAACCCTATAAAATAATTGTCACATTTTAATAGAACACACTTGTATGCACATGGTATTTCAAGTAAATAAGTATTTAAGGACATAAAGGGGACGTAGGTGATTAAATCGTGCCGTTGGTGTCTTACCTGGAGTGTTGACTGGACTGTGTCGTTCGAATCTTTGGGTTGTCCATTCTTTGGTAAACTGGAAACAATGTAACCAGACCCGCTCGGTACAGATTGTCTAAGAAGCACCTTCCCTTTCCTTGATTCTGCTACGAACAGACTGTGCCAGTAGGCATCGCTGGAAATCAAGGTGGAATCCGGGCGCACTTGAGAGTTCATAGAATTTCTTTCGCTGTGGTAACTGTTCCTATAGGGAGGCTGTGCACTGTCGTGATCCGCACTCTGGCACTTCAACACGATAAACACTATAATAGTTATCAGGAATAAAAATATAATTGAAGCCAAGCCGATGATCAAATAGAGATTTAAGTCAGAAAAGTAATCATACTCTGAAGGTATGTCGGTCATCCCAGATAAAGATTTTGAATCCGGGCCCATCGTTGATAATTTGATGGTAACTGTGGATGACAGTGAGGGTTCTCCGTTATCCCGTGCGAGAATAACTAGTCTTTGTTTATAAGAATCTCTTTGACTGAATTGCCTCAGTGTTCGGGTTTCTCCAGTGTAGCGGTCTATGCTAAACAAGGTCGGATCGGTTATTTGCAGGAGGTAGTAGGTTATCCGCGAGTTCTGGACAGAATCTGCATCAATGGCAATCACTTTGGTAACCAGGTATCCTTTGTCAGCTGATCTTGGTATCATATCTTCAGCTACCGATCCATGTGAGCGCCAAGGTGAAACAATAACTGGGCTGTTGTCATTCTGATCTAGAACTATTACAGTGACAGTAACATTGCTCTTCAGTGGTGGAGAACCAGAATCAATGGCTTCGACATGAAAACGAAACTCCTTTTCTTTTTCATAATCTAAAGACAGCAGTGCGTAAATGTTGCCATTTTCTGGGTTGATATAAAATAATTTAGACACTGACATATTCGTGTTTTTGCTTTCCAGGATAGAATATTTGAGCAATCGGTTTTCATTTAAATCTGGGTCATTAGCAGTTATAGAACTTAATAAGCCACCTGGGACATTGTTCTCCAGGACAGATATCGTGTAAGAAGACTCTTTAAATGTTGGTGGGTTGTCGTTCACGTCCAGAAGTTCTAAAGTGATGGTTTTATCATTTGACAGAGGAGGAAACCCTCTATCCGTTGCGGTGGTAGTGATGTTATACACTGGGACAATTTCTCGATCAAGCGGTTCTGCTGTCACCAGCGTGTAATAGTTTTTTAATGACTGCTGGAGTTTAAACGCATGATTTTCAGATATATGACAGTCAACCATCCCATTTTCCCCCGAGTCCAAATCTTCTACGCTGAAAAGAGCTAAAACCGTACCTATCGGCACGTTTTCTAGAACTGGGCTCTTCAGAGATGTGATAATGATTTCTGGAGAATTGTCATTAGCATCACTTACTTGTATTACCACTTTACAGTGTCCACTCATTGCATTGTCTTTCACTTGCACAAACAGTTCATAAACATTACATTCTTCAAAATCTATGTTCCCTTTGACCCTGATCTCTCCATTATTTGGATGCAAAGAGAATTTCTGTAGTGCAAGTCCTGACATATGTCTACTGAAGGAATATTTTGTTTCTGCGTTGGACCCTTCATCTAAATCGGTAGCATTCAACTTCAGGACAAGAGAACCTATTGCGACATTTTCTGTTAAATTCACAGTGTAAATTAGTTGATCAAACTGGGGTGCATTGTCGTTGGCATCCAGAACACGGACAGTGATATCTGCAGTGCCAGACAGTGTAGGGACTCCACCATCAACAGCAGTCAGAAGCAAACTGTAAACTGCTTGCTGCTCTCTGTCCAAAGCACGCCTCAGTAACAGATTAGCGAATCTGGAACCGTCCTTTAATGTCTGAACTTCAATATCAAAATGCTGATTTTCACTCAGATGATATGTGCGTACAGAGTTTGTGCCGGCATCTGGGTCTACAGCCTTGTTCAGGGAAAACCGCTCGCCTGGTGTTGCTAATTCTAAAATATCCAGCTCTATAGATTGCGGTGAGAAATGAGGAGCATTGTCATTCACGTCTGTAATTTCTAATTCAACACTGAAGATTTTAAGTGGGTTTTCAATAATAACGTCCAGATTGAGAATACAGTTATCCTTAGATCCACATAGTTCTTCTCTGTCTATTTTTTCCTTAATGTACATATTCCCATTGTCTTTATTTACCTCCAGATACTGTTTACCAGTGCCCGATGCAATACGAATCTCGTGTTTAAGTAGACTGTGAGCATTAAGTCCCATATCATTTGTTAAATTTGCAATAACATACCCATCTTCCATTTCCTCTGGAATTGAGTAACGAATTTTACAATAAGATACATTACAGGCCAAAAATAGTAAAAAGAAACGGATGACAAACCTTTCCATGTCGTAGACTGAAGCACAAGATCCAATTGCGGTAGCAAATATCGAAATATTTTAAAATATCTCACGATAAACGCCCTGTTTTCCAGAAGTTGATGCCACTGCACACACATAGACTTTGCATTTTCTCTGCATTGGTAGATTTCAATGGCTGCTTATTGTGAGAACAAATTCCACACCGAATTGTACCGGTGAACAGCGACACTGTGAGTCTGAAACCAAGAACCACATCTCCTGCAACAATATTTTTTAATTGTCTTTTTGATAACATAAAAATGAACATCATACCTTCATAAATACAAGTTTTATAGAGCCAGTTATATTTTATAAAACTGTTGGAAATTGACCAACTGGTGTTGCACTGCAGAAACATACTAATTATAATTGTATTAATAAAAACACACTAGTTATTGTAAACGGTACACAAAAGCTAAATAAACTACCACAGAATAAATACACATAAACAATATTCCCACCTTTATTGTCCCATACTCAAGACTATTGCAAATTATTATATGTATGTCTTAACCATTACAGAAGTACAACGAAACATATAAACCATCGGTATTCTGTAGCCTCTTTGCAAAAAGGATGAATCTATTTCCCTAATTTACTCCAGGTGGGTCACATAGTGTCACTAATGTAGCTGCCAATCTGATAATAACACATTTCAAAGCAATAGTTTAGTTTCCTTTCTGCAAAGATCATACAGAAAAGATTTCAGCACAAAATTGTGGAGGGCAGGTGCAGTTATATTAGAATCTCATCGATCATTAGTCAATAGTCCTGTCCTTGTCCTTTTGATAGAATGGTGCACTGTTCGTGTTGGATAAGATTCCCATATGTACATATTGATCGTTAACAGTGACACCATAGGTACTAATACCAACTACACACAAAGCATAAGAATACGGCCACGGACACTGTAAGTATACGTCTTTATTAACCTTAAGAATAATTCGTGACCTAAGGTATGGAAACAATGTAATCAGACTCTAATCTCAGTGTATTGCCCTACAATCACATAGTTACTTGTGTTACATTCTCGGAAGCTAAATATAAAATGAAAAATGTTGTCTAATTTGGATATTTAATATTAACAACTACATACATGTTATCATTAGTGCCTGTTATTTGTATCACTACTTTACAGTGCCCAGTGATTGCATTTGGTAATTTATCATTTGCTTCCACAATAATTCATAAGCATTACATTGCTCCAAATCTATATTCCCTTTAATGCTGATTTCTCCAGTACTGGAATCTAAGGTGAAGGTATGCCTCTCCAGACATGAATCGAGTGAAAGAATAAACTGTTTCCGCTTTAGATCCCTCGTCTAAATCTGTAGCGTTTAGTTTAATGACAAGTATTCCTATTAAGTCATGTTCAGTTATGTTCACTGTGTAGATTGGCTGATCAAATTGAGGAGCATTGGCATTGGTATCCACGACATGTACTGTGATATTAACAGTGTCAGATTGTTCAGGGACTCTGTCGTCTATAGCACTCAAAACTAAATTGTGAACAGTCTGCCGCTCGCTATCCAAAGGTTTGCTCAATATAAGACTTGAAAACCTGGAGCCGTCTTTTAACGACTTGATTTCTATATTAAAATGTTCATTTCCACTCAGATGGTATGTGCTTACTGCGTTAATCCCGACATCTTGGTCTACAGCTTTATCCAGAGAAACCTACTCTCCTGGTAAAGCTATATTTACAACAACAAATCCACGTTCTATTTCCTCTGGAATCGAAAAACGGATCTTAGAATGAGCTCGATTGCAAGCCAGTGAAAGAAATAAGAAATATATCACAAACCTTTTCATGTCGCCTTTAGTAAGAACCTAGATCATTGCAACTAAATGATGAATATATTATTGTCTAATGGTTTCCTTTTCAGTAGCGGCCCCTGCACTGTTCTGTGCTGATCAACGTTATTAGTTGCTTTGGATCAGACAGTTAATTCAACATTTAGATTTTATTGGTGAACAGCGACACTGTGAGTCTGAAATAAATAAGCACTAATAACTATAGCATATATGTCTGGATAAAAGCCGTACTGTTGACATTTCTGTGGCATATGTGTTAAACTCTAACAAACTCTGAAATACGCGGGTTTCATTGCTTCACAAGTCTAGTAATTTCTAATGTTTTATTTGGATTTTAAATGTGGTATGTGTTATGACTCTTTTGTGTTATATGGTTTTTGGTATGGATTTCTCCGTAACTGATTCGCTAGCATTGCCATCATGAATACAGTATTTGTAGGTATGTGTTATATCACTGGTCGGTGCAACGCAGCTTCACTGTCATTGTTTTTTTTCAACACTTCTTTAGACATTATAACAATACAAAATAAAGCTGATCACGTATGTACCTTCACAAATAGTTGGTAATGTCAATTCACCCGAGAAAAAATCTAAACAAACAACACTTTACAACAAAAAGAACATATCAATTAATGAACCAACAAATACGACAGACAATAAAAGACAAACCAATGAACTCATGCATCCCCCCCCCCCCCCCCCCCCACCCCCCCCCCCCCCCCCCCCCCCCCCCGCCCTAATCACATTGTTCGAGCACAAAAAGGAGTACACCGCTTTTGTCTATTTGTGATGCTCTGAATGTTATGAATGTTAAGATGGCAAGCAGCGACTCCATGCGTCTAGACTACACATATATCACAGCGAGAAAATAAGAAGTTAATAAAACCATTTCAAGAAACAACTGTGAACTTTGACTACAGTAATTGGTGTATTAAATAGTGTCATTGGAGCTTCTAGTTTAACCGAAGCTGTATGAAATGTCAGACATAACAATATCTTCTGAGATGCTATAGAAAACATTGTCAATATATAAGTGAATACGTCATACATTAGCTTTATTTAAAACCATGCTGGGTTTCTTACCCCTGGTGGTAAGTTGATGACATCCTTGTGCCCTTGATGTTGCCTATAAGGTTGGACGGCATTACCAGTCTTCGGGTTAATGTTACAATTGTCCGTACTTTGCCATGGAAACATAAATCCACCTTGTGCCATGTCTGGAGATAAATACACCTCATAAAAGTACGTTTGGGAAAGAGTGCCAGTTAGACTGGTTTTACTGCACCGCAAAACCGCATTTGGTGGCATAGGTATTGGCAAACCATTGATAATCCTTGGATACACGGAGCTGGAATCCTGCCACCTTCGATATTCACTGATTATTAAAACTAGTACACTTATGAGAAACAGCAAAGAAACTAGCCCCAAAGAAACGATCAAATAGAAGGTCATATCTGAACTGGCCTCTGTGTCATTCGCCTCTTCGTTCATAGATTGTAGTGTTTCTGAGGTGTCATCTAGAATCGCTACTGTAATCGTTGCAGTTGATGAAAGTTGTGGTAGTCCGTGGTCGCTCACAAAGATAACCAGTTTCTGTCTTGTTGCATCATTTTTACCCACAAGTCGGGCTGTCCTAATTTCCCCTGTTTGGGCCATCACTGTAAAAAGTCCTCGATTCGTAGATTTAACTAAATGGTAGGTAAGCCAAGAGTTCTGACCAACGTCCAAGTCCACAGCCACCACCTTAGAGACAAAGTAGCCAATGTTTGCTGACCGAGGGAGAAACTCAACCACCGCTGGGCCATTACTGGAAACAGGGTATAGAATGGTGGGAATGTTATCGTTTTGATCAAGTATGCATACTTTAACCTTGATGTTTGTGCTGAGTGAGGGCATTCCCGAATCTCGAGCTTGAACTGTTATTTCAAACTCTCTGAGTCGCTCGTAGTCATAAGAAATCAATGCGTAAATAGTTCCGCTTTCTGCGTTAATGGCGATACAGGAGCTGGACGGTATCCCTTGAATTACGCTGTCGAGAATGGAATATGACACCAATGCGTTTTGATTAAGGTCTCTATCCGAAGCTAAAACAGTCAGTATAGATGTGCTGGGAAGGTTGTTTTCATTCAGATATCCAGTATATGAATGTTTCACAAAAGCTGGAGAGTTGTCATTTATGTCTAAAATTTCCACTAGAATTGTATCAGAGGATGAAAGCTGGGGAGAACCATAATCAACAGCTGTAACAGTGACATTATATTCAGCTATCTTTTCACGGTCCAGTGAACTGTCTATAACCAATGAATACTGGTTAGTTTGAGTCGAAATTAGTTTGAATGGAATATGTATAGGTACATAACACTGAACCTGTCCATTGGCCCCTGAATCGAGATCGGCAACACTAACAAGAGCTACTTGGGTCCCAAGGATTGCATCTTCATGGACTTTGCTCGGACCAGAGATTAAAGTGATTTCAGGGGCATTGTCATTTTCGTCCATTACTTGAACCAAAACAGTGCATTCCCCGGGAGATGGGTTAACACCTTTATCTTTGGCTTCCAGGTATATTTCATGAATTCTAGAATCCTCAAAATCTATTACTCCTTTAACAGTGATATCACCTGAAGTAAAGTTCAAGCTAAACATATCCCGAACTTCACCAGTTGTGTGACGACTGAAGGAATATGTAATATCTCCATTCAGGCCTGCGTCTCGGTCAGTGGCTGTTAATGTGGTTACCAAAGTTCCTATAGGTGCATTTTCCACTATACTGACTCTATAAACTAACTGATCAAAAATTGGCATATTGTCATTAATATCCATGACATTTATGAGAATGTGTGCTGTGCCAGTCCTCTGTGGCTCTCCGCCATCAGTGGCGGTGAGTATTAACTCGTGCGCTGGCTGCTGCTCTCTGTCTAGAGGATTCTTCAGTACCAGATCAGCGATTTTGCTTCCATCACTGCGAGTCCGTACATTTAAGTAAAAGTAATCGTTGGGACTGAGATGGTAATTTTGCACCGAGTTCACGCCCATGTCTGGATCTTGTGCGCTCTCAATTGGAAAGCGTGTACCTGGAGAGGCAGATTCGAATATGTCTATTTGAAAGGTTGCATTAGGGAAATGGGGGGGGTTGTCGTTTACATCTAGTATTTCCACTTCAACGGGATACACCATTGCGGGGTCATCAATTGATATTATGAGTGGCAGAATACATAGTGGACTTTGCACACATATTTCTTCCCGGTCTATTTGTTTATTTGAAAACAAAACACCGTTCTCAATTTCGAAATCGTGTTTGTTGGTGCCGTGCGTAATCTGGACCCTGCGCGCTTGGAAATCTTTGAGAACTAGCCCGAGATCCACTGTAACATGTCCTACAAATGAATGAGGAGGCGATTCTTCAGCAATAGAATAACGGATTGTTTCTTCAGAGAGATTACTGCAAACAAGCACATATAATACAGTTATGATAATAGGATGTCCTTCCTCTGTTCTTGGCATTTTTAGTTAGCAAACAATGCTTAACGTTCTCTATAACCTTCAGCGATTTTTACTAACAAATACCAAGATGAGGTTACCTTTTATTGTACTCAACTCCAGAGGATGAATTGTGTAATAGTCAGCAGAGCTTTCATTCCCTTGTGAATATTGGGTTTGTACTGTAAAAACAAAATCCAAATGTTCTGGATATTTGGTCACAATGGCTTCTTAATGTTTTTTCTGCAGTGGCTGAACAGAACCTCCTTCTCTCTGGTATAGTCAGCTTATGTACAAGGGAGTGGACCTAGATATAAATTAACAGACGGCAAACACTGACACCAACAGTTTAAAAAAGGAATTGCATGAGTCATAAGAGAAACTCAATTAAAAACTCAAAATTACACTCATAAAGAAGTTTGAATGAATGTAATTAAAAGAGCGTCCTTAGGAATATAAGTGATACTCTTAATTACCAACCTAGTATTGCTGTTCTTCACAAACTCTTCCCTTTATGACCTGGAAAATTATGCTACATTGTTGTTTTAACACGGGTATCCATATTCTTCATAGACGTTTTACCTAACACTGTTCAACTAAATATTAAGAAAGTAACATAAATCATATGCAAACTATTTTAAACACAGTTCACTGCATTGTCATTGTCTGAGTACAAATAAACATTAAAATGTAAAGTATACCAACACTAAAATGAGTTAAACTATAGTTTTTTTGCATAAACATTTAGTACAGTGAACACATTAAAATATTTTAAATAGACAACCATTATTATTATTATTATTATTATAAATGTATATGAGGATTTAAAGGGGATTTAAACTTATAGTTGAATCAGCATTTGCTATAACTTTAGAGGAAGTTTGCAAATACTGAAAATCCAATGTCTTTATAAAATGGACAATCCCATGTTGTAATATGGGCCTCTGTTCAGTAAATAAGAAGGAAGACAAACTTGCAACGTGTCACTGCTTCCGCTTTGCTCTGTATATTGGCATTTGGAGCACCAAAGCAAGCTCGTTGGATACTTTAGCAAGAAATGAGATGCTGGCCCTCAGACTGAATCCAAATATCTTCCCATCAGATCTTCTGAAAAAAAAGTGGTCCAACAACGCATTTTATACAACTTCCTAATCTTGCACTGCTTTTATTCTCAAGGTTAAAACAGTCTCTAAATGTACCCCTCTTCCTCCTCAAGCTAGTCATGCTTGGAAGGAACAATCTACAGCCCTCCAGCAGCTCTGGTGCTTAACCCAGTGATGTGTAAACATATTAATTGGTGTTTTTTTATTGCTTTAGTTGTGTTAGCGTAGTGTCTGCTCGTTGATTCTCTTATCTGACACACTGGGAATATTTGCATAAATTGCATCTTAATAGAAGTAAAGGGTTATTTCTGCTAAGCTTATTTCCAGGGCAGCGTTTGCTATAATTATGTATTCCAAACATGAAGCAAATACTGCACTGGGGCAAAAGCTTAATAAATAAATTGTTCCTTTTTTGGGCTGGACTACTGTATATTTTTTGTGTTATATGAAGAATATTGAACGACCAAGAGTTCTATTTAATATGCCCTTAAGAAACTTGTCACCCAACTGGACCATAATTAGGGGGTTCATTCTTGAGAACCCACTAAGGTTCAGATATGAAGCATGATCCTGATGTTTCTATCTGGTACTCAATTAGAACTGTTGATCAGTTAGATTATGGGTCAAATTTAACCACATAATAACACGTCAATTGTTGGTAGCCACCAACCACCTGTAATTAACAGTATTACAATGTAATGCTAAGAAAGAAATAAATAAATAATAATAATAATAATAATAATAATAATAATAATAATAATAATAATAATAATAATCAGCCCTGCAATATAAAGTCCTACCAATGTTTATTTATAGAACATAAAAAGCAGAGACACCCATAGTAACCATAGGATACTTTTCAGTGTGCCATAATCTCATAATAATGACCCCCCTGCCCACCAACCCAAGACTTACGGGACGGCAGTCGTACCCCTTATAGACACCATAGCACATCTGAGCAGAGGCTCACCTGGGAACCAGCTACATAGTTGACTTGCATCTTTTCATATCAACTGTTATTAAGAATATCATGAATCTTAAAATGGAAAAGCATAACAAGAAATCAAAATCAGTTAGCATCACCTCTTACTGTATGTCATGAACTGGGTGGCTTCTGTTATATGAACATTTTAGAGTCGCTTACATAAAAGTTTATGATGTAATTGACCATGACTATTGTAGCTGGTTAAAAAGTAAGTAGCTTCAAATGTCATTTGAATAGATTTTTATTATATTTACATTGGTCAGGCAAGCTTGGGGCCATGTAAAGACAGATTTGCCTAAACATTTTGCTATTGGACCCAGAACACAGTGCAATTGATGGTGAATTCCAACACTTTTACACTGCATGCATCCTGTATACCAACATGTACAGTACACAGCAAAGATATAATTGTTTTGTGTGGACTCTGCCCTGTAATGGTAATAAATCCTCCATGTTATATTACACCTGAACAAACTGTAGAGATGTATTTGTATACATTGAAATGTGCATTAAAGAAACACACTTTTATAAATGCAGGTTTAAGGTGAATAATTGTGGAATGGATACTTACTTCTCCTTCTTGAACAGATCGCTTAGGGGTCCATTTCAGATTTGATTTGCCCTTCCTATTGCCTGAAAGGAGTCTGAGGTTCCTCTCCACCAGTTACAAGCAACTCTGATACTTGGATTCCCTGGTATGATTTGGTATGATCAGGTATGATTTGTACAATCCAGTACTTAATTACACTGGACCAAGATGGACATTAAAGTGCTTCATTAAAATGATTTAAGACACAGACAGAACAAATCCAGGGACTGGAATACTTGCTTTTAAATAAGTCTCAAGTCCTGATCAACTGATACCAGACCAGGAGCACACTTCTAATCTTGAAATAGCTTCTGTGTTCATGCTTTGTGACCAGGGTTCACAGTGCCTCAACATGTATGCATTTGGTAAATTAGTTAATATCTCTATACTGCATGTTTTTAGTACAATTATATCAATCTAACAAAATGTGTTTTGCTTCACCATAACCTGGAGAACCCCTTCATAAGAAGCAGCAATAGTACCCCAGGGATCATAGCGTTACATACAGGATGAGAAAACTTATGTACAGCCAGTAGAAAATTGGAGTCTTTAAACAAACAGAAAACAAATGGGCAACACAAGGCCTTATGAGAAAGTATAATGAACAGACAGGTTAACTACAGAGCATTACAGTTAACAGACACCAAGACACAGCAGGACTACAGTGAACTTACACTTCCTTTCCCCTTATGGTGAGGGTATGAGTTCTGTGTGCTTATCAAACACCGTAAGAAAATTATGAGAGGCAAACATGTATATATCAAATCTAAGAATGTGTGTTTGATTTGCATAACGCTTCTCAAGTACAATACAAAAAACAAAACATTTTTATTTGAAAATTCATTTACAAGGACGCACACTTCATGCCAAATATTCCACTTCTATTTGTGCATTACTGGTCCTAAAGGCTGCTTTGTGCATATGACAATGGCTTAACATTACTGGACTCCTCTACCATAACAGTGTTCAAAATAAGTATCTGTTCATGTCCTAGAATACAGGTAGAGTAGCTTCAAAGTTATACGTACCAGGCAAAGACCACACAGGATTATACTATAGCGCAATTTAAAGGTAATGTGTAGAATTTTACAACAAATGGCTGGCAACTTGATATAGTGCCCATACCAGCACCTTAATGTTCAGAAACACATTTAGCTAATTAACTTACAATGACAGCTCACTCCCCAATTACCATTAGTCCATGATACAAATTAACAATAACGCATTTAGCAAAGAAAAGTATTGACCATAAATACTGACATCCACTCATCTTAATAAAAATGTTGTATGGCTTCCTTTCTATCTCTCAAAACATGTACAAGCCTTTGCATAAATCAGGCTTGCCTGCTCAGTACTTGAGGACTGTCATCTTTTCACCAAACTCCACTTGATCCAACAACGGTTACATATGGAATCTGAACTGTGGATCAGATACATTGATGCTTCCACCCCAGTTGTAAAACATTTAATCGGAATTAACATTTATGAGGATGAGGATGTCAATACAACAGTACCACTGTCTATTATTATTATTATTATTATTATTATTATTATTATTATTATTATTATTATTATTATTATTATTATTATTATTATTAATAATAATAATAATAGATTGACACCATAAATTAGGCCAGTTTTAGTGCATTTCCCATAGTACCATATTTGCAGATCTTCTCAGTCTTTGCCTGTGCATCAATATGTGCAAAACAGTGGAGAAACTCAAACACAGCTATTTTAAAGTACTGTTTCCAGACGTGCTGCTTCTCGAGTAAAAATGACATCACATGATTATATTACACCATAGTGCTTTGATTGTAAACTGCGTCATCGACGAGCAACTCTGTGCAGTGGCTGCTGCGCAACTGCAGTTTCGTTACATTTGTGCATTAAAAAAACAGTCTTTCAGAATAAGCTACATCATTTGTTAAAACAGGTCATTGTTTATGATCCCATCTTCTTTGGGGTCATAATTTGATGTGAACTTCTTTTTCTTCCCAAAGGTGGAGAAGGAATTCTTAACGTCTAGGTCGCTGAGCTGCATTGGCTTGCTGGTGGTCTGCAATGTCGGTGTGCCAGGGATGTATACGTTGTGCTGATAATCAGGGGCTGGGTGAAGCTGATATTGGGGCCCATATCTAGGAGTCCAAGCCAGATCGGTCAGCCCGATGGCTGGGGAGGGAATCATATAATCTGTTGGAAAGCAAAGTGTTTTTTGGTTTTTTTTAATAATAATAATAATAATGATTGTAATGCGTAGTTATTTAATGTAGTGTATTTATTTACTGTACTGAACTAAACCTGGTGCTCTTATGCAAGATCTCTATGTAACACTTTACGCCTCCATTGCATCAAAGATAAGTGTTTTTCACCAAACGAACTCAAAGTACAAAATAAAACAGAACAGCTACTCAACAGTGCAGATACCAACTAACAGTGTGTATTGGCACTTCAATATATCCAACTATTAAAAACACTGAACCTCCATTATGACTATAATGTATTATGTAGGCCAAAACTGAAGAGTGCTGGTGGAAGCTGGTATTAATTAAATGGCATGCGTGGTTGTAGGCAGTTTAAAGCCTGTTGTGCAGGCCTTTGTTGCGTATGTGTGTGCTTGATTATGGAGGGAAGATAGAAAATAGAATTGATACACTCACGTAAATATTTACAGAATGGAGGTTTTTGCTTTGGACATGAAGTGTATCCAGAGAATGAGGAAAGGCTGAAGGACTGACGTATTTCACGTACCCCGCATGTGGGTTCCCCAAGTCCAGTACTGACCACCAGCCACAAAATGTTCGGATTCTCTCTGAATCGCTTTCCGGATAAGGGTTCCGTCCATATTCATCGAGCTGTAGCTGTGAAAGATGAAATCAATACATTCACCACACGTAGGCTATCATAAAGTAACACAAGGTACGATAAACACTGAACCAATTAATGCAGCAAATGAATGGATTAAAAGCGTACCTTTTTAATGCAGAGTTCTGGGTCTTTGATAACGGCCAGTCATTGTTAGGTTGCTTTATCTGCAAGATAATAATAATAATAATAATAATAATAATAGATAGATAGATAGATAGATAGATAGATAGATAGATAGATAGATAGATAGATAGATAGATAGATATTCCTGTATATTAAGCCGTATCTTTTTGTGATGGCTATGTCGTGTATTGCTTCTTATTCCACCTGATCGGTTTCACCCTATAGCACTAAAGACTAAACGGAATATTAATTACACATTATTGGAAAAATGCATTTAAAAAAAAGGCTCTGTGTTCGCATCAAATACGTTCCCATGCAAAAATTACAGATTGAGCACACATCAAATATAACTCGACTGCCCTCTACTGTTCAGAATTGTTGTTGCGATGCTCGATTACTTTCAGAGGTGCTTTGGTCCCTCGGGTATACCCTCGATGCAATGTATTTTTCTTTGAACAGAGGTTACACATTAGGGGGGCGTGAAGACACGTATAGCCCCAGATGCTGCTTCTTTTCTTCATTTTCCACCTAGCCACATGAAGATTCCACGCTCTATTAATTCACTTACAGCAGCTAACAAGGGAGATGTGGTGTAAGCTTATTACAAAATCAGCATGCAAAATACCTTGCTGAATCCATGTAAAACCAATTAAAATCACCAGGATGAAACAAGAAGCGTAAAAGCTTCAAACGAATCCTCACAGACCAGGGAATTAATAATAATTGTGTTAAAAAAAAATACTTTTTTTTTCAGCAGGGTCGTTTGATAATGAGTTAATGTACCAGGGCCTGTATTTTAATGACGGATTGCTTTTGGGGAAGCTGAACAGAACTCAAAATAATTTTCTTGTGGCTGCTAATATTTTTTATTATTATTATTATTTTGTGTGGGTTATCTCCCTAATGCATATGCTGTGTCAAATGAAAGAGAAAAAATAATAATTGCCTTTCCGTTTGAATGAGATCACCCTTGTCCCTTTGTGCTTTACTTGCTATGAATGTCAGGCAAATTGTTAGTTGAAAAGGAATTTAATAGGGTCGCATATTTTAAGATATCTGGTAAAATAAAGATAAGGAAAAAAGAACATACGTTTTTCTGATTACATTGTGGAAGGAAAATTGTATTTGTTGAACCGTAAATGCTTCTAGCAGTTTAAATGCAATTATTTATGTTATTTATATATATATATATATATATATATATATATATATATATATATATATATATATATATATATATTCTTTGAACATATAATATAAAAGAATATATATTCTTTTATATTCTTTTAAATGCAATTATTTATGTTATTTATATATATACAGACGTGCTCAAATTTGTTGGTACCCTTACAGCTCATTGAAATAATGCTTCATTCCTCCTTAAAAGTGATGAAATTAAAAGCTATTTTATCATGTATACTTGCATGCCTTTGGTATGTCATAGAATAAAGCAAAGAAGCTGTGAAAAGAGATGAATTATTGCTTATTCTACAAAGATATTCTAAAATGGCCTGGACACATTTGTTGGTACCCCTTAGAAAAGATAATAAATAATTGGATTATAGTGATATCTCAAACTAATTCGTTTCTTTAATTAGTATCACACGTCTCCAATCTTGTAATCAGTCATTCAGCCTATTTAAATGGAGAAAAGTAGTCACTGTGCTGTTTGGTATCATTGTGTGCACCACACTGAACATGGACCAGAGAAAGCAAAGGAGAGAGTTGTCTGAGGAGATCAGAAAGAAAATAATAGACAAGCATGGTAAAGGTAAAGGCTACAAGACCATCTCCAAGCAGCTTGATGTTCCCGTGACAACAGTTGCAAATATTATTAAGAAGTTTAAGGTCCATGGGACTGTAGCCAACCTCCCTGGGCGCGGCCGCAAGAGGAAAATCGACCCCAGAGTGAACAGAAGGATAGTGCGAATGGTAGAATTAGAACCAAGGATAACTGCCAAAGAGATACAAGCTGAACTCCAAGGTGAAGGTACGTCAGTTTCTGATCGCACCATCCGCCGCTTTTTGAGCGAAAGTGGGTTCCATGGAAGAAGACCCAGGAGGACTCCACTTTTGACAGAAAAACATAAAAAAGCTAGACTGGAATTTGCTAAAATGCATATTGACATGCCACAATCCTTCTGGGAGAATGTCCTTTGGACAGATGAGTCAAAACTGGAGCTTTTTGGCAAGTCACATCAGCTCTATGTTCACAGACAAAAAATGAAGCTTTCAAAGAAAAGAACACCATACCTACAGTGAAACATGGAGGAGGCTCGGTTATGTTTTGGGGCTGCTTTGCTGCGCCTGGCACAGGGTGCCTTGAATCTGTGCAGGGCACAATTAAATCTCAAGACTATCAAGGCATTCTGGAGCGAAACGTACTGCCCAGTGTCAGAAAGCTCTGTCTCAGTCGCAGGTCATGGGTCCTCCAACAGGATAATGACCCAAAACACACAGCTAAAAGCACCCAAGAATGGATAATAACAAAACATTGGACTATTCTAAAGTGGCCTTCTATGAGTCCTGATCTGAATCGTATCGAACATCTATGGAAAGAGCTGAAACTTGCAGTCTGGAGAAGGCACCCATCAAACCTGAGACAGCTGGAGCAGTTTGCTCTGGAAGAGCGGGCCAAACTACCTGTTAACAGGTGCAGAAGTCTCATTGAGAGCTACAGAAAACGTTTGATTGTAGTGATTGCCTCTAAAGGTTGTGCAACAAAATATTAGGTTAGCGGTCCCATCATTTTTGTCCATGCCATTTTCATTTGTTTTCTTATTTACAATATTATGTTGAATAAAAAATCAAAAGCAAAGTCTATTAAATACGGAATAAACAATGGTGGATGCCAATTACTTTTGTCAGTTTCAAGTTATTTCAGAGAAAATTGTGCATTCTTCATTTTTTGTGAAGGGGTACCAACAAATTTGAGCACGTCTGTATATATATATATATATATATATATATATATATATATATATATATATATATATATATATATATATATATATATATATATTTGAGTCACTGAGCGCAAATTGGTGTGCATTTACGTTAGACTCGAATTACTCGAATTACTGTACAGTTATCTGCAAAATATTGTTTTAATTGAGCTTTTAAAACATACCCCTACCTTCACCCCCCAAGGCCGGTCTATTAATTAACATCAACTGTATGTATGGTATTATTGAGATAGCAGCAACTCATTGGATTAGACAACCTCTGATTTCTGAAACAGAACAGGAAAAAAATGAGTTAAAAAAAAAATGTTTTTAGTTTTCCAGAATGTATTTGCAGGCTGCTGCTGCCATCTAGCGGAATTGAATGGTACAGATTTTTGTAAATTGCTCATTTTTTCATTTAATTGTGTTGTGTGTATATGTTGCGTGTTATTTAGAAATGTAAACTTAAAAAATGTGGGGAAAACTACAAAAAAAAAATCCAGTAGAATCTGCTATAAAATTATTAGTGTACTGTTTGAACTAATTAAGATGAATGCACCCGTTCGTACGATAGAATTGTAATACTAAGCAACACAATGTGTGTGAGTGACGTGCTGGCACTTCGTGATATCCATCCTAATAATTGCACATGACTGCGATGCATAATCCTGTTATTTAGCAACACAATGTAGTGTAAGATTTCTCCTTTTTATTATTTTGGCGTTTTATATGGAACCGCAAGACTCTGCTGGCCTTTCGGTTGTATAACCATTCTTATATACAGAACAGCCGGGGTTCTATATATAATTGGTTCAATATGAAGCAAAGGGGTTCTAAATAGAATACGTCGGGGTTCTAAATAGAATACTTCGGTGTTCCATAATTTGATGTTACAAATGGAACACCTAAGGGTTCTAAATATGAAGCAGCCTATCACATTTGGAACCCCCATTCTAAATCCGATCAGTCAGTTCTTTAGCACCCATTATATAGAGCCCTTTATTAGTCAGTATATATTCCCTGACTACAATAAGGGCTTCAGAGGAATCGCGATAGTAGCCTTGTGGTTCTTTATAGAACTCCCAATCTCTTTTCTAAGAGTACAGACAGCATGTATCTTGAACTCCAGAGTTAATAATTCACTAAAAATGTTGTGTGTGTTTTTTTTTTTTTTGTTTTTTTTTTATAAAATACATCTAAAAAATCAATAATATGATAAAAATGGGACAGGATAGCAGCAGTCTAGACGAAATGTATAATTTATCAGAAACTTTGCTGAGGTCCCTGCGATAAACTGAAAGTAAAACTTGTAAGAATCTACAATACAATCTGATATCGATATATTCCAATATTGCACATCTGCTTTTGGAGGGTATAGTTTAAATGTATGGTGTGTAGTACATAGATAGATAGATAGATAGATAGATAGATAGATAGATAGATAGATAGATAGATAGATAGATAGACAGATAGTTTTGTCCATATCTGTTTGTCTCTATTTGTCTATACAGGTTATATATATACAGGTTTACCTCGTTGGGTGTACCACGCTTATTTACAGTGTGGTTGTGGTTCTGCCCGCCCCAGCCTGTCGCCAAGTTATCGGTATCTTTAGCATTGTTCCTTGGTGTCGCTGAGCTGCAAGGTTTCAGAAACATAAAGTCACTTTTGGCCGATTCCGGGGTCAAACACACTTTGTAACAATACGCCTGAGAAAGGGGTCCGTTTCCATTGACTTCCACGCAGCTGGTGGGCACCTTGGATCCGGATGATATCTGAAGGTTAATGTTGGATTTTTGAAACACCTCAGTAGACGCCTCGGATCTGAAACCACAGCAAGTCGAGGATAAGCGGTATCCCCTCGTTGAATGTCTGTCCTTGTAGCATTTTATGGCTGCTAGGACAATTATAGCCACCAGAAATATGAATGAAATGGAGCTTAAAGAAATGATTAAGTATTGAGCTATGTTAGAGGGGGAGTCCTGGCTCAGAGCAGGGTCGCTGAAATCAGAAAGGGTTTCTGGCACACTGTCAACCACTGATAAGATGATGGAAACAGTGGCTGAAAGGGGCGGTTGACCGTTGTCCTTGACTAAAATGACTAGCCTTTGCCTTGTGGCATCTTTGTCCATAAATCTGCGTATTGTCCTGATTTCTCCTGTGTACAGAGCTACGCTGAACAGCCCCGGATCTGTAGCCTGCAGAACCTGATATGAAAGACGTGAGTTCTGCCCAGCGTCTGCATCTAACGCAGTTATTTTTGCCACAAGGTAGCCAGCGTCAACGGACCTGGGCACCATCTCCGTGGATACCGTGCCGTTTTTTGGTAAAGGGGAAACAATAACCGGGGCGTTGTCGTTTTGGTCCAGAACAAAAACGTTGACAGTAACGTTGCTGTTAAGAGATGGGAAGCCTGCGTCTTGGGCTTGAACTCGAATTTGAAAGTTTCTAAGTTGCTCGTAGTCAAAGGAGCGCAGCGCGTAGATATTGCCGTTGTCTGAGTTGATTGAAACATAAGTAGACACGGGCATGCCCTGAATCTGACCCCCCAGAATAGAGTACGACAGATAAGCATTCTGATTCGAATCAGGATCAAAGGCAGTCACCGAGCAAATCGAAGCCCCGGGGGCATTATTCTCAGTCACATAGACTGTGTATGATGGTTGCACGAATCGTGGAGCGTTATCGTTTATATCTGAGACTTGGACTAAGATTGTTTTCTTAGTGGACAGAGGAGGTGAACCCAGATCTCTTGCTGTGACAGTAATATTGTATTCTGAGACAGTTTCCCGATCCAAAAATGCACTGGTAACTAAAGTGTAATAGTTCTTGAAAGACGAGTGTAATTGAAAAGGGACATTATTAGGAATCGCACAGTCTACGTTGCCGTTGTTCCCTGAATCCCGATCCATGACACTGATGACAGCTATTACGGTGCCGGGAGGTGAGTCCTCTTGAACAGGTGTGGACACCGAAGTTAAAATAACTTCTGGTGCATTGTCGTTTGTATCAAGAATATCAACCAGTATTTTGCAATGCACAGCCACGGCAGATGGGCCCTTATCCTTGGCTTGCACATACATTTCATAGATGCTGGATTTTTCAAAATCCACGATACCTTTGACTCTTATCTCCCCGGTGTGTGAATCTACACTGAAGACTTCCCGCACCTTCAAGGGGACGTGGCCACTGAAAGAAAAATACGTCTCCGCGTTAGTACCCTCGTCCACATCTGAGGCATTAAGTTTGATAACCAGTGTACCCCTTGGGGCATTTTCCACCAAACTCACCCGATAGGAAGATTGGTCAAAAACAGGCACGTTATCGTTAGCATCTAAGACACTAATAGTGATTTGTGCTGTGCCAGATCGTTCTGGCATCCCTCCATCTACAGCTGTCAGCACCACTTGATGGGTTTTTTGTTGCTCTCTGTCCAGGGGCGTCTCAAGCACCAGCTCTGCAAATTTACTGCCGTCACTCCGTGTCTGAATATCCAGGGAGAAATGCTCGTTGGAGCTCAGTAGGTACGTGCGGAGAGAGTTAGTACCCACGTCAGGGTCTTGTGCGCTCTCCAGCGGGAACCGGGAGCCCGGAGCCGCTGACTCTGTGATCTCCAGAACGAACTCGTTCCAGGGAAAACTGGGAGCATTGTCGTTCACATCCAAAATCTCTACTTCCACTCTAAACAGTTCCAGTGGGTTTTCGATTACAACTTGCAAGTGCAAAAAACAAGTCGGACTTAGTTCGCACAGTTCTTCCCGGTCAATTTTCTCATTCACAAATAAAATTCCATTTTCTAAATTCACTTCTAAGTACTGTTTCCTAGCACCAGAAACAATTCTGAATCGGCGAGCGGAAAGTTTGGCAACATCTAAGCCCAAGTCTTCAGCTATATTGCCAACAAAAGCTCCGTGCTCTAATTCCTCTGGTATTGAGTAACGTATCTGACCAGAAACTAAACCCAAGACACAAGTTAACAAAACAAGACACACCACTTGCCTTCCCAAAGTCCATTTTATTTTCAAAGTTGTCAGGTCCATTGCAGCTATTTAAAATCCACAGGCTTGGAGCGTCTTATTGCTCTGTTTTTAAAATGAGCATGATAGAAATGGTGGTTTTAAAACTTTTTTTCTCGAAAATAGAAGTGGTTCTTGCGTAAAGGCGCGTGAGGAAATTGCAATTCCCAAATAAAAAAAAAAACTAAAAAAACCTTCCAGTTCCAATATGCCGAACGGTCTCTTTCCAGTTCCCCAGTCTTCTTGTTCCACCAGTCGTGTGTGAGTGTGTGTGATACTTTGTCTTTGATTTTTCACTGTATTAGGCATTTTGGAAGCGCTGGTGGGGGAGGAACAGAGTTGTTATTCAGTACCGTATTGGAGGACAGAGACATCAGAGCTTCTGCAGTAATTTCAGTACGGGCATTTTAACCCCTTCTGCACAACAGTACATGTTACGATCTGCAACGACACTTAATATTCATCTTTACTGTTTAAACCAATGGCGTGTATAACCATCTGTGATGATCACAAACGTTACTGTTAAAAATAAAATGATCAAATTCAAGCAGTTCTAGTTCTGAATGACAGGATTGTGTTAATTGACTTACTCACAGTTGACAATCTGGATTAATCTTTTTTTATTCTAAAGTGATGCATTTCACACCGTTGTTTTTATTTTTTCAAAGCGTCAATCACTTTATATACATTATGTTATCTTTCTTTTACGCTCTATCGGCGATATAGGAATTTTTAAATCCACTTTTGCAACAAGCATTGACACGTTATTATAGGCGGAAGAGAGGGACAGTGTAAGGGGTTCTTTTTATTCGCGTGTTGCAGCCTGCTGTCTATATCGTAATCCCCTCATATCATATATCAGTTCAAATAGAATCACTGTCAGTCAGCAAGCGGTAGGTGTCCTGGCACCTGACTGCACAGTTCTATTTTAATTAACAGAGCAATGTGTCATATACCGCTCACAATATACCGATTGTCTCCATTGGAAACGTCTGTGGTCAGCACAGAAAATTGAAGTAAAAAACAAACAAAAAAAACCTTGGTTTAAATAACCATAAAACACAATCTGCTCAGAGACTTAACCTCCAGCAGATGGTTAAGCTTTTACAGAAATGATTACATTTTGTAAAACACGGTTTTCATTGGGTTCCTGTTCTTTTTAATTAACAGAGAGAGAGATTACAGTACAGCTATCCGGGATCAGCCATACCCGAACAGATAAATACAAATGTTTTAGTTTTATTCATCTATTTATTGTAATAAATAATCCCCGCTCTCTATGCTAGATGTAACAGTGCTTCTCCGATGCTCGCTACACTTAGTTGAATTACAGAGTCGGCTCTTCTCTACAGTCTGTCAAAGAAATGTAGCCGAGCTAAACAGACAAGATTGCCGGTATATCACAATGTGCTAGCATAGGGCAAATGTCAACGCATGACATCTTAAAGAATGGATCTTTTTTCATTCTATCAACCTGATTTGATCACAGTTATCTTAAACTTAAACAGTATCTCGAACTGTTATTCGCTGTTGTTTTTCACTCAACCTCGATTGTCAAAGCTGTATCTTTGTCCTTAGTTTTCCTAAGCCTATGGAACGTGGGAAATAATACGAATTTGCTTACGTAATTTTTATTTGTGAAAAATTCCTATCGTTAGTATGGGTACGAATCAAATATTATCCTTGAGCGCCATCTAGTGGGTTTTTGTTAAACTTGTATAAATTTTCAAGAATTTAAGTGATTTTTGCATTTTATGACCTTTAGGCAATATTATTTAACAGAAAAGACAACATAAGACATACAACTTTTGTACATCTTTTTCAAACTGGAGGTGTTATCCATCATAAGGAATTGTAAACGATATAACTATAAACCCATTGGGCTTTCTGAGATTCTGCAGGAGAAAATAAAAATAGAAATCATTCAAAGTTTAGTGATTCTATTAAAAATATAAAATTAACGTCGATTTATTCCAAATGTTTAATTCGGGCTTCTTAAACGACTTGTCCGGAAATTACGTGCTGTTACCAAGGCTACAGAAGACGCTCTAGGAATGCCCTATTGCACACATAGAAACTGGATCATATGAAATTGCCTTTTTTCAGCGTCCATTTCCTTCATATACGGTATATAACAACTTGTTTAATTCCCTTTACCTTTAAAAATGATAATTGGGTGACCCCTACTGTTCTTTATATGAACAGCAGTTAAAATAATCACTCAGTTTTTGGAAGTGGAGCCATTCTATTGAAAGGTCGTAAAAGAAAAAGCTATTTCATCGTTTCTGTTTGTTTTTTTTTCCCCTCAATTAGCACCGTAACAATTGTATTTGCCTCTTAGGGACAAAACATAAATTATGAAAATTAGACCAAAATTAAAATCTATGTAGCCAATATGAAAACGCCGGGCAGCGCCCGTGTTTAGAACCTCTAGGATAGACTCCGAGAGATGAGAATCGAAACAGTATTTTACAAATTGATGTTTTTTTGTTTTGTTTTGTTTTGTTTTTTTTTATTTCAGCGTAACTTTATTCCACATATGATATTTAGACGGTTGAAAATGCGCCCGCTACCTGTCACAACCTGCCCCATAATGGGGTTGGTTGTCACGCGATATGGGGCTGGTTGTCACAAATTATTTTCTTGGTTTTACAGTAGACAATAATGCAACATTTTTTTTTCTTTTTTAAATAACATAAAGTTTCTACAGTGTACAATGGCAGAAAAAGTTGTATTTTTACTTATTATGTGAACATAAAAAATATAAACCTATATATATTTGAAATGTTGACCCATGCTACAAAAATAATACCACAGCCTCCACAGAACCGGAGAACAAACAGTAAATAACTTAAATAAGCATTATATGGTGACATATCCCACATGTTGGTGTAAAAAAAAGTAGAAAGGAAAAATATAAGACTTCTTCCTACAGGATTTACATGGGACAGCCAACCCCCAAAACTATGTGACATCCTGCCCCAACCCGACTTTACATGATAATGTATTTCTCTCAGTACTACTGGGAGAACCTACTGGTTTTGTTTTTACACCAAAAGATAGCCCTATCTGGTTCTATTTAACATGGCCATCAGTTCAAACTAACTCCAATATTACTAAGAGTTATAACATAAATAACAAGATAAACATTATTTACTTTGGGTATGAAAAAAAATGAAATATGTGCTAACCTTTATGTTGGATGGAATTGACCTGAAATTACAAGATGGTTGAGTTCCAGATAATAGAACACACATTTCAGTGTTAGTATCACCTGCCTGCACCATCTAGTGTCATAGTTATGAGCACTCTGACAACCAACCCCGGTCTCCCCTACTATTATTATTATTATTATTTATTTCTTAGCAGACGCCCTTATCCAGGGCGACTTACAATTGTTACAAGATATCACATTATACATTATTTCACATTATACAGTTATCACATTATTTTTACATACAATTGCCCATTTATACAGTTGGGTTTTTACTGGAGCAATCTAGGTAAAGTACCTTGCTCAAGGGTACAACAGCAGTGTCCCCCACTGGGGATTGAACCCACAACCCTATATATATATATATATATATATATATATATATATATATATATATATATATATATATATATATATATATATATATAAACCTTTTTTTAATCCCTTTATCTTCAAACATGATCATTGGGTGTCCCCTACTGTTCTTTATGTGAACAGCAGTTAAATCACTCACAGTCTTTGGAAGTGGAGTCATTCTATTAAAAACGCCGGGCAACGCCCGTGGGTAGAACTTCTAGTCTAGACTATACTCCGAAAGATGAGAATCGAAACAGTATTCAATCGAAGTAACCACTGAGCTAAATCGGCGCAGGTACACTAGCGAGTAAATGGCTTTATAACAGCGTCAGCTATACTGATTGCAAGAAAGGAATGGTTGCGGTACTATAGATGTAAAAAAAAAAAACATAATTCGTGTTTACTTGTAAGACGTCACATGGGTTGCAACAGTGTCCGCAACATTTTAATGTTTTACTTAATGAGAAAAAGAGAGAGATGGTCACAGGAAGTCGTGTATTCACGAGTGGAAGCACTCAGTAGGAGTTGTAGAGACACGTCAGAGGTTTCACTCAAAGGAATTTCAACCAGCAAGTCTGGTAGTAGTGCCTCTATACAGATTGATCTTAACCACAGTGTAAATCAGTGTTGAAGAATCTTATGGAACAGATTACACAACCTGAAGTATTATTTTACACAGTAATGTTTATCTTGGAAACAGATGTGCGTCTAAAGTAATTAGGGGAGACCGGGGTTGGTTGTCACACTTTTTACTCTTTACTATTTTCCTCAATCTGGTGACATTCTGGGAGGTTCTGTTCCTATATATATATATATATATATATATATATATATATATATATATATATATATATATATATATATATATATATATATATATATATATATACACACAACCTTTTTTAAATCCCTTTACCTTCAAACATGATTATTGGGTGACCCCTACTGTCCTTTATGTGAACAGCAGTTAAAATAATCAGTCACAGTCTTTGGAAGTGGAGTCATTCTATTGAAAGGTCCCAAAAGAAAGAGTTATTTAATCGTTTCTGTTTGATTTTTCTTTCTCAATTAGCACCGTAACAATTGTATTTGCCTCATAGGGACAAAATATAAATAAATTAGGAAAATTCGACCAAAATAAAAATCTTATGTAGCCAATGTAAAAACGCCGGGCAGCGCCCGTGGTTAGAACCTCCGAGATATACTCCCTGAGATCAGAAACTTTAATGAAGTAACCGCTGAGCTAAGCCGGCGCAGGTGTTCTAGCACGTAAATGGCTTTATAACACCGTCAGTTATAATGACGATTCTGCAAGAAGAATGGTTCTGGTACTATAGATACAAACAATTCACTTGTATTGCAACAGTGTCTGTTACCTTTCTTTTTTATTAATTACATTTTTAATTAATACTAAATAAATAAATAAATAAATAAATAAATAAATAAACAGCTTTTATGATATACTTTTTGTTCATATCGGAAATTATCTTGGAAACAGATGTGTTTTTTGTGCGTCTAAAGTAAACACTATTATAAAATTATTGTGGGCACTTTTTTAAAGTACGTTTTTCATAAGCCAGTGTAAGTTCCTGGTTTGGGTTATGAGCGACAATTTCATAAATAGAAGACAACCTTCCAGACTTTGAACTACACGTTTAATACTCATACAATTCTGAACAGAACTGGGATGGAGAATTGTCAGGTATATTTTAAAAATGACATTTGGGTGACACCCGTCGTTCTTGAAATTCTGCTGGAGAAAAACTCAGCAGTTATTTATAGTGCAGCACCAGTTCTGCTCCATTTAAACTCGAACAATGTGTTAATGTTCTTGCAAACACAAATAAATTTTTTTTAAAAATCTGTACCATAAACACGTGTATGTTAAACGTTAAAATAAAAGTTCTTATAAGAAATAAACCGTCAGACAGCGCCTGTGGCCAGACCCTGCAGCGTTCGATCCTGAGAGATTAGGGAGCAACTGTTTGTATTCACGTTAATTAAGTAACTACTGAGCGACACCGGCGCCGCTGGAGGAGCAGAAAATAAACCTCAGGCTATAACCAATATGCCACTGAAGACTTGTTTACACAAGGAAAGGCCATTTTAACCCATTAATGCCCAAACTACCTGTACTGTAAAGAGCCAGCAGAAAAGGTTTTTTTAGTGGAGGTTTGATTATGTACTTGATGGATTAAAGAGATTATTATTATTATTATTGGTTTATTTATCCAAGGCGACTTACAGAGACTCGGGTGTGTGAACTATGCATCAGCTGCAGAGTCACTTACAACAACGTCTCACCCGAAAGACGGAGCTCAAGGTGGTAAAGTGATTTGCTCAAGGTCACACAGCGAGTCAGTCGGGATTTGAACCGGGGACCTCCTGGTTAAATGCCACCAGACCACACAGCCTCCTATAGTGATGTTTGTCGACAGCTTCTGCTGTTATTACACTTTAACACAAACGTTATTGTGAACTAGCAATTGACAAATGTGTTTCCAAAAATTAAAGACAAAATAAAAGAAAAACTTATACTTATGTACTTCAGTCCATTATATTATCCCCAACCCCAGCCCCACACACATTCGTATTCCTTGTATAACAGGAATCAACAGATGCTGGGATACAGTACAGAGGACTAAAAAATGACCATGTATATATTAAAAAAGTAAGGTTTATTTATGGTTCAGAAGGGGATGTGCATCAAGGCTATAAAAAAGAAAGAAAAAAGAAGCAGGGAGTGGGGGGTAGAGGTCAAATCAGTGGCCTTTTTTTGAGGAGCCAAATCCTGAGAATCCCATAACTGCGGCCATTTCATCGTCTTCCTCAAAATTGAGATCTTCATCAGCCTTGCGCTTTTTCTCTTTCTGCTTTTCCTTCTTGTATGCCTTTGCTTTCTCCTCCTGTCAGTGAAATGAACAAGTACATTAGGAAACGCTCTCCCTGTATCAATCCAGTCATCCAATAATACACCCAGGGACAGGACAACATTATTCATTGAGCTTACAGAGCAAGCTGTACCCAGGACCTATTTAGCTAAGCAAACATCTCCAGTTCTCTATGTGCTTCCTTTACCACAAATGGATCAGATGTAATTGCACCAGTCAAGCCAAAACTGGGATCTAGGCTGAGCAAACATGTGGCTTCATGGGCAGCACATCTTTCCTAAATATACAGTAGGGTTGGACGATAATGAAAATTTCAGCTACTGATTATCGTCTGTAAATTATCACGAAAATTGTGATTATCGGCCAAATAAATAAAATATTAAAAAATTCTTGTAATTGATCTACTTTATACTTGAGCAGCATGACAACAGGCAGTCTAAGTCACCTGACTTTAGAAGAAATAAAAACTAGACGGTATATGTGCCGAGTTTTTAAATTTTGGGTGGGTGCCCAGAACAAACATGAGTATAAAAATACACCTATTGTAATTAATAAATTATGCAATTTTCCTATAAAATATATATTTTGTTCTTATTTAAACATTTATTTTAATTCAAGGTTTACTTTCATTGAAAAAAAGTACCACCAAATGTATTACTATAACTAAACAAAATTGCTAACGTTACCTAGAAGCATTTGTTTTCTTTACTTGCGTGGCGATTCTGCCATTAAGAGAATCACACTAGGTTTTTGTGTGTGTGTGCGTGTCTGTATACAGAGCTGTATACTATTCGGAACATACTGAGTTTTGCACCTGCACCTGGCTGCTTGTATGCAGACAGTTTAATAAAATAAACTGCCTCTCCTTCCATTAAAAGTTAACCCTCTTCTATTTATGCAGCTACCCATTTTTAGAATAGCAACACCATGGGAACAGAGCATCCGTCTATTTTTCTCTGTGCGCTGCATAGGCTGCAGTGTAGTTTAAAATAAAGAAGCAACAATGTTGTTTAGGCTATCTTTTTTCTTTTCTTTTTGCAATTACATTAAAAAAAAAAATCCTGTGTCAAAATGTTTAATAGTCAAAAGTTCCTCTTTTCTACAGTAATTTTACAGTGAGCTCGCTATTTAATTTTACAAACAACAATTTGTGTTTTTATGTTAGAATACTAGTCATGCTTTGCCAGTGTACAACTTATTATAAAAATGAAACCATGACGTAAAGTTAAAGCCTAAGCATATTGTCTAAAATCAATACTTAACTTCCCAATGTACGCAGTGCTCACACAGATCATGTTTTACGCCTCACACAGACAGTTCAGTGCCGCTTACTGCTCAATGCAGAGCTGCTTCCTGCTTCATTGGGTCACGGACAATAATTATGATTATCGATAACTTTTCAACGTAATCAAATTATTGCTGAAAAAAATTCTGAATTATCAATATTATTGGAGTAGTGTGGAGTAGTAGTTAGGGCTCTGGACTCTTGATCGGAGGGTTGTGGGTTCAATCCCCAGTGGGGGACACTGCTGCTGTACCCTTGAGCAAGGTACTTTACCTAGATTGCTCCAGTAAAAACCCAACTGTATAAATGGGTAATTGTATGTAAAAATAAGGTGATATCTTGTAACAACTGTAAGTCGCCCTGGATAAGGGCGTCGGCCAAGAAATAAATAATAATAATAATAAAATAATAATATTGCTCCAACCGTACTAAACAGTAGAAATGTATACCCCACATTGAGCTTTTAATCTTGAGATTAAAAAAAATAAAAAATAAATGTACACCTTTTAAGTTTCATAATACTTAACTGTAGTAACAATCTAGCCCCAAAATTTCTGTAAAGATAAACATATTTTGCAGTAAAATTAAGCTCTAAAATAGCAAGATGTACACAGTTGCAGTAAATGCCTCTCATTTTGAAAGTGGTTTAAGGTGTTCAATATAAATTCAGACTCCTCCATGTTCAATGTATTCGGAGCCCCCAGACTGGCTTCTCACCTCCTCCCGGAGTTCCTTCATTCGTTCTTCAAAGTCATACTCTTTTTGTTTTTCCTCAATCTTCTTCTTGTTTGCCTCAAATCTTTTCTTCACCTGATCCAGAGACGATCGTTCCACCCTCATTGACATGCCCAAGTTTCTCTGATCTGAAAGGTAAACGCACACAATGTTCTAGCTTAATGAATTACAGCACATCTTATTTGTATTGCTTTTGGCATTAAATAATATCATTACACTTGTCTAGTCACTTAACACCTTCAAAAAAGCAACACACACACACCTTAACTCATACTTACGTTTTTTGCCATTGATATGATCCAAAAAGTTAATAGAATCCTTAACCACACAATCACAGACATTGCAGTAATATCTGAAAAAAAAAAAAAAACAGGCAGAAAAGGGGGGTTATTAAAAATTACATATCGCTTGTAGTTTTCCAAAAATTGAAAACTGTGACATTTCGAAATCTAACATGAAATACTGTACTACTATTGTAGACTTCTGAGATACCATTAAATAAAACATCAAAATGTCTGCATCCTAATATTCTACTAGGTGAAGCAAAACATTTGGCCATATATTTAAATTATATTCAAGCACATAGCCTACGTTGTAGTGCATACTGCTCCTGTGTTTGTCTGTCTGTCTGTCTGTCTGTCTGGGGCTTTAACAGGATAAAGTTCAGTTACAAAACACCAAAGTCACCAAATTTTAAGTCAGTCTTATACAAATACACACAAAAAAATCCATCAAGTGCAACGCCTAATTGATAGCTCTCATCAATCGACAACTCATGCCTTTTTTTAGATAATGACACAAACTGCTTCATTCCAGTTAATGATACAAAACATATTTGTCCTGTAGTAAACTGTATGCATGTGTTTACATGTAAAGAACGACTAAATGTACAGTATTAAAACAGTGATTCACCATCTTTTTTCCCCTGGCACTCATAATGTGCTGTCATAGGCAAACGTGAAACTCGGTTTAGATCATGACCCGCTTTACATCACAAATGATGCCTGCATGGCAATCATGATATAAAGCGGGTTCATCTGTATATAGGCTGACAGAGTTTATAAAAAAAAATCAACTGGAGAATGTGTAGCTGTGGAGCGTTCCGCTGCTGGTAAGAGTACGTCTAAATCCACTGTTTGGAAAAATTAGGACATATTTGTATTCAGCAATAATAAAAGTCCATGTGGCTTTGTACAAAGCAAATCTTGCAAAATATAACTGAAATATGACAGCAAAAAGATGGGAAATTCATCTCTGCAGTGGCACACTGAAAGGGGATGTATTTATCCTGTAGCTGTTTTAAATGCCATAGTTGTGGTGTAACATTTGTTGTTGAACCTTAATTTAGCGGTTTGATATGATATAGGCTTGTCCAAAATGAGTATGCGAATTTGCAAAAGCATCTTCTGTGTGGCTATTTATGGTAACAAAGTTTTGAAGAAGCCTGTTGTTGTCTTCTTTTAAATCATGCAGTGTTGGATTACTAGGAAAGGAAGTAAATGAGAGAGGATTAATTGAGGGTGATTTTTTGATTCTTTCTTTACGTTTTAACTGGAAGCCGGGAATACTCTACACTGAAGGTACTTAGTTTCAATCGCGTATGTTTGGGATATATTTGTGGAGATGTTCAGGTCGGGTATGCAAATTTTTCAAAGGTCTCGGACTGGGGTCGGGTTCAGATTTGGATTTGTTGGGTTTTAAATTTAGGCCCGAGCAGACCTCTAGACACACTGAAAACTTGAGATTAACCAATAGAATTTCCAACTCCCTTAACCTAATGCAATACAGAATATTGTGACTTTCATAATAAACTCATTCCATAATTTTACTTTATGTATGATCTGTTTTATTGACAATAAAAACTGCATTCGTTTCCTGCCCTATTTAATGCATTATGGCTTGGAATATGCACCACTACTAGGGCTAGTTGGTGGTCCTTAAAGACAGTAAATAACATACCCTCCCATCTCAGCCTGGGGGGTAGTTTTGGTGATAACAATGGTCTTCCCCAGCTTCGACTCCAGGTCCACCTTGTAGTCCCTGTGCCGTAAAAGCTCCCGCTTAACGGGAGGGAAAGGTTTGCCTGCAAGAAGCCATGAAAAGTTTCCAGATCAGGAACAATGCATTTCTAACATGTGGTTCTAACATACCATTAGAATGTCATTGATAGAGATATAGAGGAACATGATACTGCTGGTTTCAGAAACGCTGTTACATATTAAATCGAAGAATGTTAAATACTATTAATAAACAGTCCAAATAATAATATATATTAGCATGAAAGCATTTACTTTTTCAATAGGCAAATAGCAGGTACACTATACAATCTCTTGAACGCACCACAATATACAATGCTTATTCTAAATATGCCTCCCCTCTGTATAACACAATTTTGCTAAATGGTGAAATATCAAAAGCATATTTGTTAAAAACCACCATTCGTTTTCCAAGATATACTTACCATCTTTCTTTTCTCTTTCTTCTGTCAAGCGCTTCTGAGCTAACTCTTCATACTCCTCTTTGTCCCACTTCCTTCGGAAGTCATTTTTTGCCTTATGTTAAAACAAAAACAAAATTAAATGTATGCCAAACTTAATCCCTACAACCCTAAACTCAACTTCTGATAGAGTCCTTATATCACATTCAAAGCTATCAGGATGAGATTTTTGGTATTAGACCTAATCTTCCCGTAGAGATATATTTTCAAGCACAGCATTAAAGAGCTTGGTCATGCAGCAGGAAAGCCTGACCCTCGCCCACCCTGGCGAAGTAGCAGCAGAAGGGGCTTGCGATACAACAGGCTCCCCCGCCTTTCAGGATTGAAGTATGGAGTTATTCATACTGTTTATTTAAGTTCTCATGTAAACACCACAATATATATATATTTTTTAATCCAAACACCAAACAAACAGATTGGACAAAAACCTATTCTCAATCCCAGGCAGCTGTTCTGTGAGAGTGGGAGGATTTACCAATTTTTCTGGGATGAAAGTGCTGAGAATTTGAGAAGCACATTGCTATTAATTGAATGAATAAGGTGTAACTGTCACTTTTGTACTGAAGGACATCAGATTAGAGGACTATAATGATAATAATAATAATAATAATAATAATAATAATAATAATAATAATAAATCAAATTCATTCTACTGTACAAATATATACTTTAAAAGTTTTACTCTAGCCTTTGACCACTTCAAATAAATATATATTCGGCTTCACTGCTTTAAGAAACGAAATACAGAATTATAAGATACATTTTATTTGAAATTCTAATTTTTAAACATAGTTTTGTGACTAGTGGTATAAAAATGACAGAAGATCTGCACGCAGGTGTTATATTATTAATGTCAAGAAACTTCAAAAGTCAAACAAGCAACCACAACGAAGTTAGACCAGACAATTTTGGTTAAATTGCAGGTACCATTGGTTTAGTCCACTTGAAACAGACTAACTTTGAGACTAGAAAACCCCTAGAAACTTAACAAAATGAGTCCCAATTGCAGCGTACCAATCAGAAGTCAATTAGTTTAGCTGATCGGATCACGTGGACCAAGTTAGACTAGTCATGGGAACTAAACCATTAACCTCTATAAAGCAAATATAAACCAGAATTTTACAAGAAACATGTTCTGTGCGCTGTAGCGCAGATATCATTTGACCACGTGTATCCTCTTTTACGTAGGTTATTTACATTCTCATGTTTTTTTTTCCCCCACAGTATCTATTTTAACATCAACGAGACTTAAACTAATAGCATCTGTCAAAAAAGTGTAACCGATCAACACCATGGGTATGCTGTAATGTAAAATAGCGTATATTCGCAGGGCAATCTACACATCCCAATTGTGCTCTGCGTGCATACAAGTTAAACGCTGTTTGGTATTCGTATTTTCAATGTTGGTTTGATATGCAAACTGCAATTAATAATATGCATAGTTTGCATTAAGAATTTCTAGACTATACATTATTCCTGAGCGATGTAATACAGACACAAGGAACGTAATGAACACAGTTGTCAAGATTAGCAAACAATTGAGAAAAGGGGGGCAAATAAACGCAATCAGACTAGTAGTAGTGAGTCTCTTAACTTCACAGGACTAACGTATAATCCACTGATTTAATGTGGATCTTTGTTGTGACCACAGCCATTACTCCAGCAAGTGAATGAAGCTCACCTAATCCCCGTAAGGCTCAGTAATTGGACTAAATGTGGTACTACTGTGCAACACACCCATAGACACTGCATATTATTATTTAACTGCAATTGTGCTTGCTGCAGTGCCACTAAACCAGCCAGGAAGATGTATACTGGATTTTTCAAACTAAACGTGTTCATTTTGTCTATACATATTTAAATGTTTTGAGCAAATACTACATTCAATAGTTAACTAGAAACGTCTATAAATTACAAAATATTATTATTATATATCGTATTAGTCAGTCAACAAATAAACACAATAACAAACACAAACCCCACTGCCGGACGCCATCTTGAAAGCAATCAGACTGCTGTCGCAAAACTACCGGAAGTAACGACACGAAGCATCGGTATCTTGAGTTAAACCAGGAGCAGCATTGGATATCTATGGTTCATGAGGGTTCAGTCTGAACAAATACATTTCTCCCTTCTGATTAACACCCGATTCCTGTTTTAAATACACCTTTGCATTTACATTATTGTTGCAAAAGTGCATACCATCAATCATATAATTGTTATCTCAGTTTTCTTATAATTTGTGAATGAAATGGATTTGCATTTTGGAGCTCGGCATTGTTGCTTGCTGATATTCTGGCGTGTTTCTAATCCGTTGCTTCTAAATCCACTCTTGCAGCACAAAATAGATGACAAATAACTGGGAATTACTAAAGACCACAGGATTCAAACTACCAAAACAGCATGACGGCATATTCAAATATGTTGATTTTGTTAAGTGGCTATTGTCCATTCAGAAACCTGAAAGTTGAAGATTCTTAAAATATTTAATAGGTACACAACCATACTCATTACAGCCAACCCATCATATCCACACTTATTAGGGGTCACCCACAATATAAATAGTAAATAATAGATATTATTATGTGCAGTCTGTATATGCTCCTCTGCTGTTGTTTTTGCTTAGACTATTATGAAAAAAAGTGCTGCACTTATTTGAAAAAAAGCACTTTACACAACCTTGATCAGCGCTGCCATTTTTTTTTGCAACGCCCTGCCAAATTTTGAAAGTACCCAGCCAGAAAGTAGCAAATTGTGTTTTTTAAACCAGCCAAAAATGGCAAAAACAAGTGCAACATATTTATTTAAACACACACACGTAAGTAATATTATAAACGGTTTATTTTTTTTTTCTCACAATTTACAGTACAAACACCGCTGTTTCTTATCTGATGAGATCAAAATGCATACCACGACTATTTTTTTCATTTTTATCTTATTTAGAAGGTAGTGTAAAATTTAATTTTCCTGAACTGCCGGCGTATAGTCTCTGAGCTGCAGACCAAAGAAAAGCGCGAGGAGGAGGGCGTAGTATACCACAGGGCATTGAGGTGATGAAAGTCCTGCACTGATGACGGTAAAAAGTAGCCAAACTGCCAAAGACAACATTTACCCGCTAGATACTTTCAAAACTAGCCAAATTTGGCTTAAAATAAATGCTTTGAAAACATGTCCTCTTATGGTTAGCATCCTCAATGTGGTTATAATTGTATTTTCCACAGCAACAGTGCAAATCGGCCAGCAAATCTATCAATGAAAAAATATACTGGTGATACTAACTGGACCCGTAGTTTAAGCAGTCGATTTCATCTATTCTTGTTATAATTTCTCTCCTGTAAAATATTACTGTAGGCTAAGTGTAATCCCAAAGAAGGTACATGGGCCAAATTTACACACCAGAATGCTTAAAATAAAACAAAACAAAACAAAAAACATGCCACCAACAATTTGGTAACAGTAATTTAAATCCTGAAATGTTTTTATTAGTTACAAAAAAATACAGTTTATTTTTATTTGTATTTTACAAAAGTCACAACTTCAGTAAATATGGCCAAATATACCATTTGGTTGACTTGCCATTGAGGGCTGAAAGGGGTAGTTCATTTTTTTTATATCAAATGATCTCTAAATGACTTCATTTAATTAATCACCTGCTTAATTGATCACAATGAAATTGTTCCAGGTGTTAAGAAATTGATGATTAAAGGCTACCTATAAAACCTGCTGGATAGAGGCTCTCCAGGACCGGATTTGGGTAGCATGTATTAATTACTGTCTTCAGCAGGAGGAATTCAGCTGAAGTATTTTGATAGAATGACAGTGAGTTTTTTTTAAAAAAAATTTAATTTCTTTTTTTGGTTACTACGATATATATATATATATATATATATATATATATATATATATATATATATATATATATAGCAATCGTTCTCCGTAACTCATGCTATACACGAATTGTCACTCTTTCGTTTGCATTTTAGTTGTTTATCTTTCAGAATGAGACAGCTTGCCTTTGGGGCCCCAAATGTTCCAGACACGCTGTCTCTCTGAAGAGGCTGCACCAATCACAGACCTCAAAAAACACCTTGTCCGTACTGCAGGTGTTCAAGCACGTGTATTAATTAACAAGAAACCCAAACACATATAGTTACATATTTAAAACAATTAAACAACTATAAATATCTGTATTTGTAAAACATAACACTTCAAGCGCATAAGAGAGAAGATGGTCGTTTTTTTGCAACTGCTTTAATTAGTGTCAAAATGGTTGTGACTCTACGTCACTTCATTTGATATATCTGTTGCCCGCTGAATGTGTTGTTTTATTTATTTATTTAATTTTTTAGTGCCTTTTAAAGCACTAGGGAATCACAAAAAAAAGTAAATGCTAATATGGCAACATTTTTTTTTGAGTTCCAGTTGACACGCTCCCCAGTGACCAAATTTAACCAATAAGATAAGGTTGTCGCGGCGCTCTCAAAGGTAGTGAATTCTTTAAAACGCGATGCACGGATATTAACTGGAATTTTACAAAACAGGACGAGAGTGGACAAGTTGTCTGGAGAAAACATCTTAAAGAAAATGATTGAAGGAGAGCAAACAGAGGTATGCATAGCCAAAATTTGTTTATTGTTTATTGATGTCATGTTTAGAATTTTGAGAAGCAGAACGTTAAAGTTAAATGCATTTTGATTCGTTTATGGTAAAAATTTATTTATTGCTCAGTTATCTGATGTAACAGTACATGCATACGATTTCAGACGTGTTTTTTAATATGTGCAGGTGTAAATGCACCTCCTTGTTGGCACCATTTATCCTCAGTACAACTATAATACCATAAATACATTTTATAAATTTAATTTGATACATATGTTCCAAAGTGAGACACCTAACCCAACTATTTAATCTCTGAAAATGCTGTTGATCGAGCACGTGGTATTCAACAACAAAAGTTTATTTAACCAGGTTAAAACACCCTTGAGATGCATCTCTTGTTAAAGGGGGCCTTGTAATGTGGATACAGAACAGATACTATTAAAAGTAAGCAGCCTACATTATTTTACTTAAAAACAAATGTCGGGTATGTCTTATACAACTTCTGTACGTTTTAAAAGCACAACGCACAGTGCTGAACTGTAATATGCCAGAGACTTGAGGGCTGAATAAAGTGTTTACTGAAAACAGGGTAGAAGGGCACAACACAAGAAGACAGGATAATAAGGGGCTGTTTGGATAATCAATGTTTTACTGTTAAGCTCAGTTTTAGCTGCACCTTAAATATGTATTAACTAGACATCTACAAACAAAACGGGTGATGTTTGTATGTCGAGAAATCCTATAATAGAATGACAAATATGCAGACAGGCATGCATGTATTTTTTTTGTTTGACCTAATAGGGTGAGTCTCTCACCAAGACCCCATTGTTAAAATACTTTTTTAATAAACACTTTTTATACAGGTCAGTAGGAAATTCTGTTTCACATAGGCGCCGTAGATCTAACATTAACAATGTTTACCACGGTTTCCGTATGCCTAGTAGCACCAGCGCCTTTTATCAACAAACACTATGAAGCATGGTTGTCCCCACTGACAGTGAGGGCTGTCAGAATCAATGAGGTTAGTCTTGTGATAACATTTGACTTATGTTACTATATACAAATTAAGGGATGTTAATATTAATCCTGTACATGCAAAAGCGCAAGATGAGGTTCTGAAAATGCGTCAGGCTTAGTGGCCAGAATTAAAATGTTGTTTTCGCTTTGGTTTGGGTTTGGAAAAATCAGAATTGTTGCATCCCTAATTCACAAACCTCTTTTCAGGAATGTATCTTTGCGGGTTTAAACCAGGAGAGCTTGGCAAACTTAGAAACATGGACTCAGAAAATGGGGATCTCCCTGGTTCAAGTAAATGGGCAGAGAAAATATGGAGGCCCCCCACCAGGTAATGGTGCTTCTTTTGTATTCCTTCATTGACACATTTTTCAAGACACTTTTGTGTGTTTTAATATTAGAAAGTAGACTTGTATCAACTACAAAAATCATGGTAGCATTTTTTATATATCTAGTTAACTGTTAATGCAGTTGTGCTTGGTATTGATATTCGTACTTTGTACTGAAGTATTGTAAAATTATTTGTGGATGAGAGAATCTGCCTGTGTAAATGTGGATTTAGAGAAAACAGTGAAAGTGGTCGATGCATATTTTGTTTTCTTTTTTTGGACATTTCACAATCAACATCAGCATAATTCATAAATAAACATGTTTTATACCACGTTGTTTCCCTATATGCAAAGCAACTACAGCATGTCAAGGGAAAACAAGAGGTTTTTATTTATCTTTATCTCCTCAGGTTGGACTGCATTCCCCCCTTCCTCTGGCTGTGAGGTTTTCATCAATCAAATCCCCCGGGATGTCTATGAAGACAGCCTCATCCCCTTGTTCCAGCAGGCGGGCGTGCTCTATGAGTTCAGGCTCATGATGAACTTCAGCGGGCAGAATCGCGGCTTTGCCTATGCCAAGTACACTGACCCAGAATGTGCTGAAGCAGCCATTCGAATGTTTAACCGCTACGAGCTGCAGAACGGATGCTGCATCACGGTGCGTAAAAGCACAGAGAAACGGGTGCTGCTCCTCGATGAGCTGCCCAGGGCTGTGGAGAAAGACAGGCTCCTGTTGCTGCTCAGAAAATTCTCAGACGGAGTGGAGGACCTCAAAATAATGCCCAGCCCCAAGGGGAGTGGGAAAGCTTCTGCTGCTGTGCAGTATGTGTCACATCACGCTGCTGCAATGGCAAAGAAAGATGTAGTTGAAGGTAACAATTCTTATACAAGTTATATATTTCTGTTCATGTTTTGTTGTCATAACACAACCAAGAAGATCCATGGTCCTAGTTTAATGTTTAAATTTAAATCCATACTTGTGTGCTGTGATGTCATGCCTGTAGCCCGGTTACCTGATGGATGCTAAGATATTGGTTGCTCATATTGAGGAAGCACACTTGAGTGAGTATCAACACACTTTTTATTGCCTGTATCACCCAGCAGTGTGGAGGAATACCAACAATAGTCCTTTTATAAGTAACACGTAAAACAACTATGGATTTTTTTCACCTCTCAAACTCAATCCAGATGTCTATAGACCAGGAACTGTTATGTTTTCAACCCAGAGTTACAGCATTTAATCAATCAGCATTGATTTGTTTGTTTCTTTTCCATTAGAATTTAAGAAGTATGGCATCTCCATCACAGTTCAATGGTTCAATCAGATAGTCAAACCAAAAACCCAGAACAACAAGAAGCTGGCTGTGGATACCGATCCAGGTTTTATGAAGAAAAAGGCTGAAGTTAGCACCAGAAACAATGGTAAGAAACCAGAGAGGAGTTCCTTCCTTCCCTTGCTGCCCCTAGAAGCGAAAGTCCCGTTATCTGAAGGTTTTGTTCCACCCATGCTGTCTGGGCCCTCTTCTTCCACAGTTTATCAGAAACCAAGCTCCCAGGATGATGACCAGCAATACACCTTTGATATAAACCAACCCTCCAAAGAGGCGAGATTGGATGCGGTTAACTCTTTCAATCAGCTGTGTATTAGCTGCCAGTTTGGCTGTCCGTGGTACGATATGCAGTTGCTCCGTACTGGACCAGATGGCTACCAGTATTTCCATGTCAAAGTGTTTGTTCCAGGTTTACCATTACCTTTTGAAGGAGTTGTAAAAATCCTGGCAGGTTGCTTGGCAACAGTTCAGGAAGAGGTAAAGATGGCAGCGGCAAGCCAAATTCTAAAGGCCTTGTCAGTGGGGTAGTTCCTTATATCCTTAAAGCCAACTGGTGGCTAATTTCTTGGGCCACTATTTTATGTTAAGATTTCATTCAGGGGTTTACTGATTTCTTTTAATATATCATGTTTTAATTGTTTTTAATTAACATTATTTTGTTACTTTGCTTTGTATTGTTAGTTCATTGGTGTGTACAGATACAGTTTGATATGGTTGTTAATTTTTTACACTTAAAAGTTAAAATGGTTGTTTTTGTTACTTTAACAATCACATTATAAGGCATTTTGAATGTTTGCACTTAGTTCTTCACTCACTTTTTGTCTTGCATGTTCAGTTTTTGTAAGTACATTTTTAATATAGTTTAATAAAAAAAATACAAAAAACTGAAGTGTTTCTTACATGTGTGCAATTACAGACTCTGTATCAGAATGTAAGGTTTTAACATTTTAGAAGGCAGTTTCCTTTCAGGTACAGGCTTGCCAGACTTACTATCCACTACTGGGTATGTACATCCACGGGGTTATAGCGATGAAATTTGGTTACGACATTTGTGGAGAGTATCTAATACCTGTTTGGAATTTTCTTGACCTTACCAATAACCTTCACATGCATCTTCTTCAAAGGACTCCTTACAAATCTGCATTTCCTACTAATAGCTCGCCTGTTTATATTTTGTATTCTATTTGTGTTTTAGAACACTATGCTTCTGAAAAGACACTGCAAGGCTGAATTTTTTTTTTTTTTTCCTGGAGTGAGGCTTGCAGGGAAAGGTGAGCAGCGCCCACAAATTCTGTTTGCTTCCCCACCTCACTTCAGCCTTGAAGAGCCAGTAGAAACTGGAATCATGCAGAACACACACTACACGATATCAAACTGGTTAGACATGTAGTATCAGGAAAATGTTTTATTAGAAACATGCAGCTAAAAGTAAGCATACAGCACACATGGGAAGTACAGACAACACAAATCTTCAGTGGTCTTTATAAACATGGGTGCATTGAATTATCATGTCTTTCTGCAGCTGTGTGCATTGCCAACTCATGTTATTTCACTTATATAGCAAGACAGTAATCGTTTAATTAAATTGCCAGTTTATTTGGACCCTTTTGAAATGATTTGTGTTTGACTTTCATTAAACCAGTCAGGGTTTAAAATCGACAATGGCGCTATTGATATTTTAACCAATGGACAATGTAAGAGTTGTAATAATACGGATACCCAATACAGAGATTTAATGGGTTCAATTAAACACATTTATAACAGTTGGAACAAAGACGAGGACTGGAAAAGCCAACTTCGGCAAGCCTTGCTGTTTGTGTTCAGGAAAGAGAAAAGTTAACTGGCCTCCTCCTAAAAAGCCCCCAACCAGCCTGTTTGTTTGTTTGTTTGTTTGTTTGTTTATGATTATTGTAATTCACAATTAAATCAGTTGTTTGACTGACGGGTCTCCAACCCTGGTCCTGGAGAGCTACTACGTCTTCTGTTTTTTGTTTGAACTGAGCTGTTACTTAATTGCACCAATTATTGGCTTAATTAGTAAAGATTAACAGGTGTTCCAGATCTTTAGCCATTGATGATGTAAAGATACCTAGAAAACCTGCAGGACTGGGGCTCTCCACGAGCAGGGTTGGAGATCCCTGCTTTAGAGGTTCATACAACTACTGTGTTTGCAGAAGTCAGTACATCCAGTCCAGGTTTTTGTTCCAACCATGTCCTAAATGAACTTGACTTCTACCCCTTACACCATAAATATTGCAAGCGCAGTGATTGTATTTTTAAGTAAGTTCTGTGACATTAGTGAAGGTAAAAGCAGTTGGACACAGAGCAGATAAAGGAGGGTGCAGGGCTAGGTGAAGATCAGATGGTCTACGACTGGATGCTTCTCTTCTTGATTTCTTCTACCAGGGTAACTCGAGACACATCCACCTGTCACAATGTAAAAAAGGAGGAGTCATAAATGCATCTATAAGTACAGATAGATGTAGAAAAGAGGAACTGCACTTTAAACAAAACTCATTGTGGAAAAATTACTTAAGACTTGATAAACTTGATTTTCAAACAGTTTATACAGCCTATTATGTTACAAGCTTACGTATGTAAACGACCTATGAGTTACTATATAAAGCACACACACCTCTTCTCTGGTGGCTACATTTCTGAGCTTGACAACCCCCTCCTTCAGTTCCTGCTCTCCGATAATAGCGACGAGCGGGATTCCTGTCTCTTCACAGTGTTGCAACTGGCTCAGAAGCTTTGGGTTCTTCTTATACAGAACCTCCGCCTAAAATTAAAATCCAGGACAAAGTATATACAAGCAAAATGAACAATCCAGGCAAGATGTCATACCAGTTCACTTGCCAGCTGCTTGATGTTTAGCAGAAGTAATCACGTCTGTTACTAAATCCCCTGTTAGTAGGAGGAGTCCTTTTGCATTTAGAATTATTATTTGTGTGTACTATAAATAATCTTGACTGTGTTCTCCAGCTTTGCCAGTGATCCTCAAAAAGAGCAGAGTTGATGTGAAATTACAGGAGAGACACTATTCAAACATTAGCATTACATATTGCATCAGCAGTGAAATGGCAGGAACTTTTACAAAAAAAAAAGAAATGCTCTAAAAAGGCACAGATCAATCGTTAAAGTTGACCTTCCAGAGACTATTCTGGACCAGGCAAGCCACCTAAACCATTGGTCACGGTCAATGTTTTTACTCACTTTTATCCCAGCATCCCACAGCTCAGATGTCAGTTTTAATCGCTCTTCCAGCAGGTTCTTCTGTGCAGAGGCCACCAGGACCTGAGTTTCTGTGGTTCGGATCTTCTCTTCAGAGGCCTGACATTAAAAACCCAAGAATGAACAGACTTCAGAGAGAGCACTTTAAATCCCAACAGACACATACATCAGTAGCACCAGGCAGTGGAAACAGGGCGTTTCAGTATTGAATGTGGACAGCATGCTGACCAAGAGACCGTTACCTCTGCCTTCTGTTCCAGGATTGAGAAGACCCTCTCGATCCCAACGCTGACTCCCACACAGGGCACCTTCCTGCCTTTGTGGTCAAACATCCCAACCAGCCCGTCGTAGCGGCCTCCTCCGGCCACGCTGCCCACGCTGACCAGCTCCTCCGAGGGGTGGACATTCTGTGGCCGAATCAGGACCGCCTCGTAGATCACCCCAGTGTAGTAATCAAGGCCACGGGCCAGGCTCAGGTCAAAGATCACCTAAAACAAACACACGCTGGTCAGCATGTGTCAAAACACATGAAGAAACACAAAACTGCTGAATATATCTGGAGATTCATAATGCACCAAGACACCCCTGTCACTAAGAACGTTTTATTAGCTTTATTACAGTACAGGCACACTCAGGCTAGGGGAAATCAGGGAGTAAGGTCACATGCCAAATTAAGTAATCCTACCCTGGTTAGTTTCAATAAGGAATCAATTGTGTTTGTTATTAATATTATTTTGAGTGTTTGTGTGTATAAAAGTACAGCACAGCAAAGGTTGCACACACTTTATTTATGTTATTTGGAATATAATGGGTTCTCTAACACAGTAGTCACCATGTAAGCAAATTTGTTTTGCTGGATTTTAGTTCAGAGCTAGTTGAGAAGTGTATGAAAACAGCAAAACAGGGCAATTAAAAAGACTTGAGCACTTCAGACAGGACAGAGGAAAGAGAAAGTGCAGCAGAGCAAGTCAGCAGGTAATATCAGCAGACCGAGAGAGAAGAGTCTGGTTCACACCTTGTTTAATAGTGAACATCCTTACCTTATCAGTGATTTTGAAGAGCTCCAGGTATTTGAAGAGATCCTTCATGTCAGTGAGCCCTTCAAGTGCGTGTTTGTTTTGGGACAGCTGTGGGTCTTGAAGGAGCTTTTCTGCCAGATCAAAACCACCTGCAGATAAATGTTAACGTCATGTCAAGTGTTATCCTCCGGTGGTTCCGAATCAACATCTCTAGAGCAGAGGGGTTTAGTGCTGCCATACCGTGCATTCGGACGTATTCCCCGATCCTGTCTGCAGCCTCAGGAGCCAAGCCCTTCTCTCCAACCATCTCATTCTTCACCTCCTCCCAAGAGGCCTGCAACCAGAGAGAAATGCATGAGCGCTTCACTCGACTGACCCGCACCCAGACTGCAGGAGCATGTTAGTGCAGCTCCCGCCACAAACATCTACTGGCAACCCATTTTAAACAGTTACCTTATCTAGTTTGTCTACTGTTGAGCAAATGGCCCGGAACTTGTCATCTGGGACACCACAAACAGCAAACATGCCATCCAAAATCCGCCGGTCATTAACCTTTGTAAAAAAATATGGAAATGATCAATATGTAAATTACAAATCTTCACCCAGGTCCAAACACTACTTCTATTTCTTGTTACATAGCATGGTAATTATTTTCATTTATAAATAAAGAAAAATACAAACCTGGTTATATTTTTAACATACGAAAACCTTATACTGTGCCCCGACTTCTTTAGACACTAGCTTAATCCTTATCCATGTGCCAACTAGGCTCTGTACTGATCTTCTGTATTCTTACCTTGATGCGGAAATCTCCAAGCTGCAGCTCAGCCAGTATCTCATGCACGACTTTTATGCACTCGGCATCAGGAATCATGGGATCATATTGGCCAGCAATATCGAAATCCTGGAACACAGGGGAAAACAGAAATTGTGCAGCACGTATAAATCTTTAACAAGGGCAGGCAGGCATTTTTTTTCCAGAGCTTCAAAAGTTTAAAAAACAAATTCCCTGCATTCCTATAGAAAGTGTATGAAGCATTATTCTACCTGGCTAATTAACAGATGGGAAGACTCATACTTACACACTGATAGAACTCCCTATAACGCCCTTTTGTCATGGCTGGGTTGTCCCTTCTGTAGACCTTCGCAATGTGGTATCTCTTAATGTTACTGATTTTATTCATGGCTAGGTATCGGGCAAATGGAACCTGGCAGGAATGGGTTAAGGATGACAAGGGCCTTAAGCTGGGCAAGAATGACCTACTGTGAAGGTCATGAAACCACTTTATTATAATATACAACTTCACTTTGCCCAACTAAAGACTGCTTCCCTACAGTATACTTTTTTACTTCCTCTCTGACAGTCCAAAATATGCCAGTTCCGAACTACTCAACTAGCCAATACCTGGAAAAGCATTTGCCAAAACCAAAATGCACATTCAAATCAGTTTGTTTCTTTCCACAAAATTACATATCCTTTTGTTTTTTCTGCGCACACATTTTTCTACTACCTCCGATTAAGAATTGCTACGGATTTATCTTCCATGCCTGTGTGAGCGGAAGCATGTGCAGCAATCGGGAATCTTGCCAGGACGCTCTTGTAAAAGAGGTTTCGCTTTAAATAATTTTTTCCTGGTTAAAAGAATGAATAAATAAATACACATTTTAGTTCACAAACCCACCTCTGAAGAACAGTTGTGTGCCTTATCCATGAGATGACCCTATATAGTGAGCATGTACTCCTGCTTATCAAAAGGATACAGTTAAATCATAGCGCAAAGAAAGCAGCTCTCCTCCCTGGTCCTTCAGATCATAAATGAGTTTGGAGTCTTCACCATATTTTCCTGTTAGAGTTTCCTAGTAAAATCAAGCAGACAATACTGCATTAACATCGGTATAACACAAACAATACTGCATTGTCAGGGGTATATGCATTTCTATTTGCTATGTGCAGTTTTGAAAGAATTACATGTTAGCAGCCCTTTCTTTTTAAAATATGATACAATACTACTTTGAAAGAAAGCTCTCTGTTTGCATGCCTTAGGTCGTTTCACCTCGGCAGCGCCCTGCATAACATCAAAAACACACATGTATAGGGGATCCCGAGTGGCGAATCCAGTAAAAACACTCGCTGCAGGATGCGCTCTATAGCCTGGACGTCGTCGGTTCGAGTCCAGGCTATTCCACAGCCGACCGTGGACGGGCACTCCCAGGGGGTGGCGCTCAATTTGTCGAGCGTCGTCCCGGGGGAGGGAGGGGTAGGTTGGCCACGGTGTCCTCGGCTCACCTCACACCAGCGACCCCTGTAGTCTGGCCGTGCGCCTGCGGGCTTGCCTGTAAACTGCCCAGAGCTGCGTTGTCCTTCGACGCTGTAGCTCTGAGGCGGCTGCACGGTGAGTCTGCAGAGTGTAAAGAAGCGGCCGGCTTACAGCACACGCTTCGGAGGACAGCGTGTGTTCATCTTCGCCCCTCCCGAGACAGTGCAGGGGTGGTAGCGGTGAGCTGAGCCTGAAAATAATTGGGCATTTCAAATTGGGGAGAAAATAATTTTAAAAAAACCTAAATTGGCAAGGACTAAATAAAAAAAAAAAAAAATCACATGTATTTTCAGATCCGATTGAACTAGTACTTCAGCTTGCAATGGGTAATGAATTCTAGCTTCAGTTTACTTTACTCACAGACCACAGGTTGTGATTCCTGGTCTAGCTGACATAAGCTTTACCTTTAACTCAAACACAGGGGTGTCAATGGTCTCAGCACCATGGCGTTTGAAGCAGCTGATGATGGTGTTAAACACGCTTTCTCGGATGGCCATTTGCTTTGGGTTATAGTCCCTGGTCCCCTGTAATGCAAAGAATAATTGTGATGAAAACAGCAACAGTATCACTTCCAGTACAAAGGGACTTTATCCTGCGTTAGTAGGGCAGTACCTTTGGGGTCTTGAGGGCGAACATTTGTTTGCCATCATCGGTTCCCAGCTGAGCCTTCAGTTCCAACAGCTTTGCCACTTCCTCTACAATCTGGAGCACAAACACAAACAGACCGGGCTCTTAGTCTGACGCTTAAGAAACTAGCCTTTCTCTGTATCGTGTGTTTACACAGTCATATCCCCACACCTAAAAGGGAGATTAAAATCAGCCTCTGGGCTACTCAATAAAATGGTATGTTTGTGACACTTCAAAATCATCAATTACAGACTAATGGCATGCCCACGAGGATTGTGGTGCTGGGTTCCTAAAACGTGTGCACCCATCAAACAGTCATCAGCTTGCTAGTACCTGCCAGACACTGAGACTGTGCCCTATTAACAAAACTAATATTTCCAGGTATACTAGTGCCAAAATTTCATTGCATTTTAAATGTAGCATGTGGATATAATAAAAAGGGTGTATTTTTGAATAGTACAAACATATTGAAAAAGCAATAGAAATAATATTAAAGCCTAGTCCCTTCCATGTCAGGATTTGTATATACCTGTGTGTTTGTGTGACAGGACATAGCCCGCAGAGCATTGTTGCAGAGTCCAATCCGAGGGCCGAGAAACCCAGTCCAGAGTTTCCCAGAAACCATCCCAATTGCGTTCATGTTGCCAGGAAAGGTAGTAGTTCAGTGTCAAAATGACCCAATTCAGCAAGGCAAGTTTAAAATCATAAAAAGGTATTGCGTTGATATGCCACGAGGTGGATGTTGGTGTCCCAGCAGATTGAAGGTGGAGAAGGTTGTTGGTCACACCACCGATGGCAGGATGGACCGTGCAGGAAGACAGGAAAACACTGGTCAGCAACGTTAGCACTAGTGCAGAGGCCGCAGAATCAGCATGGAGGCAGAACATGGAGGGGAGTAATAAGCAAAATCAACTAACCTGAGTGAGAACACAGGTTTCAATTAAGAACATACTGTAGGAGGGAGACGTTAACTGTATGTTTTATATCCAGTTAAAACGGGAAAGCAAACAATACGGGTAGGGTGACCATATCTGTACAGAACTGCTCTTCACATCCCAATGCATCCATGCACATTAGAGATGAAGGGCTACACATACCAGGATGCATTGCACTGTGTGATATATATATATATATATATATATATATATATATATATATATATATACACATATACCTGGAGCCATATGGTCACCCTAAGATGTTACTAGGGAAATATTCATAAAGCTTTTGCAGATCTGTAATTGCACAGTGTGATGATGCATTCAATGCCATATTTATCATTTAAAAATAAATATGACTAATAATAGACATGTAATATAATATGAACTGGTTAAACTATGCGACAATCACGTTTTGACAGTTTTTCAAAATGATGTATTTCATTCTACTACAAACACACAAACACAAGTAGCATAAATGAAAGTGAAAGTGACAGGTCAAACAAATTTAGGGACAACGCGGGAGCTAGAAAAGATCTGAATTAATAAGTCTAGTCAAGAAGCCATATAAGGCATATTTCAAAAGACATTGGGCTAATGACTGCTTAAACAAAACACACACACACGTTTGTGTATATTTTTTTGAAGATCATGTATTCAGAAATATATAACGCAATTTATGATGCTTATCTTGCATCAGAATTGCATCAGCTGGGCGTACAGGATGACCACAGCAAGGAGATATTTAAATTCTATTCCGATCTCTTGTGCCCCATGGGGGTTACGATATATAAAATGATACATTTTTAACTGCCTTTTCACCTTTATTTGTTTGGTTGTTTAACATTGCATTTTTAACCCTGCGCCTCTCTCCTGGCCCTTCATTTCCAGAGCTGAACAGTAAGTCGACAGCACCCAACACGCAGCGCTGTTTTTGCCTGTGTTCCATGTCTAGTGTTCCCTGACTAAAGTATTTTAATTTTTTTTTTTTTTTTTTTTTTTTAGTTGCTGGTACTGACCTGGTCCTTGCTAGCCTTTGCTTCTTTAAGTTTCCTGACAACTTCGCCTTGTGCTTTGATCGACTCTTGCAGCTGAGCTTTGTCCGCCATGGTGCTTCTTACCGGTATCTCGAGGTATGACACAGGCCCGGTTTTTGGGATGCAACCGCATAACAGTCTCGCGTTTTGATTGGTCCATGTCTGTCACATGAATATGTCGTCACACGAGTGGAAAAGCTTGCAGGCATTTTTAACATTGTAATCAGAGAGATAGAGTGATCTGTTTTCCACAACCTTACCATTAAACTATAATGTGGTATTACGCTGTACTGATATAACAAACTATGGGTAATTACTTTATATGAATTATCATGTTATGCACGAATGTAAGAATTGGCTTTCTGTGGTGGTGTACTTTTTTCTTTCAAGTAGCATATATCTATAATCGTTTTTGCGATATATTTTAATATAAAATGTATACACTATTGCAGTTTTGTTAGAGGATACATTAGTTTATCCCAGTCTTTTCCCGCCCCTCTTTTGCGCAAAACCTGAACTCCAATTCCCCTCCACACACGTGTACCACCATGCAACCCCGGCACGCACACACCCACCATGCAACCCCTGCACGCACACACCACCATAAGACCCCTGAACACACACACCACCATGCAACCCCTACATGCACACATCACCATGCAACCCCTACATGCACACCACCATGCAAACCCTACATGCACACACCAATATGCAACCCCTGCATGCACACACCAGTATGCAACCCCTGCATGCACACCACCATGCAACCCCTGCACGCACACACCACCATGCAACCCCTACACGCACACACCACCATGCAACCCCTGCACGCACACACCACCATGCAACCCCTGCACGCACATACCACCATGCAACCCCTACATGCACACACCACCATGCAACCCCTGCACGCATACACCCACCGTAGCAATTCTTTGCAAAATATATTTTGGGGTATTCAGCCCCATTCATGTCTATGGTAGTGTTAAAAAACACATGTTCAGTCATATCTCTCGAACCAGAGCACCGATAACCACCGTTCGAAGGGTTCTAGACCAGCTTGAATGTAATATGCCCAGTTTCGTAGCAATTCTTTGCAAAAAATATTTTCAGGGCGTTCAGGGTGTTCAGCCTCAGTCATGTCTATAGCAGGGTTGAAAAACACATTTCAGGTATATCTCTCGAACCCGAGCACGTAGAACCACCATTCAAAGTGATATAGACTCAGGGGAGCACCCCAAACCACCCAAAAACTCATGTCATGACGAAAAAATTAACTTTGCAAAGCCGTCCTGGCATCTGAACCATGAAAATGGTGACTCCTTGTGTGGGGCCCCATGGGGCCCCGCCGCAAAAAAAAATCAAGTTCCTAACCCCCACAGAACCCGAGATACGCCCTGTCAAAAATGTCCAAAAACTACCCTTTTCGGGGCCATATCTCCATGACCCTGGAGCCTAGAAACTGGGTTGAACTTCCTAGGGTCATGTATGGGGGCCCTCTTTCACAGGGAGCCACCCGTTTTCAAATGGTACATTTTCAACAAATTTACACATTTTCAGCATGATGGCATGTCAAGGTTGCATTTCCAATAGCTTTTGAGCTCCAGGTTGGCAAAAAAAAGTCTAAACTGGTGTCCTTTCTAGCTGGGGACACTTCACTTGGAGGGATCGACAGGGGCCCCGAGGTGGACCTCGGTACCGATTTTCAAGTCTCGGGGACCCCCGGAACCCGAGATATAGCACCCTGAAAAATGTCTATGGGAAATCCCATTATAAAACCCCTTTGGGACAACGCCCACCATCTGGCGGTGGGGTGGCGTATGAACCCGTGGCCGATGTCTTTCTTTAGCTAAGACTCTTGTGTACGCAAAGAGTGCCCTTCTGAGTTCGTTGGCCCAGGGGTCGTGGAGATACGGGTACGATAAGAGACCACCCCCTTCCCTATGGCAAATTCCATTATAAAAACACCATTGGGGTAACGCTCGGCCAATGGCGGTTGTGGGTCGTATGAACTCGAAGGAACCCATTTTCTTTACCTAAGACTGTTGTGCATCTAAAGAGAGTACTAGCGAGTTTGTTGGCCCAGGATTTGTGGACTCATGGGGTACGACAGGAGGACCCCCCCCCCCCCCCCCCCCCGACCGCGATTTCCTATAACAAAATACATACAAAAAATGTCCATTATATATAAGACCTGAAATGTGCACATTTTGTAGTGTATTTATGCAACAGCAGCACCAATTTAAGTCCATTCCTAGTGTTTTATGATCACAGTATCAGTTTGAGTGTATAGGAGCATAGTTTTGCTCCAAAACCGAGCAGAGGCGAAAAAGCACTATATACCCTATTTTTTAAAATATCACTTTGCAGTGCAAATTTGAGGAACACAACCACTTAGTAACTTGCAAATTGGTACTGCAATTTAAAAGCCTGTAGTGTCAAACTGGTAGTCCCTAACTGATTCAAGTGTTTTTGGAATGATTCCTGCAAAGACTGATTTATAAGAAAAAAGAGAGATTAAAAACAGCATTTTGCTTTATATGCAGAAACGGGCAACTACAAGAGGGTGTCAAACAAGCTGTGAATGTCCTAGGAGGCTACAGAGAACCTCTGGGTATGAATCCAGATGCTCGCAGTACCTGTTCTTAGATGTCCGAAACCACTGTATCGCTGTATAACTGTAAACCCTATAAATATCAATTTTATTGTGTATTTGAGGAACACAACCAATTACAAACTTCATTTGAATTGCTGTGCTATCAGAATATCAGTGTATAACTCTGCTGGGTATTGCAGTGTATGCTGGGTATCAAAAGGCCTTCACTTTTACAAAAGGCTGTCAGAATTTAAAAAAGGCCGTCAAAGTTACAAAAAAATAGGTGTGCTCCTAACCCAATACTTGTCTTTTTAATTCTGTGCCTCCAAATACACATGGACCAATCAAAAAGCGAGACTGTTATGCGGTGCAATCCCAAAAAACTGGGCCGGTGTCATATCTCGGTATCTGGCTTGATTCCTGTTCCACACAGACACGCTGCAAACCTCCAAACGCGTTTGAAAGTTTACAGCGCCATCTATCGGAAGCCATGCATATTTAGAATTTATTTTTCTGATGGATTACTGCAATTAAGATTTACAGCATACATGCATACATACATACATACATACATTTAGAACTTTATCCAGTATATGTTTTCTTCTTCTTCTTCTTCTTCTTCTTCTTCTTCTTCTTCTTGTACTACAATATAATTATGCACTGTAATAATATATTACTTTATTAAATAAGTAGATATAAACCATATTAATATTTTAATGTTATGTATACAAATGTAAGGGAATGTTTGGCTCAGACACACTGATCTAATGATAAGAGATTCATATGTTATTCAAACAAATTCATATTCCCAGTTATCTTGCAGGCGGTGGGATCTGTTTTGCTGAATTAGATGAAGTTTTACATTCACAGAACTGTTCCAGTCTGTTGTTGGCTAACAGTGAATATTTCACTTAATGAAGTAACACATTCCGGCAAGCAGACAGGGGCTGTAAGAAGAAGAAAATATGATTTAGCAACTCGAATTTGTTCAGAAGTGTCCTGAATCCATTTATGTGTGTGGTCATTTTCTTCATTTGTAATTAAGGGTCTTATTCTGGACTAATGTGTGTCCTGCAGGTGTGGAATTAGCATGTTTGATCAGTTTTAGAAGTACCAGTGGTTACTTGTTATTCTGATAACCTTCTGACAATGTAAAGGCACTGATTATTTTTGTTATATATGTGATTGCTTTAATCCAAAAGTGTTTAAATACTGTACATGCTGTATTATTAACAGCCAATCTCTGCAAACAAGAATAGGTCACGTATAAAAGTTATATCTTTAATAATTGCTTTTCATTATGTTTTTAAATAAACATATACAGATGCATACATACATATGGATTAGAAACGAAAAATATAACAAAACACACGCCAACAAAACAAAAAGTGATGGATTAACATCAGGGCCATTTCAAACGCCTGCACCAGATTCCTCAGTCTGTCCACAAGGTGGCGGTGTACAACCTTGCACTATTAAATGTATTTTTCCTTCTTTTCTTTTTTTTAGGGAAGACTTAAACGTGGATTCAGCAGAGAACCATGCTATTCTTGGGGAAAAGACAAAGGTAGGCAGTGCCACTGATTGCATAAAGAAATTTACACAAAGGTGTTGTCAACGTGACAGTCAATTGTATGTTTAGTTGTGTGTATCCACCACTGTATAATGTGTACACATTATATTTAGTATAGGAAGCATACCTGAACTATGTATAGCACTGTAGAATTCCTTAGGTTCTATATTATATGAAAAATATAATATACGTATTTCCACAAATATAGTCTTGTGCTTGAAACATGTAACATAATTGCCCCGTTTCAGTGCTTTGTTGAGTTTTTGTCAAATAACTGAGCCATATTCACTTCTAGAACTGAGCGGGCTGCTAACTGTCTTATTTCTACCTTGTTCACACACTAATATTTTACAAAAGAAGGGTCTTTTTTTCTTTCAATTTATTTTATTCAGTAGAATTAATCCATAACTTTAAAAAAAAATCAGTTTCAGAATAGTCAAGTTGATAGATGTTTTGAATAATGCCTTTGGCGGTTTCCAAATAAACAACATTAACGGTTTCCATTGCAGCACACTACTACCTAAAAATAGTTTGTCTATTTTGATAACCGCTCTGCTTTGACAGTTCCTGGATCTTTGTATGAGGATTGATGCTGATTTGATAACCCCAGTCTGGAGCCACACCAGCTTGGTGAGGGCAGGGTACAGTGGATAGAGGATTCCCAGAAGCAGAGTGAAACTTGACTTCAAAAGATCAAAACGTTTGAAAACCAGTCAGTCCCATCTATTGAGGTTTGAGTTTTCTGCTGCTATCCCTATAGTCATGGCAATCAAAATAGATCTAATTTCATAAGCTTTGTAGTTTAATAGCATGTAGTACCACTGCAGCACCTACTAATGAAAACGTGTTGGATCTTCTGGAATAGTGGTTATTAATTGTGTAACAGTACAGGGCAGACTGAAAAGGGCATCTCAAAGACTTAACCATCAACACATTCAACAGCCTATTAAAGAATAAGTAGTCAGGTTCTGAACAGTATAGCTTTATACATTCCCACGTGTTGCTACAAGTTGTAAGTTTTCTTTCATTGCTAACATCCTAATAACTTACAACTTTAAAGTGTTTCAAATCTCTTTTCGAAATGGCTGCACGTGGGGACGTGTGACGCTATATTTTTCTGAACCCTGCTACTTGCTCGACTTGTACTCAATATACACGTCAAGTTCCTTACGATTGTTGTGAAGTGTAAGGTATTCTTTTGACGTTAGAATAAACACACAAGAGTATCTTAAAAACATACCTTTATTAGGAAGCCGAGTATGAAATATTACATTAAATTCCCAGTGAAAGTTCAAAATAAGCAGACGAGACGTGGTCTATATCATACATAAAATACTCAAGGAGCTACTGCTCCGTCATCTTACATGATTCACTTGAATACTTCAAAACAGAAAGGACACACAGTCTGATACAAGTCCAGCTTGCCCTGAACTGATGAAGGGCAACATTAAGGACTAAAAGATGCAGAGGAGTGTTTTTACAGCGGTTTCACCCTTGGAATCGATAATAAAGCACTATTTAGCCAACCAACGACTCACTGAAATGCCATTTGGTCCAATTCGAAGATATTAGATTGGAAACATATTTCCTCCCAATATGAAAAGATCACTTCCACAGCAATGCTTAAGATTTTTAATTAAAATAATAATAAAATACACAGTACATGGTCATGTGAAATCTGTAAATCTGCAGTTGACAATTACTTTCTTTGACCCTAATCAAATTGACCTGTAAAACAGCCCCATTTATACATACATACATAATTCTAGTCTATGTTCCAATCCTATTGGATGCAGAACAATTATCTTTGTTTAGTTGAATATATAAGTAGAAACAAACAGTAACTATGCCATTAAATAAAATCTAAAATGCATCATCAAACAAAATGATACCTTAAGCAGGGTTTGTGTTTTAGTAATGCTTCGCATGTTCTACCACATATTTACACCATCTTCTGAAACCGTGATCGTTTTTACACAGCTGTAACTATCAACATAGGCAAGGAGGAGAACAGTGCTTATTGCTTTTTTTTTACTTTTTAAAACCATTCCTTATTTCAAATTACAATCTTGCAAAATGTACGCATTCTCCCATTAAAAGCTTCAATCAGTTTTGAATGCAATTACACGGTAATTAAAAGTAAGAACACGTACCAAGTGTTACCTTTGAAACACTTTTTTATATGTTGAGCCATCCCAGTACCGGTATTTCTCCTTGTTATTCTGTTTTGTATATAACAACAACACACACAAGAAGTCTGCCACTACTAGACTTGTTTGGTAAATATTTGAAGCAGTACTCCAATGTAAAGTACATTTCCCTGTTGATAGTGGACGATGTAACCTTAACCTCTTTTTGGAATCCTGAAATGTCTGCAAGGCACCTGTAGCCTTTGACATATCAACCTTTGCTAGAAATACACACACATTAAAATGGGCAGAGCCGCTTCACTTCTAACTGAATATGTGTGTTTATGTTGTGTCCCTGCAGACTTGGACATGTTCAGCTTGTTCCATGCTTGTTCAGCATATGTAATCAAGCTATAATATTACTATGGGTCAAATATATAAAACTTCTCGCTATACAGTACAGAGCATTGTAAAAGCTGAGGCTACATTTATTGTGTTTTGCCAGTATTGCAGTAGTAGTTTGTCATGGAGCTAATATTAGAACACAGCTGTACCTGCGGAGCGCCGCCATGTTTCACCACGTGTGGAACGGCTCATCAAGCAGAGCGGGCTGTTCCACCGAACAAGAGGAACGCGGTCCACAGCGGGAAAGTGGGGCGCTTTCACCAAATCACATTGTCCACTTCTGTCTCACAAAATGTCACCTTTTCTAAAATATGAATATATCTGGTACAGATAATATGAACAGGAGACATCTCCAGCGGCAAAGTATGCCCTGCAGCAGCATTTTTAAATGTCATGAGTAAAATAAAAAAAATACCTTTAATACTGTATATAAACCCCACTGCCCTACACACACACTAAAAAACACACACATTAAAAACAAGTGTAGTTTAAGATTTGCTTTTCTTAGTAGGAGGGGCTTGGAGATCTACTTTTGCAATGTCATTGTTGACGGTGAATGGAATCTTCTGACTAATTCGCTTGCCAATCGTCTCCACCTATAAAAAACGAGAGAAACAAAATAAATAAATTCTGTGCTGTAACACCTTGATTTGCTCAATACAAGCTACAAATTAAAATTTGTCAACTACATATACAGTACTGTGCAAAAGTTTTAGGCAGGTGTGAAAAAATGCTGTAAAGTAAGAATGCTTTCAAAAATAGACATGTTAATAGATTATATTTATCAATTAACTAAATGCAAAGGGAGTGAACAGAAGAAAAATCTAAATCAAATCCATATTTGGTGTGACCACCCTTTGCCTTCAAAACAGTATCAATTCTTCTAGGTACACTTGCACAAAGTCAGGGATTTTGTAGGCATATAGTCAGGTGTATGATTAAACAATTATACCAAACAGGTGCTAATGATCATCAATTCAATATGTAGGTTGAAACACAATCATTAACCCTTTGCGGTCCATTTATTAATCGCGTGTCAGGCACGCCAGGTCTAATTAATTTTCACACGCGCAGTTAATTTTAGACGCGCTGTTTAAAAGTATTTTTTTTCACAGTCAAACGGGTTTAAATGGCCCTGCATATCAACAAAGCACACACTAGGCATCTCCAGCCCCGCCCCACCCTTTTGTTTGCTATAGCGTTCAGCTATGTAAGAAATAAATAATAATAATAATAATAATAATAGTCGTACATACCGATCGATCATCTCCAGATCACTCGTTTTATCACCAAACTCCTCAATAATGCGATCCAAGTCATTATTTTATTACTATAACATCTGAAAAAAGCTCTGCAAATGTCCATGATAGTCTCAGTGCGCTGACGCACTTAGCCAGCTTGTTTACTATGAACGCCCATTATCCGATACCTGATACCATGTATGACTATTCAAGAAATACGACTTTTTTTTTTTTTTTTTTTTTCCCCCCCCGACTTGTCTCGGCTCCTGTCGCTACCACTCGGCAATTCAATGGTTTTCTCGGCTTTTTCCGGAGAAAAAACGACTAAACACCCGTTTATTGCGTTGCTATAATGATGTCGGACCCAGTCCGACAAAGGACCTGTGAGGAATAATTGCAATGTCGGACCCAGTCTGACAATGGACTGCAAAGGGTTAACTGAAACAGAAACAGCTGTGTAGGAGGAATAAAACTGGGTGAGAACAGCCAAACTCAGCTAACAAGGTGAGGTTGCTGAAGACAGTTTACTGTCAAAAGTCATACACCATGGCAAGACTGAGCACAGCAACAAGACACAAGGTAGTTATACTGCATCAGCAAGGTCTCTCCCAGGCAGAAATTTCAAGGCAGACAGGGGTTTCCAGATGTGCTGTCCAAGCTCTTTTGAAGAAGCACAAAGAAACGGGCAACGTTGAGGACCGTAGACGCAGTGGTCGGCCAAGGAAACTTACTGCAGCAGATGAAAGACACATCAAGCTTACTTCCCTTCGCAATCACAAGATGTCCAGCAATGCCATCAGCTCAGAATTGGCAGAAAACAGTGGGACCCTGCTACACCCATCTACTGTCTGGAGAAGTCTGGTCAGAAGTGGCCTTCATGGAAGACTTGTGACCAAAAAGCCATACCTCCGACGTGGAAACAAGGCCAAGCAACTCAACTATGCACGAAAACACAGGAACTGGGGTGCAGAAAAATGGCAGCAGGTGCTCTGGACTGATGAGTCAAAATTTGAAATTTGGCTGCAGCAGAAGGCAGTTTGTTTGCCAAAGGGCTGGAGAGTGGTACACGAATGAGTGTCTGCAGGCAACAGTGAAGCATGGTGGAGGTTCCTTGCAAGTTTGGGGCTGCATTTCTGCAAATGGAGTTGGGGATTTGGTCAGAATTAATGGTCTCCTCAATGCTGAGAAGTACAGGCAGATACTTATCCATCATGCAGTACCATCAGGGAGACATCTGATTGGCCCCAAATTTATTCTGCAGCATGACAACGACCCCAAACATACAGCGAAAGTCATTAAGAACTATCTTCAGCGTAAAGAAGAACAAGGAGTCCTGGAAGTGATGGTATGGCCCCCACGGAGCCCTGATCTCAACATCATCGAGTCTGTCTGGGATTACATGAAGAGAGAGAAGCAACTGAGGCTGCCTAAATCCACAGAAGAACTGTGGACAGTTCTCCAAGATGTTTGGGCCAACCTACCTGCCGAGTTCCTTCAAAAACTGTGTGCAAGTGTACCTAGAAGAATTTATGCTGTTTTGAAGGCAAAGGGTGGTCACACCAAATATTGATTTGATGTAGATTTTTCTTCTGTTCACTCACTTTGCATTTTGTTAATTGACAAACATAAACTATTAACATGTCTATTTTTGAAAGCATTCTTACTTTACAGCATTTTTTCACACCTGCCTAAAACTTTTGCACAGTACTGTACATAACCGCACAGTTGCATCCATGTCCTGCACTTTTAATAAGAGTTTCAGCCCACACTCACCTGGAAGCCCATATTCTGCAGCTTATCGTATAGACTGTCCAGGATTCTTCTACCATCAAAGATGAATGCTGGCTTCAACATGGCCTTGCAGATCCTTTCATAGTCCAGCTCCTACAGGGAGCAAAAACAGCAAAAAAAATAATGATGCAAGATGAGCAGAGAAGTATTGGTAAAGAATAAAAAATCTCCAAACCTTTTAAAAAAAACTGCAGCTATGACTGATGTGTCTTACCTTGAACATGTCCCACTCTGTGCAAATTACAATAGCATGAGCGTTTTCACATGCCTCATAGGGATCAGTGGAAATGGTAACCAGGCGGGACACTACAAACAAAAAATAAATATGTCTTTATTCAGAATTACAGCTAGACAACAAACTCCTACCCATTCGTTAATATAAATAATACTGTAAAGAACTGAATAGGTCCAAAATGTAATCCAAGACTGGTTTGAGAAGCACAGGGGAGAAATAAAAATGTAGCCTGGAGGAGAAAATAAAAATGCACACCCAAACATAAATCTGGGGCTGGTGTTACGTAGTTGGAGTACATCTGCTACTGCATAAATATGCACCTCTGTCTGGGTCATCTTCAGAGATGGTGGGATGGGAGAGATCCTGAATAATCTGCTCTTTCTTAACTTTCGGATCATAAACGTGCAGACGAGCCCCTTCGTCCATCAGGTACTTGCTGATGTAGATACTGGAGGACTCTCTGGAAGACAAAGTGGAGTTACATCATTATACAGTTTACAAAATGACAACATAACTTAGATGTTCAAGTTTAGGAGACTTAAAAGGCAGGGATGAAAAATACAAATGCTTTCGGTTTAATGCACATATCTTGTGCCAAGAATAGTCCTGGTCACTTAATTTAGGGAGTCTTATGGCTTTATGGAGATCCCACATCATTTACAGTGTTCTGCATGCTTCTTTAGGAGCTCCTACAGACACACCTAAGTGGTTATTTAAGTGGAGAGTTAGTAAATTTGGCTGCAGATACTTCAGTCACCCTTTTATGGGTGTGCAATGGAAAGAGCTGCTGGCTGTAAAGCTTAATGAACTCATTAGAGTAACGGGGTACCTTGTGTCACCGGTGTTCTTTTTGAAGGCAAACCCGAGCAGAGCAATCTTCTTGTCAGTCACAGTGTTGAAGAGGCAGCCGATGATACGAGAGGAGAAGCGTCGGCGCTGATAATCGTTGATCTCGATCACCTAAACGAACGTGGAGGAGAATGCTTAGTCCAAGCCAAAACCAACAGGGAATGTGAGAGAGATAGGGCTGTGCTGTATAATCCTTCCTACATTGGAAGAAAAAGGCAAGGAGACTCACCTGCTGCCAGTACCTGGCTACTTCAGGGAGGTTGAGAGCTTCGCAGAGGTAAACCAGGTTGAGAACATCTTTCTGGAAACAGCTACCACCAAAACCTGACGGCAATCAAACAATTAAAGTTAGATTGAGCATTCAAATTAATGGTAGAAATAGAATGCATCAGGATACACCCATTTCTATTTAGAATAGTCATTACAGGTGGTTTATATCAGCTCTTATAACTGAATAAGTAGCTAGCTGTGACTGTTAAGGAAAGTTCAAATGAGTGAATAATATTAACCCTGGACCACAGATTATACTACGTCTCATACGTAAATGTATGCAGTTAGATACAGCCTTAAGCCAAAGATATGTTCTTTCATACCAAAAATGTGTCCCCCACCCCCAATAAATAGGTACTTACCAACACTGGCCTTGAGAAAGTTGCTCCCAATTCTCTTGTCTGTGCCGATGGCATGTGCCACCTCCTCCACATCGGCGCCCGTCACTTCACAGAGGGCACTAATGGAGTTGATACTGCTGATGCGCTGAGCCAGGAAAGCATTGGCAGCCTAGAGAGAATGGGAGAAAATTAAAACTTCACGAGAAGGAACATCTAACACTGGATGCCCAAGATAGTTTACCCCACAGTGACAGTCTCTTTTCATTAGCAAGGCAACAAAACAGTGACTATCAAAACACTAATTCTTTTCAGTGACATCCAAGCTTTAACAAAGCAGTCAATAATTCACTTGTATATTTAAATAGGAAATCCAAGAATGTTTAAGCATTTTGATGAGATTTGTTATCTGAGGTTTTCAAACATCCAAATATGCAGAATTATTCAGGACCTGCATACCAGTTTGGAGAGCTCGGATGACCAGGTGTTGGTGGTGATGATTTTAGTCTTGGGTACCCAGTGCTCATAGATGCTGCGGAGAGCCTCAATCGCCCTTTGACCCTCTGGGGTCTCATCTCCACCAATAAGCACTCTGTCTGGGTTCTTCAGGTCAGAAATGGCTGTCCCTTCAGCCAAAAACTCTGGATTGGAGAGGACCTAGTGGAGAAACAAACCGGTATGTTAGCGACATACATACAAGCTAGTTTATATAGCCCTTGATTTTGGGAATATAACATATTACAATCTCAACTGTAATCTCCTTTTATTTCAGGATTCTGATAACAACTTGCGCTAAAGAATCTACTAAACAAGTTGCTTCACAATTGGAGAAGTGGTTTTCAACAATAGGTAGATAAGTGAAACTCTAAAGTGTGACACTGTATCCCTGTCACCAGTGGTGATAATACATGCATCATTCTGATCTCTGGCTCTTACCTGGAAGTTGAGGCTGGATCTGGTGTTGGCGTTGAATATCCTCCGGATGCTCTCAGCCGCTCTGACGGGCACTGTGCTCTTCTCCACTACGATCTTACACCCATTGGACACGTCTGCTATCCTACGGGCACACGCCTCAATGTACTTCAGGTCTGCAGCACGACCTTTACCAATCCCAAACGTCTTGGTCGGTGTGTTTACCTGAAAAGGGTACTTATTAGCACGAGGTACGGATTATATTCAGAGACATGTACATGGTTAAAGTAAGTGCAAGCAGCATAACATCTTAGAAGAACCAAAGAGTGCTTACTGAAATAAATACTAGGTCTGCTTCTTTGATAGCCTCGTCAACGTCAGTGGAGAAGAAGAGGTTAACGCCGCGGCAGGACTCCACCACTTCCTGAAGACCAGGCTGGAGAACAAAAAAGGAAAAAAAACACAATCAAACCAGTTGGAATACCAAGCATTCAAATGTAAAGCCTCATTAGTTAACATCTGACCCCTGTGCTTAGAATCCAAGTCTCCCACTGTGCTCAGAAAAGTATTCAGAAACACATTCTAATACTATGCCTATTGTATTTGTGTTTATGTATTTACACAAGCAGGCACCCAGATGCGTTACATATCAGAATCTGACAACTCATTGAATACAATAAAACAAATTGAAAATAAAATAGAAAAAAAAATCAAGTTACATTAAATAAACTGCGATATGGACCCATGACCTACCAAGAACAAACCTATACAGAAAGCTCAAGCTGCCCTGCCTGCCTCCCTACATCATGTCAAGTCAATTACCTCAAAGATGGGAAGGCTGTCCGAGTTCCAGGCTTTAATCCGATCCTCGTTTACATCCACGACTGTTACTGTGATTTCAGGGCACATTTGAGCAATGACGCTGCAGGTCGGACCTCCAACGTAGCCAGCACCAATACAGCAGATTCTCTTAATCTGTACCATCTTCACGGTCTGAAGTGGGCAGAAACATGGCAGGGGAAACGGTTAATGGACATCATAAGTTAACATTGCAACTACAGCACCTGCAATTCCCAGATACTCCAGTTTATGTACTGCTGCTGTGCCAAACAATGTTATCTTCAGTATGCTTACACAACAGCATAGAAAGTTAAGGATTAGCACCATTACATTAAGAGGTGTTTCAACCAAGCTGTGAAGGGGCTCTAAACATAGTAGCACACAAATACCACCTACCTGCTACAGAGCTGCCTAAAGTAAATAAACTGGTAGCAAAAAAGGCTCTTGAATTATTAACTCCAAGGTGAGATTTTTATGTGATGGTTTTGATACCTGCATAAGACATTATTGCAGTCAGCCTGCCTATAAATGGGGAACACTTAAATTCAGTCAATTAGGGCGCTGAAACAGAGTTTGGGGAATCACACACACTGTGTTAATTCCATCAGCTTTATAACAGCCAGGCCTAAAAACAAACAAATCTTATTTTGAGGCCCTAGGAAATTTGACAGAAAAACCCAAACGCAAGCTTAGCTCTTTCCAGGCATCGAGATTTTCATTAAGCTGGAATACGCTAACCTTGGCTCTCTAACCTGCACATAAAGACTCATTGTTGCAGTTCGAAATTCTTTCTGTCTCCGCTCTCTATGCCAGGCTTTGCTGCCACGCAGTCACCTCCTCACACAGAGCCCACTGTCTGCTAAGCCAGCACAGAACCCCTCTCACACAGCAGGCCTCTGCAACGCTGCAGGCCCATTCAATCCAAGGGGGCGGAAAAGCTGTCCAGGAGCTACAACTGCTTCATTATCCCAGACTGGCCAGCAAAGCAGCCCTGAGAATAAACTTGCTTAAATAAAGGGATCTACAGTACTTTACATAGCACAGCTATGAAACACATAACATGATGTCTGTGCTTTTGTAGTGTCCCCCCACTAATCAAAAGAAATACAAATCATCTGTAAACGCTATCAACTGTACTCTAGTGCATATCCTAGGAAGTACAGTAACCTAATAAAACCTGCACTCTTTGAAGGGCTGTTTCTATGTGTACATTTATGACAGTATTTTAAAAATGTCAAAACCACCCAGTAGCAGCTTTATAACAGCTCACTGTTATTTTACAGCGGATTCAACCAGCTTTCCGTAACTGTAGGCTAACTATTAAACCAAAAAATCCCCACTGCAAAACATGAGGTCGTTTCAAATTCAAAAGTGTGTATATTTAGAGAGGCACACAATGGGCTGTGGGATTCTGGCTACAGTGACTGCTGCTAGTGGCACGACTTTCAGGTTTAGTGCTTGGGAAGCAGTCCTGCCTTTTGTTAAACTCCAGACCTGCAGAGGCTTGTATGTCAAGATAACCAGGTGTGCTGAGTTGAGTTGTGCTGCCTTGTCTCACACATTACCAGGGAAGGGATCCTATAACAGCTCTAGGAATCATGTCCCAGGGCACAACACACCACAAAAGCAAAGTCTAAGGTAAAATACCAGTACTGTACTACAGTACTGACTCAATTAATAAAGTGATTATAGATTTGAAAATGATGTCCACAAGTCCTAGGACCCGCCCAGCTGATGCAGACCAGTGATAAAAAGTGATGTACTTTGTCTAATCCATGTGCCATATATATGTTCAAGAATGGACGAACATGAAAAATGCACGGATACCCAGATACTGTGGTAACTAGCCATACATAGTTCCACACGTTTCAGTTAGTCACACGCCACTACCGAGAACACAAAAGCCCAATTTCCAGTGATCCTTAATGCTTTGCATTGTACACTTACCATATGTGTTGTAGTTGATAGAGATATATATATATATATATATATATATATATATATATATATATATATATATATATATATATATATATATATATAGGAGTCCCTTTAATTAAATCAAATTCCAGACATAGCGTTTCAACCTTAAAACAGACAGCTTTAAGACCCTGCCCGATACGTCCGTTAGTCACACGACTACAGAAGCGAACCGCACTAGCAACCAATCGGATAGGGAGGAAGAAACTAATACGTTTCGAGTGGTCAAGCTCTACTGCCAACTGGACAGGAGAACACTCATACTATTTTACAGATAGGGATTAACCACAGAAAATGATTGTAGATCAGCAGACAAATACAAATTATTATTATACAAAAATAAATACAAACCTCCAAAGATTTAATTAACTCAATAATCTATTATTGACAATTAATTAGGAAATACACAAAATATATAAGGTCAAAACATATACAATAACAGTTCTGCTAAACTCTCAGCTAATAACAACCCAATCAAATCAGTTAAATCTTATAACGTACCTTTTAGTTTCTGTCAACTATTGATGATCCAAAATAAAAACACTATGCTTAAAATCGAAGGCGTATGCTTTAACAGAAATGCCTCTATATAAATCTACTTAAACCGAAAGAAAAAAATGAAACCCCGAGTCTCAATTTCAACACTAAGGAATATTTCCTAAAATGTAGAGCGTTGCTCCTTTTCAAGTACTTCAGCTGCAAGGGGGATGTCACATGTCCTGACGTCACTTCCTCATTTCGTGAGCTACACCTCCTAATTTAAGGACTGCCCAGCCCAGATGTAAATATATCATTGGGACTGGTAGATTTATAATGAAGATTCGCAGTATTTTTTGTTTCATGTGCAATGTGCTTCTGATTTGTGTCATTAGGGTTCTAGCCCCCCACAGGTTTCCTGGGCTCATGTTTTCATGAACTATGGGGCACCAAGCTGGGACCAACAGCCCCGAATAATGAAACCAGAAAATGAATTTGTTAAAAAAAAAAAGTTAGGCTTAGCAAACAATCCTTCATTTCTGAAAGAGGAAGGGAGAGAGCATTCACAGACTAAAATGTGGACTGTACATTACAAATGATGGCTTTTCTTTAAGAGTAAAAATGAGGGGGTGATGCCAGAGTTATGAGTTGTGACTTGTGGACAAAATGTTGATTGCAGAGTAGGCATACTGTGTGGAAACGAATTTATTAACAAAACTGCACCGATGGTCATTTTACATTTATTGTGGCTCATGTATTTACGAGTTACATCTCAGGTCATTCTTATACCCAATAGCCTAGGGAGCTAGTCTGACTCAAGGTAACAAGGGTTACTATTACTGTTGGTAAACCCCCAAAAGATGCTCAAATCCTATACCAATAGAAAAGCAGGATCATACTTGGCTTAAGTAAGACATGCACGTTTAAATAAAGAACTGTGCAAGAAAAACGGATACAAATATAAGGAACGATTTCATGCAAGCCTTGCACCAAAAGAAATGCCAGGGTTATTCTTGAATAATGCAAGGGATGCATAGATCACACAAGGAATTTGTAAGATCAGACTTTAGAAAAAAAAGAATTAAGTTATGTGCAACGTATGCATGATTGTAGAGTTCTTGGTTTACACTTGCATTTTATGGTTCTAACATAATATTCCTTGAATTTTATTTGCTATGGGGTAACATAGAATTAATAATATTCTGACTACTAGCACTATCTACTACATGAAGGTGACTGACACTACCTATGTTCCACACACCGGTAAATGTATTTTAGTGCAGTATACTTTTATGTGACCATTGATGGCAGCATGTATCTTTCTGTGGAGCCAGCATTCTTGCTATCTTGTCTATTGCACTATGACAATTAAACATGAATTATGCCACTGAACAAGTAGAGTAGGGTTTACCCAACCTTTCTCGCAGAACAAGTGGTAAGATATGTAAGGGTTTGTTTTGCTGATTGTCGTTATGTTGTGACCGATCAGATAAAATACCTTCAGGATCGCTGCAGTTGGTGTGGTCTGTTTCTTGCTAATTGCAATCCGTGAGAATTCGACATGGTTGACAATTAAAAGGTTGTGGTAAATTAAGCTGGCTCAAGGAAGAAAGTTCTTGGGGGAATTGGGTAAAACCCGAAATGGACAGATACTTTAACATTCAGTTATTTTTCAGTGACCATGTTTATGTCCCGGCTAACCACACGTCTCTGTTTTCACTAGACTGCAAACCGTTTAAGAATGAAACAAGAATCGGATTCAAAAGACTATAAACACATGATAGGATTATATACTTCACACTGTAATTGCACAGTCCAAACCAAACAATGTGTTTATATTGGGTTCTATAAGAAATATGTTCAGACATCTAGTTGTACACTGTAGAACTCTTTCCCAAGCCGTTATGACGGTATACTGCCCCCTATTTTACTGCATTTAATCCTGTACTTCAGAATACTGTAATCTGCCAAGTGTTTAACCTGTAGTATTCTGTATTTAATCATATCCTGATGTAACTATCACTATTATCTGCTATATTATTGAATTGTGGTTTGTCACACTTGTACTTTGCTTGAACAAAAGTTATTGTATTTCTTGCTCTTATTGTATTACTGTATTGTAACACTAATGTATTTGCTTACGATTGTAAGTCGCCCTGGATAAGGGCGTCTGCTAAGAAATAAATAATAATAATAATAATAAATATACTGAATAGATTTTTTGATGAAGAATCTTAATGGAATGTTTTACTTTTAAAGCTTCTACCAATAGCAAGTTGAGTGGATCACCTCTTTATAAAATACCTGTTTGAAAGTGCATAACTTACACAAGTCTGTATTTACAAACAACATGTAAGAGTATAAAGAATTGCAATCGTGTTCTGCCATCCATAGGGTTAAACTGTTTCTGTGCTGAACAGCTAGCAGTCATCATGCTATTGATTTGCAGCATGCAAGGGATTAACCAAGGGAGGCCCTCTCTTGTTCTTAATCAAACTTTTCCAGGAAGGCCCCTGCAGATCTGAGTGTTTTCTTCTGCTTGAGCAGAGACAATGCATGTGTTTTTTTTTCCCTTTAATTGGACCCCAATACATAATCAGTGTGTTTTCATATTTCATTTTAAATACGTTTAGAAACATTTTAATTATGGCACTGGTATCCTTTTAGTGACTTTAAAAAAAGTACCAAATGACAAAACCTGCGATAAAGATACTGACGCTGGAAAATTAAATATATTTAAAAAAACGTATAAAAATAAGAAACATGAATTACACAGATGCTTTATACCTTGAAAATATATTGAAATAGTTTTTATTTTCCTGTTAAAGCCGTGATTAGGATACCATATAAAATACTGTACTACTTCCTCTTAGCTGTAGTAAAATAAATAACAAATACTGGAACTGTGTGTTTATTACATGACAACACTGCACTGGTCTGAATCAGCTGGGTGGGTCCTAGGACTTGGCTGACATTACACAGCTGTCATGGAGAAAACTGGTTTTGTTTCAATTTAATGTAACACAGTTTCAAAGTTGGAAGATTAAATAAACAACACCATGAAAAAGTTCCCAATAATATTCTGGGTGGGTGGGTGTATTTAATATATACTGGTATAGAGACGTGTTTTATGTGAACCTTTAACAACCTATTGTCAAGGCCATTAGTCTGCATATAATTATCAAGTACACTTTAGTCACAGTACAGGAGTAACCCAAGAGCAGTGAACAGTTTAATAAGAGCGATCAATATTTGTATTCACAGATCACACAAAAAAAAAACATTAGTTTAGAAGCAACCTTCCTGAATTTCTAAAACATGAATGTAAGTTTCTTTGTAGCATGACTACATGTGTTCTCCTTACTGTTATACGTAGTCGAAGTAGTAGGTATGTAATTGTTAGTCTTAGTGCTATTATTGTAAGATAACACTAATCAAGTCACTGAATAGGCAGACAAAGGGGTTATCTCCAGTCACCTTCTACAGCAATTGCCTCTGAAGATATAATTATATATATATTTTACCATTTATCTCTAAAGCCATTCCTAATTGCTGTGACTGAGTGATGAGATAAAATACCTTCACCATTCTCTCTGGGAGAACTTAACTGACAGACTGGCAATTAAAAGGTTGTTTAGTCTTTTCTTGAAAGACAGTCACTGTTACTATCCTGTTCTTCTTGTTCCACTTGTCCCACAAAAACAGTCAGACCCCTGTTGTAAACTTTGCTATCCACCTGCCTGTCACATTCAAAGAAGCAGAATGGCACAAAGCTATTTATTTCAATCATAGTTTTTTTCAAAGTCTGTTATTATGAATAAGTAAAAACATTTGATATTCACAAAATAGGTTTAAAATGTTAAATAAGCTACATTCTAGAACTGCTCCATGGATATCAAACTGTATTTATTATTCATGAAAACAGACTTTATTAAAAAAAAAAAAAAAAAAAAAAAAACATTCATTAAATAATTAGCTCTGTGAATATGGGATGGTAAGTATTAAGTAAACATTCTAACCAGACCATCTTCACAGAAAACATTAGGGAGAAACAGTGTGGAGTAGTGGTTAGGGCTCTGGACTCTTGACCGGAGGGTTGTGGGTTCAATCCCCAGTGGGGGACACTGCTGTTGTACCCTTGAGCAAGGTACTTTACCTAGATTGCTCCAGTAAAAACCCAACTGTATAAATGGGTAATTGTATGTAAAAATAATGTGTATAATGTGATATATTGTAACAATTGTAAGTCGCCCTGGATAAGGGCGTCTGCTAAGAAATAAATAATAATAATAATAATACAGATACTAATAGACAGGACTCTAGTACAGAGAAAACATCTTTTCAAATATGTGAAGAGTCAGACGTTTGACTCAATTTGAATTGATGTCACAGCACCTGTCACATTTATCAGCATGTTCACACAAACAGGCCAGAAGAGGAGACTAGATGGCTGGGCGTGGTGGCTGAATGGTCCCTTATCCCTTAGAATCCTCCAGGACAGGACTAACAGCCATTAACACTAACACTGCGTTTACCTACATAACTCTAAATATCACTGAAGCTATGATAAAATATAGCAGACGTGTGCTTCATTTTGTATAACTCATCGGTCCTACACTTTCAGTGAAGCATGACAAACTAAAAATCAACTACACAACAATAGGGGAAGAAGGGCACATGTTTTTCAAGCTTAAAAAGGGTTGATAAATGTTTTTTAAAATCTGTGGGACAACACCTTAAAGTCCACTACCAATGTCAAAAATCTTGAATTCTTGAATTTATTTTCATGATCATGTCATTTTGTACTTTTTTTTTTACTATACTGTATTTCCTGAACTGTCGTGCTTGAATGGAACAAATTGTGACAGTAGTTTCTATTTTGAAAAGACCCTATTCAAATTAAAAACTGAAAGTCTTATCCTGGTAATATACCTTGATTTGACTTGAATAACTGGTGCCCAAACCCAGAGTCAGTTAGACTTGCCTATACACTCTCTGGCCCCTAATTCTGCCCCTGATTGTAAACATGTGTGCTTTTCCTGTTCAGTATGTGAGCAGGCTCCATTTGAATCTCCAGGGCCCTGCCCAATCTCAGTGGGTGTACATGAATCATTTAAAACAAAGCACATCTGTTCTGTTGTCACGGTTGCTTTAGGTTTGGGTCTTGTTATTTTTTGGTCTCTTTTACTTCACAAGGAGACAACTGGAAGTCTGATAGGGGGGACGAGAGGGAGGGAGAGAGAGAGAGAGACAGAGATAACAAGAAGTTTGAAGGAGACATGGTACATATTTTATCTCCAGAGCTAGACTGCCACATTTTCTGAATCTTTGAAATATTTCACCGATAAAAGTAAAATGTTCTATCCAGTATTATATATACTAGGGATAACTGTTATTTTTGGTCTAAAACAGCAAAAAAAATAAGTAAGACCTGCTAATGTGAAAACCAGCTTAGGAGCACAAGGCATCGACATTTGAGGGGCAGTATACAAAAACAAAGCAATGTGCCAATTATGTAGCAATGTATAATTTATATAGAAACTGTGAATGAAACATAATCCATTTTTATTCCTTTAAAAACTGTTTGGAGTCTCTGACTCACAGTTTGATAGATAGTACAATGTTTTAGGATGCCAGTATAGGCTACTTTTATAACCAGTGGCTGTGATGTATCACTTTAAACATGCCAGCTTGTTCTGTTTGTTTTCCTGTCAGTGGAGCTCTGTAACTCATCTGGCTTTCACTGCAGTTCTAATAAGGTCCCTTGAGAACAGTAACAGGATAGTGGGGTTGTTATTTATTCTTAAAAGGTAATTAATCCCACAGAAACACATGGTTCATTAATGAAAATATATATTCCTGATACATTGTTATAGTCTCAATATACTGTTTCAGAATAACAATACAGTTAGACACCAGCAATGCACATTAATATACTGAAACAAGGAAAAGCCTTAACTCCATATATACTATACACTCCCCTCTGTATGAAGACAATATGTACTTGTGTAGTGGCTGCTCACATACCACAGGGCATTCTTATGGAGTTAAAACATGCACCGTTCATATTATTATTATTTATTTCTTAGCAGACGCCCTTATCCAGGGCGACTTACAATTTGTACAAGATATCACATTATTTTTACATACAATTACCCATTTATACAGTTGGGTTTTTTACTGGAGCAATCTAGGTAAAGTACCTTGCTCAAGAGTACAGCAGCAGCGCCCCCCTCCCCCACCCCCACCCCCACCCCCACCCCCACCTGGGATTGAACCCACGACCCTCCGGTCAAGAGTCCAGAGCCCTAACCACTACTCCACACCGCTGCCCTATATATAGCCCCTAACAGTTCATCTCAAAAGTTCTCCAAATGTTTTCCATATTTACCTTTGCACTTAACTCTCTTCACTTGCTTGCTCTAGGAGTGAGATATGAATTTCCTCTCCTCATGTAATAATGGCTTATTATTGCATGGGGATCAAATCAACAGCCTGCTACCAAAGAAGTGCTCAAATCCAATTTAAATACCTGTGTCAGAATCTAGGCGATATAAATTACCGTCCATCTGTACGTATATGTGTGTGTGTGACAATTATATTTGTACATAATCTACGGCACCACTCATTTAAGGACATGCTTTAGTATCTGTCCATATTAAGAGAACAATGGATTAGAACAGGCTGAACAGACTCATTATCTTTCTGGCTGGTGTGTGCTCTCTTTGTATCTACTTAGTGGACAAGACGCTGGCCAGACACATGTGTACCTTAAATAAATGTGAAGAAAATAAAAACCAGTCCATTGTACAAGCTTAGAGCACAAGACCAGTACAAGCCAGCATGCTATCTTGTATAAAAAGGATAACGGACTTGGGAGTGGTGGATTCATGTCAGTAATCCACTTCAGTTGTTTAAGCAGTCCTTGTTTATTGCAGTAAATGTTTCAGTAAAGTGTAACCGCAAATGCCAAAAATATGTTCCCACCCATTTAAACCCAATGATCTTCTAATGTTGTGATTACCAGGAGAAGTGTCAGCAGCGTAGCTCTGACTTCTCGGAGTAGTTGCCATAGTAAAGTTCATTTTAAGGCGATCACGACGTCTGTGGTCATGCTTAGGCTCTCATTGTTTCCAGACTCACTGGTGAGCTAGCATTTGCAACGTCTTGTCTACGGGTGATGCTTGCTGCTTCTCATTGGCCCAAGTTAAATAGTTCCAGCTGCAGCTTGACGCCCCAGTAAAGCGATGTGATGTCGTTACAAGTTTTCAACACCCCCGCTGGGTGGACTGAGCCAGGCTGATTGGATCCAGATGGAAACCTACGCAAAGAAATGGAAGAGACTCCCACTGTACGGAGAAGAGTGATTTGAGATTACGCATGTTCTGTTCCCATCACAAACACGCAATATGTTTGTCTTGCTTTGTATTCTGATCATTGCTAGGGACCAGTTGTGTATTGTTTTGCCAGTTACTGAGTGTTAAAGAAAAGTGAGTAAAAATCACAAAGACCTTTTCTTTGTCTGGCATACAAAAAATCCTGAAACATATTAATTTTGTTCCTTTCCCCTCATGATGTGTGCATTCAATCTGAGTTATTCTTATTGCATACTGAAATATTTCTGTGTCTGTGTTAAGGCTATAGTTGACTGCCATAGACCTAGATCTAGGTTACATTTATCTATGACAGATAACCAGAACTAAGGAGAGGGTTCTGAACTCAAATCCCCTTTAATCCAGACTTCGTAACAAATAAAACAAAAACAGTACTCAAGTAACTGCAATTAGAACCCTTCTGAAGAATTAAAAACATCATCAAAATGGGAAATTAAGTAGACAATAATACAAAACTACGAAAGCGAAATTTAAGGCTGCTTACTTTTTAACCTTTTCTGTCCTGAATTATTTTTTGTCGAAATAAAGTTATTTAATTAAAAAAAAAAACTCCTTTATTGAATATACATCAGTACAGGAGAGAAAAATATATCTTCTACATATAGTTAAACCTCTGAGACCTAGGAGTCCCGTGAGGTTCCAACATGATTTATTTTACAGCGTATGTTACCATATGGAGCAAGGGACCTGGTCCTGCCAGGACTGAAAGGGTTAACCCTTCAGAAATCTTTGAAGCATTAGGAGATCACCTTATTACCAGCACAGTAAACACAACACAATGGGTTACACACTGGCACTGACATTGTACTGTATAATAACAGATGCATGGCCTTGTGCCCCTAAAGAGAGATTGCATTACAGTACCATTGCAGGGCCACTGCATTGAGACGTTAATAAGAGTCTAGAAACTGCACACAGGCAGTGTCACAAAGAAGTTTTTGTTTCTAATAATTTAACAGCACTGTATTCAGCATCTCAGCACACAGAGGTTTTTTCTCTCAACTATTTACCTTACTAGGCCTGCTCCTGGTGAATGTTGCCTTTGTAGGCCCGTTGCTATGACAGCAGGCTAGTTATCACCCCCATCCCCCCACCAGGATAGTACAGGCTGTCTTTCTTAAGCACACTGCGATCATAGAATTCCCTGACAAAGTTAGACGTAACATAATTAGACAAGTAATTACATTTTCAAAGCTAACTTAAAGTAAGTTATTGCTTTTCTTATGTAAATACCTGTTAACGTCTATATGTATATGTTTCATATTGCAATTGTGTTATTGTATTTTTCTGTGTTTTGGAAGACTTGGATATCAATATCCAATTTTCATATCGATGCCCACCCCTAAATAAATAAATTCGGTGCCTTGGAGATTTTGGCAGACAAGTGCAAGACTTCTCAGATCCATTAAGGGAATGCTACATGGAAAAACCTTTCAAGGCTGGCTCAGTAGAGCTACACCTGCATAACACTTTCTGCATGCATCTTCAAACACCACTATATACACCATCTCAGATCTCAATAACACCCTATCGTTACAATGCAGAATGCTCCAATTCACACTAATATTATGAATGATCACCGAGGTATCTCTCTCTATACTGTACCTCAGTTAATTGTTCAGTGCAGTGTGTGAACCCTTTAATACGAGAACATGCTCTCTTACAAATGAGTTTACAACAGCAACACAGTCACTTGAAAGCGTGTATTCAAATGGTTCCAAAACATGTCATTTCAAACATACATTTATCACCTTTGGCATGTGCAATCTCTGCCAACAGGAGACGTTTTACAGGAAAACATACATGTCATAAAACATGGCATTTGTTTGCTGTGGGCCTCCCGATATATTGTATTAAACATTCAAATTTAAATTCAGGGAGATTCATGTTTTAGTGATCTGCTGACTGCCAGACACCACAGTCTAGCACAGAGATATCCAGTACTTAACATCTGAAAAGTGCATTGGAAGCATCTGCATATTTTTTCAATTTTGTGCCACAATATTATCTTTACAGACTAAATAACACATTGTGTCTTTGAGTTAGTCCTATAGAATGAGTTACAAAAACGAGGTAAGATGTCAAGGCACAATTTTCATTTAGACAGCCTTCTAGCACAGTATTTAACTGATCTCTTCATTGTATTACACATGAACACATATTCAAATGGTTAGAAATGATCACATTCCCCTTCCAGCTATTGTATTACCACTATTTTCTGGCTTAGAATATATACTCAAAAGCCCAGTCTTTGGGTAACAACCACCAGCTCTATCACTTAAGACAGCAATACCTTAAAAGTAGCACAGTGGGTTCTCGCACTGAAAATTAGTCTCTTAGTACATTCACCCAGTACGCCAGTCCACTTTGTGCACTTCAATCGCTGCCACTGTCACTGTCTTCCTCCTCCTCTTCCTTCTCCTCTGGTTTCTTGATCTCTGTCTCCTCGATCAAGCCTGAGAAAAAGTCATCCCCTCCCCCAAACGCTTTCTTGCTCAGTGACTTCAGGTTCCCCCCCTTCTTCTTCCGCCTCCGATAGTCGCTCACAGTGATAGCGCTCAGGGAGGAGATGTCCCAGAATTTCACCTTCTGGTCGTGGGCACAGCTGGCCAGGAAGTGCCCATCGTACGACTTGGCAATCTGCTCAATGGGCTCCCCCACGTGCTGGCCCACGCTGCCAATCACACGGTTTGGCAGCAGGTTGATCGCCCTGTAACAGCAACACAACCAGATGTACAAATAAATGACCGTACAGCACTTTAAAAGGGTCTGCATATCCTATTAGGTTTCTTCTGGATAGTTCTCTATTTTTATTTCTACAGTACTTAGATTATTATTTCCAGCAAAAATACCACTGTTTTTTTTTAAGCTTCATGGTAATAGGCTTCCCCACTTCAAGAAAGTGAGCAATTATTTGCGGAATAGTTATTATACATGATAAATAATGTTAGAAGCAGAAACAGCAATAGAGAAGCATACACAATACACATAATAGGATATTTAACTGGTAAGAACTTAAATATTAGAAAATGTTTGATCTTTTCAAGATTGCCTTTATGTACTGAACACACTAATGCATCCTGGGCTTCATATTGTAGACTACTCAAACAAACCACTGTCATTTATAGCCGAGTTTGGGAATTTGACCTTTCGGAGAAAAGGGTATGTTTTTATTTATGCTAAAAATAAAACATAAATATCACACCCCCCTCTACTGGACAAAAATGGCAAATCAGCAAACACTTAAAGCAGCCTAAATTACAGGAACACATAACCTTCAATCCAACACCCCTAAAACAGTACATTAAAAACACTGATCTGTAACCCTGTATTAAAATCACACATACTGTATGAATGAAGACCATTATTTGAATGGACATTCTTAATAGGTTCTAGAATGCACTGAAATTAATTGTGCATTCTGTAACAATCATATGTTGCTTTCTCAAAATCATTGAAGTACTTTATGAATCTAATTGTTTCTTTAAATCAAAACACAAATGTTGAGCCCATGAATGGACACTTTCTACATGTACTAAAAACTTGACATGACATGTTCTCCAATAAGACAGGTCTACATGGATCTTCATTCCAAGTCTATTTGATTAAGGTTTTCAATTTTTCATCCTCTTACCTTATAACTCCATCTGTAGACGCAGCACACAGAATGCTATCAGTAATCGGTATGATGCTGTCAACAGACTCGGCCTTCACTGCAAAGCGGTCACTGGTGGCACCAAACCCATCCCAGTTAAAGAGGTAAATCATGCCCTCGCTTGAACCACACGCCACTTTCTTACCTCGCTGTTGAGCAAGCAGGCAGAAGAATACATTACTTGGTGTCTGTTTACTACATACTTTTAGAGCAGAAAGTCTGTTTTATCAGAAATCAGCCAGTTTCCAGTTCACATACACAGACTTGTGGTTTCTGCAGTATACTGGGGTTCACAACGTTCAGCAAGACATTTCGTTTCATCCTTACCTTCATGATTGCCACAGAGGTGAGATCCCCATTTTGAAACTCAGACAGAAGGTCGAAACGCCGCCTCTTAATGTTAAACACTCCCATTGTCCCATCTCCGCTGGATATGGAAGGAAAGTGTTTTAAATGAGTTATTTTCAATACACAGAGTATAGTATTGTTTTGTAGGTGATGAAAATGGGTGTCTGAAATGCCCCCCCTTGTTTAGCTTCAGTGCCTTTGTGTAACGTGCCAGTTTGCAAAGTTCTGTTTCATATTCCCCAGTATACCTGGTAGTGAGGAGGATCTTCTTGTCGTGGTCGATGGCCATGCCACTGATGTACTCCTCGTGCTGCTTCATCTCCATGAAGGCGGTGCCCCTCCGCAGGTCCCACACTTTCAGGGTGCCGCTATCATCGCCAGTAGCAAGCAGGTTCTCATCAATTAGGAGCATGCCGTTTAGGGGGTCACTGGAGAGTGCAAGGCACAAGAGGAAAGGAAGACACCCACAGCTGAACACACCAAACAGGCTTGCTCGCAGTAAGTCAGTGCCCACAGGTAACCCTGACTTTCATTCACAGCATGTTGAATAGCTTATTTTTAAAAGTGCCAGTGCACAGTTGAATCATATTTGATTCCCAGGATAAAGGCCACCACGACCTAGATTCTGACACCATCTTAAGGATCTCACCATTCCCTGAGGATTTTAGGCATTGTTCACTTACTCTCTGTTAAATCAAAACAGGCATACTTGGCATACCTTGTAACCATATTTGTGTACATTAGAAAGACATTTAAAACATACATAAATAAGGAATGTTCATACCAAGTGTTGCAACTTAGAAAGATGTAAGAGTGGCAGACGTACAGGATATCCATGACAAAATAACCCAAATAACAGAACATCGAAACAGATCCAGGGCCATAGCTTCAGTACCTGTGTGCCTTTGATATCCTTTTGACTAGCTTGCCTCCCTCCACGTCCATAATGTGGACAGATTTGTCCTTAGATATGCTGAAGAGTTCTAGGTGGAAAACAGTCAACATGAAAGTTAGCAACACTCATTGGATAGCTTTTAAGTATAGCTTGCTATAGACAGCCTAATGCAAGTTAAGATTTACTGATGTCATACCGTACCATACTTTTTTGCTAACTACAACAAGAGGAATTATGGGAGATGAACATTTGGACACGGTTCCGTTTGTTCGATGTGGAACAGGAACACAAGGAATCATTTTGCCAAATCAGATAATCCAGGTGTATCTCCGGTATGCTCAGTCTCACAAAATCATGTCTTATATTATTATTATAGAAAAAGATTCAAGCAGGACAGATCCACTGAGATGCATCATCTTTTAATCCAGGGATGTCCTGCCCCTGACCACAGCAACTGGGGAATTCCTGAAGTTAATTTAAAACAAAATCACATCTCCTGTAGTAAAGGGTCCTGTACATTACCACCAAGCTGGGGCACTGGTTGAGCTTCACAATTAATGTAAAAAAAATAAAAAAAATGCCCCAATCTTTGCATACTTACTCTCTCCGTCATGTGAAAAAGCCACTTCCCTGCAGGATTTGAGGTGATGCCCGGAGGACCACAGCTCCTTGTTCCCTCCTTCCACGCAGGAATAGGAGTGACTAAAAAGGACAAGCAACGCACACCAAATATTAGACTGATAATGTGACATGATAAAGATAAGCTGTACATCCCTTAAATGCACTGTTCATCTTCTGTGGAGTACAGACACGTCTTTTATATGGTCCCAGACAAACCATTTCCATTAGCATTTAACGCTGCAACGCAACTTGGATGGCTTTTACATCCTCAACTTTATTCATTAGAAAAAGGCTTTAGGTTTTCAAATGATTTCTGTGAATTGAAACGAATACTTCTCATAAAGATCATGAAACAGCATTTTGAAAAGAAAGCCATTGTAGAGACTTGTAATGCTGTACATGCCTTTTGAATACCCAGTCAGCTAAATGAGCAGCCAGATTGCTGTTCATATACCCCATAACAGGGCCGAACCCCCCTGACCACCTACACATAGATATCTCCATCGATGTCCCCAGCAGCCAGGATGTCCCGTGTTGGGTGGAATGCTACAGTATTCACAATGGCCTCAAATTTAATGTCTTCAGGGGTCTCTCGGATTTTTGGTTCTTTGGGTTCATCTGGTTCTTCATCCTACGTGTGAAAAGGGAACCGTGTGAAGCTGCCGGTACGTGTACATTTTAAACGGACATTCACACAACGCGAAGGGCATTGCAGGTTCGACAGTGCATAGTGGTTCCAGTAGTGTGGATCTTGAGATATGTTAACATAAAAAACAATAGAACCAACTGTACCCTGACTGGGGGAGTGTTAGCTAACATTCTCCAACAGTATCAACGCCGCTGGCCGCTGGCCGCTGGCCGTATTAAAACTCCCTTAGCTGAACGCCCGATACTTTCCCCACGTCCTCGGATCAGGGATTCTATTGTACTTTTAACAATGCTCTATCGTACCCTCGCGTTTGTTACCTGTTCATTTTCGTCATTCTCTTCACCATCTTCCTCTGTGTCTGAATCTTTGGCCACAGATACTGCTGGCATCTCTCCCGCCTCTTGCTGACAAGGATATTAATTATAATCATCAAAATAATGCAGCTATCAATTAACCACTATTTCTCTCTCGCTCTCATTTGTATGATAAGGTTGCAATACCTACGCGTGTGGTACACAAAACAGTAAAGTTATACTATACGGTATATTCAGCCATTCGATTTTCATACGGAATTGGAATTTACAGCAGTTTAGAATCTTACAAACGTGCACAACTCAGTTCAGAACTCTATATACATTGCTCACAACATTGTGTGCAAAACCGGTTACGCTTACAGTACAATACAGCTTAGTTTCTAGCTGTAATTAAATACTTACATCAAATGTACAGTTTGAAGACAATGCATACAGATATTTTTCACAAATAACATTTGCACACCACATTTAAAACATTATCAATACTTATTACTGTAGTATTGTAATTATTTAATGAATAACAAAGCGTGCGCTTACCATGGACGCGGCCATCTTTAAAGCTGTTACGTCGAGGTCCTAAAAGCGTTAACAATTTAGAAGATTAAACATAATATGCTAAGGATAGTCCAGCATTATTTGCCTTTCTGTAATATACGTGCAATTGAAAAAAAATTATTTCTAATAAATCCTTGCTAACTTCTACATGTTAGAGACTGCTTAGAATTCCAACAGGGTCTCAGCGGATAGGACCTTGAAAACTAAAGAAACCTACAAATGTGCGTGTTGCAGTACCGTACAAAGAACACTTTCTTGTGTGTTGCAGGCGTTAGTTTGAACAGCGTAAAAGTGATGCTTTTTGTCCTACTTCTAGAATTTTATCGATTGCTAAAACAAAACTTCTGCCCCGTGTGAGGATCGAACTCACGACCTTCAGATTATGAGACTGACGCGCTACCTACTGCGCTAACGAGGCCTTGAAAACGCTCCCTGGTCCTAGACTGAGAAAGGTGGGATGTTTGTGAACAAGGGATCTTTCATGTGTTAGGCGAACGTGATCACCACTAACTACGGAAACACGTTTAGTTATATTCTCCACTGATACAAAGATAATACAATTGCACTTTTTTATTGGTAGCTCTGCGAAATCTGATTGGCTCTTTCCTGGTCAATTCTTGGTAGCACGGGCTGTGATTGGTCAAAACTACCAAGATATTACCGAGTTTGAACATCGACCGGCTTTGGCTGGTTGGGACGAGGCTGTTGTTCAAGTAAGATATGTATCAAATTTTGACCCGATGAATGATACGTAGAAAAATTTGGATGTACAGCACTCAAATAAATGCAACCACCCGCCATGCTGTTACAAAAATGCAGCCACGTCTAATAAATATAACTGATTAAATAAATAAAAAATATCCACGTGTTTCCGCCCGGTTTCGAACCGGGGACCTTTCGCGTGTGAGGCGAACGTGATAACCACTACACTACGGAAACACATCTGGATACCCCTTCCACTATTCATATAGTAGCTTACTAACATAGATGTTCTTGCATGTGAGAAGGGAGTACATTATATTTAACTCGTTCTGAAAAGTAGTTTTTTTATTTTTTTTATTTAACATTGCATAAATGAAACAAAAGCCCTTAATATACAATATAGCCCCGATACATTTTATAGTGTAAGCGCGTATATGTTAATGGACATTCATGTGCTCACATACAAATTGCCGCTTTGACAGTTTTTAAGGCAAACGCAGCCTTCAACGATTTTGGTATTTATGTTTAAATAACTCCTACCCAAGAATAAAAGCAGTGCCCCGTGTGATTATGAGACTGACGCGCTACCTACTGCGCTAACGAGACCCTGTAAAACTGTACCAACGGTTTCAAATCAGGGATCTCGAGATTTGCTCAGACCCAACGGTCCCGTTATTTTTTATTCAGAAGAAACACCTTTGCTGGCATTGGTGAGATCTTCCTCTGGTGTGGCAGCTGGTCTTCATTGGAATGTTTTTTTATACTTCTTAAATTATATTGCAAATATCGCAAACTGAAATATACAATTCTTATTGTCTATTTGTAGGTGATTGTGTTTGATAAGTGGGTTACAGCTCTTATTAAATGTTTCTGTTGTGTAGTGGTGATCACGTTCGTCTAACACACGACGGGTCTCCGGTTCAAGATCGAGCAGAAACGTTTTTGCTCGATCTGGAAGAGGAGCGTTTCCAATGCCTCGTTAGCGCAGTAGGTAGCGCGTCAGTCTCATAATCTGAAGGTCGTGAGTTCGATCCTCACACGGGGCAGAAGTTTTGTTTTAGCAATCGATAAATTCTTAGAAATAAAAAGTGCAATTGTATTATCATGATGGCACTGCATTATAGTACCATAATAGTGCATTGTACATTGATAGTATAGGATACATTGTGTTTTTCTATCATTTATTTTTAATTATGTATCCATGAATGTTATATTACTGTATTTAACTTTATTTTTAAGTTTAATTTAGTTTTCATTGAAAAATGATCTTGTTTTGAAAGCAATACATAAAAAATGTGAACAAGGGTACTTCATGCTTTTTTTTTTAATAATCTCTCTTTTTTCAACAATAAATGCTCAAGTCCCTTTTGCCATTTAGTAGTGTTTATTTGTTTTCACCCAGTGAACACCTTTTTGATTTCTTGTTGTTTTGTGTAGAAACCTTTTATTTGGCCATTGTGACTATTTTGTTTTTAGGCTATTTGTTTCATTGCAGGGCACCACACACACACACCCACACTGCTCACATACTACCATGCGATAAAAAAAAGAACAGATACTTTTAATTTATTATTTGTATAACATTTTTTTTGTTGTTTAAGGTACAACAGGTATGTGAAGCCTCAGGAGAGGGACATATTAAATCAGGGAATTTCTCCTCTAGAAACATCAATGACAGAGGCTACCTCCTCCTCTTCAAAAGACAATATGTCTTTCTACTGGGAGTGTTGAGAATCCACATGTATTTTCCACACCACCAAGCACTGCTGGTACTGCCAAAATAAAAAAAAAGACGTGTGGTGAAGTTACCTGCAACAACAACACAAGCCCAAAGACCAGAGGAAACTTCTGCAACCAATGTTTCAGTGATACAAGTACCAACACCTTCCCAGCTGTTAAACCTTCCATCCACGCATCCTTCCCATCTTCCTGCTGTGTATGGAGGGCCCCAAACCGTCACTTTGATCGTTAGTGCTTCACCGACACAGAGTTTGACAGCTCCAGGTCAGGGCACATCTGTATCGTACACCACGCAGCGGTACAGAAAGAGAAAGATACAACAGAAGCAGGTTGGAATTGTTTGCAGGACATATGTCAAAAAGACAGATGTTATTCTTTGGAGTAAGTGCAAAAAGGATAGAAAATCGTCCTCACACCAGCAGTATTTTTTGAAACTGGTATTGTCAGGATACAGCAACAGTGTCTTTTCAGGAGTGGAAAAATTAGATGTTGTCGAAAGGCTATGGTACAAAAAAAGTCAAAGAGGGAAACGCCACCACCTAGTGATCTATCAGAGTAACCCAGCTAACTCAGGTAGAGGGAAACGCCACCACCTAGTGATCTATCAGAGTAACCCAGCTAACTCAGGTAGAGGGAAACACCACCACCTAGTGATCTATCAGAGTAACCCAGCTAACTCAGGTAGAGGGAAACGCCACCACCTAGTGATCTATCAGAGTAACAAAGCTAACTCAGGTAGAGGGAAACACCACCACCTAGTGATCTATCAGAGTAACAAAGCTAACTCAGGTAGAGAGAAACACCACCACCTAGTGATCTATCAGAGTAACACAGCTAACGCAGGTTTTGGTTGTATTTTGCATTCATACATACAGTATAGATTTTTTTCTTTTAACTTCAAGAATATTTTAATCCTTTACTTTTTGTTATTTGTGAATAGTTCAAATTTGTGTTGCCACAACATAGTATCGTACCGTTTTAACTTAATTGCAATGTTGCCACAGTGTAATTTCTGTTTGTGTTCCAAGGTTGACTGTTCTTAAAATTTTTAATGCTGCCTACTAGTCCATTTTAAAGTTGTATTACTCAAACTCGAACTTACAACTTTAACTAGTAGAAGGTTCCAAGCCCTTGTAAAAGCAGAGGAGAAATTTTGAAAATATTTAAGCCTGTGCTCTTAGTTCAAACCATAGCACTTCTGTGGTGTAATTGAACACATTGGCCCTTTGGGTGGAAGATCCAGGTTCAAGTCCTGGTTGGAGTAAATACTGGTTTGAAATAGAGATGGCTTTAAACACTTCTAAATTATGTACGCTACTGTGCAAAAGTTTTAGGCAGGTGTGAAAAAATGCTGTAAAGTAAGAATGCTTTCAAAAATAGACATGTTAATAGATTATATTTATCAATTAACTAAATGCAAAGTGAGTGAACAGAAGAAAAATCTACATCAAATCAATATTTGGTGTGACCACCTTTTGCCTTCAAAACAGCATCAATTCTTCTAGGTACACTTGCACAAAGTCAGGGATTTTGTAGGCAGTCAGGTGTATGATTAAACAATTATACCAAACAGGTGCTAATGATCATCAATTCAATATGTAGGTTGAAACACAATCATTAACTGAAACAGAAACAGCTGTGTAGGAGGAATAAAACTGGGTGAGGAACAGCCAAACTCAGCTAACAAGGTGAGGTTGCTGAAGACAGTTTACTGTCAAAAGTCATACACCATGGCAAGACTGAGCACAGCAACAAGACACAAGGTAGTTATACTACATCAGCAAGGTCTCTCCCAGGCAGAAATTTCAAGGCAGACAGGGGTTTCCAGATGTGCTGTCCAAGCTCTTTTGAAGAAGCACAAAGAAATGGGCAACGTTGAGGACCGTAGACGCAGTGGTCGGCCAAGGAAACTTACTGCAGCAGATGAAAGACACATCATGCTTACTTCCCTTCGCAATCGGAAGATGTCCAGCAGTGCCATCAGCTCAGAATTGGCAGAAAACAGTGGGACCCTGCTACACCCATCTACTGTCTGGAGAAGTCTGGTCAGAAGTGGCCTTCATGGAAGACTTGTGACCAAAAAGCCATACCTCCGACGTGGAAACAAGGCCAAGCAACTCAACTATGCACGAAAACACAGGAACTGGGGTGCAGAAAAATGGCAGCAGGTGCTCTGGACTGATGAGTCAAAATGTGAAATATTTGGCTGCAGCAGAAGGCAATTTGTTCGCCGAAGGGCTGGAAAGCGGTACATGAACTAGTGTCTGCAGGCAACAGTGAAGCATGGTGGAGGTTCCTTGCAAGTCTGGGGCTGCATTTCTGCAAATGGAGTTGGGGATTTGGTCAGAATTAATGGTCTCCTCAATGCTGAGAAGTACAGGCAGATACTTAACCATCATGCAATACCATCAGGGAGGCATCTGATTGGCCCCAAATTTATTCTGCAGCATGACAACGACCCCAAACATACAGCGAAAGTCATTAAGAACTATCTTCAGCGTAAAGAAGAACAAGGAGTCCTGGAAGTGATGGTATGGCCCCCACAGAGGCCTGATCTCAACATCATCGAGTCTGTCTGGGATTACATGAAGACAGAGAAGCAACTGAGGCTGCCTAAATCCACAGAACTGTGGACAGTTCTCCAAGATGTTTGGGCCAACCTACCTGCCGAGTTCCTTCAAAAACTGTGTGCAAGTGTACCTAGAAGAATTTATGCTGTTTTGAAGGCAAAGGGTGGTCACACCAAATATTGATTTGATGTAGATTTTTCTTCTGTTCACTCACTTTGCATTTTGTTAATTGATAAATATAAACTCTTAACATGTCTATTTTTGAAAGCATTCTTACTTTACAACATTTTTTCACACCTGCCTAAAACTTTTGCACAGTACTGTATATTTATGAAAAGGTGTTTTAATAGCTATGAGTCACTGCACTCATGAAGAAAAGGTGTTTTATTAGCTGAGGTACTGCACCCCCGAAGAATATGCGTATACATCAAATATAATACATATCCTAACCCCTCTCACAGCACACCGTGCAGAGCTAAACAAAATCACCTTCACTTGATTTGTTTAATGAAGTGCCTCCCCCGCGGAAGGTTGCTGGTTCAAAACCGGGCGGTAATTAAGTTACTGTATATATATTTTTTAGAATCTATAATCTGAATAGCCATGTGTCCATCTGATAATCATGACACAGTTATATTAATTGATTTAGTAAAACCGTTATTTTGAACAGCTACAGTCTGGAACAAGTAAATGGCAGCTATGTTTTTACCCTTGTAGTTCTCTGTGATCCTAGGATGGGCTGTGTTCCCATTTAAACTGAGCTTGCTATATTTAAGGCCATGTAAAAACCGAGGACATTTTCTTTAAAATTCACGGCTGTGTCACGGGTAAAGTATTATTATTTTTTTAAACAGCAAATATACATATAAATGCACCGACATCAAAATTAACATAAAAGTTATTCAAATACTTTCCAATAGCTTGTGAAGCGGTGTTGTAATTAACAGCCTGTTTGTAAAGTGTATCTGCAAGGACAGCTTTCAGTTCTAGTTCATCAGGTGCTTGTTCACCATTTAGGTCTTGCAAAACAAATACAATGTGTAACCTATACTGATTTTGTGCATCAGTCGACTAGTCAGTGTGACCACTAACAAGCAACGAGACTGTTTTACCAATTCCATAATCTCCTGCTTGTGATACTCGGCATCTTTAGGTAAGTATTCACGTCTCAGCTGGGCTGATGAAGGAACCGCTCCACCATTTGCTATATTCTGTCTGAAGAATTTCCGTAACTTATGGTTGTCCAATTTTTCCAAAGGAATATTTGTGCAAACAAACGCCTCTGTCAGGTCAAAATTTAATAAGTGGACTTTTGGAATATGGAAGTCACCGTTTTTTGTTTCTTTGCAAGCAGTTGCAGTACTGCTCTGGATTTTCGCCTTGCTCTTTCGGTGAACCTAATGCCTGTCAACTGACGGTAGTGATCTACAGTAACGTTGCAGGGCATACAGAAGAGCTTACCTCCATCGCTGTGTACAACTCCTGCTGGATACTGCTTTACGTGATCTGCTGCAGACACATGTTTAGCCTTTTTAGAGACATCCATTGTCTTGTTAGCAGTGTGTAGTATTTTAATTTCCCGCTTAGATTGCATATAGTCACATGACATAATCACAGCACTGTGCATGGCGAATATTACATGCAGACACATAGCAGAGCTGTACAGTTTCGTTAATGTATTTTTTTTTTTAATGAAATACAAATAATTATGATTTTTTTTATTTCTTAAGAATATTGTAAAAATTACGGTATTAGGCTAATTTCACGATTTCCGCGCAGACCATGAAATCGCTATTTTCACAGGGCCTTAGCTACGGCTCTTTTTTCGTGACTGCAAAACCAATTGTCTGTCAATGTCAGCGGAATACAGTAATGCCAAGAGGAATAGCAACTCGTGTCCGGTTTGAATCACAAACTCTACAATCAAACAACTAGATGCATTACTTTGAATAAACTTTAACTCACCCTAGGTTTGAACATTCATATACAGTACACCGGTAGGAGGTGTACACTACACTACAGAAAGTGCAATATGTCATCGCCTAGTTTCCGTAGTGTAGTGGTTATCACGTTCGCCTAACACGCGAAAGGTCCCCGGTTCGAGACCGGGCGGAAACATGTTTTTTTTCTTTTTTTTTTTTTTTTTCCTCCGTCTCATAAATTAATAATTTTACGTTGATTTATGTTGTTTCAGTTAATCAGAAATTAATATCGATGTATACATTTTAGTAGAAATAGCCCGAATAAAACATAAAATAAAAACAAAGGGAGCTTAATTTGATGAGCAGTACACTTCATTAAACAAACAGTATATTTGTTATTTAAAAGCAGGATTTGCAGTATATGTGTTCTAAAGTCCTCCAGCTCTGTACTACTGTATCTTAGTACTGTAATGGATGTGTACTTAGATTGCAGAAGTTCCCCCAATCGTTTCTAATGACTCGATACGGAGCAGGTGAGAGACTGATTATAACATTGATGCCATCTGGGGTTATGGGCATTCCATGCCAGAATTAAAAATAAAGAAGTTAATAAATAAGTAAATAAATATCAAAATAAATAAATAGACATTTCTTTATGTATGTATGTATTTATTTATTTATGTATTTCTTTCACATTTTCCACTTTTTACATTTCACTCTGCTTTTACATTTTCGCGAACGCATTTCCTTATCTGCTTTTTTTTCATTTCGAAGTCATCTTCTCGTTTTCTTTTTTCCATTTCACGTTGACAAAAGCACTTCTGTCAATCAGAACCAGTGGGCGGTATCAATTACACCATTGGCAGGCAGAGATCAATCTATGTTGCATTGGAGATTGGTCCACCCAGCTCCAGGCAAATACAATCGATGTCGATCTGACCCGTTTTCTCAGCCAGCCGTGTGTGAGCAGTGTTGACATTTCTGCGAATTTGTCCCAAGATCTGGCGACTTTGTAAACCCGATGGATTTTATAAATGAGAATGCGACGTATAGATAATTAAGCTACTCTGAATAAAACCTGGTGACATTCTATCCACTTTCTATTGCAATAAATAATAATAAAAAAACAACCAGTAAATACTTTACATTTAAAGCCCGCCCCTCATACTTCGATTACCTTTTACTCCCAAACCGCGAGCCCCCTGCTGTTCTGTAGGCTGTAAGGACTTTCCGTTGGTAGTCAGGATGGGACCAGCCAATCACATGCTAGTTACCACTTACACAGGAAAAGAAGAACACGCCCATTGCTTGTCTTTGAAATAGTGTAAATAGCAAGGCATAATGTTATTAACTGTGCACGTTACAAAAATGTAATTATTTAATCGACTATCCAGTATTTATGTCGATGTATATAATGAGGAATGAAATCGAGTTTCGAATTTGGTGTTTAGCAAGATTTTTTTTTAAAAAGCTCTGGCACCAGGTCAAACGTAATAGGTTAATCATTTATCTAACTATACAATACCTAAGCTAATGTACATTGCTAACGTATTTAAATTAAATGCATACAAAAACTACTTTCACTTTCATGTTCCAATCACATGCTGCACAATTCCACGCTAAATCTAGCGAAATTAAAGCGATTTTCCAATACTATTTATCCTAAAACTATGTCTAAAACTGTAATATTCCAAAGAAGGTTGTGAAGGCTTTATTTTGCTCCACTGAATTAACTATAAAACAGAGGATGTCAAAAAACTCAAAATGATGCCATTGTAGTTTCTTCGCAATAAACAAAGTGGCAAATGACACATTTCCACGTAATAGCGTTACTGTTTTTTTTTTTGTTTTGTTTTTAAAAAAAAGCTTTGCACACAAGTGAAAACTGTCAAATTTAACTTAAATACTCAAATAAACTCCATACCGCTGTTTTCATATTACACTAGTAACACTACACTAAATGGGCAGGGATTTGTGACGCATGCCGGAATGAAATTTCATCAGAATGATGGCCAATCATCTGACTTGTTCCTGATTAGGTTGCCAAAACAAACAAACAAACAAAAAAAAAAACACCCTGTAGATAGTGGCAACGTAGTCAGTTGTCTAATTTGGTATCCCCTGTGTTTCTCACTGTTAACACACCCAATATCAATCAAACACTTTGTGTGTGACAATGGGGCACAGACAGACATACTGTGCAAGTTTGACATTTCTAGGAGCTCCACTGCCTGAAATGCACAGGGGACACCAAATAATACAGCCATAGACTATGCTGTTTTGGTATCCCCGGTTTCTCACTGTAAATACCAATCTGGTGTGTACTGTATATAAAAGAAATATATGAACAAATATCTATAAACAATAACGTTATATGTGATACATTATGCATTTTTAATATCATTACACCACTCGTGTTTATTCCAGACATAACAGCACAAGCCACAGAGCAACAACATTAAATACAGTTTTGAAATCATTTTACGCATGCGCAATGCACCAGGAGATACAGATAGCTGAGGGGGTACTGAATTGGTTATAACACCTGCCCTGCCAAGGCGACTTACAGTTATTACAAAATACCACAATACAAATTATCACCTTACAAAATGTAAAGGTGTATTGGTTGTCTTTGAAAAGGGATCTGACTACTGATAAAAACTTTGACAATATTATTGTCAAATATTGTTGTTTTTATTATTATTATTATTATTATTATTATTATTATTATTATTATTATTATTATTATTATTTATTTCTTAGCAGACGCCCTTATCCAGGGCGATTTACAGTCGTAAACAAACACATTTCAAGAATCACAGTACAAGTAATAATAATTTGGTTCAAGCAAGTACAAGTGTGACAAAATATGATTCAATAATACAGCAGATAACAGTGTCAGTGATAGTTACATCAGGATATAATTAAATACAAAATACTACAGATTAAATAACACTTGGCAGATTACAGTACTCTACAGTACAGGATTAAATGCAGTAAAATAGGGGGCAGATAAGAGCAAGTAAAGCGCATTTAAGGAAGGGTGATAAGTGTCCCAGGGGAAAAACAGAGGAGTTCTACAGGTGCTGTCTGAAGAGGTGAGTCTGGAGGCAGGGGAGAGTAAAGGAGGTAGAGCCAGTCTTCTAGTGCAGGCGGAGCGGAGAGGTCGAGTGTGGGTGTAGGGAGAGATGAGGGTCTGGAGGTAGCTGGGTGCAGTCTGGTCAAGGCATCTGTAGGCTAGTACAAGAGTCTTGAACTGGATGCGAGCGGTGATCGGGAGCGAGCGGAATAGTGGAGTTGCGTGGGCGAAGCGAGGCAGAGAGAACACCAGGCGGGCAGCAGAGTTCTGGATGAGCTGGAGCGGACGGGTGGCGGACGCAGGGAGGCCAGCCAGGAGGGAGTTGCAGTAGTCTAGGCGGGAGAGTACCAGGGCCTGGACCAGGAGCTGGGTAGCATAGTTGGTGAGGAAGGGTCGGATTCTTCGGATGTTGCTCAGGAAGAATCGGCAAGTGCGTGCCAGAGTGGAGATGTGCTGGGAATAAGAGAGGCAGGGGTCCAGGGTGACTCCGAGGTTCTTAGCGGAGGAAGAGGGAGAGAGTGTGGTAGATTCCAGAGGAACAGAGATAGAGAGATCAGAGGAGGGGGAGGAGGAGGAGGGAAAGAAAAGGAGGGCAGATTTAGAGAGGTTGAGTTTGAGGTGGTGCGAGTGCATCCAGGAGGAGACAGCAGACAGACATGTAGAGATACGGGAGGGGATGGTGGAGTCAGAGGTGGGGAAGGAGAGGAAAATCTGAGCATCAGCAGCATAGAAATGGTATGAGAAACCATAGGATGTGATGAGGGGGCCCAGGGAGCGGGTGTAGAGAGAGAACAGGAGAGGACCCAAGACTGACCCTTGGGGGACTCCTGTTGAGAGAGGGCGAGGTGTGGAGGTTGCTCCATGCCAGGTTACCTGGTAAGTGCGGTTGGAGAGGTAGGAGGAGAACCAGGCCAGAGCAGTGCCAGAGATTCCCAGGTCAGCGAGAGAGGATAGTAGAATAGAATGGTCGATAGTGTCAAAGGCAGCAGAGAGGTCGAGGAGAATTAGGACAGAGGAGAGAGAGGCAGCTCGGGCAGAGTTTAGTGAGTTGGTGACAGACAGGAGGGCGGTTTCAGTGGAGTGAGCAGAGCGGAATTCAGATTGGAGAGGGTCGAGCAGAGAGCTGGCGGTGTACAGTCCGCTCGAGGGTTTTGGAGAGGAAGGGTAGGAGGAAGACAGGACGGTAGCTCTGGGGACAGGACGGTGGTTGTTGTTGTTGTTGTTGTTGTTGTTGTTGTTGTTGTTGTTGTTGTTGTTGTTGTTGTTGTTGTTGTTTGTTTGTTTGTTTGTTGTTGTTGTGGCAGCAGTGTGGAGTAGTGGATAGGGCTCTGGACTCTTGACTATTATTATAGCAGCATACATATGACAATGAAAATATAGTTACATATTATTTATTTTTCAAATATATTTTCAAATAGTTTAATAACATTTATATTATTCGTGTGGTGTGGTGTGTGTGTGTGTGTGTGTGTGTGTGTGTGTGTGTGTGTGTGAGTGTGTAAACACTACAATAATAATAAGCAGGACAAGCGCCGGAGCGGACAATTACATTTGTATGTTTGATTATCGAGGGTGTGTAATAATACGGAGAACCTTTCGGCAGCCTGCACTGCGCACATTACTCTATTGGACCAAACGGCAGTCACAGCGCTTCGGTTCGGTTTGGCTCGGCTCGGAAACAGGTACAGTACATGGGAAAACCGATTCACTGACTTTTCAGACAGTCTGACTATCTGTCTATTACTCTCCTTACGACAGAAGAAAATAAGATTCTAAGAATATACCCTGCTTCTATAATAATTTCACTTTCGATTCTACATTTTCATACACCTCGCATTATTTTGCAGTTTGGTCAGTTATTGATCAGGTATAGTTACTGGATACATTCTACATTAATATTCGTTCTTTTTTTTCTTTTTTTTGTTTGTTTTGTTTTTTTTATTAAAATGTTTTGTAATTTCTCGTTTTCCAGCTAGCTTGCGCGTAAGTAAAAGTGAAAGTAAAGTAAGCATAGGGCGCGTCTCACTCTGAAATGATCATAAATGATAAACGTTGCTTTTTTTGTCATGAATTACTGCTTTGGTATGGTCACTTTATAATTTGTTATTTTAATAGAGGATTGGACTTGATAAGCTGTGTGCATCACAATTATGAGTCGAGTCTGTTATGTTCTATTACTAGAAATGTCATGATGGCAGAAATGAGGGGAATTCCTAAAATGCTTAACGTGGCTTAATGTGCTTTCATTCAAACGAACCCCCTAGAAACCTTTACAGATAACAGGCTTAACACTTAACGTTAAGCCCTCCCTAAACAACCCTGCTCAGGTGAAATGCGCTCAACGTGAAAAACGCTTAATGTGGCTCGTGCTTAAATTCAAACCACACCCCATAAACGTGTTGTAAAAGTAGCCTAATACAGTTTAGTACTTCTCAGTACTATTCGAAAATAAATCTGAGCTGAACTCTTACTGTGAACTGCTTCCATAACTTCGAAAACTTAACAAACGTATTATTGTAAAACTAGTAGAAACTTCACAGACTCAACAAACATTTCGACTTTCGTCTTCTTCGGTTTATTAATTGCTCAATCGGATGGAAAAGCCAATTTGTAAGATTGAGATTGTTTCATTACTCTCTTAAAAAGAGAATCATTTGCATATATTTGTAGTGCACTGTAGAGATAAGTCGGGCACAGTGCTGCTGACGTAACACAACACCGGGACCGGAGCAAAAAACATTTGCCAAATGAAGATAGGGAATTGTTTTAGTGTGTGTCCAGTTTTGTCTTGGTCCGGATTTCACGCACTTCACCCAGTTGTGTAAATTTAGGTTACCATTAGGTGCTAAAATGTATTCGCGAAAGTAATGCTATTTTTGTAAGTTTTAGTAATTAAAAATATCTTGGAGAATACATGTTAGTGCTGATCATACTGTTTGTTCAGTAACTTGTTCACAGTGTGTTGATTAAGTGTATTCAAAGTAATCAGTCTGCATCCAGTTGTTTGATTTCTATAACTTGTCATTCCTTGATTACGGTACTGCCGCTGACGTTGGCACTGACAATATTCAGAGGGTGTATGTGTGTATATATCTCTATTGAAATGTACATAAAGCTGTGTGGAGTAGTGGTTAGGGCTCTGGACTCCTGACTGGACGGTTGTGGGTTCAGTCCCAGGTGGAGGACACTGCTGCTGTACCCTTGAGCAAAGTAAGGTACTTTACCCAGATTGCTCCAGTAAAAACCCAGAGTGTATAAATGGGTAATTGTATGTAAAAAAATAATGTGTACAAAATAATGTAATTGTATGTAAAAATAATGTGATATCTTGTAACAATTGTAAGTTGCCCTGGATAAGGGCGTCTGCTAAGAAATAAATAATAATACATTAAACGTTAAATAGAAGTTTCAATATAGGCGTTCCAAAAGTAATGTTCATTCTTCTGTGATACCAGTGTAACATATTGAAGCAGATTCCTAAATTCTATTTGCCATCTGAGCATAACCTTTATAAAATGCTTGGGAGCGAGCTGTGTGGGTGTTTAAAAAGAGGTCAGGGGCAGTGTTAACGCTGACCGTAAGAACGGGTGCAGTGTAGGGGTGAGACGATGCACCCAAGGTGCCATACGTATTGCGATACTAATGAAAAACACAAAGTTGTAAACCACCAGTTTGAATTTACGGACAAAGCAGTATGTGAACTAGAGTACCTGGGATATCCATTTTAGTTGAATTAACCAAATCTCCTTACCACATTTCTGAGAGAGAAAAAAAAGCAATGTGTTTGATCACTATTAAAGTACAAACTTTGTTCATCAAGTTTTTCAGCATTAAGTTGTGATGTCTAATCAATAACAATTTCAATATTTTTAAAAAGTACATCATTGTTTTTGCTTGCATCATACTTAACTAACTCAGTAGATTATTGTAAGACTTATAATAATAATAATAATAATAATAATAATAATAATAATAATAATAATAATAATTATTATTATTATTATTATTATTATTATTATTATTATTATTATTATTATTATACCATACATGTTAGCACTAAGTATTTGTATTTTTGAAGTTAAGGTTGAGTATATTACTTTATTTTGTATACTATTCTACACTGTGCTGTTTTTAAATGTGGTTATGACCTCCGACTCTGTAGCTCTTCGGTGGCTGCATGGTGCGTCCGCAGTGTGAAAAAAAGCGGTCGGTTGACGGCACACGCTTCGGAGGACAGCGTGTGTTCGTCTTCGCCCTCCCGAGTCAGCGCAGGGGTGGTAGCGGTGAGCTGAGCCTAAAAAATAATTGGCCGTTTCAAATTGGTAGAAAAAATAAATAAATGGCAACGACTAAATTAAAATAAAACAAAAAATACAGTCATAGCAGCGAGTTTGTACAGACATGCTCGCTTCCTGATTCCTCTCTGTCCAGAACAAACAAGACAGGCTGCTACACGAAGGTGTATCGTATCGTGTTGTAAAGTAAACGATACACAATGAATCGTCCCACCCCTAGTGCAGTGTGGAGGTTGCAGTATGTTGTGTGCAGTGTGGAGGGTGCAGTATGTTGGGTGCAGTGTGGAGGGTGCAGTATGATTGTGTGTAGTGTGGAGGGTGCAGTGTGGAGGGTGCAGTATGTTGGGTGCAGTGTGTAGAGTGCAGTGTGGAGGGTGCAGTATGTTGGGTGCAGTGTGGAGGGTGCAGTATGATTGTGTGTAGTGTGGAGGGTGCAGTGTTGAGGGTGCAGTATGTTGGGTGCAGTGTGTAGAGTGCAGTATGTTGGGTGCATTGTGTAGAGTGCAGTGTGGAGGGTGCAGTATGATTGTGTGTAGTGTGGAGGGTGCAGTGTTGAGGGTGCAGTATGTTGGGTGCAGTGTGTAGAGTGCAGTGTGGAGGGTGCAGTATGTTGGGTGCAGTGTGTAGAGTGCAGTGTGGAGGGTGCAGTATGTTGGGTACAGTGTGTAGAGTGCAGTGTGGAGGGTGCAGTATGTTGGGTGCAGTGTGTAGAGTGCAGTGTGGAGGGTGCAGTATGTTGGGTACAGTGTGTAGAGTGCAGTGTGGAGGGTGCAGTATGTTGTGTGTAGTGTGGAGGGTGCAGTATGTTGGGTGCAGTGTGGAGGGTGCAGTATGTTGGGTGCAGTGTGGAGGGTGCAGTATGATTGTGTGTAGTGTGGAGGGTGCAGTGTGGAGGGTGCAGTGTGTAGAGTGCAGTGTGGAGGGTGCAGTATGTTGGGTGCAGTGTGGAGGGTGCAGTATGTTGTGTGCAGTGTGGAGGGTGCAGTATGTTGGGTGCAGTGTGGAGGGTGCAGTATGATTGTGTGTAGTGTGGAGGGTGCAGTGTGGAGGGTGCAGTGTGTAGAGTGCAGTGTGGAGGGTGCAGTATGTTGGGTGCAGTGTGTAGAGTGCAGTGTGGAGGGTGCAGTATGTTGGGTGCAGTGTGTAGAGTGCAGTGTGGAGGGTGCAGTATGTTGGGTGCAGTGTGGAGGGTGCAGTATGTTGGGTGCAGTGTGGAGGGTGCAGTATGTTGGGTGCAGTGTGTAGAGTGCAGTATGTTGGGTGCAGTGTGGAGGGTGCAGTATGTTGGGTGCAGTGTGGAGGGTGCAGTGTGTTGGATGCAGAGTAGGTATTGATTCCGTATCGCTTTCTCTCTCAGGTCCTCACAATGAAACAGTGGATGCTCCTCCTGTATTTCTCTGTCTTGCACAGCACTGCGGAGGGTAAGATTATTGTTCATGAAACTGAATTGCACTTCATTCTGCTCCCCTCTTCCCTCTCTCCTATTCCCTCTTCTCTCACCTATATTAATCTAATTCTCTCTCTCAGCCACCTCTTTGAAGACATCAGACTCTCCAGTGAAGGGCACGCTCTTTGGAGAGGTCTCTCTCCCCTGCTCCCTCTCCCCCATCTCCGATGCAACGCCCCTGAGTATTTCCTGGCTTCAAAAATGTACTGACTCGCTGGTCTACTCGTACCATCTGGGGTCTAGCACGGCAGGACCCACGTTCGAGGGGGGGGCGTGCTAACATTGACCTCAGCAAGCTGACCCGTGGTGACCTTACCCTGACTCTACTCAACCTCACTTTGGCTGATGAGGGGACCTACTTGTGCCAGACCACAGACAGCAAAGGGGAAAAAGTGGAGAAGACCATGGAGCTGAAAGTGGGGAGTAGGTATCCATTTCTCTCTCACACACTCACTCCCCTCACTCCCCTCTCTCTTCCTCTCACTCCCCTCTCTCCCTCTCTCTCCCTCACTCTCTCTCCCCCTCTCACTCCCCTCTCTCTCCCTCGCTCTCCCTCACTCCCCTTTCCTCTTTCTCTCCCCTCTCACTCCTCTCTCTCTCCCTCTCTCCCTTACACTCACTTCTCTTTCTCTACCCTCTCCCCATCTCCCCATCTCTCTCCCCTCACACACTCACTCCGCTATCTCTCACTTCACACACTCACTCCCGTCTCGCCCCGCTCTCTCCCTCACACACTAACTCCCCTCTCTCCCTCACAGTCTCCCCTGTCTCCCTCACACACTCACTCCCCTCTCTCTCCCCTCTCTCCCTCACACTCACTCCCCTCTCTCCCCCCTCTCCCTCACAGTCTCCCGTCTCCCTCACACACAGCATGTTAAAAGCATGCATGTTATTATGCATATTAGATATAAAAATAACAGAAAGTGTATTGTTTTTAAATTGTGTCTCTTATGCTGTCCCAGTAATGCGTCCATATTTTTTCATCTTTGAGTTGCATGAAGTTTTTAGTCCAGCTGCTGAGGAATGTGTCCCTTACTACAGGACAGAACACAATGCATCTCAGTCTGTCTCTCCCATCTTTCACAGTCCTTGTTTTGTCTGTCAATCTGTTTGGATCGCCAGGCTGTGCTCAATATGCCTGTACTTGGTCAAGATTTGTCTTTGCTTTTTTTTTAGTATAGTTTCACACACTCTTTCTTCCTCTCTCACAGATGTAGGTCAACGCCCTTTGATCTTACTCTCCTCCCTCCCCACCGCTTTCTCGATCTCTCTCTCCTGTCAGTCCCCTGGGTGGACCCCAGCTCCTCAGGTCTCGTGGAATGGGGGCGATGGCAGCTCGCTGGGGGTTAAAGGTCATGGATCAGAGCCTGACCTGCACACTGAGCAAGACACTGCTGGGGAAAGAGACATACGAAACTGAGCATTACAGGTGAGATGGAGGGAGCAAGTGAAGGAGAGAGAAAGGAAGGAGAAGAGTGTCATTGTGTGGTCTACGCACTGCGCAACCCTGTACTGAACAGAGACCGCTCTCCCTCACCTTGTCTGTCCTCTCCCCTCTATCCTCCCTCCCTCCCTTCTGTCCTCTCCTGCCCTCCCCTCTCCTCTCCCCAGGTGATTTCCCTCCCAGTGTCTCTCCCTGGCTTATTGTGTTCATCGTTCTGTTGCTGATTCTCGGTGTGATCGCCGGGGTTGTGTTCTGGCAGTACAGCAAGAAGAGAGAAGCCATCCGAGGTGAGGACCCGAGGAGATGGACAAACATACAGACAGTTAGAGAGTCAGACAGAGAGACAGATAAACACATACACATACAAACAGACAGTCTCCCAATATGGGCAAAAGATTGTATCAGGATGAAATCACCTGGCAGTTCAAATTGCTTAAACAGAGACCTAGGAGGACAAAACACAGGATCCAAACTGCTTGTGAGGTTAAGGAGCCAGGTTAAGAAAAGAACGAACCAGAGGTCAGACAAGAATCCAAACTGAAAACATGCATGTGCCCTTTATTATACAGTGAGGTCATATATGCATTGAGAAAAGCATTATTTAAAAAGCAAAATAAAAACATGCTTCACAACAGCCTTCAGATACAACTGAAATATGCATGTTCTAGTAATATATACACAAGGCTCCAAACAGGGTGCCAGAGCCATTAGTCAATCAATGAAGGTTCAGATAATACTGTAAAAGCCATGGTAATCAGTAATTAGCAGACAGATAGACAGATACAGCTGGTTGAAACACAGGTACAGACAGACCTGTAGATAGAGAGGTGCATTTGGATTTGAGTTGTTTCATCTCTCTTTTTCTCTCTCCAGTGAAGGAACGCCAAGCTGCTAAAGCAGGTGAGTGTGTGAGAGAGAGGGACGGAGGGAGCTAACTGTAAAAAATATTCTTGAAAAATGTAACATTGATCCCATGTCAAAACACAACTTGTAGAGGACAAAGTAAAAAAAAAAAAAAAAGAAACTCAAATAGGTAATGTTCAAATGGTGGTGAATGTTCCATGCACGAGATGACATCATCACTGGGATTTAGAACTGTGTCAGTCTCATAACAATCTCTGTGAATCTCCTTGTTTCTTTCAGAACGAGAGCCTCTTCTGGAGCAGTATGGTGAGAATGTGTTTTCTTATACCACTCCTGTGGCTAAATATCCAGGAGTTGTTTTTATGCTTTGTCATTAAGTGAGGATGGGAGGGGTGAGTTTAGGGTGCCTCTGAGTGTGTGTGTTGTGTTTTTTTTTCATTTTCATTGTGACTTGCTGCACCATTTTACAAATAGTGTTGATAATCACAAAATAGCACATTTTTTAAAAGATGGAAGTCGAAAAGTTCAAAATGACTGAATAATTCACTAACCTCAGCCCTAACCCAACCCTGTATTCTTATTGCTGGAAAATGTAATCATTCGTGGTATAAATAAGTGTAATGAAAGCACATGACATACAGTACACAGTACAATACAACACAACACAGTACAATACAACACAGTACAATACAATACAATCCAACACAACACAACACAACACAGTACAATACAACACAACACAGTACAATACAACACAACACAGTACAACACAGTACAATACAACACAACATAGTACAATACAGTACAATACAACACAGTACAATACAACACAGTGCAACACAGTACAATACAATACAATACAACACAGTACAATCCAACACAACACAGTACAATACAATCCAACACAACACAACACAACACAGTACAATACAACACAACACAGTCCAATACAACACAACACAGTACAAAACGATACAATACAACACAGTACAACACAACACAGTACAATACAATACAATACAACACAGTATAGTGTGGAGTAGTGGTTAGGACTCTGGACTCTTGATCGGAGCGTCGTGGGTTAAATCCCAGGTGGGGGACACTGCTGCTGTACCCCTTGAGAAAGGTGTATAAATGGGTAATTGTATGTAAAAATAATAATTATTATTTATTTCTTAGCAGACGCCCTTATCCAGGGTGACTTACAATTGTTACAAGATATCACAGTTGGGTTTTTACTGGAGCAATGTAGATAAAGTACCTTGCTCAGGGGTACAGCTGCAGTGTTTCCCTCCTGGGACTGAACCCACGACCTTCCGGTCAAGAGTCCAGAGCCCTAACCACTACTCCACACTGCTGCCCTATAATGTTTTAAAAAAATAATGTAATTGTATGTAAAAATAATGTGATATCTTGTAGCAATTGTAAGTCACCCTGGATAAGGGCGTCTGATAAGAAATAAATAATAATACAGTACAGTACAGTACAACACAATACAGAACTTCAATCAGTGCCGTCCTGACTGCCCATGGTGACCCTACACCTCTATGACAGTGTTATGGCAGGTGCATTTAATATTAATGTTGCCCGCACCGAGACAAGCAATCGAAGCCTGGGTTAACATTCCTTTAAAAGAGCGCCAATGATAATGTTGCTAGTGTAAAAGGAGATCCTGAATTTTGTCTCACACCTCTCCAGCCACACCAGAAATGAAGGAAGGCGTCTGCTCTGGTAATCCGTACTGGAAGGTGGCTGTGCGGGAGAAAGACTGGACAGTAGGTGTGATTGAGGATGGAATGGATATCAAGACTGCGGTGGGAGGGAAGGAGGGCTCCAGCGCGTGTCCTGAGAAGGGGGTGTGTGCTTTGAGTATGAAGGGCAGTTCAGAGCTCCGTGCCCTCCTCTCCTCCCCCTTCCCCATCACCCCCTCCGAGCCCCCACGCAAACTCGGCTTCCTGCTGGACTGGGAGGAGAAGCAGCTCTCTGTGTACGATGCCGAGAGGAAACAGAGGCTCTACACCTTCAACACCGCGTTCAAAAACAAAGCCGTACCCTTCTGTCTGTGAGGGGGAGGGGGGAGGGGTAGGAGGAGGAGGGAGAGTCTCAGCGGAGGGGGGTGGGGGGCAGTGGTGGGTGAAATGATTTTGGGGTCACTGTTTCATTCAGAAATCAGCAGAACTGTGCGGGATGGTGGTGGATTACTCCTTCCCGCTCTGGTGCACGCTGTTTGTAGTTTCCAGTTGTGCTGTATGTTCTGTCCAAGGGGATAACATTACATGAATTTTGACAAATTGTTCACATTGGTTGATTGCTTAACCACAGTCACAATGGGTATACCGGGAGTGTCTGATTGGATCTGCTGGTTTGGGATGGAACAACCCTTTTAAAGCTTCGGTCTTCTAAAGTAAAAATGTAAGAAGCATTCAACGAGTGCTTTCTGTGATATTTCTGTTTAATATACAGGACTAAAGGCATCACAACTGGCCAAAACGTTTGCCTACTTGACTTCCTTTCTTACAGTTTTACCTCAACTCTGATGAAGCGTTTTGAAGTTCTGGATGATAACTTCTATCTTTTGCCTTCGGGGAGGATAGCTCAGACAATCTTAATGGCTGAGCTATTCCAACAATTCCGTAGACAATATTAAAAGCCGTTTGTTTTCAGGGATAGCAGGGCGTGTGTTGTGTTGCATTAACAAACAAAGCCATATGTCAATGCAACACAACGCACAAGCCCTGGAGCATGTTATCCCGCTTATAAAATGCATTTTATTATATATCCTTCCGCTTTGGAGAAAAAAATAGTCCCTCAAACGAGGTTCTATTTGTTGTAAACATTAAACTGGAGGTTTTCAATGTTTCCATTTATTGTAATTAATTCAAATGAATGAAGCCTCCATGCTGGTCTCAATTGTTCCATAAACAGAGCTGACATAACCTGCAATGTAACCTTGTTAGTGACCAAGCATTTAAAAATGCCAATCATGTATTTTTGTTGATAATGAAAAGATACAGAAAAGGAGGCAAAGACAAAGTTCACTATCCACGCATTACTACCACTGACCTGGAGAAGCTAATATAAAAATACATGACTGGCATTTTTAAATGCTTGGTCACTAATGGGCTATCATTGTGATTTATGTCAGCGCCAATGTAAAGTTGGTTTGAAGTTCGATATTCATTTTATATTCACATTATCACCTAGTCTTTTCAAACCAGCTTCATTGGGAAGCTTATCAGTTGTGAATATGTGCACAGCCTTTCCTTTAACTGTGAATCCTATACTGCAGGATGCTCAGAGATTGATGCATCATTTTGTAATATCTAGGCTTGATTATTGCAACGCCCTGTTTTCAGGTATCGTAAGCTATGTTTTATCCCGATTACAGCTTGTACAAAATGTTGCGGCCAGGGTTCTAACAAGAACACACAAATGTGAACATATTTCCCCTGTGCTAGCAGCCCTACATTGGCTCCCGGTGCGTTCTAGAATTGATTTTAAGGTCCTGCACTTAACCTATAAAGCCCTGAATGGTCTGGCCCCATCATACTTAAGGGATCTTTTAGTCCCTTATATTACTGTCCCAAGGGCTTTTAAGAGAAACACAGGTGGCCCCTGACTGTGGAACGCTCTGCCTGGCTCAATATAAGAGGCATCTACCGTTGCAATTTTTAAGTCAAGTTTGAAAATCTGTTTTATAATCTATCACTTCCATTTTAATCTGACTCATTTTGATTTTGCTTCCTTACTGTTTTTATTTCTCGATGCACTAGAGTTTTATTGCTATGTATGGCTTTTGCAGTTTTATTGTTGATGTTTTGAACTGTTGTTTTCTGTTAAGCATCTTGAGATGCCATGAGAGATGCTATATAAAAATGTTCGTTTTAATTTGATTTTTAACTGCATGTTAAACAATCCTCAACAGCCAATCGGCTTGCAGCATCCATTCTGGTTTATAAATACAAAGAGTGCATTCCCTGGCAGTTTGAATGGAAGGGCAGCTCTGAGGGACTGCAAACTGCATCAGAACTCCAGAACATTAAACTGGTCTCTCATTGCAATGAAAGACAGGGATGTTCTTGTTATAATCACTATTTTTTTTACTGTGTGAAAATAATGTAAATAATGTTGTATTTTGATTGGCTTAGCTTATCCGCAAGCCTTAGCGCACTGTCATTTGATTGGCTGAGCTAGTCTAATTGGTATTGTGGTTTCTTTGAATCAAATGAGGAGATCCATTTTGATAGTTGTGCATATGCTTGCTTAACTGTTGTGTTGATGTGTCAGTGCAGTATAATCATGTGAAACCAAGCAGTATTGAGATCTACGACCCAATGCCTAATACGCGCTTCCCTGGTAACTATTGATCTGTTGTGAGGAACAACCTGTAAATGAAGAAGTGCTTGTTTCAGTAGATTGTATATACTGTCATGTTTGTTCAGCATTTACCTTGAAAATAAAGATGCTTTTTGACCCTATAATGAGCGTGGCTGATTTGGTAACCCTTCCAATGTCACTATGAAGAGGGGGCCACACTACATTCTCAAAATTAGGGAAAGTAAATGTTGGCCATTTATTTTAAGGGAAAAGTTTTTAAATGATACTAATACAACTCTTCTTAACCTTAAAATGGGCATAATCCTCCCCTGCCTTGAATCACATGTGGTGTATGGATCATCATCATCTACAAACACAGGGAAAACAACACAACACCTCCCACTTGAGCTGGAATGTGTATGTGACTGCAAAGATCCCTGTATATTATATAAAGCAAGTACATTTAGCATGTGTGTTTACTGCTTTGTTATTTCCTGGTAAAAGCACAGCACAGTGTAGTAAAGCACAGAGAAGATAATGAACCAGCCCCTTCTCAAAGTTTACTGCTTTGGTATCCCCTTTGTAAAAGCACAGCACAGTGTAATAAAACACAGAAGGTTTGAGTGAGCAAACGGGTGTGCAAGAAGAAAAAGAAACGGTAAAAACTGAAAAACAAATCTATAGTGTTTTCACATGTGGAAGTTATGGCAGTAGAGAAGACTACATTGTTAAAAGAGTGCAGTAAAATCATTGAAGTAGCATTATTATTATTTGTTTAATTAGCAGATGCCTTTATCCAAGGCGACTTACAGAGACTAGGGTGTGTGAACTATGCATCAGCTGCAGAGTCACTTACAACTACATCTCACCCGAAAGACGGAACTGAAATATTGCATTTTCCTCTCTCAATACAGGGCATGTGCTCGTTCTAAAACGGAGAAACAGCGCCCTCTTGTGGGCCAAAAGCATTAGGCCCTGGTCACAAAACTTTAAGGAATGTTTTAAGGAATGGTGTTTTAATATAGCATATAAATATTCCTAAAGCAGCACATACATAAAAAAGAAAGTTAAGCACATTTCCTCCTTGTAACTGATCACATAACTGCAAAAGAAGGTAGCTTCAGGCTTCTGCTGTGAAAGAGTCTGCCCTGGGTTACTTGTTTACCCGGTAACTTAAATATAATACAGCATTAACTTAAATATACAGCTTTAACGTTGACTTGTAAATGTCAGAAACAAATTGTTTCACACAACTGGCATATCACTGCCATCATTTAACTACAAATGTATTTTGCATACTTTGTTAATTTTATTGAATTTGGAGTATATTTGAAAAACTAATCGATAAGATTGTTTCCTCCACAGTGTAGTTAGTTTTTAGTACCCACATTGTATTTGTTTCAGGTATCTGGCAGCAGCAGACTCGCAGCATTCACTCGCTTTCTCACTCAAATCTCCAGATCAGAGGCTGGCTAGATTACTGAGGAACGTGTTCTTTATGGGATGCATTGCGGCCCCAGGTTCTACTGGTTCCATGTTTGTGCAGATGGAGTGAAAGCGTCTCTCTGAAGAAGTCTGGCACTTCCCAAGCGGTGAGGGAGCCCTAGATGGGAAGCGTGCTGTTACGCAGGCCGCTGGTAAATGTCGCTTCAGACTATTTTAATGCTAGGCAGTGTGCGATACTCATTATTGTTTTACCTTGGATTCGACAGCATTAATAGTTTTCTCTGTAGTTTCAGTGGCATGTATTTCCCTGGTTTGCCCCTATTATTATTATTATTATTATTATTATTATTATTATTATTATTATTATTATTATTATTATTATTATTATTATTATTATTATAAAGGCTGTTAAAAGGCTAGTAGTAAGTTGGTTAAACTCTCCTGGTAGCATTACGCTTGATGTGCAGTATTGCTTGAATAGTGTATGAGGATGTATGTTGGGTGGAGCAGTTGTTGACCTCGTGTGAGCTATTTTAATAAAACTGTCATATTGTAATCTGTCGGCGTCCAGCGGAGTTGTTAATATTAAATTTATTTATTCACCACATCCGAAATATTATATCTTCCAATTCGGCTCACACTGATAAAAAAAGAAAGAAAGAAAGAAAAAAAAGACACGTGTTTCCGCCCGGTTTCGAACCGGGGACCTTTCGCGTGTGAGGCGAACGTGATAACCACTACACTACGGAAACATTTGATGAATCAAACCCAACACTTATCAAACACAACAAACTATATAAGAATATTGTACCGTACTGTATATTATTACAGTTTGCGATACAACGAGTTTATAGGATTTACAAAGTATATAAATACATGTATTCGTAACGGTTATTATTTAAAAATAAATGACAAAAAACACTACATTACAGAATCCTGCCAACGATAAAGTGGTCTAGCTAAGGATATATTAGATTACTAACTAACTTGTTCTGGAATGAGTGAGAAGGGAGTATGTTATATTTAACTCGTTCTGCAGAGAGTAAATTAGCCAATTTTAAAGTTTTTATTTCATTTAATTTTGTTTATTATTACTTATTGCATAAAGAAAACAACTGTTTTCTCCTATAGGTTGTATAGTATAAGCGCGTATATGTTCATGTCCATTCCTGTGCTCACATATGAAGCAGTTACATTGTCCCAGATGGTTTGTTCATGCTCCGTTTTAAAGTAATAAATGCAACTATACGACCATGAACAGCTTTTGGAAAGTTTTTAAGGCAAACATAGCCGATTGAGAAACAATAATAATACACACTTTAAAATAAAATAGTGGGCGAACGTGACAACCGGCACTACGCTCACTACCTTTGATGAACAAAAAAGCCTAATTTACGTTTTGTGTTAGATATTCCATCTTGAATGCGAATAAGGGAAAAAAATACATAAAGAAACAATACATTGTATTAAATAATCAAGAAAAATAAGATTTAAAAAATATGCTGTTTCCGCCCGGTCTCGAACCGGGGACCTTTCGCGTGTTAGGCGAACGTGATAACCACTACACTACGGAAACTTCACTGAAGCAATCCCTGCACATTACAGAATAGATATCTTCTGAAACGAACTGAATGTTTTGCTGGGCATGTTTTACACGATTGTCCACTGCAGATGCATATTACTTCGTTTGTTGTAACAGTATGTACAATTTAAGTATTTTATGTTTCTGCTACAGTGTCGTTGGGTGTTTTCTGCATCTAGTTTGGACTACACCAAAGTTTTCATGGGCGGAGGTGTACATGGAAAACTATTATTACAAATGAATGCCCCGTGCATAGATTATGTAATATTCGGGAGGCATATATCTTTCATAATATAAACGTTTTTTTTTTTTTTTTTTTTTTAAATTTCCATTATATGTTGGTGTTTAATTGTATGTTGTCATTTATTACCGCTTGTGCGTTTTATATCCCCTGCAAAAATAAATGGATGAGTCCATTAGGCACTGAATTGCATGCGCATGACAGTTGATTTTAATCAAAATGGTACAGTATTTGGTTTTTACAGTTAAAGTAAGCAGTTAAATAATCAGACAATTCGAGTAAATTAATACCTTATATGGATTTAAATAAACGTAAAGAAATAAGTTTAATTTGGAAATGTCATATTACGCTATTGCCAATGAACATATACGTATGTTTGGGCTGCATGTTGTTGTTATTATTATTATGTTGTTTTAATACAAATATGACACCGTGTCTATGTGCAGTTCTGAAAGTATTACGTGTTTATTTTTCAATTTAGGAAAAGAAAACTGTAAATTGGCACTGGATTATTCAAAGCACAGGTTCTATGTGTTATAGGCTGTAATTCCTACTAAACCCACTAGGGTTCGCTGTTTGCCCGTCGGGAGTAGAAAATGCACCTGATAGTCTCCACGAAGCTTACGTCACCTGTTTAATATGTGAAGGTAAGAACGGTAAAACAATCAGATTCTCAAAATAACAGGTCCGTTTATAAATATTATGTGCTTTTTTTTTTTTTTTTTTTTTTAAGGAAAGGTTCAGATCTTTTCCAAATGTATTTGTGATGAAAGTATCAAATCTGTTTTAAAATGTGAATAAGTTATACACATGAAAAAAAAAAATGTTGACAGTACGTTATGGTTACTACAACGGGAATTATACTATCTATTTCCAAATCGGATCCCAGTTATTTATAATAAAACATTTAAAAAAAAAACACACTTGTTTCCGCCCGGTTTCGAACCGGGGACCTTTCGCGTGTGAGGCGAACGTGATAACCACTACACTACGGAAACTTCAGTTAGGAAGCTTGCCCTAACTTTTGAACATAAGTTTAACGCCGCTCGTACTGGAACGTATCTAGGGCGCTCCGTTTTGGGGTTTTAAATTTGGTCACGTGATGTGCCCCTAACGTTATATTGAGCGGGCTATGTTCAATAGATTCTTGCAAAAGTGTTAATTGTGAAACAAGTCACTTTTGTTTTGTCACGCGTAACTTGAACACAAAAAGCGAGTTCAGTTAAATTGCTTTTCCCCTATTAATATGTAGGTTGGGGGTATAATAGATACAAAAACACCACTACAAAACTGCTGAACTCAGAACACTAATAAAGGGATTAGCCAAAACAAGTCTGTGATGAATAAGGGACATTATTATTATTATTTATTTCTTAGCAGACACCCTTATCCAGGGCGACTTACAATCGTAAGCAAATATTCTGTGGAACAGCCTTGCTGCTGTCCTGGCTGCCTGCAGTGGGGTCTTATAAAACAGGCAGTGTCATAAAGGATTCTGACCATGCAGATGAGGTTACAATTTCAACAGATACTAGTCCAAATGAATGTGTCACACTTAGGGAGATAACTTGCGATTAAACAGCAGCCTGGTATGGTATGGGTTTTGTTAATCCACTTCAGGGGTGATTCAGTGAAATTAATACACTTTGTTGATACACAGTTGTGTCTGAAGGTATCCTCCGAGGTATGGCAGTTTGATTGAAAAAGAGCTTACTGACTGAATCTTTTATGAATGCTCATAAAGTGATAAATACTGCCACTTTGCAAGCCAAAGAACACCGCACAAAAACGGCAAACCCTTTGGTGTAAGATGAACCGAAAATGTCCCAGTTTGGAATGAAATAACGTTAAGAGTTTGCATATTCAACTGTAGTGTTGTGTATCACCTGATAGTTTAAAATATTCACAGCCTTCATAATCTGCCTACATACTTTGTTTTAATTTTTAGATTTAAAGCCAGCCTCTCTGTCCTTCGCGGGTGTCATTAGACACATTCCACTATCAGTGTGAGAGAGCACCTTCTGCCAGCCGGCAATCCTGAAAGGGATACTTTGAAATACAACTGGATTTACTAAGGGGAAGTTTAGTAGTACATTGTGTGTATATAGTCCCCTGGTATTATGCTTATGCCCTTAGGTGTTTCTGGGTTTCAGTATGCCTTTTCTGGGCAACAAAAAAATCTACAAACCACCGAGAACTACAATGCAAGTAGGTTGAGCACAAGTTTAGATAAACCCAAATACAAGATTTCTGCTATCGACCAATTGGGTGATTTTATTTTATTCTGATGGCCCATTTCAGACAGTTGTCCAATATAAACGTTTGTTGTTGCTGGTTCTGTAATGATGCACCACACCCACAAAGATCATACACTATTTAAAGACTCTTTTCATTCATTAAATAAAGTTTGAAACTTTCAACTGTATTCGTTAAACTGTTCTAGATTCCTGTTGTCCAGCCAAGAAAAGATTAATGATAAACCAACTGTATTTATTGCATTGAAACAGACTTAGCTCTTTAAGCACTAAGAGGCTGAAGTATTATTTTACTGGTCTGCAGTTTTGAGTGGAGGTAGACCTGCATATTGGTTTGCAGTGCTGAAAGGTGAAATTGCAATTAGTTCAAGTTGTATTAACAGCAACATTGCCAGTTTCTATTTCTTATTACAAAATAATGGTTCAAACTTTGCTGTGTAAAGTGTTATGGTGAAATGTGTAATGTCAAAGTATTCTGTAGATTCAAACGCCTGATCACTTTGATCTGTGTGGATTTGATTGTGGTTTAAAGCTACAATTCATTAATTTCTTGAACTAACTGCCATTACCTCCCTTACACCCACTTGAAAAAGGTGGATTTGTATTTTGTTCATAAACCACTACAAATAAATGCCTTGTCATGTCAGGCGCAGCGTGGCTTGTCAGGGCTGATGAAGAGATACGTTGAGGTGTAAACCTTATCTGGCTGGGTGGCGTCTGTGACGAAGCTTCAGGGACCTGGCCTGCTTTGAATGCATTTGGTGCTTGTGGGGAGACTGTGCCCCATCTCTGTGAGAAAACTCCCAGGTGTCTTTAACATACCTGTGTCAATGCACCTTTTAATTGCATTGGCTTTCTGTCAGCAGCCTGATCAAGCACTCATTACAGGCTGATATTCTGAGCTGCCCCCACTAGAGGCTGTTCTTAATGATGCTTGTTTAACTTTTATGACCTGTCATTATTTACAACTCACAGTTTCAGTCCAAATTTCAAATGGACGTAAAACCATATTAAGAACAGAGACGGTTTACAGTGCAACGCAAAAGCCGTGTCGTAGGATTTAAGAAACCTATGTAGGTGAATGATTACCATGATAAATTGATATCTGAGCTTCACCGTCAGCCAGCATTCTACAACCTGATTTGTTGATCAAACTGGCTACTTTCTTGGTTGCTGGTCCAACTGGTGTCCCATTTGTTTTCAATATCTATCTTGCCCATATGATTAAGCATCTTATATCCTTCTCTTTCGAATTTGGTATATGTCTGAAGTGTGTCTTGTGAAACTACTACTGGAGAAACGAAAGGAGAAACAAAATAACGCATAGATGTAACAAGACATAAGAGAGTGGATTTGAGCTATAAAGCAATGATGAACGATGAAAAGCTGCAGGGTATGAGCATCGTCAGATAGATTTTGTTATACTGTGACACAATTGTATTTCTCTTGTGTGTTTTGTTTGTTCAGGTGTGCAGCTCAAAAGCATTTCTCTTTAACTGCCCAGGTTTCTGAAATATGCCATTTGTTTTTCCTTTTGTTACTCCAATCTTGGGTTTAGGAGAAACACACACAGTCATGTGCAAATGTATTAAAACACCCCATTGCTTCTGTATTGCTTGGCAGAAATACCAGCTGTACAAAAGAAAGTGTGGGCACAACTTCAAGAAAAATGAACTCTGATTACACCAGAGATGTTGAGAAAGTTCACAGACACAATGCTAAAAAGATGCCAAGCTGTTAATGATGCCAAAGGCGGCTGGACTAATTATTAGCATTGAAGACACTTTTAGACATAGCTATGTTTTTAGTTCATAATTCATATCATGTAAGATGAGTTTGCAGAAATACATAACTACTTTCTGTAGTAAATTAATATATTTTTTGAGTGCAAAGCTCAATAAATGACAAACCTTGAGGTGTTCTAATAAATGCACACACTACTGTATAATATTCCAATGAGAAGCAGGATTCTCAAACACTTCTCTGAGAAGTGAACGAGACAAAGATCAGTGCAAAACATCTTCCCTCTGGGCTGTCACACTCCTGAAAGGGATTTCTATCAATCGTATAGTATCATAGCAGATTGTATTTCTGTGGTATTTTTTGCACTTAATCTAAACAATACTGTATTATATTTAGCTTGCATTGTAACCTTGTGCCGTGTAACACCTGTAAGTCGCCTTGGATAAACATGCTTTAAACATACTGGAATATGTTTCTTGAATGCTTTCCTTGCATCTGTTGACTTCCAAGACTGCTGATTTGCAGACTATTACTTGCAGTCAGTCAGAAGAGATATAGAAATGCTAAGAAACTATTCAAATTCAACAAAGGTTTAGACGAGAATGCATTGAGCAAGCCAAAATATTTGTAAAAAAAATGTTACGTTATTTCTTTCAAATTAGAGCATAATAGGAGAAAGTATTTCAAATTCAAAGCTCAATAAATACTAAAACCTATTGTAGATTTTGCACTAAACCAGATAATCACTCAAAAGTCCATTAGTATTTATCTATACAAATAAAAATAGTTGAAACAGACAAGATAACCAAGTGTTGACCTGAGCCACACCATTTTGAACCAGGTGTAAACAAACAGTCATTGAAATAGGCAGTGTATATTGAATGTGATGCAATTAAATGGTAATGTAGTGTTGAATGCGCCTCTGAAATCTGTAAGCAGGCGTGTTTGCTGCAATATGTTGCTTGCTGTATATACAAGGCTTGTGTTTGTTACTGCGTTTGTTTTACACTGCTGGGTATTTCTAACACAGGTATTTATTTATTTTTGAAATTGCGAAAGGGCCCGTTTGGACAGGACAGTTGAAATGTGACCGCGGCTGTCTTTGTTTTGTAAACTTCATCAGTAAATAAGCCCCATGCTGAGCTGCTGAATGGTACCTTCGTCTTAATTCAATAAGGACAACAAAGGCGTGGGAAATGGATCCCTTTTAGGTTTCCCCATTCATGTAATTGATAGGATATCTTACAGACACTAAGAGGAAGTGCTTTTAAGATATGGGTAGCATTTTTAATACAATAATTACCATTTATATGGGAACAAAATGGGACTGAAAACCTTAATTGTGGACTAATAATGTAGTTTGCAGGACTTTTAATTGTATGTTTCTGGCATGTCCCCTTGTCATAGCCACCCACCAATGTATAGACAGTATTGATCACATTAGTATTAACCCACTCGTTAAAGTGAATTTCAGCATTGATAAGACTTTAATTCTTGATTGTGTTCATAACTTATGCAAAGCAAGACTGGTTGCTACTTACACTATTTGAGATATATATATATATATATATATATATATATATATATATATATATATATATATATATATATATATATATATATATATATAATTTGGATCTGTTAGTAGTGAAGTGACATGAGAAAAGCAGAGGGTCACTGTGTTGTATTTGTTAAGTGTGTTTTCTCCACTTTCTTAATAGGCTCAATGTCCTGTAGATGCACCCTTGTGACTTCACTTGTAATTGAATTGTGCATGTAGTCAGCCCTGTTGGAGATGACAGAGTAACACATGGACGATGCTTACATTTGTCTCTTTAAAATGTGTTTTGTTACTATCATCCTTGAATGTATCTCTGTCTGTCTCCTAGGTGATACCTCAAGGATGCATGTGAAAAAGCATTTGGTTAAATGGTATCTCCACAAATAATAACAGATTATGGACATCGTTTGCAAATGAGATTGTAATTTGAAAGCTTGCATTGTAGTCAGAATTAGTAGCGTGATTTTGAATTTTGTTTTATAGTTCTAGCTCCAGTAGGCTACTGGGCTCAGTTTCATTTCAATGTGGAAGTTCAAACTTAGATTATTGATATCATTCGTCTTTACTAACTTTGCTTTTAAACATTACTTTACCCATACAAAAGTTTACCAGGGTCAATTTTCACTATGAGATTTATGTTTTTTTTTTTTTTTTAATAATACTATAGATTTTATTTTCAAATCATCTAAATCTGGAAGTCCTTTGTTAATGAAGCAACAAACCCACCACAGCTATTTAGATTGCATGACTGATACAAAATGAAAGCCATTTCCCTGGACTGTACCAGGATGACTACCATAAACAAAAGCCTGGAGGTCTACATTTCTGCTGTTCCCAAAACCTCTTCAATGGAAGATTGGCTTGATTTCACAGATAAGAAGACAAGTCACTGGCTTTCAGGCCTGCTGCTGGGCCAGATAAATTGGTTGATGTGCATTATAAGCTAAGTACCACCATCACTCATCTCTCTGCTGGGTGGCTGTCTCATGCCCTATCAGTCACAGCGGTGCTCTCTGCAGGAGCTGAGGGCCGGTCCTGAATGCTGTCTGCAGCCCAATGACTCCCAATCACTGGGCGGATCTGCATGAAGGAGTCCCTCTACAGGGAACCTCAATACATCCCCTCCCACCAGCCAGCCTCCCTGAGTGACAGACCCATATTCTCCTACTACATTATGAGAATCTCCTCTGTCACGTTCTTCTATCTGGTGCCTTGACGGAAATGCCTTTAAAACCTGCAGTACACCACAGTGATCAGCCATACATCCCCAGTGTCCGAATGCAGTCCTGGGTTTGGATAATGTATAGAATATGGTAAAGGGTGCTGTACGATACAAGCTGATAGCCACTGCAGGAGAAGTATTTAATTGAAATGCAATTCTCCATTTCTTGAAGTTTCATATTAATAAATGAATATACAATTGAGGGCTTGTTTGTATCCACTGCAAGTTTGTGCTTTATGTTTATATTTAGTATCGGTACATAAAAAGAAATGGATCATTGCATATATATTAAAAGCAGTCCAACCAAAAATAGCATGGTAATAACATGGTATTGAAATACAGAAGAAGGGCCGATATAACACATGCCTATTTTGCAGTGTAATACAGAATAGCTCTATGTATTGAATTAGACCATGCTGATTCCTTTACAACACTTTACAATCAAGAAAGTTGTAACCTTACACACTGTAGTGTTATCTATGCTTTATCGTGCTACTTTATATGTCAGTAAATATTTTACAGCAAATTACTTAAATGCTTTTGTTTGCCAAAGGGGTATTACGTGATGTGAAAATCAGTTGAAACTGGTAACTGTGATTGATAACCAAAGCGATATGTTTTCAGCTTGTGCACACTGACTCTTATTCTGACCGGGACACTTCAATGTAGTGATTGTATAATATTATATAGCAGTGTGGAGTAGTGGTTAGGGCTCTGGACTCTTGACCAGGTCGTGGGTTCAATCCCAGGTGGGTGACACTGCTGCTGTACCCTTAAGCAAGGTACTTTACCTAGATTGCTACAGTAAAAACCCAGCTGTATAAATGGGTCATTGTATGTAAAGAATAATGTGATATCTTGTAACAATTGTAAGTTGCCCTGGATAAGGACGCCTGCTAATAAATAAATAATAATAAAATAATAAACTGGAGAGCAGCTGGTGGGATCGGGGGAAGGGTGTGTGGGGCTTGTTTTTACAACATATTCATTTGTTCAAGGAGCAAAACTGCAGCCTGAGTAAAATGTATTGGTGCAGACGTAAGTACCAAGCGTGGATTGGAAGAATCCTGGTTTTGTATGAAAAGCTTTTCTAATTTGAAGCAGGCAACCTGAAAAATATCATATTTCTGTTTGCTGGTTTTGTCTTGTGGTAACATCAAAATTGATATATATTTAAATGTTTTGATCCCAAATCTAGATGCCCACATGCCAAATCGAGTCAACCCTTAGGTTAATCATGAAAAGATTAGTGAGAATAAGTGAAAATGTACGGTTTGAATGTATAACACTGGTACTTTGGCTGACAGAACCACTCAACTGTTTTGGAGTCCTCCTGCCCACCCAGAGTGCACAGAAAAAGACTTGTACCATAAGACACCGGGTCAAATGTACTCTTTCATTAAAATAAACTAGTGAAATGCAATGTTTGTTATTCTCAGCAATACCTTAACAGTGTTTTGCCAATAACAAAGTAGCTTAACATTTGAACTCAATCTATTCTCATCAACTACTGAAAAAAGAAACCTTTAATAAGCGCTTCTTACAACATCACGGAAGTCTTAGAAACCCTGTGCAGTGCTTGTGGGTGTTAGAAAAGCCACATTGAAGGCATCCTCTGTGGCATTGCTTTCACAACAAGGGTAATAAAGACATGCATGGAAAGAATCATTACCCTAAAGAGGGTGGAATTTAAGGACCATAACACTTGAGTGGCAAAAAACCCATCTCTGTGAAATCTACACTGGGATGTGAGATAAAATATACTCAATGTCACATGCCTTAATAGTGTTACATTTGTCATTACAAACTACAGGAAGTCTTGAGCTTCAGCGAGCATGCAGCCTTCCCCACTATCAGTCTGTCTCCAGGTCACCCTGTCTGTATAAAACTGTGAGTGATCTGGTGAGCAGAACTACACTTTAAATGGCACCAACTGCCAGTGCAGAGCCGTGCAGTGATTTGTTAGCAAACTCTGCTGATTAATGAGATAAAGGCAAGCTGCTATCTGGTGTGGATCTCACAATAAATGCATTACAATTATTCTGTAGCTTACCCCAAGTGTGCATACAATAGGTACTGGAGGGTAGATGGAATACACCAATGGAACTCTGGTCAGTGGAGGTTGAGTAGAACAGACCAGAAGCAAGTAAAATGCGTGCTTATCTTGTCTTAGTAATAAACCTCAGATTCACTTTCTATCTCTCCAGCTTCAGAATGTATTTGGCGTCTCTGGGGAGGAGAGTTAAGATTTTATGACTACATCCTTGGTAACAGTGCTGTAATCAAAGAGAACTGTGTTCCCAGACAGCAATCAGATAAAACCAATAAAGCATGGAGTCAATGCAAATCATAGTACTGATAAAGCCATGTTATTGTATATACATTTTAGTTAATGGCACTACAGCACATCACTGCAATGTCCCTTATACAAGTTTAACAAGGGCAATTTGCAAGGTCATTTTGCAGCTATCATGTGCATTCCATGGTTATGCATTTAGCATAGGTACAGTAACCATACTTTACCATGTTTTTAAATATACTTTACCATACCTCTCTAGGCGTTACAATACTTACCTGTGCTTTACCATGCTTTCACCATGCTTTATTATAGTGGAGGCAGTCGCACATATGTATGCATGTCACACTCCACCATACTGACATACCTTTAACACTTTGCTATGCTTTTACTATGGTGAACTTTAATAAGAGGTACAGTGTCACCAAGCAAATAGGATTTGATTTTAATCATGCCAGTAACCAGTGGAACCCACAGAGTTGTATATACAGAGATAACATCAAAATAGCATAATCAGAGCAGGATATCAGTTTAGTTTTCTATTTAGGGCGGAAGGGCTTTATGTAATTAAGCAGACTTTTTTTTTTTTTTACTTCTCTTATATTTACTGTATATTCCAGATATATGTATCAAACAGAAGGAGGAGATTGTTTTAATGTGGCTATCCTGATACGATAAAAAAATACTTGAAGTGGTTAAGCAATTGACCTAAACTTGATTAGATTGCGCTTCAATGGGTGTTAACAAGGCTTGCCTCTATTCTTCCCAACTAGTTTAGTGTTTACACAGACATGACATGAGGTGACCTTAGTTTGAAAGGTGAAACTAAATGCACTTTGAGATCTCATTTCCAAGAGGTTCGTAGAATGTTTTGAAATGAAGGCAGATCTGTTACCTGGCACCAGCACACTTTGAGAATTCTTAATGTTCGCCTCTCTAAGTTTGTCCCAATTTTTTTCTACAAGGAAAAAGCTGCCAATGTCATTGTTGCAGAGCTTTTTAACTGTCCGTTTGTGTTTTTGTTCACACGTTTCCCAATCACGAGAGGATGCCATCCGACCCATCAGTGTCTACCCGGTTTCCAGTAGCTTATTGACTTTGGGATTTTAAAGGTGCCCAATGATTCAGGATCAACAACGTGGCTAGGTAACCCATTTCTCCCTCCCCATCCTTCCTTCCTCAAGGCTAAAAATAGTTTGTTCCCTAAACCGTTTTAGAATGCTGCTTCTGAAAAAGGGTATGCCAGATTAAATATTACACATAAATACAGAGGGATACATTAATAGAGTTCATACAAAACAAACAGTTTGACCAGGCTAAGTATGAATAAGATGTTGTTTCACATCAGTGGGATTGTGCATGTTAACACCATTCCAGTAATCCCTGATGAAAGTCTCTGATCTTTGTCATGTTAAAGAGGGGGGTTCACAATCAAAAGGAAATAGGTCTTTTGTTTGGTAAAACAGACAACAGCTGAAGTTGAACTTTGGTCAAAGAAACGACCTGAATGTCTTGCAGTGTGACCAGTTAGTTACAATGCATATGGAAAGCATGCTTGTCATGAAGGAGAATGGAGTTACTTGTTCTTGTATGTTATGATTGATTAAAAACATTGCACTTCAAGGGCAGGAGACAGAGTCCTTTATAGCAGCCAGCAGGGTATGTATTCATTAGCGCCCTGCAGTCACAATGAAAAGGTGCACTTTGAGCAGATTGCAAGGCTGGTGGCAGAGATTGCAGGCTACATTTACTGATATTTCAATCCAGTGGATTTTTTTTTTTATATAAATATAACAAAAATTCTTATTTGCAAAAATGGAAAAACTCAATATATACATTAGGGCCTCTGACATATGATCATGAATTCAATTGATACATTATTTTATATAGAACCCCTTAAGTGTGCCTTCATACATTTGAAATTACAAAATAATGAGAATGGTACCTACATGGTGCTATTTAATACACAATGGTTTCCACAGTACTGTTCTAGATCACTATGTTAAAGGATAGAGATGGGTGTCTGTCCATATCACACTTCAGTTTTACATTAATGTAGAGAAGCACTCGTCCAAATTGTCATGAAACTGGCTCAGTAAAGTCTTAAGCAATTGTGATCAAAGTTACAAAGGAACTTATTCAGCACAATTTATTGAATGTGTAATAATGCTAGGGTGTATGAAGGCTTAAAAACAAAGGGACTGTAGCTTTTATGCTATTATTATTATTATTATTATTATTATTATTATTATTATTATTATTATTATTATTATTATTATTATTATTATTGTGGTACTCTGCTGGGGATGCCTGTCCTCACTGGGGTATGTAGCTGAGACTGGCATATGCATTCATGTAACATTTTAGTTCTACATATATCTGAAGCAGCGGTTGTGATGAAACTTGGTAGCACAGGTCATTGTGTGGGTCTTGGTAGCACAGGTCATTGTGTGTGTCTTGGTAGCACAGGTCATTGTGTGTGTCTTGGTAGCACAGGTCATTGTGTGGGTCTTGGGTGCACAGGTCATTGTGTGTGTCTTGATCCGGTGACTGTTTGACCGACTGCCTGTCTGTATGTATGTCACACTTACAGTTTTTAATTGCTCTGGAGACCCCTGTAGCTACTTCTGCAGTCTGTTTATTAACAAGAACCAAAAATATCCATAACTTCAATACCCTCAATCAAAATTGAAGGCTACAACTTACAAGAAACTCAAGCAGACAAACATTTTGGCTACTTTTTTATAAGTCTTAGGCCTTAGCTGACCATATTTGATATGAACCCTCTCTATACCCTCTGTCAATGTATAGTATTGTATTTGAGGGACAGATGTCTAACAGTGGCCCTTGTTTCACTGGACTAATTAAATAATAGGCCAGTGACTTCTTTAAATGAGTATTCAAGGAAGTGCAAATGAAGAGCAGTTCTGTAATAAAGTCTTATTTCTTCAGTGTCTGCACATCTGTCACTCCCGAATGACATAGTGGGTTTGCAGTTGGTTAAAGCAATAGGGGGTAGAAGGAATGTGAATATTATTGCAGTCCAGTTGGATTGCTGTCAGGGCAGTGATGGATTGAAAAGGCAAAACTTCCATTGTATCCCGGTGCATCAATCTGTCAAGAACTGAATGCTATTCAGAAAGAAAAAGAATAAGATATCGGTCATGAATTAGCTTGATCTGTTTGCATCGGAAGCAGGAAGCAGACTTCTGACCCTACAGCTGTTAGCTCATTTAATTCCACAAGTGAGGGTATGGAATGGGCTACAGCCCTGTGCATCCTGAAATGTTTTATGATTTTTCAATTTTAATTTATAAAAGTGTGGCTAGGTTGGGACAGCAGCTGGGCAAGGTATCAACGTTTCTAATTGAACTGCATTTTGAAAGATTGACTTGTAGTTTTGGAAATATTAAGGAAATATATAGCCAAAGTTAGCTAAGGGAGTAGTTGCAATTACTGTTGTTAATGATTGAAACGAGTGAGCTTGTTATGACTGTTATAGTACCAGATGTCTGTTATTAGGGGGTACTGTCCCTCATTCATCTGTTATCCCTCATCTGTTTTGTGTTCTCTTTCATGTGGTTTGCATGAATCAGTGGAAATAGACAGGCTTTTTAACCCCTAATTATTCTATGTGTTATTTTTCATTAGAGACCTCAGAACCACCAGTCTGGAAGACCACTCACCGATAGCTGACCATTCAGTTATATGCAGATAGAATGTGTAGTTTTAACAAAGCAAAACAACTACATTCACGTTACATCAAGTATACACCAACAGATCACAGAATACATTCACATGCTGCTGTTACAAAGTTATATAGCAAAGTTTGAAACGTGTAATGCTTTTTGGACAAGAGGTCAGGAATTGAAAATAGCTCAACACACTGCAAGATAAATAATTGTTATGGAACCTCACCCAGTGGAAGAGGCAATGATGATCACATCCCAGATCATCACTGACATGTTGGGCCGTGTACACAAAACTTCAATGACTTTAAAAGTCTATTTGGAAGAAATATGGATTTGTATGCATTCAGTTTACTAGGAACAGCTTATTAACTATAAAACAGATTAAAAGAAAAAAAAAACCTTTAAATAATGCAACCTTACATTACACACCAGAACTGCCAGAGTTATGTACAGGTTTGGCAGTGCTATCAGGTTGGACTCGTTACTGCCAAAAACTGTTTTAATTACCTTTGTGTTGGGTATTATTGATTGTGTGCAACCCAGTTTAAGTTTTCAGTACCATGTGCATCTGCTTCTTGACCAGTGCTTCTTAGGGTGGTTCATTGGAACTGTCAGATTGTTTCAGTTAGGTTCAATAAAGAACCATTATTATTGGAATCTAGATGAATAACAACAATTCACATTTCTGTAGTGCCTTTCATCACGAGGATCCCAAAGCACTTCATACACACACACACAATATATATAATATAGAAAAGCCAACTCTTAATATCAACTCTAAACTGCACAGGGAGCCAGTGCAAAGAGGCTAAAACAGGGGTAATATGTTCACTTTTTCTAGTTTTAGTCAGAATTCTAGTGGCAGTGTTCTGAAGAGACACCATGTGTTTTGGAATACCAGAGAAAAGTGCATTACAATAATCAATTCTAGATTTAACAAAAGCATGCATTAGTCTTTCAGCATCAGATACAGAATAATAGGTCTAAGATTAGCTTTATTTCTCAAATGATAAAAGGATGCTTTAGTAACTTTCCTAATGTGAGTCTCAAATGATAAATCAAGGTCAAAGATGAGCCCCACATTTCTCATTTCTAGTTTTAGTTCTGGTGAGAGACTGCTAAAGTCTAAAGACAAATATAGCAGAGTATCTTCAGCGTAACAATGGAAGTTCACTCCATGTCTGCGGATAATGTCACCTAAGGGTAACGTACACAACGCAAATAACAAAGGACCTAAAATGGAGCGCTGTGGAACACTGCAGACGACTTCACATAATGCTGATTTCAGCTCCCCAATAGAGACAAACTAAAACCTATTGGAAAGATAAGACCTGAACCAAGATATGACACCTCCTGACAACAGTGTTGTATGTCATGCACATGATTTTAATATGATACAACATGGTATTAAGTGATTATAGGTTACCACAGTGTGTCAGTAGTAATATACTAGTATGTGAAACAATGTCATACAAGTACAATTCCATGAGGTATTTCTTGATGACGTAATGCTGTTAACGCTGGGTATTGTAGTGCAATAGGCATTGCGTTACATTTTTGTAGTTAGTTGGGTATAGTGCATGGAAAACAAGTTCCTGCAGAACTCCCAGGGCGTTGTAAAATTAAAGCTTCAGTTGACTTCCTTTAGTACAAGTTATGCAGAACGTTTACTGCGTAGATCCATTCAAGTTAAATGGAGATGTTAAAAAAGCATCCCTATGCAAGGGCGAATATGCAAATATCTCCTGTTATTCACAGTTACTTGTTTGGGCATACGATTAACAGTGAAGGAGCAGCAGGTTACCAGTTTAACATGCCATACGTGGACAGAGCCATTGACACGTTTCCACTGATCCAGGTTCAAAGGCCTGACGCCCTTAGAATAATGAAACAACATCTTAGCGAACATGCACACTTCAAAGCCTGGCTAAATCAGCCAGTTTTTGCTGCCTCGGGAAGAACGGCTTCGTACACCTCCATTCAGGAGCGTATATAGGCCTCTTTGTTTGTATTGACATACATCAATTTTGTAGGCTACTGAGATTAGAGCGTTACTGGCCAAAATAGCAGAACATATATGTTAATTTCGGAAATTATATAGGCCTACTGTATATACACTACCGGTCAAAAGTTTTAGAACACCCCAATTTTTCCAGTTTTTATTGAAATTTAAGCAGTTCAAGTCCAGTGAATAACCTGAAATGGTACAAAGGTAAGCGGTAAACAGCCAGAGGTTAATAAAAAAAGTTTAGGTTACCAAAAACTGAAAAATAATGTACATTTCAGAGTTATACAAAAAGGCCTTTTTCAGGGAACAAGTAATGGGTTAACAACTTACAGCTGTTCTGCACCAATGGAGGTAAATTAAGCCTTGAAAGTTGATGCTAACAATTCCTACAGGTGTCCCAACTTTTGTTGATTATTTACAAACCCTCTGTCTGTATAAAAGCAGTGTTGGAACAGACTGTGTTACTACACCCTCTTAAGCATTATTTGGACAGTATTGTACTGCAGGAAGTAGTATATTGCTCTCATAATGGCGAGAAAAAGGCAATTAACAAAGGAAGACAGACAGACCATTATAACCCTTAAAAGTGTAGGTTTTTCCTTTAGAGAAATTGCAAAGAAAGCCAAGGTGTCAGTGAGTACAGTTTCCTACACCATCGAATGTCCCCACAAAGTTAGTAACTCCTGAAAAAAACTACGTTCTGGTGAATTTCCTACTTTTTAAAACACCTTTTTAATAACTAAATTTGCCTTAAAAAAAAGAAACTACTACGGTACTGCACATTAGTGTAAAAATAGGATGACTTGAGTGGGATATACAATAAATGAAAACAAGCTTTTTAAGTACATTTACATCAACTTTTTCAATATATAAAACACATTTATTATACAACAAACGTCAATGTCACTTTAAAATATGCAATATTAAGTCCGTGTAACAAAACATTATTCTAAAGCAAAGAACTGTTTCACTGGTCGAAACTTTGTGAAGATTCTGTAACAAGGTCTAACTGTGTTTGTGCAAATACAAACGAATCCTAAAAGTGCGTAAATAAGACCAATAACTTGATTAAAAAAAGACCTACCATTATTGTAAAAAATGTAATTCCCTTAAACTCTTTCACAGAAAGATGCAAAATAGAATCCCACATAAATAAAGTGAAAAGACATGTAACGCGTACCGTTGTAAAACACACACGCACACGCACACGCACACACACGCACGCACAGACACACACACATACACACACACACACACGTCAGTACCATGAACTATAAATACATCCAATTGAAATTATTATTAAGTACATATTTATATAAAATGTTGGTGTCACACTCTGTTTAGTATCTCCCGTGGTTACCGTTTGTGCGTCTGGTGTTGTTAAATTGGGTATTATTTCTGTAATTCATAGTGCAAAAGCGTTTGGTGACAACCTGCTTGCACTGCTCACATTTCACAGTGCAGCACCAATGGAATTTGCAGTTGCAGCTGCTGATGATTTCAGTTCTTCTCTCTTCCACTTTATGTCCACATTCATGGCACAGCCTCCTGCAGCTTCGTCTTTCCCACTGGGACAAGTTCCTGGCACTTTGTAGACACTCCCTACCCTCCGTGCCGTAGAGCCCGAGGCTGACATTCTTCGTGCAATAATCCGGGGATTCCTCAAAATAGATGAGCTCTGTCCGCGCTATGGTGCTGAAAGCTTCTGCGATCGCCGCTCTGTTGTCGGCGCTGTTCCCTGCGCGCATTCTCCTCTTGTCCATATCCAGTTTCTGGGCCTGGTCGTGCTTTAATTTGAGGTAGTTCCCGATTTCTCTGAACTCCGACAGCTGGAGCCAGCAGGTTTGAATGCTGCAGCTCCCAGACACTCCGTGACACTTGCAGGATCTCTTCATTGTCGCTTTTACAGCCTGAAACCGACAAGGAAATACCTTTTATTAAATCATGTAGTTTTATTATTATTATTATTATTATTATTATTATTATTATTATTATTATTATTATTATTATTATTAGTTAATAAAAAATACGACTAAAAACAAAACAGTATTCGGTTCAACAGAGACAGCCAGTAGCTTAAAAACAAATAAGCTAAGTGCTCCGTGTCTGTCTGTACAGTTTGAAATTTGAATGTGCCGCCCCTGCTTGTTCTGCGACGCTCATCCAATAGGCAGGGACGGGATTGCTTGTTTCTACGCGCTTTGAAAAGGGAGTCTCGTCTTCCAGAATATCACATACAATGTACGCCATCAAAAATAAAAATAAAGTTTATAAAAGATGATTTCAGCAATCTAAAACACCACACGAACAATTGTCATGTGACACTTTCTATATTGGCTTGCTAGCTTACAATTGGCTGCTAGTCCGCGGCGGTACGGCACTGAGCGCTGGTTTAACATGTTACAGGTGTTATACACCAGCGCCAGTAGGCACTGAACGCTTTTCACCTCCAGCGAAAGTGTGTCACTGACGCTGGCATGGGTATCGGGTGTCCCAGTACGGTAGAAGTTGACCAATTAAAAACATGAGAGTAATGTTTCCTTGTTGTTTTTATATTATCAAATACATATTCATATTATTAAAATATTCATACATGTGCAGTATTTGTTTACTATATTTCAGATATATCCTATGATTAGCTGGAAAACTTGAGGCAGAGTTTTGACCTACAATTCCGCTGGTCACTCATACATTACACATATTTGAAGTGTAAGCCCAGAGGAAACTAAACGCTCTATAAACAGTGCTTCTTTATTTGACAGTTATGAATAAAAGGTTACCATTCTGCCAGCTGCCTTGTTGTGTAAGTTCATAGCGGCTCTTACGTCTTGCCCCGTCTCCAAAGCATCTACAAATTCTTTTGAAATGCGTTCTCCAAACTTCACATTATCACTGCAGCCTCCCCAAATCCAGCCTCGACCTCCTAAATTAAAAAAAAATAAAGCAACAGCATTCATATCAGTTTTGTAAATAAGTTTGGACTGTGCACCCGAAATATAATTATTATACAGAACGATTACACATGTACATCGTCACGTCCATTGGTGTACGGATGTTACCCTTGTATGTTTAAATGGGACACGCTGATCGGAAAGATAATGTATGGACTTACCGATTTGTCCATTTCTTGAATCATCACAGCCACAGTTTTCGAAATCCCCCATACTGCAGTTTCTAGTTAAAGTGTACATCACACCAGCGGAACTGATGGCGTGGACGAACGAGGTTTCTCTTGTAGCTGGAATTCAAAAGACGACGCAATCAGATGCACTCCTAATAAGGTTCATATAGTACAATCTATATTGTCATAGTATTTTAAGGTGAGGAGTGGGGGTGACATTGCACATGTTTAAGTGTATAACAGTGTAATAAAAGCATGGTGATGGTATTCTCTGGTTTACCTTTTCACTGCTCTTATGGAACCCCCGTGCTGTGAATAGCGTTTGTTTGAGGGGTTCTATTAAGAATCTTCAGTGCAGTACGCGGACCTGGAGCAGAGGACAGTGGAGCAGAACTGTTTTCACCTACACAAATTTATCCAAAATACAGACCAGTGAAAAGGTTAACGGTGGCTTATATCCGCCATGCTTTTTGCTAATAAAAAGAACCAACAATACAACGGTGTTACAACTACTAAAACAATAATAATAATAATAATAATAATAATAATTATTATTATTATTATTATTATTATTATTATTATTATTATTATTATTATTATTATTATTATTATCAATAACAACGATAATAATCATCATTATCATTATCATCATCCTTCAGACTACGCATGAAAGTAGCTGTAAGACTTTCAGAATGACTTTTGCAGTACATTGTGCATTTAGTTGTAGAAAGAGGTTTAGTTCAAGCTCTCTAATCTAAACAAAGATAACAAAGTGCGTTGCAGAAATTAAAACGAGACGTACACGTCCACAATGTACAGATACAAATATCCAAATCGGTTTAACAGCTAAAAAAATATAGTGCAATGTAAACGCACTAACACTTAGTCCACAAAAAACGGTGAATACATTGATAACACCGACGACAATATACCCACTATATATGTAATGAACAGCATCGGTTAATGAAGAGAGAACCCTTACCGCTTCTTAGTCTGTTGTGAGTAGATAGCTGGAGAGCACTTTCTGGACAGTTCCACCGATCCCAAGCAAACTGGTGTTTACATTCCGCAATGCCACTCTGCGCGCCCACCTGCACACTGCTGGAGTAGGTCAGGAAAGCCTGGTAGGACACACGAACAGAGCGACACGTTTAATATTAATGACTTACATGCATAACCTAATGCAGTGACCTACGTGAAATACCTTTACGCACAGTGTTTAAACATTTGGATTGAAATAACACTGTGTTTCTTAAATGTCATCAATAATTAAGAACATAAGATATACCTTGGGTCCAGTCATAAGGAAGTTGTTCACGGACCTAAACGCAAGAAAAGAAACACAAAAGGACTATTATTAACATTGTTGGCAAACACCACCCGCGTTTTAGTAGCTCTTTTAATTTTGAAGCTGAATTGTTAATCCCACTGAAATGCATACCATGCCGCTACTGAGAAGATCCTGCAGTAAAAGCAGAGGACCACTGAAGTGAGAAGATGGAAGGGGACCATGGTTACAAATCCTTCTGTTTTCCCGTGATCCTGTAATCCCTGGGGTTAATCAGAACCACATACTAAAGCAAGAGGAGTGTGACTGTGAGAGGGCTTTCTCGGGAATTTATGTGATCGACATTTGGGATGCGTGAATACCTTCCTATTCCCTGGGAAACGACGGATGCAAGATCATTGGGTGACAGTGAGAAAGCAAAGGAAACGCCTGCTGCACTTCAAAGCACATTCACCGCTTAGAGCTTAACAACTATCATTACGCTAAGAAACACAACAATAACAATCGGTATGTTTAATTATATTAAACGCTCACTAAGCGCCCTATTCTGGCTTGGTTTACGCGCAAAAGAACTAAGTCAGAATAGGGCCCTAAGAGTTTAGTGAACTACCTGTATCAGCCCTGTATCCCGTCCGATGTATCTTAACTCAGTTTAAAAGATATCAATGAATGGAATCTACACTAATGGCTCTTTCATCGACCTGTTTAGTTTTAATCTACCACTGAATACATCTCTCTGTCTAAGAGGGATACAGTTGGCGTGTATGCACGTAATGCACGATCGATGTGAATACTTCTTTACATTTAATGAGTTCAATTTTGCGTAATCCTTATGGTATTTTTAAATAACTTTTAGGTAAACTATGGAAACAAAGACATGTAAGCAATATAGCATTTGTCAATAGACATAGTCGTCTCAGTTTAACAGTGTTAATACAACACGTCTAATAATAGGGTGTTAATTTCAGAGCTCCAACACACATCATAGTGTTTATTACTAGTTCCAAATTGGACCTAATGGATATCATCTGTACACGCCACTGTGCAATACGCATCCTGAACTAGTAACACAATGTGAAAACACTGCACCTAATGTGCAAACTGATCAGCGGTAATCTAAATACGAATATACAATATTGGATTTACGTTTGCACTGTTATATTGTCTCCTACACTGTAAAATTATGGTAAAGATTCGAAGCACATTTTATTATTTATATATTTCACACTGCAATGTTTATTTTGATAACTTTTGTGTGTATATTGACAAGCAATTCAAATAAACATATTTGCAGGGTCGGTTCCAAATTATTTTACATGTGGTCTATCTTTTTTCCGTATTGTTTTTAAAGAGAAGTTCAGTAATGGGACATATTTTAACGAGAATATGTTTTAGCTGCACACACGCTTAGTTTGGTGAAGGTACTCGGTTAACAAAGTCTATTATTGTTATTTAACGAGCACCAGACGGCAAAGAGAGCTTGAGTCTGGATGTTTCAAACATTATGTTTCCTCCCAGCAGTCTCCTAGAGACCTGCGTTCATAACAAAGGGAAAAAAAGAAGAAAAAAAAAATGCATGGGAAATACTTTATTTATAAACTAGATAAACTTTACATGTTATTTTCAGGATAAGAGAGATTGGAGTCAAATACACTGTAAACCAAATGTTTAAGAACTAAAAATAAATCTGCAATGCAATAGATTTGAATCATATTTTTGTATTTTTTATGATGCTCGTTTTGTTAACCCGCGTGTAAAGTGTATTCTTAGAATAAAGACCAAGATGTATTTAAAGTCGCTGTATTTCGTGCATCCTCTTTGGGGCTTCCTATAGATCCGGGGGTTTACTCAGGTGAACCATCTACAAGGGCTGATCCTCAAAGCGAGCAAGCACCATTTAAAATAGGTAAGCATTTTTGCATTTGGTTTATGTTCTGGCTCATTTGCAATCATTGTCCATATTCTTGGGGATATTAAAAATTCCATATTGTTAAAGCTGATACATTAAGTGTACATATATACTGTTTATTATTATTGTTATTGCTAGTATACTGTGGTGGTATGTTTGGGTGACGCTAAAGGTCTTATTTAGAATAATTATGACTGAGTTAGGACTAAGACAATGTGCTAGATTTATCAACCTACGGAGCAGTATGCAAAACGCATCTGCCACTGGTAACATATAGGATACTACTGCACTTGATAATCATTACCAATGATACTTTCCTAGGGTTGTGTTCTCAGAAACAGCCGATTACATTTTTGTAAACAATGTGATTATGTGATGTCTGTTTTAAAATATTTAACATTAAGTATACATTACAAAAGATTTGCCCAGAACAAGAACCAGGCATTCGGTTTGTTATTCTAACTCTGTAAACATGTACTATTATAAAACCAAGAGGTTAGCGAGATTCCCCTTTAACGCAACTGTTGATTTTTGTGAACAAAGGTGTGATGTGTAACTGAACAAAAATAATAATAATGCGCAACAATGTGCATCAATTCTAAAGTGCACAGAAAGAAATGATTGTAAAACCACCCTACAATCAGTTTAGAAACATATTAACAATTTATTAACCACTTTCACAGAAAGAGGGGAAATATCCCACATAAATAAGACGATGAAACGTATCGTGTATCAAACATTCAAAAAATCATATCATATATACGTTTTGTTAAATAATTTTGAAAAAAAAAAAATCATGTTCCGCTTTCATCTCTAGTGGTGACGTCTGCGCTTGCTGTGTGGATTGCTTCTCTCTCTCCTCGAGCAGTAATGCTTGGTGACAACCTGTGTGCACTGCTCGCAGTTCACAGTGCAGCACCACTGGAATTTGCAGTTGCAGCTGCTGATGATTTCAGTTCTTCTCTCTTCCACTTTAAGTCCACATTCGTGGCACAGCCTCCTGCAGCTTCGTTTTTCCCACTGGGAAAGATTGTCGCCACTTTGTAGACACTCCCTGCCCTCGGTGCCTAAAAACCCAAGGCTGGCATTCTTTACGCAATAATCAGGAGAGTCCTCCAAGTAGATGAGCTCTGTCCGCGCTGTGGTGCTGAAAGCTTCAGCGATCGCCCCTCTGTTGTCGGCGCTGTTCCCTGCGCGCATTCTCCTCTTGTCCATTTCGAGTTTCTGAGCATGGTCATGCTTCAATTTCAGGTAGTTCCCGATTTCTCTGAACTCGGACAGCTGGAGCCAGCAGGTTTGAATGCTGCAGCTCTCGGACATCCCATGACACTTGCATATTCTCTTCATAGTCGCCTTTACAGCCTGCAACACAAAGTAAAGGAGTTAGGAATTATCCTTCAATAGTATAACCGCGTTTGAAACTGGTGAATTTAGTGAATAGATTTCAGTTTTGCAAAAAAAAACCCAAAACGATTCTTACCAGTCTGCCTGCCTCATTGTTGTGTAGGTTCACAGCGGCTCTCGAATCTTGCCCAGTCTCCAACGCATCTACATATTGCTTGGAAATTCGTTCTCCAAAGTCCACGTTATCGCTGCAGCCTCCCCAAATCCAGCCTCTACCGCCTAAACATACAGAAAGAACGTTTTATATATTGCTCTTTTTGTTTTAGTTAAATCAATTTTCTACATTGCCACTCAAAAAAACTATTGTTTTATCGTGATGTGTCCCAGTAAAAAAGTTGGAGTGACCTTGATATGCATAATGAAGTCATGGACCACTGATTTACTATGTTTTTAGAACAATCACTTGCTTCCTCACTAATGATTGGGCGACTAGCTCAAATAGACATTTGAGGACATTGAAATATTTACAGAAGCCAGGCGATTTTATATAATTTGAATCACAACTTACCGATTTTCCCATTTCTAGAATCGTCGCATCCACAGTTATCCAAATCCCCCAAACTGCAGTTTCTAGTTAAAGTGTACATCACACCAGCAGAACTGATGGCGTGGACGAAGGAGGTTTCTCTTGTAGCTGGAATTCAAAAGAAAATGCAATCAGATTCCAGCTATAAGGCGTATCGTAAAGCAACCAAACCGTGCAAGACACAGAATGTTACACGTGAAAACAGAACCCTTACCACTTCGTAGTCCATTGTGAGTGGACAGCTGGAGAGCACTTTCTGGACAGTTCCATCGATCCCAAGCAAACTGATGTTTACATTCCGCAATGCCACTCTGCGCGCCCACCTGCACACTGCTGGAGTAGGTCAGGAACGCCTGGAAGGACACACGAACGGAGCGACACGTTTAATATGAATGACTTACATGCATAACCTAATGCAGTGACCTACGTGAAATACTTTTACGCACAGTGTTCAAACATTTAGATTAAAATGTCACTGTTTCTTAAATGTCATCAATAAGAACATAAGATATACTCTGAGCGCCACTCTGCGCACCCACCTCCACACTACTGTTCATAAGTACGCTTGAAAGGACTCATGAAGGGAGCGACACATAAGATATCCGCATGATTACGCACAGTCCTTGTTATGCAGGAAGCTGGCAGTTTGTATGTCATGTACATCTTTTACATCGAAATAATCGTTAATATTTGCACAATATATAAACCCGTGTTTCTGGTAATGGGTAAGATGTAGTCAACATTGGCATATTTCTTGTCACAATACTGAAGTTACACCAAAAAGAGTCTAAGGATTTGTTTTAGTTGTATACTCGCTTCCTTTGTGGTGGGGTCTGTGTTGTAATGCTCGGGGTTTACATCGCACAATACTAAGCAGTCTTGTATTGATCAATAGCAATAACAAAAAAGAGAAGAAAAAAAACAAAACATTTTTACCTTTGGTCCAGTCATAAGGAAGTTGTTTACTGACCTGAATAAAATAAGAAGGAGAAACAGTGTTAAAAACAACATAATACACATTTTTCAAACATTTGGTACGGTTTGGGTTTCGTGTAAGAATCTTGTAAATGTGCCGCTCGAGCAGCGTTCTTACCAGGCTGATGCTGAGAAGACGTTGCTGTAAACACACAGGACCAGTGGAGTGAAAAGCTGGAAAAAAGCCATGGCAGCAAATCGTTCTGTTCTTCCTTATCCCTTAATCCCTGGGCAGATTAGTATACATACTAAGAGAGAGGAGAGAAATGTGACTGTAAGAAGGCTTTTCGGATATTTATATGATTCACATACTGAGTGACAGAAAACCTCTCCTTTTGTTGTAAAATGGCCAGAGCGAGATCATTGGTTGACGGGCGGCGAGTTTAGCAACGGGAACGCCTAATACACTTCAAAGCACAGCCGCCACTTAACAGTTCGAAGCGGGGTTATGTTTTACGTACAACAATTGACGCATTAATAACAATTGATAAATTTAATTACATTAAGTTAATTGGTCGGAGTATCACCGATCATGTAAAAAGTGGGTGAGGTATTTGTCATGCATTGTTATCTTTGCACAATTGAAAAAAAACTAACGCTGAATAAAATCTACACTTCATTGTGACAATTAGTTGTTTTTATGTCGCATGAATTGCTTTTTCTATGAGGGATTATCTAGGATTGTATGTATGTAATTTGGTTTAACCCTTTTTTATTTGGTTTACATTCTATGATAACAATTGTATGTTCCCTAGAATATTGTTGCAATCTAGAATATTCACGTAAATAAATACATTCTCATTATATATATATATATATATATATATATATATATATATATATATATATATATATATATATAATAAATGTCAACACACGTTTAGTAAGGATGATTCTTGATGTCGAAAAACAAAACCAAAAATAGAAGGTATAGAGTGACATCATTTTATAGAAAAAGATTGGAAAATCTTATATTTAGCTTTTAAAATAAGGGTGGTTTGTTTTAAAATGAAAATCATTAAATAAATAAATACAACTTCATTTTGCAACTACAACCTTGGAATATGCAACCTAAAAACATGGTTTTCAATAAGAGTCCAATAAATGTTCACTTTGTCACCGCTTCACCCTTTTAAAATACACAAACGCAGTGCTTCACCAGCCCACTTCGATTCCCACATACCTATCTTTTGTTGAACTCCACAAAACTGAAGAGTCTTATCTGAGTCTTATCTTGTGGCTTGGGAGGAGATATTTTCTTATTTACAAATATTTATTCTGCAGCCAGAGCGCTTTATAAAGTTAAAAACAAAACACGAGCGCCCATATGTGCAATACACTCCCGCTACAACCAATTATAAAAGTGCATTAAAAAAGTATGTTTTCATTAAAAGAATCAATTGTTTCAAACTGCCTAATGTCAACCGGAATAGAGTTCCACAAACGAGGAGCACAACAGCAAAAAGCTCTGGCTCCAGCTGATTTTTAGACGATTCTTTGGAACAACTGAGTTCTGCATTTTTTGAGCTCAAATAACGAGTAGGAATATAAAGAGTTAGTATTTCATGGAGATAGGAAGGCCCTTATAAGGCATTAAGGTAACTTTAAAATCAATTCGTTAATTCACTGGTAACCAATGTAAAGACCTGAGCACTGGAGTGTTGAGAAAGACGAGAGTGAGCTGCGATGTGGACAAACTGAAGCAAAGTTTAAAGCCAATTAACACAATCTCGGTTTTATATGGGTTTATTTGCAACCAGTTTATAGCCCTCCATGATGGGATCTCAGTTAGATACTTTGTAAGAGTATGTATTGCCCTATCTGCATGCGCTGGATTGATGCATACATGTGTTTATCATCAAAATAACGGCTGGATTCATTGGAATATTAAAAGGTACTGTGCAGAATTTGTCAGATTGATATAGGCTGAATGGTTATATTGACACAAGTATTCTCTTTGTAGGCCTACCTGTATATACACTGCAGTTAACAATATGTGTAGAAGCAATTGGGAAACTGTTCACTGACCAAAGCGTCATCGCGCAAAAGAATGGTTCAAGCGTTGTGTTCACCCGCAGCAAACGCTCTTGAACGTCAGTTGAGCGTGGGGTATTTGTGGAGCTGTGCTGTACAGTGTTGCCTGCGACAAGAGAACGAGCGCGTGCCTTGCAGTTGAAGAGGAGTGTTTACGGAAATCACCTGCAATGGGCCCTATTCCCTGAGCTCTAACTCAAGGGTTATTTAAAGAATATTATTATTATTATTATTATTATTATTAATAATTTATTTTATAACGAATAAGATATTCATTGGACTGTTTAAAACGGTTGTTGGCATCTTTCAAACTTCATTTATTAATAAAAAAAGATAAACATTCTTTAATAATTAAGAATTAGTCGTCCCCCTCGTCCCCCCTCCTTACTTAATAATAGTAAAACCAAAATAATAACAATAGCAAAACAAAACCAAAAAACTTTTGGAAATATTTAATATGAAGCTCAGGTTACAAAAAACATCACCCTAGTATACACCGATCTTTCAGTTCGCTCTTTTAAAATCAGACTGTCTTAATGAACTGTTAAAATCGAGATGCTCTCGACAGAATCCCCCCCCCCCCCCCCCCCCCCAAAAAAAAAAAAAAAATAACAGGTCGGCACCGTGGGTCTATGTGAATTCGTGAGGATACTTTAACATGAAGAAAACTGTGGCTGTGCAAATACTAAAATCCAGAACAACAAAAAGTCCAACAACTACGTGAAATTTACAATTGCAAAACTAAAAGTGCGTTGAAATAATTTGATTGGAAAACACCTACAAATCAGTGTCAAACATCTATTTACATTATTCTTTACCGCTTTCACAGAAAGAGGCAAACGTGACCCACATAAGTACGGTAACGGATAGGACATCACAAACCATCGGTCGACAGCATGAATTATAAATAACCCTTTACAATAATATTAAGTACGTTTTATATGTATAGTATTAAAAATGTTCGTGACTCGTTTCTCATCTTCTGTGGTTACGGTTTCTGCGTTTAGTGTTGTTAAGCTGGGCACTACTTCTCTCTTTCCTGGAGCAAAAGTGTTTGGTGACAACCTGCTTGCACTGCTCACATTTCACAGTGCAGCACCAATGGAATTTGCAGTTGCAGCTGCTGATGATTTCAGTTCTTCTCTCTTCCACTTTATGTCCACATTCATGGCACAGCCTCCTGCAGCTTCGTCTTTCCCACTGGGACAAGTTCCTGGCACTTTGTAGACACTCCCTACCCTCCGTGCCGTAGAGCCCGAGGCTGACATTCTTCATGCAATAATCCGGGGATTCCTCAAAATAGATGAGCTCTGTCCGCGCTATGGTGCTGAAAGCTTCAGCGATCGCCGCTCTGTTGTCGGCGCTGTTCCCTGCGCGCATTCTCCTCTTGTCCATATCCAGTTTCTGGGCCTGGTCGTGCTTTAATTTGAGGTAGTTCCCGATTTCTCTGAACTCGGACAGCTGGAGCCAGCAGGTTTGAATGCTGCAGCTCCCAGACACTCCGTGACACTTGCAGGATCTCTTCATTGTCGCTTTTACAGCCTGAAACCGACAAGGAAATTAATACGATGAAGTTACGATTTTCCTTTCTTCTTCTCAAACTAGTCTCAGGATTCTTGTTGTTAAATGTTACATTGTAAACATATTGTTAAAATACATATCTGTTATCCAGTGTGAATCTGGAGAGATTAAAGATTTTGGTGGGAAACAGTTTTGTACAGTGAAGTTTTGAGAGGTATCTGCAGAGCCCCATTAGACTGTCTTAGCCATGGTAATAATACTGTTAAAGTTAGAACAACCGTATTCTTCAGGGTTTATGTTTTGGAAAACGATTCTTACCATTCTGCCTGCCTCGTTGTTATGTAGGTTCACAGCGGCTCTCGAATCTTGCCCAGTCTCCAAATCATCCACGTATTGTTTGGAAATTCGTTCTCCAAACTCTACGTTATCGCTGCAGCCTCCCCAAATCCAGCCTTTACCGCCTAAACATACACAGAAAGCAAAAAACACATTTAGAATGTTTAATTCTATCCCCAAACATAATTGTCCTTTAACCACTACCCCTGCAAAAGACCTAGGCCCATCAGTCTGTATTTATTACGCCAGTTTAGAGCCGTTTGTACAGTATAAATAGAGCACAGAATATCGATTTATACACTGCATTAGTATGCATTCACTACAGTGTTAATGGTTTATAAATACAGCCATTTAGCAACGTGTATTAACTTTGATGAAACAATTTCAAATTGATTTTTATGATGGCTTCTGTATCTATTTAATTCTGGCTAGTTTTATAACTTTTTTTTACCGTTATAAAAATGTGGCTTTTGTGCTTGCTTTAAAATAAATGTTTAAATAAATCTGCAACATATTTACAGCTTACACCAATTTGGCGATTGAATATACATTTTTACAACAATATACAATTTACCGATTTTTCCATTTCTTGAATCATCACACCCACAGTTTTCGAAATCCCCCATACTGCAGTTTCTAGTTAAAGTGTACATCACACCAGCGGAACTGATGGCGTGGACGAAGGAGGTTTCTCTTGTAGCTGGAATTCAAAAGAAAATGCATTTAGACCACAGAATTGAAAATAGCTAATCTTACGTACATGAACTTGAATGAGCAACATATTAAATTTGTTATGTATCTTAACACATCCATAATATATACCATGGGTTACACAATTAAAAAAAGATACATCTATGTACTGCTCAAACATGTAAAATGTATGCAGATGACAAAAACAGAACCCTTACCGCTTCTTAGCCCGTTGTGAGTGGACAGCTGGAGAGCACTTTCCGGACAGTTCCACCGATCCCAAGCAAACTGGTGTTTACATTCCGCAATGCCACTGTGCGCGCCCACCTGCACACTACTGGAGTAGGTCAGGAACGCCTGGAAGGACACACGAACGGAGCGACACGTTAAATACATACGCACCGCCCTTATAGCTAATATAAATTAATGTCGTGATATACTTTTTCAGGCAATATTGACGTGCAGGTGTTAAGGATTTCGATAAACAAATGTAATTCATCAAAGTGATATAAAAAAGGTGTTTACCTTTGGTCCCGTCATGAGGAAGTTGTTTACGGACCTGAAAAGAAAACATAAAGAAAATATTGTTATTATTAATGTCTATAATTTTTAGATAGATAGATAGATAGATAGATAGATAGATAGATAGACAGATAGATAGAGATAGATAAGAGAGAGAGAGAGAGAGAGAAGTGTGCATTGAATGATTAAAGCCGCCCTACCATGCTGTTACTGAGAAGACGTTGTAGTGGAGGTAGAGGACCACCGAAGTGAAAAGTTGGATGGTAACCATGGTTGCAAAGCCTTCTGTTCTTTCCTAATCCCTTTATCCTTGGACAGATCAGTACCAAAATACTGAAAGAGAAGAGCAGTGTGTGACTGTGAGAATCCTCTCAGATATTTATACCATCCACATTTGGGGTGACGGAAAACTTTTCGTTTTGCTGTGAAATGACCGATGCAAGACAATTGGGCAATAGGTAGTGAGAACCGCAAAGGAAACACCTAATGCTGCACTTCAAAGCGCAGTCCCGCCACTAAACATTGAGAGGTCGTTTATGTTGTACGTACAACAATTGACACATTAAGAACAATCGATACGTTTAATGGTATTCAACCTAACTGGCTGGTACGCATGGAATGCACTGAGCGGCTAACATGCGATTCGATTGGAATACTCACGGACGGATGTTAACATTATTACAGTAAACACAGGGAAACGAAGTCTGCAAAAGGGTTTAGAAATGGTTGTGCAGCGGTTTAGATCCTTAAAAGCAGATAGCCTAAACACATAATTGAAAAATAATATTGTGCTGGGTCAGTTATTCAAGATTCCATATTCATCGTTATTTGTGCAATATCTAGATAGATAGATAGATAGATAGATCTACACACACACACAATCATAGGCTAACCATATCGTTTACTGGTTTGATAACTTTCAAAAACGTATCAATTATTATTTTTGTAAATATGACTGCCATAGTAATACATGATTAGTGTCCCATTATTAGTGTAGCTCATATCAACAGTTCTTGGGCACTTACAGTGTTGCAAAGAAGGGTGTCCATATTCGTGCATTTAGTTAGGTTTTCTCGTATTTTTGACACTGTATGTGACAAATAGCCGAATGTAAAGGGGGTTTAAGAGGAGCGACTTTTAAAAGCCAGGCGGTGTTAAAACTGCCACACATATAGCCTAATAGAGGCTTTTCTTCGTGACGTTTTGGGACCACGTTTCTTTTCTTTGTGATGGATTGCTGCAAGCTGATGTTAAACGGATGTTGCTCTCATTGTAAATACAGATTGTAACCTGTTGTGATTTGAACAACGTGAGCTCGAGGTCGTGTTTTGAATTATGATTGGGCACTGACGAACGTCTCATTTTAGTAATATGAACAATACAGGGCTTTTATGTATTGAAATACTAAATTGATACCGTGCTAATAAATGGGTGAAGTGGCTTGAGTCTTGTACGTGGAAAAGCAATTTGAAATATAATCACCTTTACTTTTAAGAACCAATAGACTATTGTATGATTTTCTGTGGTAAGATGTAATTCAAAAGTGATATGTCGCTATGTAAAAGTAAATTTGGTTTAAAATCTAAAATAGTACGAATGCACACATAATATCTATCTATACTTACGATATACACTTGCAACAGCATAGCCCTTAGTTTCTTAGAAAGATAAGACTGCTGCCAATCTCCTAAAGAGAAAGCCCTGGGTTTCGTCTGGCAAAGGTGAAAAGTAGGACACTTGTAATCGGGGGATTAAAGGTGTAGAAGGGCGAGATGTTAATGAATGTAAAGCCCTCTTAATTAAACTAGATCAGCATGAAAGTTAGCGATTTCATGCAGTTTCTGAATCATTAGGGCCAGAGTATACAGATCAGAACATCAAGGAACAGAAACGAAAACATTGCATGAACCTGTGAACGGCACAGCAACATACAAACAAGTAATAAACGCATTTGTTATTTTATATATATATATATATATATATATATATATATATATATATATATATATATATATAACGTGGCGAAGTGCACAGGCGGGCAGATGCCGAATTAGCTTTGGATTTTATGAAATTTGGGCATCCGCCCCGGTCATCTGCCCACAGCCACCTGGGCTGATAGCGAAGAAAGACTTTAGCGCACCCTGTTGTAACAAATGAAAGGCTAATGGAAAGTAACACAGCAGTGTTCATCCTCTGGGTATCTACTGCAGTTCTCAATAATAGTTTGCCAGTCGAATAACTTTATTTAATCATTAGACAGACTGAATCATTTATATTTATGATAAATTAGTTTTGGCACTGCGTTCTTCCTGAGTTTCAGGTAACTATATTTAACTGGGTGGCTTTTACACGTTTAAACTTAACTGTGATTATTAGTCTCTTGCTGATATTGAATGATCTCTCATTCAAACAACGCAACTCTGCTCAGAAATCTGTATTACATTACTACAATAAGAATAAAATAAAACATTGTTTACCCAAACTAATTCAGCATCTGCCCCCTGCAGCTGGGCACTTTGCCAACTGCCCGGGTATTACTGCAACGGTCCATAACACACATTATATGATTTATATATCTCATTATATATCTATAAGATTGTGAATCTGTGAATAAGAAGACAGTTAGAGACCAGAGCTGCGAGAGCTGAGCTTGGCTAGTAGAGAGAGGATTAGGATAAGAGTCTATCTAGAGGCAAAACGCAAGAGCTGCGAAATTACAGGTGTGGCTGGGGGTCCCCTCTGGCTTCCCGTGAGAGCCTCTGCCGTATTGGCAAATTGGCGGCATGGCCAGAACCCGAGGCAGAGGGAGCCCTGTGCATGTGCTTTGCAGTACAGAAGGAAGTGGAGGAGTAGGGAGGAGGAGGAAAAGACAAACTCAAGACGAAACATGGGTGTTGTGAATTAGCCAAAGAGAGTTCCTGCTTGACATATCCAGAGGTTAAAAACAATGTGACAGTGGAAAGGTTATTTTCTACTGTAATGGAACTACATACAGTAGAATCATTGATTACAGCTTGCAAAGACTGGCAGGAAAGGTTTCATTTTTCATGTACAACACCCACGATCAAAATTAATCTGAAGAATCACAGAATACAGCTGTGTACTGAGTTTGAAGGCTCTTAGGTCCTTATCCATATGAATCCAAAATGGCAGCCATTTTAGATCACAGGTCAAAGTGAAGGGGGCCTCTAGATTTTGCCAGAGTTTCTGTAACACTGAAAATATGAAGCTAAAACAGTATATGAGATATTAGTTGTAGTAGGTACGCCGACAGGAGCGGGTTTCCAAACTCATACCAGCTTCCTTAATGACAGAGGCACCATGAATTAGCAGCCACAAACATGTGTAGAGTGTAATACTGCAACTGAAATTACATACGGCCCTCATAAAACACAACTGACGTTACGAGGGACCTATACAGTTGGTAAACAATCACATTTAGTATGAATTGAAAGGCTGTAGTTTCAAGGTATTGGAAACTGTAGATTTGAGAAGATGGCCTCAAAAGTGGTCCAAAGTAATTAATTGGTTGTTTCTGGATCAAACAATACACTATACTTAGAATACTTCCAATAATAATAATAATAATAATAATAATAATAATAATTGAAATCAACAACCACAGAATCTTGACAAAATGATTGTTAGGGAATATTTATTGCTTGTGGCATCAGGGGCATTATTCATATTGACATAGTGTAACTTAAAATGGAGTTTACATATGAAGAAACTGAAGGACATTAACATATTTACCCTGTAACATTCACAGTGGAAAACAATACGATTAATCGATCACCAAAAGGTCAGATTATCAATGTTCTCCCACAGATTCCCATCACTAATTCCTGTGTATTTGGTCCAGCAATCACATCTAGAAGTACCCATGCTTTTCTCTCAGTTTCAGCCTAACATTAAAATGTACCATTATGAGAGCATCACAAGAACAACTTTTGCAATGTTTCTCAAACGCCCCAATCTGTCCAAGTCTGGTTTGGATGAGAGGTGTGCCTGCAGGTTAATAGCACACTCCAACAGCAGCAGGAGAGTTCACACAAGAGGAATGTCTCCAAAACACCCCTGTGAGCGACACTTAAAAAACACCTCCAAACAGTTTGAGAAATATAGTCAAGATTAAATTTAAAGACACAGAATCTGTTGTTATCTGGGAAATTATGAAGATTGTCTCATTATTAATTAGCCCATTGTATGATATGCCACAGATATAGTGGCGCATAAATTAAAAAAAAATAATAATAATAAAAAATAATAATAATAATAATAATAATAATAATAATACTGTCCCTGTCTAAATCCTTCTCCAGTAGTTTAAGCACAGCACAGAATCCAGGACCAGAGGACACGGCTGGAAATTAACTAGAGACAGACATAGACAGAGGATAGGTGACACTTCTACACAGAGAGAGATGTGAGATTATAGAATGTGTTACCTAGTCAACTTGTTGATGCTGAATCATTGGGATCCTTGAAGCCCTGATTTAACACAGTTTGAGATTAACCAGCTACCAGGAACTGGACAAGCATCATTGGTCCGAATGCCTCCTCTCGTCATCAATTCTCTTGTGTGTGTATGAGAACTACCTTGCCAAAATGATCAGGTGCTATCAATATAATGAAGCCATCCTACATCTGTGCAAACTGGGTAATGGAAACGTGTTTCTCTCCATGGAGGCCTGGGTCTCACATAGAGATTCAGCCGTATTGCTGGTTAGATAAACCTGTAATGTCTTATGTCAGACCAGGCTGAGCAGGAACTGGATTGATCAGCCGTTGAGATCAATTGACAGCAAAGTAGGCTCAGCACAGCTCTGATGATTTCCAGCACGGTTTTGTATTACACTTGTCACCCCTGTTTATGATGGTGGTGACCAGTAACTGGGTCCTTTTGGGTACAATGTATTTTGCCTGCCTTGGGTGATGCTACATTTCTTTGATTTTTCTTCCAGTGATGACTTCCCATATGTTGACTTGCTCTAGAACAAGTGGTCCCCTTGGTCATCTGGTGGCCCTGGCCTGCTTCTGTGGGGGCACATTGTCAAGATGTTGGGATGCTATTAGTGCACATCCAGTATGTGTATGAAGGGTGTGTGAACTCTTAGCCAGAAAACCATGAAGTGATGAATCCTGGTGATATGGTTGCCAAGAGGTGTTCTAGAGCAAGGAAGTAAGCAGCCCTACTCCATGTTAATTAGCAAATATTGAGCACAATTTAAATAACGTACTGGGCACCCATCATGTATTTGCTCTTATTAGGACTGAAGTCATTGTATTTTGTATCTTGCTCTTAATTGTACTGTATTTCTTGATATTTATTTTTTGTATACAGCTGTAAGTCGCCCTGGGTAAGGGCGTCTGCTAAGAAATAAATAATAATAATAATACTCATGGCCCATCAACCAGTAACACTGGAAATATCAAGCATTACACTACAGGCACTGTATGTTAGCAGATATAAAAGACCAGGGAAAAATGATTATAATGCCATGTGATCTTCCTGTCTGCATTGCCACTGAGATCAAAGTTTACCACAGTAAAAACATAGTGTAATAAAGCATAGTGTAAGCATGGTAAAGCATAGCTAACACACTATCCTTGCACTATTACACTCCTATTATGTCATTGTATATATAAATGGTTTCAATCCTAACTTAAAATATTGTTTTGCATTGTAATCTTGTATTGCCCTGTAACACTTGTAAAAGGCATTTGCCAAATAAAATAAATGAATACTTAATATAAATAGCCCTGAGGAGGTACTACAGTAAAGCATATTCAAAAATATGGCAGACCATGGTAAACTATGGAAAATAGTATAACCATGTTACAGCAGTATTACATGGAACAGCAGCAAAACCACAGTGACAATGGAACATATCCACATAGCTACAGATAGCCAATCAGCAGAAAGCTAAGCCACCATTCTAGAGTTTCCATTCAGGTGATATGACACCTACCGCGGCACAATACCATATACCAGGTGTTGTCGGTTTACTTATTGATCTGTGTGAATGGAAAATTGATCAGGTGTTTTGTATAGAATTGCAAGGCAATACCTGAAGGTGGGGGTGTACTCTTTTTTTAATTTATTTTACAGCACCAGGATCATTTATACGTAGTATAAAGTGACTCCATCAATCCCCAAAACTAGATTAATCCATCACTTTTACAGATGCATTTTGATAATAGGTATACGTTAACCTTCAAATTACGAAAATGGATCCCAAGTGCGCCTGACTTGAAGAACAATCTCACTCAAATGCATGCTGGATCAAATGTGGCAAAGCACAATTTCTAACTCATTGATATCGTGCCAGATGTAGGCCTATACCGTTTTTCTGATAACATTGGATTATAATGCATTTTACGGTAATTCTTCTAGCTAGTTCTGACCTACGCACACTTGTAAACGATTGATGTTTTTGTCTGTGTTTAGGCTTGTCGTCCTTAGGATACCGAACTTCAAGAGAAATCAACCCCTCGTTCGCCCTTAACAATAAACTAAGAAATACAAACTGTGAAAAAAACGAATAAAGGGGATTCCAGGAGATGAGAATCCCTGTTAACCAGTTATCGGAATCTTAAACTTTCACTGGGACTGCGACCCCAACGCGTCAAGTGTCTAATTGAGAACAATCAATAGCCCATAATCTCTCGCAATACCTGAGTGGCTTCTCTAGGGAAAGAGGTATTGGTCCACATAAAAAATTACTTACACGGCTTTGTGTTTACGGATTTTTATGAATTAATTATCGCAATTAACCTGTCTGCAAGACCGATGATCTTATACTAAATTGATTTGAAATGGCCTAATGCGACTTTAATTGGAACTGCTTGGTTTCAATTTCAAAAATGACACATTTACCCCAGTGCTGTACCTATATGTGGAATTATTGCAACATACAGTAATGTATTGCAATTGCAAACTCAAGCTTGGTGATAAACTAGAAAGCTGTGTTTTAAAAATAAAGATTGTGTATGCGCTCCCCTTTAAATCTGTGTTTCAAAGACGAAGTGGTGTCCGTTTGGTAGCGTTCGTGTATTTCATGTTGTAACAACTGAAGTACCTACAAAAGGATTATCTTAAAAGACGAATTGCCTAAATTGATTGATTTCTTTAAAATAAATTGATAATGGAAACGTTCCAATAACTTTACGATTATCATACCCGAGTCAAAGAGATCTAAACGGTGTTTCAGTTCGACCCTTTTTTGCTGCAATTCAAACAATACACTCACCACCTTACAAAGGACTGTCTGTGTAGACAGACCGCCTTTAATGAAACAGGTAAAGAGAACGGCAGGGCTGGTTAGGTTATTAAACCACACAGTCTCATTATATGGGCTACTGCGATTATTATAGCTGCCGAATATTTCTGTTTACAGACTAACAACTTACCATTAAAAACGTTTTGTCATTAACATCACATCCAAGATTCTTTCTGCTAAGCTTAACAAACACACTCTAAACCAAGTAAGCAATTAAATATGACATTACCTGAAGACCGTGGCGCTCCATTAGGACGTGTAAGGATGCACATTCCGCCGAGTTGAACTGCAGTCGGATATATCCAAACCATGCTTGCCGCTCTGCACTCGTAAAAACAGTTCTGTGCATTTTGAGAAAACTCTTTCTAAAACACAGGTGGGAATTTTACTATTGAACATGCTGCTGCGTTTATCTACTTACAATGGAGGTTCAGCAAAACTTATTATCTGTGTTAATATGTTAACCAAGTAGTTAAGCAATTAAGGTACGAGAATAATAATAATTTGAAATATATAAGGATAAACGTTAACCGTGTTATATGGATAGACACGATAATGTTGTTTTCGCAGTTCATCTGAAATATGGCATTCTTTAAAAAGCTATATAGGCCTACACACACACACACACACACACACCGCGATAACGGTAAGATTTTGTACTGCAGCAAACTTCTTAATTGTTATGTATGTTTAAAATACATTGACTATTAAATCAAATGCGGGTTTGCAATCCAGCATGTTAAAGATAATGTATGTATTTTAAACATGCATAACATGGAGTAGTGGTAAGGGCTCTGGACTCTTGACCGGAGGGTCGTGGTTTCAGTCACAGGTGGGGGACACTGCTGTTGTACCCTTGAGCAAGGTACTTTACCTAGATTGTTCCAGAAAAAAAAACAAAAAAAAAAACACAAAAAACTGTATAAATGGGTACTTGTATGTAAAAATAATGTGATATCTTGTAACAATTGTAGGTCGCCCTGGATAAGGGCGTCTGATAAGAAATAAATAATAACAATTAAGGAGTTTTTTTTTGCCGTATAAAACCCTGCAGTTAATCGTGGAAGCATTTATGTTGTAAAAGCTTGTTTTATATAATAATAATAATAATAATAATAATAATAATATTTGGCTAAAGGCCCGCATCTTCCTAGGTTTTCCTCTCCTTCCTCTAGGGTTACACAATTCCCAATTGTATTCAAACGTTGTAGATAAAACGATAACTGTAAGAATGGAAGAGATAATGTAAGGGAAATTAGAAATGGTTTGCAAATTCTCTGCTAGACGTTTGTTCGGTGCAGCCAGGAACAGTGACGCCAGCTACGCCACACTTCGTTAGAGGCGGGAACGGCGGAAACATGAAAGAGAGCATTTGCTAAATTTCTCGCTCCCGATTAGCAAGTGTTACATTCAGAACCCAACGTCAAATCCTGCCTTCACAATGCAGGGAGAAAAAAAAAAACTGATGATAAGACTACAATGCGCGAGTCTGCTTCCTCAGCTAATGAAATACTTCCAAATGTGTAATAATATTATTATTAGTGGTATAGAGGGCTGGCTACATTACGTGTATTGGTTTATTGCTTGGGCTATCAGTGTATTCAAACCTGCACGCTAATTGTTACAATTGTTTTACATTTACACAAATGTAAGGGTGACAAAACGTATTTAATACATTAGCATATCAATTTGACTTGCTGTGGTTACCATCATTACCATTCGCTGCTAACATATTGGTATTTCATTGGTAATTATAATTTGTAGTGCTGGTATGGCATGCATTTAGTATTGCACATTACAGAGAGCCCTTCCAAAGACTGAACACCAATATACAGTTCTCAATTAGTACACTGAAGACGGTGTAACGCCAAAAATGGCCCCCCACGCTGGTCTCTTTGACTTCGTTTCCTGTACAGTAGTTTTGCATTAGAGTAATGTCGGGGCCAAAAGATGGCTTATTCACATGAAAATACTTTAAAATTGCTGCAGAGTTAGAAAAGTTGCCAAGCTGCCTGTATGAACTGGGCATCAGGAATGCTGAAGCAGGTCATACCAATGCAAAAATCTAGACCAAGTGAGGGACAATCTGAAGGAAAAAAAAAAAAAAAACCGTGTGGTCATTTCGGACTTTGAAATCATCCTGTTTGTAACAAACGCAGTTATGCAGATATAACTTCGAATCGACGGAGCTGTGTAGTTAGATCTGTAAAGCGTTGTCTCTGAAAATGGCATATACTACAACTGAAGAGTAGCCTCTGAGGGAGACTCTCTGGAGGCATGGGTCTGCATCAGGCTCATAACAACGGGAATTAGGCTGGCGTTCTCTACTAAATTACAGAGCGTGTATGTGGCTCATTTGAGCTATTCAGTACTTACAGCAGATACATGTATTCAAGTGGAAATCTAACAATCCTTGTGAACGCTGCAGTGAAACTACGAAAATGGTTCACAAATGTGACTGAAGCGCCCTCTAGTGATTCATTACTGACTTACATGGTTGATAATTCTTACTGTATGCCACACAATACCAGAGCAGTACCGTCTGGCCTTTATCATTAAAATAAGTGACTAGCGAGTACTGTACTTCAAAACATGTAGCGTTCTGGTGACACGAGTCAACCTGGAAAAAGAAAACGACAATAAAACAATAAGAGGCTTATTTGTTATTGGCACTTTGTGACATGGTATTGTAGCTACTGGTTTTATGAAGATTATTAAAAAGATGTTTAAAATCTTTAGAATTAAGCAGTTTTTTAGGTATTTTGTGGGGATGACTGCATCAGGTCAGTGCAGGATACACCTGATGGGGCTGAGGTTAGTGCCTGGATCTGTGGTAAGTCATGTATTTCGTTTGAACTGATTGGTAGATCTGTCTGATTTATTTTTTCTTGTTTTTCTTAGATATTTCATGTCAGTTTGTCTTGATCTTTACAGTTGATTTGCCCATATGGCAAATGCATTGCAATGCACTGAAATACATGATTACTTTCACACACTTTGTGATATGTGTTAGAATATATGAGCTAACTTCTTCAGTGTAGTTGCAAAGCTCAAATAATATTTATATTATTGCACAATATTTATATTCATCTTCTTATTAACAAAAGTACTGTTTCTGGAGAACTCATGCATATTTGACATGCTTATTAAAGATTAGCAGTAAACTATGTCAGAAATTCCACCTTGTTCAGGCTTGCTCAGCCCCAAAGGCTTAATATGCTGGTGACTTTATTAAATATGCAAATATTCTCAAGTTCAGAAACACTGTTCAAGTCTATTAAGCTAGTAATCATGCCCCTCCTCTACATACTCAGTACTGCATTGACTCTGTCCAGCAGCCACCTGCTCATAGTTCTGCATTAGCCTGTAACCCAGACTGATTTCTTAGTAACCATCCAGGGCATTCTTTCTCTTTGGGGTATGTGGCTGCAGCCTGTGTTTCAGTCTGTCTCGTTGGATGTCACACTAAGGTTTTACATACATCTAGAGAAGCACTTACTCAATTTGCATGTGAGGATCAGAATCTGGTTTACATGACTCTTTTTGTAGTATATTATTTTGTAAAAGCTGTATTGTGCTGCACAGGTTTGCCATTCACAAAGTTTCCTTTGTTTAGGTCCTCTATTCTGCTCAAATAACTATGCGGCAATAGTGTCTGGTTAAGAAATGACAAATTATTGATGGAATGTGTGAGTTGCTGTGTTTGATTTACAACATTTTTGTTGTTGGCGATTTTTGGATTTTAAAAGTAGTTAGCTAGTGTTTTGCTAATTTGTATATCAAGCGTTATTTGAAAGTTGTCACTGTTTCTCACACTTTCCTACTGAACCCTTACAGGGCAGGGCAGCAGTGTGGAGTAGTGGTTAGGGCTCTGGACTCTTGACCGGAGGGTTGTGGGTTCAATCCCCAGTGGGGAACACTGCTGCTGTACCCTTGAGCAAGGTACTTTACCTAAATTGCTCCAGTAAAAACCCAACTGTATAAATGGGTAATTGTGTGTAAAAAATAATGTAATTGTATGTAAACATAATGTGATATCTTGTAACAATTGTAAGTCGCCCTGGATAAGGGTGTCTGCTAAGAAACAAATAATAATAATAATAATTACAGCTCAATGGACCAGTGAGTGCTACTGGACCTCTTATGTCAAAGTCTTTGAAATTAGCTTTAAAATGATAACATTATTTGTCTAGCTTATCAAAACATCTACCCAGGCACCGTTTTCCCAATCGCGTGTGGTCACTCCTTCACCAGTCAAGCTTTAGGTTTGTAGGCTGGGTAACTACTGCTCTGGCAAACTGGGATGATTTGCAACTGAAACAGAACAGCATATTTAGAGGTTAACTAAAAATTGCATAGCACAACTGGGTCCAACAGACACTGGAGTATTTCAAATGACATTATTCACATCGAGTGAGAGAGTTTCAGTTTCAGCTTCGGGTGACTCCAGGGGACATCTTTCCTTATTCAATACATTATGTCATTAAATACATGTAGAACCATCTCTTTGCTCACTGTGGTTAGATTTCACAGGGCTGTACTTTCAAAGGTGCTTGCAGTATTTTTCAGTTTTGTTATGTGTCCTAGTTACTCTCAGGGTGGGGTTCATTATCCAGACTGCTTACCTTACACCCTCCTAATTGCTTTGTGCATTCTGTCTATCTAAGTATATAATTATCTATCTAAGTATACTATTTTATCCATTGTACTGTAATTCTTGATATGTATTTTTTGTATGCAACTGTAAGTCACCCTGGGTAAGGGCGCCTGCTAAGAAATAAAATAAAATAAATAAATAAATCACTCAGGGAAAATCCAGCTGATTTGCCAGAAAAAAACTAAACAAAACAAAAAAAACTCTTCTAAAGATCCAAGTGTATCCAGATCACGTTCTGTCCTGTAACAATGCTGGTTTTCTGTTCTCCCAATGTGCCACTCATTTCAATCAATGTTGCAGGAGGGAGAAGAAAAAATACCTTTTTCCCGGTGAATGTTTGTGAGTAAAAAGTTGAAAAAAAGTAATTGCCTAGTTGATTTACCAATGATTTGTGATTAAGAAAAAACAATCCAAACAATCGTGACGACACGGGGTACAGCAAAGATGATGTGTGTCTTGTGAACACTGCAGGGGTCCTGTAATTCTTTAATTGCAGTTGATAACCACAGTATTTCTATTCTGATATTTTGCCATACAGTAGAAACTCAAAGTTATGAACCCCTCTCTAACAAAGTGACCGGTTAGCCAAACACACAACTTGAAACCAGACACGGGGCTGCTGTAAGACTATTTAATATCCTCCATTCACTATGTGTTTGCAACTTTGGGGTTCAACTGTAAATAAACTTTTCACGTTAGCTATTTGGCAAAACAAGACAGTCCAGGTGGATCATGCGTATTCACACATTTGGGGCTGGTACATTAAACATTTGTCATAAATCAGTTCTTTATTCAAACCTGACGAGATCCGGGTACTTGGGGTATAGCTGCCTTCATGCTCTTTTGCACCTCAGCCAGAACAAAAGCATAAGTGCTTGATTGTCCGATATTGCAGGCGGCCCTGCAGCTGTCAGTGTGAAATGAAATGGCCATCTGTTTGTGGATTTGGAACCGGAAAAGAACTGACCAACTGTCTCTGTTGCACCAGGAGATCTTGAACTGACACCCGAACAAAGAGCTCTTTTTTCAGACAACAATGTGGAACTGATGCTGCAGATTATTCAAAGCCCTATAGTGAGTGGGGTGGGGTTGTTCTTTCCAAGCGCTTCAGAGATCTATTACTGGCACAACAGGTATTGGTTCTACTTTGTGTCTTTTAATTGACAGAAATAGAAGTTTTGCTGGTTTTGTATTGGTTGGCAAGCAACAATTGGCAAGCAACAATGCATTGGCATGTAAAAAGGGCAGTGGATAATATACAAATATGTTTGTCAAGGTAAATACGTATTTCAAGGAAAAAGGTTATAGAAAAGTACATGGGGTGTGCAGGGTCGTAATAATAATAAACTGTGCACTAAAGTACTTGACACAAAAACATATTTTGTTTAAAATTAATTTAATTTTTTAAAGCATTACCGGAAACCATAGGAAAACCAAGGTGTGTTACATTCCTCTGAAACAAACGATCCAGAATATCGCGTGACAGTCTCGTTGTCGTAGTCTACCCATTCAGTTTGGATTGCTGCCTCTCCTGGAGGAGAGAGCCTTTCTTTCTCAAAAGTAAAGAAATCAATTAACGGTCAAAACGAAGAGCCATCTTCCAAATGGAAATAAACGTCTCTCCTGCTTCTTCATCAGGAGGCGCTTTCTCCTTTCTTTTCCTGCTCAATCGCTGTCAGAAAGAGAAAAGAAAATGTTACTCATGCTTCCCAAATAAATGGCAACACAGTGGTAAAATAATGAATCGGTAATAATAACTATAAGAAGAAGAATGTAGGCCATTGTTTTGGTACTGAAAGTGTTTTGTTGTACTGGTGGTAAAGCTGGTGTTTGGTATTGACAGTGTTTTGTACTGGTGCTAGAGCTGGTGTTTGGTATTGACAGTGTTTTGTTGTACTGGTGGTGGAGCTGGTGTTTGGTACTGACAGTGTTTTGTACTGGTGCTGGAGCTGGTGTTTGGTACTGACAGTGTTTTGTTGTGCTGGTGGTGGAGCTGGTGTTTGGTACTGACAGTGTTTTGTTGTGCTGGTGGTGGAGCTGGTGTTTGGTACTGACAGTGTTTTGTGCTGGTGCTAGAGCTGGTGTTTGATATTGACAGTGTTTTGTACTGGTGGTGGAGCTGGTGTTTGGTATTGACAGTGTTTTGTTGTGCTGGTGGTGGAGCTGGTGTTTGGTATTGACAGTGTTTTGTTGTACTGGTGGTGGAGCTGGTGTTTGGTATTGACAGTGTTTTGTTGTGCTGGTGGTGGAGCTGGTGTTTGGTACTGACAGTGTTTTGTGCTGGTGCTAGAGCTGGTGTTTGATATTGACAGTGTTTTGTACTGGTGGTGGAGCTGGTGTTTGGTATTGACAGTGTTTTGTTGTGCTGGTGGTGGAGCTGGTGTTTGGTATTGACAGTGTTTTGTTGTACTGGTGGTGGAGCTGGTGTTTGGTATTGACAGTGTTTTGTTGTGCTGGTGGTGGAGCTGGTGTTTGGTATTGACAGTGTTTTGTTGTACTGGTGGTGGAGCTGGTGTGTGGTATTGACAGTGTTTTGTTGTGCTGGTGGTGGAGCTGGTGTTTGGTACTGACAGTGTTTTGTGCTGGTGCTAGAGCTGGTGTTTGATATTGACAGTGTTTTGTACTGGTGGTGGAGCTGGTGTTTGGTATTGACAGTGTTTTGTTGTGCTGGTGGTGGAGCTGGTGTTTGCTATTGACAGTGTTTTGTTGTGCTGGTGGTGGAGCTGGTGTTTGGTATTGACAGTGTTTTGTTGTGCTGGTGGTGGAGCTGGTGTTTGGTATTGACAGTGTTTTGTTGTACTGGTGGTGGAGCTGGTGTGTGGTATTGACAGTGTTTTGTTGTACTGGTGGTGGAGCTGGTGTGGTACTGACAGTGTTTTGTTGTACTGGTGGTGGAGCTGGTGTTTGGTATTGACAGTGTTTTGTTGTACTGGTGGTGGAGCTGGTGTGTGGTATTGACAGTGTTTTGTTGTACTGGTGGTGGAGCTGGTGTTTGGTATTGACAGTGTTTTGTACTGGTGCTACAGCTGGTGTTTGGTATTGACAGTGTTTTGTTGTACTGGTGGTAGAGCTGGTTTTTGGTACTGATCGTGTTTTGTTGTGCTTGTGTACTGCTGGTAGAATTGGTTTTCAAAAATTGAGGTTAGCAGTCTTATCAGCCTTATTAAACATAAGAACTTAAGAACATAAGAAAGTTTACAAACAAGAGGAGGCCATTCGGCCCATCTTGCTCGTTTGGTTGTTAATAGCTTATTGATCCCAGAATCTCATCAAGCAGCTTCTTGAAGGATCCCAGGGTGTCAGCTTCAACAACATTACTAGGGAACTGGTTCCAGACCCTCACAATTCTCTGTGTAAAAAACAAGTGCCTCCTATTTTCTGTTATGAATGCCCCTTTATCTAATCTCCATTTGAGACCCCTGGTCCTTGTTTCTTTTTTCAGATCAAAAAAGTCCCCTGGGTCAACATTGTCAATACCTTTTTGAATTTCGAATGCTTGAATCAGATCTCCGGGTAGTCTTCTTTGTTCAAGACTGAATAGATTCAATTATTTTAGCCTGTCTGCATACGACATGCCTTTTAAACCCGGGATAATTCTGGTCGCTCTTCTTTGCACTCTTTCTAGAGCATGGGCACAGGTCTCGCGTCACCACTGTGTTTAATAAGACTGTGAAACACTGCTGTTTATACAAACATTATCATTCACCATGTATTATATAAGGAATAATGTACACCCAACTGTGCATAATAGGCTGTAATTCTGTTGAGGATTTCTGGTGACATATAAATCCAGAGAGTGCTAGCTTTAATACAATCCAAATTATAGTAGATAATTATAGTAAGATCTTTAATCCTTTCTATGGATCAACAAAAGTTGCTGAAGTAACATATGCTCAGTTACAATATTAATTCAACTATCATTTATTTTTAAATAAATAATTGTTATTGAGTCCATGTATTCATGGTCTACATGCTACTGTTAAATTTAAACACATTCCATTAAATTGAAATTAGTATTATGATTGTAATAAAAAGTGATATTGTGCAACAATGAATGTGCCTTTGTTTTTAATGAAGAAGGTTGTTGCTGGTGAGGCTAGCAGTATCACAAGGTTTTCCAGGTTTGAAGTTTATGGCTTCCTGTAAAAATGATTTCTTGGTACATTTTAAACCTCATCCAGCTAGATCTGGTATTGTGGTTTCTATATCCCAGCCTTAAAAGCTGTTAGAGAGTGTCAGATGTAAGAAATAATCTTCTTGAAATGACGCATCACTGCAGTAAGTATTAGTGTGACTGATGCTTCCTAAAGGACAGAGTCTGTGTGACACAGGGCTAGCATGTGTACAGTGTCTCTGTGACACAGGGCTAGCATGTGCACAGTGTCTGTGTGACACAGGGCTAGCATGTGTACAGTGTCTCTGTGACACAGGGCTAGCATGTGCACAGTGTCTGTGTGACACAGGGCTAGCATGTGCACAGTGTCTGTGTGACACAGGGCTAGCATGTGCACAGTGTCTGTGTGACACAGGGCTAGCATGTGCACAGCGTCTGTGTGACACAGGGCTAGCATGTGTACAGTGTCTGTGTGACACAGGACGAGCATGTGTACAGTGTCTGTGTGACACAGGGCTAGCATGTGCACAGTGTCTGTGACACAGGGCTAGCATGTGCACAGTGTCTGTGTGACACAGGGCTAGCATGTGTACAGTGTGTGTGTGACACAGGACTAGCATGTGTACAGTGTGTGTGTGACACAGGGCTAGCATGTGCACAGTGTCTCTGTGACACAGGGCTAGCATGTGTACCCACAGCTCTACTTACTCTCCTTCGTAGGCAGGGGGTTCTTTTCTTTCGTCTCTGTCTTTTTCAGTTTGGCCTTGTCAAAGCCTTCAATTTCTGCCAGATCGGGTTTGTCAGACATTTTGGCTTTGAATGAAAACAACAAGAGCACACTGGTTAAACATCAACACCCACCATCTTAAAGAGCAGGCTGACAATTATACCAGGATCATTTACAGTAAATACATGCTTCTCCGAAAAGCCCCTCAGTAACCTGACCTGGTGTGTGCAGATCTCTTCTGCCATGTTGTCATAGAGAATTCATTAACCAGCCCTCCATCTCTGTTACAGGGCAGTACTGTATGTTGGTCAAATGGTTGTATTAAATCTTTTTTGTAGGTGGTTTCCTGATTGGGAAAGTCATATAAACCTTTCTACAATTGCAATGCTACTCAATTATTTAAACACTCCCTGGTCCCAATTCAGGTTATGATACAACAGCTTTCACTTAGAAAGGAGTCTCAGACAGGGTTTATCAAACAGGGCGTTGCAGAGAACTGCTGCTCTAGGGTTATACTCTTATAAAACATTTCTATTGGTTACAAAACTGCACTTTTAACATTGCAGAAAAGCAACAGACTGCTAAATGAAATAGGGAATCGCAAGACAAGCTATTCTCTTTTGATGTATTTCTAATACTTGCACATTTCTATCTTTTATTAAGTATGACCTTGTGTGCCAATGCAACAGTTGTCATGATGCTGACACCATCATCTGTGCTGCTGCGCCCATCGATCAGGCCACACAACACTGAAGCGATGGATTAGTCTGCAGCTTTTTGTGCACACCTTCCTGCCTATCCACATGATATCCCTTCCTGCCTATCCACATGGTATCCCTTCCTGCCTGTCCACATGGTATCCCTTCCTGCCTGTCCACATGGGATCCCTTCCTGCCTATCCACATGGTATCCCTTCCTGCCTGTCCACATGGTATCCCTTCCTGCCTGTCCACATGGGATCCCTTCCTGCCTATCCACATGGGATCCCTTCCTGCCTATCCACATGGTATCCCTTCCTGCCTATCCACATGGTATCCCTTCCTGCTATCCACATGGTATCCCTTCCCCAGGATTAGCTATGGGTACACACATGTTCTCCCTAGAAAAGAACATCACTATCAGCCTAAAAGTCTTTTTAAATGACATGTTTAACCTCTTGTGGTAGCTTTATTATCCTGATTACAATTTTATAGAAACAGCTACCGTTGCTGATGGTCCTCGTACGTGCTTATAAAGTAAACCATTCTTAAATATGGAAAATGGGTTTATTGGGGTCTATTTTAATGATCTCAGCTGTTGCAGATATAAGTAATGCAGCTCTTTAACTCTGCATTCATCTAGCTGGGCTTCTCCCACTTATAACAATACTACAATAAAAATACAATAATAAATCAGGTTTATAAAATGCAGGGTTGACAGTATTAAGGTCTGACATGGTTTAGACCCACTGTATCTTTCAAAACATGGAAATAATATAACAGACCCTTGTGATTTTCATCACCAGTAATGAATTGCACTTGGAGGCACTGCTGTCCTTTATCATAAATAACAGTCCCTTCGCTGGGAGGAAGGGAGTTGCCCAAATAACAGAAGCAGAGCCTTTGTTTTCTCTGTCTAAACAAGGGGAATCCCTTTCTTATGACCTTGATTCCTTTTCCAGGCATTGTTTAAAAATCGAGAATCCAAAGCATCCACTGATTTTTATTTATTTATTTATTTATTTATTATTTAAAAAAATTAATTAAAATGTTTGATTTTGATTTGTATATTTTTTTTGCCTTCTGAAAGGATGTCATGAAAAAAAAAACATTTCACAATACCATCTGCAGATTTCTCATCATACTATTTAACAAAAGAAATACTATTTTCCTATGTGCATTTTGTTTGTTATAAAAGCATGAAAATAAAGCATCCACATTTAAAAACTAGAACACAAAGCAGTGAAACACTCTTACCGTTTTGGTTGTTAATTCTCAAAGGGAGAGAGTCGGTGTGTGGTGCTTCTTGGGCGTGGGTTTAAGAGCTGCACATTGCTCTCCCCACCTCCCTTGGTATTAATATTCATGTCGTGGAGAGGAGTGGCTTTCAGGAAATCTGCTCAGCCTGTGCTGCTGCATTCCTGGAGTAATCGGGAGGAGCAACTGCACTGGTGATCACACACAGAGACATCCAGCGAGCTGCAATGCTGGGACACCATCTCAGTGTGGATGATCTCCCTTTCTGAAATCCTTAGTGATTTCAATGCATGCTCTTTTTAATGCACAGAAAGGTGGATAGACTCTAATTATTTTAATATGCAAAGGCAGTTCCAAATCCATTACTGTGTACCAGATGTAATCAGAGCTGGTATTGGGGATAAGCGACACAGGCGGCTGTCTAGGGTGCCAAATAATGGGAGTGGGAAAAAAATAATGTGTGTGAATAATACTGTCCTGGGATAGTGATATACAGTCTAATCAATCAACAAACCCACTCGTTAGTCATTTTGTGTTACTACAGTTTGGATTCGGGTTACCATTGCCTTTTTCAATGTTGAAGACAGATGGCTGGTGGGCAGGGTTGTGCCCTTGTTTGTAAGGCTGGAACACACATATGCTGCGTGGCACCGCTGGGCATTTTTGTGGCGCGGTTCAATGCCACATAGTCTCCAACTGGGCACACATGAGACTATGTACTTGAATCTAATGTACAGCTATGGCTAAAGGTTTTGCATCACCTAGAATTTTAACATTGAAACAGAATTAAACAAAAAAACAAAGAAAAATATGAACATAATTTAGATCTTTTAATTATTTATTCAAATAAACTACAAAATGAGATTGCAAAAGTCTAGCCAAAGCCAAAGTAGTAGTCGTAGTAGTACAGTATTTCATGTACATTAGATTTCTAATTTCACATTTTTCAATTTGTCAGTTTTTCGTTAATTACAGTAGATGCCGCTTATTAACAACCTCTCGGTTCCCAGCAAAAAACTGTCATTAACCGAAAGCTGCCAATAAGCGTATTTTCAAGTGCATTTATATGCTTAAATAGTACTACACAACAATTTACTACAATTGTCCTTACAATAAGAAACTGTCTAATGTTGTCTGATTTTTACAATTTACCACCTCCCACTGTAAAACCATCTCAATTTTGCATTCAGCCTTGTAGCCAGTTTTAAAGCCATGATTCTGTCTCAGTCCGCCAGAAATACGCACTTGCGAAGTCAGTGTGTTATAAAAGCTGCATGAAGTATGTGCATAAATCATGCAAGTGCACTCTTTAGCACTAGCAACTAGTAATAAAGCTGTCAATAAGCAGCTTGCAGTTGCTAATATCAAAATTCCATTAACATTAAAGTCTATGGGACAGGATTGGATCCTGGGTAAATGTTGTTAATAACAGAAAGTTGTCACTATCAGGGTTGCTAATAACCAGCATCTACTGTATATGGAAAACTACAAAGCGGTATGTAATATTATTTAGCAGGTTTCATTCCACTTTATGAAGCGAAAATAGTTTTGCAAAACTTTTGGCCATAGCTCCTCTTGATACCTGCTACATTCTGAGCGTGTGTCCTGTGCATCACTGGATGATGTTCTTCATACCCGCTACATTCTGAGCGTGTGTCCTGTGCATCACTGGATGATGTTCTTCATACCCGCTACATTCTGAGCGTGTGTCCTGTGCATCACTGGATGATGCTCTTCATACCCGCTACATTCTGAGCGTGTGTCCTGTGCATCACTGGATGATGCTCTTCATACCCGCTACATTCTGAGCGTGTGTTCTGTGCATCACTGGATGATGCTCTTCATACCCGCTACATTCTGAGCGTGTGTCCTGTGCATCACTGGATGATGCTCTTCATACCCGCTACATTCTGAGCGTGTGTTCTGTGCATCCCTGGATGATGCTCTTCATACCCGTTACATTCTGAGCGTGTGTTCTGTGCATCCCTGGATGATGCTCTTCATACCCGTTACATTCTGTGCATCACTGTGCAGTTGACTGAAGTGCTGTTGATCAAGCTGTAGTCTGCTTGTGCGAAACCCCTCTGCATCCTCTCTCAATGTACTTCAGCTTGCTCATCATGCAAAAGCATGGGTTTTAATTCCATTTCAACTTAATCAGCAAGTCTTAACATCTCTGCATTTGTTGCCAGTTGGTTTTTGAGTTGATTTTGTACTTAAATGATTTTGTATGATATATGATTCTACTTCTCTGGGTTTATCACATTTATATCAATCTCTACACAATGTAAATAGTCTTAATGCAGAATAATAGCATGTTTGAATCTGAATATATCCTTGTTTTATTGTTTATTTGTCCTCCTTATCTATTTGGACAGAGCCATAACACCATTGACTAAAGTAAGAGGATAGTTTCAGCATTATCATTATTCAGACACACTGCTGACCTCTAGTGCTTCTTTTATGTCACTACAGGAGTGCAAACTAATGTATTCAATCCCTGTACAGCAGTTGTGAAGGCATTGTGTCCTGCATGAGCTATTAGAGTAGTACTGTATCTATAGCTCTAAGTAGTAATAGCAGTTATCTGTGTTCCTAATAATAATGACATTTTTTTAACCATCTTTTTGATTGCCATAAAATGCCTTGCACTTTGTAGTGTGTGTATAGTGTTCATGAACGTCTGTTGGTGTGTTTGTAAGTAGCACACTATGATCTGATGTATGGCTTCTTCAGTACAGGTGGTGGTCATTGATCATTTATTGAAGGAGTGAACTGAACAGCAATTATTAAAATGAAAGGAGTTCAAGCAGAATTATTTGTAGCTGTACATGATCACTGATTTGAGGATCCTTCAGCTACGTTTGTTGTACTGTTTCCATGTACCTTCTGTGTTTGTGTGGGTTGTCTGTCCATCCCTGATCACTTGAGCAATTGTTTTATTGGCTTAGGTTACAACATGTTTTAGGAACCAGAATGAAACATTCTTTTCTAGAATTGTGATGTCATTAACCAATCATATTTCTGTATTTTTCTAGATTTGGGAAATTTTGGAAAGACATCTGGAGGTGTTTTTGGCATCGTATCTTATAAAAAAAAGCACCCATGTTCATAGATGTTGTTCATTGAGGAATCATAATTTTATGAAGCATCATTCTTCTTTACTGACATAGATTGGTTTTAGCAGTGCTAAAAAACAGGATCCATTTGAAGCTGTTTTTCAAGAATAATTCTGCTAACCCCTAATTTCTGTTTTGTGCTTTGGGACCTTCCTGACTAATAGAAAGGGAGGTGATGCACACATTTACAGAGCTGGGTATAAAACTGAATATCAAAGGCACAAAGATACTTTTGTTTTTCATTTTCCAAAGACTGATTTACATATTCACTGTAACGTAAAATCAAAGTTTTTTCTGACTTCAGTGCCAAACATCTGGTACCAGCATATTCAAGCCATGCAATTAAAGAGCTTTTCAATCTAAAGGATTTGATTTTTCTAAAGCAGGATTACCTTTTTACAGGCACATTAGATATTTTGTTTGGTAATTGGCTGAAATATCCCCCTTATTGTTTGTATGGTTGTGTGTCTATTTTGATTTGATTGGTATTACTCCCTAAAATAAATACTCTTTGTAATTACTTGCATAGTTCACCACTATTTACCAAATCTTAATTCACAATTGGCATTTCCCAACAACAAATACTGTCTTCATCAGCCAAGCAGTCTGTAATGTCGTTAAAATCTGAAAATGGTCTTCATATCTGGAATGTCATGTTTATGTGTTCGACTGATACATGCACAAGCCATTCAAATACAGACAATAATCAGTCTGTACAAATAGCAGTGTGAGATCTTCAAAAAAAAGAGAGAGACTGTGTCGGACTTCGGGTGAAGCATTCATCTAAGAAGAAATGCACAGGAAGTGTGCGAAACCCCAACTTGGGTTTGAACAACAACAGAACAGTTGTTCTGCAGACTTTTGGGTCTCCATTTCTTCAAGGAACCATTGAGTATAATTTCAGTACCTTTCCCTTGTGGAATTAATGTAGTTGCAAACACAAAGTTGATAAAATAGTTATGTTAATTTGTGCTTTTAATGCATGTATGAAAAACCTCAGGGTTTTAACCTTGTTAAAAGTAACTATAAGCTGTTTAACTCCTTATTATATGAAGTGCTTGATTTGAAAGTATACTTCTGAATTCTTAATGAACACTTGTATTCCAGCATTATCTGTTACCTCTTACTAAAGAAATTGTATTTGAACAGGGTTATTTTTGCATATAAGCAATAGATGCAGATGAGCTGTCTGTGTAGCTAAGCTAGGGAACTGCTAGCAGAGTGATGTCACAAAAGTCTGTGCAGTCCAGACTGAGATTTACACAAAAGAGTTGATGTGTACTGTGTTGGAATTAAATGTTGAGCCTATACTTAATGCTAGTAAAACAGTAGTATTACACTTGTACTGTATATAAAGGCATTTTTGGGGAACTATATAGATGCAATGAATTTGTATTTACTCTAACTGTATTGGAGTGTATGTGAACTGCTACCTCATGATGATTTTCTAGGTTTTTCCTTTCTGTATCATTAGTATCATTGTATAATAAACTGCTACTATATTTTAACCTACTTTGTTGTGGTTGAGGGTGTTTTGTGTGTTCATTGTAATTACTCGACCTTATACCCACCATTAAATAAAAATAATTATGATGAGGTTTTAATTAACGTGAATGAATATTCAGATTATTTAATGAGTAACTAATAGATTATCTTTGTTTAGTCGGTGGTCTAATATGGTAATGGTCATATAGTATTCATTCAGGTTAATTAACACACTGAAATTTAATTGATTGTTTAAATCTATTATCCAACAAACGAACGTGATTAGTTCCCCATCAGGAAGTCACTATAATGAATGTCCTAGTATAAAGAGATGTGCATGATATTGAGGTATAGTAATGATAAACCTTCAGGATCCTTTGTTGTTTTATATTTAGGAGATGGAGACAGTCTCTAATTATAGAATCAATGTTATTCTGCATATATCAAGCTCAGTCCTTCTAGGAAGGTATTCACTGCAGTCAGAACACCAGGTACAGTAGGTGCTCGTATGTACAGTACATGCATATGTCACTTCACACAACTGAAATGAAACATGGCATGAACATTATTTAGTTAAGTTACTGAGAATAGCAGCATCTGGGGATAGAGGGATGGATTTTACTGACATGATTAACGCTTATTTATTTAATCACTTCAGTAAGGTCCTTTTAACACCATTAAGTATGCCATCTCAACTGTCCGAATCATTTAGAATTCGTCCATTTCAGCTCCTCCAGCCATGTAGAAATTGAATGTCATTATTATTAGTATTTTTTTTAATGCAATAGGAAGGCTTGTTTTCAAACTCTTTGGGTCAAATTCTTTTGAAGGAACAAAACATTCCTGGGAACGTTAAGAATATCACTTGTATTATTGTGTGGTACACATTATAACTTGAGTCTAGACACACTGTCTTTGCATGGTCTAATAATTCATTACTAATTATAGGTTACATTAAGTGGGAAGTCAGCTTATCAAGATGTGTGTTTTTTGTTTTTATATTACCCCCCCATCACACCCCCACAGAGAGTGGGGAGTCACTAAAACCGGAGCAGGAGTGACCTTTAGCTCCTTTACAGCCATCTGGTATTAGCCTTTCATTTGACATAATAGCAGTGTAGGTCACTGTGGAATTGAAAAGGTCAGTTACAGCCTTATTTCAGATAGAAAATATACATCTATTCCATGATTGCTTTACTCTGTAGCAGGGCCACAGGGTGTCTTGGTTTTAATTGATTAATATGTGTATGCATGGATTTTCCCCACTACTGTAAAATGCACCAGTGCTGTGGCTCATCCTAGCGGGGTGGGTACCTCCATTGCCAGCAGTTTCTAGTCACAGTTCCTCTGCATTCTTCACATAGAAATCAACCCCTTGGCTCTCTGAGATGCTGCAGTCCTGTTTATTTAAAGGTTAAGATGACCAGCAGACTCCAATGCCTGCAGCAGGAGCCAGGCTCTGTGAAGCACAGGAAGCGAGACACCCGGGTTCCAAGTGCAGCCACCCCTTTAACAGCAGTGCCCCGTCTGTGGGGAAACATCCCAATACAAGTGTGTGAACTTCACCAGTATCCACATTTTCTCTTAAACTTCCCTTCCTTTTCATATTCTCGTTGCCTAGCAACACATGCAGCTGCTACAATTTAATTTATTTACTGTGACTTGCAACATTTTCAAGCGTTTCCTTTTTTTGTCAGATGTGGGTGACAGTGAAAGCCACTAGGGGGCAATATATGCTTACATTTTTAAATCCAGATGAAGAAACCCAGTCAGGATTTTCAAGGAAATTTAAGAAATGCATTGTATTTCTAACTTTTTTTTTACATCACCTTTGAATTGGCTTGAATGCATACTTCATAAATGAGCTGAACCAGTTGAGGTAGTGATTTAATATTTCTAGGGTTTGTATAAACACTGCATCTCAATGCTTTGGTGATCTTGACTTTGGCCTTATATGGCTGTAATATTGAGGTCGTTTTCTGCTGTATAGAGGTATTTTGTTTATATTTGCTTCACAGCTCTAGCCCATCGCTGGTTTCTATCATCGCTTGCGTCCAAAACTGATTTGGACACAATGTAGGATCCATAACGCCTTCATAAAGGCTGAAGAACACTGTATAACTGTGTGCACAATCCTTCAGAATCTATGATTCAAATACAGTTAGATTCAGATAATCAATTGAATGTGACAAATGAAAGAGGAGATTAAAGCCATTAAAAATCACATTTAATAGATACTTATTTTTTAATTGTCCTATTTTTGTCTTCACACCTTGTGATGCAGTATGGGTATTCTCTGTCACAAAATAGGAATAGAGGATGGGAATTTTAAAGCTACAGTATACATTGAGAACAAAACCTGCTTAAACCTTTCAGGAACATTTGTTCAATTAAGAGTTCCACATATTGTACATGCAGATGCCCATGACCGTCTTTTAAAGTTGTCAGAGATGTTTACTATCCAAGGAACAGAAAGGAGATACAGAAATAGAAAGGAAATGCCTCTCTTTGTGAATACAAACAGTATGAGAGCAACTAAAGAAAACGATACCACAGGCAGCCGGACAGAAAAAAAGACACAAGCTCCGGGAGATACAGGAAAGAGCTGTCGGCATGGCAACAGTGAGAGGAATGTTCAACACCACAAAGAGGAGAATGGCAGGAGACCATCAAGCATCTGTCTGCTAGAGAGGATGGTCCTGACTAATGGAATAATTTACAGAGGTAATACAAAAGGTCAAACACACTGAGAGCTTCCCACAATCACGCCCTCATTCCAGATGGCCACTGTTAGATTGTGCTGATGTGGTGTTTATTGAAGTCAGAGTGGCTGCTTTTGAATTATGAATGTTTTGGATTATTGTGCAGAAAGGCTAGTGTTTTTGTTACAGTGGAATCCACCTTTGTGGTCTTTAGGAAATTATTAATCTCGTCAACCCCGAAGTGTAGAAAAAAAATGAATCCTGTTTTTTTTTTTTTTTTGTTTAATCCCCCACCCCTCTTTATATACACAGTATACATAAAGTCCACAGAATATTAAACACCTGTCATCTGCAGAACATATCTTTTGTGTAGCCTGCACTGCCCCTCACATGACTGATTTGTTATATATATGGTTGTGGCGGGGTACACCCCACCCCTGTGTGTATTTTGTGTTATTTTGTTTTGTATTTGTTGTATTTTGATTTAAATGTATTGTTTTAAAACACAATGTTTGTGTATTGTTATTGTTTTACTGCATGGATGGGTTTAAAATCCTCCATCCAGCTAAAACTTGTGCGTAATGTTGCCATCTCCCAATTAATCCAGTAATGAGCAATTGGGAGATGGCCACATATGTAAAAGCGAAGCAGCCATTCCTGTTGCGTGGGTGAGAGTGGGAGAGAGTTTGGAGAAAGGAGACGGAGAAACAGTAAGAGTTATACAACTAATATAGTTTATAGTTTTGTTTGTGTCAAAGTCTTTGTTGAAATACTTTTACAAATAAAGAATTAGGAGCACATTTGAGACTCTCCTCTGCAGTACTTGTTGCCTGTATTTCTTGGTCTGACATTCCCACCAAGCCATCCATGCGACAATGGTTTCTCATGTCTGTAATCTATACAATCTGCATCTCCCTGGTGCAAGGCAGTTTCAGTCTCAGAGGAATGGGCTCAGAAGTAATGGGTCATTTAGAAATGGTAATGTACATCTCCAGAACAATTTAAACATCTTGTATACCTGTCACATTCAATCACTTTCCAAGGCCCTATCAAAGGTGTCTTTATTTTTTTTGTCCAACTCCTGTATTGCTACTTGAAGAGGGAGGTAGTTGCCATATTTAAAGAGCACGTACATTCAAATTACATTTGACCATTTTCATGTAGATATTGTGTGATATTTGTCAAGTGTTGTGGATCAAACATTGCAATTTTGTTTTCCAGATGACCTGGGAGAGTGCTGTAGGCTATCAAAGCTCCTTATCAAAGCAACACTACTGTATGTCTTTCCAATCTCATTTACTGTTCAGTCTGGGTTGTACTTGTTTGATCAGAGGAAAGAACTGACAGAATCTGATTGGTTTTAGAGCAACATCAATGAGGGTCAAGGGACGCTACTGGTAACCATGGAGATAGCATTACTGGAATATTAAATTCCACCAACTTCTATGACAAGCCGGGCTTTTCAAAACCATTCAAAGCACATTCCCAAGTCCAAAAGAAAAACAATACAAGTTCAATATACTACAATGGACCGCACAGAAACTAGGACCAGAGGACACAGCTGGAAATGACATGGAGACAGATATAAGGTAGGAGAGTAGTGAGGGTAAGGAAGGGGTTACCAAGCCGTGTTAGTGATGCTGATCATTGGAATCCTTTAAGACCTGAGTCGACAAAGTTTTGGGATCTTAATGGATTATTAGGAACCGGGCAAGTGATGGGCTAACTAAGCTCTTCTTGCTTTGTAAATTTTCTTATATTCTTACATAGTAAGTGTCCCGGGATTCAATAGCAGGGTTTAGCAGTACTTACTGGGGCAGAACTTTTTGCCAGAGCTTTGCTGAAAAGCTCACGTGCCAGCCTTTACTGTGCCAACTGCTGCAATTTAGTAATTCACTTTTCAAAAGTGTTCCATTTCCAAACATTCAATTCTAGAAAGATAACTGGATTTGCTGTGCTTCATACAAGTAGAGAGATTTTAGTTCTGTATCATTTCAGATATATCCTCCCTGAAACTGCTGTTGTTTTGTTAGTATCATCTCTTTCTTGCACTCCCAAATTTTCAGATACCGCTGGTACTAAAGAAGGGTTTACACATGATGGACTCGTGAGTCTTCTGAATCTATTCTCAGGAAATGAGGATATTCGTCTCAGTGCTTATATGGTTGCCAGATATCTTACAAATCCTCTGTTTACAGCAATCAAATGGGGAGGTTTAGCTTCCGAATCATTACAGCCAAACCAGAAATCTATTTCACTGATGAGATGCGACTTGCATTATATGGTATTACATTTAGCAATTTACTGTAGTGTGAGTTAACAACAGGCTCCATTTATTAAGACATTACATTGATAGCATACAAGCCTCACAATTAAGTAAGCCAGCACTAAACAATGGTGTGCATGTCCAGTGGCATCTCAGCACAACTTTTATGGGTTTTCTTAAATGATTTGTTTGAGACTAAATTCCCTTCCCAAAAGGAATGGAGAGGGAGGGAGCTAATCAGTGTCTGTGGAACCAGACAATAACTAAATTGCCTTCTTACAGAAAGGACTAGCATTGGCTACAGCTTAAACTCTCAGGATTCTGTTAGTTTGGCTGTTCCAAGGGTTTGAACACATATAGGAGAATGATCTTTTGCAGATCAACTCCCCAGGACATGGAACTATTTCCATCATAGTGTGAAAATGGAATTTGATAATCTTTTTTTTTTTCTGGTTTAAAGATCGTATTTTTGGAATTGCTTAGAACCTGCCAATGCTTCTCCTGCAGTCCACATCAATAAATAGATACAGTGTATGTCAGTTATTTATTCTGCCCCTTGATCTCTATAAGCTGCTGTTTTAAGTTTGAACCACACATGTTTTTATTGTGTTGGTCTTTGTCTCTGTTATTTTTTTATTAGTTTCCAGGAACCCCTTGTAAATGAGGTCTTCGACCCCTGGATAAATACATAAATAAATAAATGTGGTTTATTCATTGATCTAAATACAACCACTGTTTAGAACATTACAATAAGACCTTCTCTGAACCAGGGTTATGAAAACAAAAAGTGTGTGTGTGCGCATATGTATGTGTGTGTGTGTGCGCATATGTATGTGTGTGTGTGTGTGTATGTATATGTATGTGTGTATGTGTGTGTGTGTATATATATATATAGGTTTTTTCGCTCTTATAATAACATTCTTTACTTTTGTTTGCGTTCTTATCCATTCCTTCCTTTTCCTGTCTCTTCTTGTTATTCCCAGCATGCATCTTTCCACACTCCGTTGAGTCGTTTGTCATTTTTGAGTCATTTTTGCATTGAGGTGTCCAGGTTTCACTAAGTAAGCACTAAGCGACCAAGAAGAAAACCTCCAGGAAGATGGCAAAATGAAATTAGGAAACCCGCCGGAACAACGAGGACGAGGGGCGCAGGCTACCGCAACAGTGAAACTGCTTATGTGCCAGGGCTGTCCAATAGATGACTCTAGAGCAAACACATTTACCTTCAATATATTAATTCATGGACAACTCTGGCAGCAGCTTCACTGTTACAGTAGCCATAGGACAAACTGTAGTTGAACTTAAAGAAGGGGCAGTTATTCCATAACACATTTTCATGAATATAACATTTGTCACATTGTACACTTCTATAAAATTACTGAAGAAACACTATAATTTACAAGCTAATAGTGTTACCAAATATACTACAGTTTGTGTGTACTCTATGGGATTCGAAAAGTTGTCCTGCAAAACCTTTGAAAAAACATATGCATTATAGATATACACAGATGTGTTCAATAAACCATGAATATAAATGTACAAAAAGCAGGTGGATTATGTAACAGATTTAAAATATGACTGAGATTCACTCATTGAAATCTAAAACCAGGCCTGCAGTGTACACTCCTCTACCACACCAGGGGCACCAGTTACCATAGTGATTGTTGCTATGTGGTTGTAAACAAATATATTTACAATTTTAAAGCATATTTTGGATCTGTTTTTTTTTTTATGTACATGAAAGACACACCTAGTTGTGTGGCTGGCATTAGCCTTGACTAAACCTTGACCTTCATTGTTTTCAAGACTGATTTTGTTTCTCTTCATATAAAATGTACTTTTGTAAAATATTGTAACTAATAGCAGTTAGGGTGCATTTTATTGTATTTATTTATTCCATGATACTGCACTTTGTGCTGTCTCAGGCTCTTCATTAAAATATAATTAAAACCTGTTAAATGCGCAACAGGTTGGCGGTAAAGACTTTGCTACTCCATGTGATTTTAATATTCAATTTATTTGTTGTTTAAGACCAGTAGGAGCACATCCTGACTTAAGTGCCTTCTGGAATGACCTTCCTACAGATGTCAGGACTTCCCAGTCCCTGACCATCTTCTGGCGCTTCCTCACCTCTTCAGACAGCACCTGTAGAACTCCTCTTTTCCCTCTGGACACTTATCACACTTATGTATTTTGTCATGTACTTGTACTTGCTAGAACCAGAGTCATTGTATTTTATCTTGCTCTTAATTTTATTAATACTTGTACTGTGGTTCTTGAAATATATTTTTGTTTATGACTGTAAGTCGCACTGGATAAGGGTGTCTGCTAATAAATAAATAAATAAATAAATAAATAAATAAATAAATGTAAAAGGGGTGGAGACATCTAGGAGAGTAAGCAGACAAGCTGTGTGTTGATCATGTTTAACTGGATTTACCAGGGAATCAGAAAGAGGAATGTCATGTTCTCCTTCAAATGTATGTCCAGTAATTATTATTATTTGTTTATTTAGCAGACGCCTTTATCCAAGACGACTTACAGAGACTAGGGTGTGTGAACTATGCATCAGCTGCAGAGTCACTTACAACTACGTCTCACCCGAAAGACAGAGCACAAGGAGGTTAAGTGACCTGCTCAGGGTCACACAATGATTCAGTAGCTGAGGTGGCATTTGAACCGGGGACCTCCTTGTTACAAGTCCTTTTCTTTAACCACTGGACAACACAGCCTCCTATATCTCGCTAGTCACTCCTGCGACCGACACACAGTTCATCTGGGTCAGATGTAATCCGTACAAGATGAAATGCCTTGGAAGAGCAATTCAGACCCCTTCTATACCATGAAGCAGTGTTCACAAAACATGCTGAGCATACTGGATAAGAATCACACAGGGTAGTGGTCAAAAAGACCAGCTCTTGATAACCCGTAGCCTTCAATTCCTTACGGTGTAAAGCAAAATAAATCTCAATTACTGTAAGATGCCGGCCCTAACAGAATAGCAATATTACGATAATGAGCTACAGCTTGGCAGTCCACACTTCTGCACTGCACAGTTTGACAATTAGTTGCAGCTTTTAATTTCCTTGTTACTAAATGGCCTGTTTGTAATGTCTTCCAGAAATGTATACCTCGGATAAGCCCAATTAAAAGCGCAGTAAGGAAGATCAAGTGGATTTTGCTTGTACTGGCGGAATGAGAGGTAATAGTATTTACTAATTTTGTTTACCTTAAAATGTACATATTTTCTTTCATTAAAAACATTTTGGTTGTATATATCAATTATTTATTAAAATGAATATCTCTGAAATTAATGTGTAGTCCAATATCAAAATATTTATTTTTATACTTGATCCAGTTGAAGTCTTGCCACTACCTTATTTAATTTGTTTGTGTGTGCGAGTATCTGTTTATGTTTTGCTGTGCACTAGATGGCGCTGGCGCTTTCTAATATAAAGACACTTTGACTGATCTAGCCTACGTTACAGATGTCTATGCCAGGCAACTACAACTGAAGAGCAGCTTCTGAAGTGAGATGAAAGCACCTTAAAAAACACAACAATGAAACAACTGCAATGAAAACACCATAAAAAAAGATAAAGGAACCGAAAAAACCCTCCATTTAATTTGAAGCTGTTACTGTTTTTGTATGCTCAGAAAGATATTCAGCAAAATGTCAATGTGAATAGTTTTAGTATCTTAAATCTCCTGTTCCATATTACTTAAAAACACCATGTGTGTTATAGTTTCATCAATTAGAGGACCAAGTAATGAGCACCAGGGTAACATACCGATTTATAGTTTGAAAGTGAAACTCAAATTAACATCAGAAAGTCATTACAAATGCATCTGTTTCTGGGAATTGCAGTGTTCTGAAATGATGCTGTCTTCATTTAGCAACAAGAACAGCAGAACACAACAAATTTGTAGCATAGTTCCTCAATTACAGCATATTAAATTGCCATCATCATATAGTCAATTAACACAGCTCTGCTGTAGTTAAAATGGACTGGTTTGAGATTATAGCACATGCAGGTACGTTGTATATGCAAATCAGCTCAGGCTTAGTGGCTAACTTCACAAGATTGAGTGTTGCTTTTGCATTAATGTTGTGTTTGTGAATTACTTGGAAATACAAAAAGTAAGAAAGAACATAGTCGGTCAAAAAGCAGCCTCACCTACTCAAGCACATACACCATACCCCATGCACAGAACTTAAGACTTGTGTATCCCACTATATCATTTTACACCTTTTACTTTGCATTATATTATACCCACCCTTTCAGCACTTTAGCACATGAATCAAGACCAGCTCTTGTAGAGACAAAATACTATTCTGGTTTACAATGCGTCTCGGCTCCTAATCTCACAAACAGACCCAGGTTTGTAGCACAAAGCCTGAATCAACGCACCATACATTTCCCCCCCTCCAGGTCATAATTTCAAGTTTTATGTTTCACCAGCTTTATATATTTCCAATACTAATTAAAAATACTAATGTGAAAACACTGAAATTGGGAGTGCACTAACCCTTCTTTTTGTGTTGACGGTAATGGAATAGTTTGGAGTGGTATTGTGGACCCGGATCAGTTTAAACTGATAATATGATTTTGTTTGGTCGTTTATTCTTTGATCCAGTTCCCTGTGAAATTGGAAATTGCTTGAATGTTTTAGTATCTGCCAGTGGGGAAAGGCAGCTCAAATTAGGTTTTTTTTTATTACCCTGTACTGATACATTTCTAGCAGCACAAGCAAATCAAGTCAAGGGTGTTTGAAGTAAGGGATAAACAACAAGAAGCGTTGAATTCACCTTTTCATGTGCTGTTGGATTTGAGTTTTGCTCTTTTTTGTTCCACTTCAAACAGTTAAAATGTTTGTCTGTCATTGTGGGAATGTTGTCAAGTTCCTCGGAGTTTGAAATCCCACTTACAACAGACAAAAGCAGGTAAAATAAGTCTTGGTACCGGTGAGTACCTGCAGAATTTCACCCCATATATATATATATATATATATATATATATATATATATATATATATATATATATATATATATATATGAAGTAATGTCTGTTACTTTTGAACCTTGCAGTTTAAAAAAGTATTATCCTATTGCTCAAAAAAGTAATCTGATTACAAGTACTGTAAGTACTGTAACTAGTTCCTTAAGAACCCTGGTCACAACCAATATGTGCACTGACCAAACATCTTTAAAAATGAACTCCCTGACATGAAAGAGTCATTCATTCATGATTTTTTATTTAAGACAAAGAACCCCATTCAATTCATTTAAACATGTGGGACAGATTGTATTAACACCATTCAACAGATCTAAAAATAAGATGACTTTGAAATTCGATCAAGCTTATTAGACTTTGGACAGACAAGGTCCTAACGCATCCTCCTAAAATTATTGGTAGCCTGGTAGAAATGTAATTTAATTTAAAGTTACATGAATAATAGTTTAACTTTTCAAAGTCATTCTTTGCCCAGCACCAATTCCCCCTTTTGACTTTTATATACTTTCAATTACCATGCTAATAATTGCTGAGAAAATGTTTCCCACTGCTATGTTTTGCATTTTGCAGTCAACATTAAAAATGTCTATTGGCAGCTAACTGGTTCTTGCAACTGTAATTTCAGCATCTTCTGGCTGTGAGATCCAGTATAAAATCATATAATAGCCTGCAATGACCTTTCATCTGTTTTGCTGTAAAATCAATTTTCTCAAAATCTTCTATATAATAAAGTCTTGGCTCACCTCTTCTAAAGGTACCAAATCTTCTAACGAGGACGAGGGATAGCATTTTTCTTATAGACATATGTAGTGACCTTGATTTGCAGTGGCTTCCATACAGTATAGGTTTCAAGTTCTCTGCTTGTGGATCTGGGTTTCGTGTTCGATTGCTGGTGTCATGAGCTGCATAGCCACCTTTGCATATTCGTGTTTTAACATACTCTTCAGGTTTGAACAGTACCAGTGGTGAGCTGACTAATTGGATGAACCCGAGCACTAGTTTTTTGGTGTTTTGACTTTTGGGGTTAAACAAAAATACCTGAAAATATATTGTTACCGGATCTGGTTGCAATGATGATTTATTAATTGGCTACTGTAAAAGGCGGGGAACTGTGTAGACGTGCTCCGGATGTTTGTGGAGTATTGTGGGTTAACTACAGACCCACTGTGTCTGCTGGTTTCATTCCAACTGAACTCTCAATTACTTAACTTGACCCTTAATTGAACTGATAATTTGCTTTAATTAGAACTTATTTTATTTATTAACTTTTTTAATAATTTAGTCGTTGCCAATTATTTTTTATTATTTTCTCCCCAATTTGAAATGGCCAATTATTTTTAGGCTCAGCTCACCGCTACCACCCCTGCGCTGACTCGGGAGGGCAAAGACGTGTGCAGTCAGCCGACCGCTTTTTTTTCACACTGTGGACTCACCATGCAGCCACCCAAGAGCTACAGCATCGGAGGACAACGCAGCTCTCGGGCAGTTTACAGGCAAGCCCGCAGGTGCCAGTCCAGACTACAGGGGTCGCTGGTGCACCATGAGCCGAGGACACCCTGGCCGACCTAACCCTCCCTCCCTCCGGACGGCGCGCGGCCAATTGAGCACCGCCCCTTGGGAGATCCCGTCCTCAGTCGACAAAGGAATAGCCTGGACTCGAACTCGCGATGTCCAGAGTATAGGGCACATTCTGCATTCCACGTGGAGCGCCTTTACTGGATGGAATAAACACTAGACACCAAGGCATTATATTGTGGTGTGTACACATTAAATAAGATTGAGAAAGACTGCAGTGTTCACATAGAAGAATCCCATGCGGCCGGAGCTGAACGGACTGGCAATCTGATCCTAATTACCAAGCCAACGGGGAAGGCAATTAATAGGGGGAATCTGTACATATGTCTCTTAGCGTATGCTAATTAGAACCCGCTGGGGGATTGAAAGGGTGTCAGTTATGGTTAATTACTGTCTTGTTGTGGAGATGCATCATCTTCATAAATGCCATAAGAAATACTTGGTATTTTCTGAGACATTAATTTTCCTTTTCACTATCCGAGTGCAGAGGGTTTATGTAAGTAGAACTAATTGAGCATTAATGATGGTTTTATCTGAGAAATTGCACATCCATTTAATTAAATGTTGTCTTTCTCTCTCTCTCTCTCTCTCTCTCTCTCGATGTGTGTGTGTGTGTGTGTGTGTGTGTGTGTGTGTGTGTGTGTATATATATATATATATATATATATATTGCAGTTTTGACCCCTAAACTAATTTATTATTAAGGCTTTTTGAAAGATTAGGCCCAAACCCCAAAGTGCAGATTGTACATGCCATGTTTTGATGTTAGAAATGTAATAGACTCTGCCCTTATCAGAGTTCAGACAGTAAGGAGGGCATTTCCCTGAGGGAGATAACAGTCTTGACCAGCACTGGTGTATGCTGCTCAGAGCTGGTAGTTGTGCTGATTCAGGAGACCTGGTGCAGGTTAAACTGGTCCTGTTATCGACTCCCAACAAAGACAAGATCACATGATAATTATCTCAGGATCTCAATATTTCAAACTGATGTGTGAAGATCACACATTTTGTTAGGATCTTGACATGTTCTCAATGAGCCACTGTAGCTTCTTTTGAAATGCATGAAAACACCAAAAATGTAAACACAATTTTATGTTGCTTCCCTGAACTAAAACATAGTTTACATATGCTGCTGCAAGTAACAGCAGGAGCATGTATGTTTGCTTGACAGAGTAGACAAAACTCGTAAACCGACATTATCTGCACAGACAGCTAGACTATGAAAGAATGAAGAAACAAATCTCTTAGGAATTTTAGTGTAAAATTCAACATGCTTCTGGGACACAACTGCTTCAAATGGTAAATAGATTATAAAATCTGTATCAAGATGAGCTTGAAGCTGCTTTGTTTAACAAAAACAGTGAAAAAACAGTTCTTGTTCCCTTTTCACTATCAGACCTCTGACTCACTACGGTGCAGGTTTAGCTGTTCCTCTGTAATGCACACACTATGCAATGTGAGGAGACAGGAGGTGAAAGATGTCAATGTCTGGTTTTCAGGGAATAACAATTTCAAACTTAAATGTGATTCTTTAGAAAGGCTGTTTGAGCAATGTGTCCTAATTAAATCTGAAGGGTTTTAATGTAGAAACAAAAATGGATCTTCATTTATTGAGAATTTAGATTCCTTATCGCCTGGCAACATGCCACATGCAACCCAGATTCATACAGTAAATGTCTTGTATTATTAGGATTGACAAGTTTGACTTCATTAGGTCTATTTGACATGGACATTTGATGCACTGTTTCATTTCATTTAATAACTATGGAGAAGTGATTGCTGCAGTGTTGCTTGTATATACAGGAAAGGAGTTGAGGGCAAAAAATGTTACTACTGCCTTTTGTAGAACATACTGTACAACTGCCCCTTGCCTGATAAAATCTGTGGCATGACTGAATATTTTTCTGCAAATAAAATTCCCTGATAACTTTAGGAATTTAAGATCAGGAATAGATAAAGACTCAAGACCTTGCTGATGGCTGTTCAAAATGCTTTTCCGAATTACACACAGCCAGGCCAATGGTTATAGCAATTATGCAACACGTGTTTTCAACATACCTTTAAATGGACCATTGTTTTGACACAAGATGTGGTTCTGTGAACAGTAGAATGTCTGACTGAGCAGGAAGTAACACTGTTGAATTACAAAGAATCAGACCGGAGATTTGTGAAATTTATAGCCATTTTTGATGGTTTGAAATATTTAAAAGACAAGTGTTGATGAATGACAATGTCAATATGATTGCCCGGCCCTTTGAAAGGTTGGTGTCAGTTTCATTGTGTGTCTGGAGGCTGAGCTGTTCAGAGGTTTCAATGTAAAGCTGATATTGAACTGAATCGAGATATCGTAGGATATAACTACTTGGGATCCCCATAGAAGTGAAGGGCCAATAGGAAGTGATTGGTTGGCTTCCATTTTTAAGACACTGATGTTTCAAGAAGAACATTCTGATTTGGTCTGCAACTGTATGGATGTAAATGCATTAGAAAGGAAGGTATTGATAGCAGGTGAGATTTAATCCCAAAGCCCTGCAGACACGAGGAAACATGTTTTTTTCCAGACAAAATTTTCCTTGTGTATGCTGGATGTTTCCAGAAACAAGGAAACATGATTCCCGAAGCAGACCAGGGTTCTACTTTGAGAAACATTTTTAAGAAACATTTTGCCATTAGCCAATCAGGAGAGACTATGTGTGTCATCAATCATGCGACTGTGCAAGATGGTGACTTCTCCAGAAGATAACATGGTTTGGAATCCTGCTACAATCAATCGTTCCATTGATAAGTACGCTGACGCATTGTAGTGACATTTTGGGTTGTTCGTGGTCCTACAGGCCTCAGCAGACCTTCAAAAGTGTCAAACTGCACAGGGCAGGTAATAAAATGCCACACTATCAGAGACTTTTAAAAACTATAGACTGGAATGGGACACATGCAAGTCGTCTGAATTGATTGCAGTAAAATTGAAACCCTGTTCTACTCCTGGCAGCCTGTTATGCCAGCAGCAAGTTGGTCTTCCAACTCTGTGCTTTACATGAACAGTGCTCTGCAATGTGCTTCATTTATTAGCAACAGCAGGAGTGTGAAGAGCACCAGCAGGATAATGCATTAAACTGTCTTCTGCACACCGGGCATAGCAAGGATATTCCACCGATTACATCCACATTGTAGTGAAGTCTATATTAGCAACACAAATTAAGACACCACTCAATTTGAAACTTGTGTACTGGTTTAAAAAATTATGTTTTTAATATTGATATATATTCACTGTCTTGGTACAGTATGAAGTACCTGAAAATGTTCTATCAATAAATGTTTATATAACAAATAAGGGCAAATAGACAAATATTAATAGTTTATTACTGCTTGGGATCTTTCTGCTAATCAAAGCACCTGTTTTGTTTCCTGTATTCTACGATGTATCACAAAGAAACCCCATTCTTAACACCAACCGCACCTTATTGAGCTTCAGCCTTGCTTTATTCTCAATATTGGTAATGGCAACCCTACCAATATTGAGAAGAAAGCAAGCAATTAGTAAGAATGTATTGCTGCTTCTTAGATAATAGACTTCAGAGTTAATAAACTCAAGGAAACACTTGACAGTTAATCAATAGAAAGATTTCCATTTACAGTAAATTAAAGGACAAATATAAGGCAGTGTTTTAGGTACCTTGACACACACAAATATTTATATGCATGTACGCTGGATCAATCAATGTTTTTATATCACAGGTTTAGACAGCAACATTTGCATTATTTTAAATATTACACCCCTATCCTTCACTTGTTTGAATTTGGACCTTGCATGGTTTTAAAGCATGTATTTATTGACAAACTTGTGCCACATTACCATCTGAACCCAGAAACCAGCCTGTAAAACTCAAATCTCATTCTCATATCAAACAGTGTTTGCTGTTCAATTTGCAGTCTACAATCCAATCTGCAATGAAATTAAATCATGCACTCATACTGCTTCAAATTGTACTGGAAATATAACCAACTGTTTTCAGCTTATCCCATGCCTAGCCTGCATGATTGTGGTTACAGAAATCCGGGGAGAATCTTAAAATCCTGTGATTCACAGGAGACACAGCGATTGTTTGTGTCTTGCTTGGGTTATTAAGAGATACAGTAGAGCTCCTAAGAACAAGACCTTCTCGCAGCCTTTGGAACAGGTTGCCTGGCCAAGTTTCAAATACAACCCTGTAGAGTACAAAAAGAGATGTAACATGGTTAGATTCTCTGAAGCGTGTATTGTCAACTATCAATTGACCCAATATTTCGTTTTCCAGAAATGTCTTCTGTGAGCAAAAAAAGGGCCTTGCTAGTCATCCATGGTGTTTTACACCAAACACAAAAATGACTGCCAAGCCAAATCCAGGCAATTCAAAGGCAAGAATTGGGGTGATTCAGTTGGCTTATGACATTCCAGAGGTTAATGATACTTAGTGCAAGCAACTTCAGTTTTGCAGCTCAGCGAAGGACCAATTTGTTATGACAGTAAAGCTGAAAATACCATTCAACTGAAAGATGGGAAGCATCTAAAAAAAAATTTCTGTCAGCATCTTATAGGTCATATTAGAACAGATACAGAAGAGCTCTTGTCAAACAGACTTCTTAATGGTACTGACGCACTGGCAATGATAGACAGCTTTTGTTGTGACCCCTTAGAATTTGGTCATAATAGAAGAAGAAAGAACAATCTTGGGGAATCTGACATAGTAAATAGGAACTGTATTAAATAAAAAATGATCTGTTTGAGTCAAAATATCTTTCTTTCTTAGGCACTAAACTAATGCGACAAGTTGAGTTACAATTAAATACTAAATAATGCATTTATGAAGGAAGAATAACATTGAAATAAATAACATTGTGTCAACTGGGAAGGAAGCTGTCTAGCACAATGGCAATACAGTTTACAGGGATACCAATAAGCCAGCATTTCTTTTTAAGTTGGCTTTCTTTGTTTTTAGTTAACAAATGATTATGAAGGTTGAGGGGCAATAGCACTGATTACAGTTAAGCATGGTACCAAAGGCATCATGACAGCTTCCTCTCAGAGCTGTGCTGCCAGCAAGCACAACTTAATTCAGGCCCTGTCATTCTAGCATTTTATGGCTTGAATCATTATGGCTCTAGAACTTCGGTTCTCAAACTGCTTGGGCCGCGCCCCCCTTTCGCTTGTCTGTGGTACTTGACACCAGTTTTAAGAACCAGTAAACTCTTATGATGAGCATTTGCTGTCTCTCAGTTTTAAAACTATGATTCACAACATAACACAGTGGAATGATCACAGTACTACCATGCAGTAATTGTAGGGCAGTATTGCCACGTGTGACATCTTTAACAATAAAGCCAAAACGAAAATGCTTTTATTTGCTTCGAAATCATTTCAAACTGGTTAATAGACTAGCAAACACTGGCAAAATCAGCTCAGTTTTATACGGTGCAAAACATTTTAAAGTTTTGTTTTGTTTCTGGACTTTGCGATACCTGCACGATGCCTACATTAACCTACAACGTATCGACAATAACAATCAACCATTTTGGTAAGACTTTCAACAAGTCTGACACAAACAATTTTGGCTGTTACTTATTAAAACCCTTCTAAAAAAAGAACAAACAAATGCTTAACATAAAAAAGAACAGTCCTACTACAGCAGCAGGCAGTTTACAGTGCCTCTGGGTTTCTGATCGCATCATCAATTCCACATTTTTTAAATTCATTGATGTCCGGTCTACTTTTAATGTTTTCAAGCAAATTGGCTTCATCATTGCCATTCTCATATCCACTTTGATATCTGACACATTATTCCTCTTGTCCAGAGCTTCTTTAATCTGTTCTGTATACCAGACTGATAGAGGGCAGGATCGCTACGAGTACTGTATGCATCCCTCTGATTGGTGGAAGCATTATTGGCGATCCAATCAAAATAGTCAATAAAGCCCAAATACAGTATCCACCCATTATACGGTATAGCCTAGGTTAAGATGTGCACTGTAATTATAAATAAATAAATAAAACATTTAAAAACAAAAAAAACCCTGCACCTTCTAACGCCCCCCCCCCCCCCCCCCACCTGGATACAGTCCGAGACCCCCAAGGGGGTCGCGCCGCCCAGTTTGCTTTAGAATAATGAAGTCCTAAATACTAATCTGTCCAGTTTTCCATCTTTAGCATTGAATTTATAAAATAACATATATTCACAATGACTTAGTTGCCCCTAATGCTTATAGACATGACTGGTCTGATGTGTTGTATAGTTTTGCAGTTACTGCATTTTACAATCCGGCTCAATAAAGATACATTAATCTTTTTTTTTTTTCAGGCACAGTTGCATCAATTCTAATACATAAATCATGCACATCGTATACTTCAACTGCCCCTTTTTAGGTCAAACTAATGATCTACATTAATCTAATTTTCCATCAGTGCACACCAAAACATAAACAAATAATTTAGTTTTAAAACCACATTGACAAACTGATGAATGCCGTATTAAATGATGCACCAGCCTTTGGGTAAGCATATTTGAAATGAGAATAAATGGAAGATGATTTTTAAAAGGCATATCCTGCTTGGATAATCTTTTGTGACATTATGTTGAGCAGTCTCAATGTGAAGCATGCAGTACAGTGTGTATTTCCAATCTTTGAGATTAAACAATATAGTGATTTTGACTTTGTTTATCCAGCATTGCATCTTATATAGTCAAAAGAACCCAGTATTTTATGTTCTATCTTATTATTTCAGTTTAGAACAAACCTGTTACTGCTGCTGTCAACAAAAATAAATAACACTGCTGAGTTCCTTGCATTAGCTTAAGAAACTAAAATTGAGCACATGTATTACAAAATTAAAATGTCTTAGTCAGGAATTTTATTGAACAGTAAAGATGATTTCTGAGATTATCAGGATCCCATATTCTTTATTTGCCGGGTTCAGCACCATGGAGAGTGGCTGGGAAGAACACTTGCTTTTAGGGTTTCAGCACCACTCACTGATGTCCAAGTGAACCAGCACATTAATACTCCTTCTCCACTGGCACATCCGACCCGTGAGGGCTCAGTATGTTACGGGTACGGGTGGTTCTCCACTGGCTATTTGTCGAGCAGAGCGAGAACCAAACCGTGAAACTCCGGCCTCACAAGACATCTGAATCTGGCTTCTTGTAAGAATTTTCGTCATTACGTTGCATCAGTCAGTACACTCCAGAAAAACCCCCCAAAACAAACATGGTGGGCAGCGAGTGTGATGAGTGAAAAGTACAGCCTGGGACGCTGAGGAAGTGCGGACTCTAGTTTGTTTCTCTGTGGGCAGATAGTGTTCAGGAAAGTTGCCAGAATTTCTGACGATTTGAAGCAAATGGACATAAACAGCAGGTACGGTACACTTAACTCACACACTCACACAACATTTCTACCAAATTTCTCATCTTTGACCTTTATTATATTAATATAAAAAAGCCAAAATAAAACAATTCTAAACTTTTTTTTTTTTTTTTTACAAAAATAGTCAAACAAAACACTGTACAGCTGTATCATACATACGGCTCTTGTTGCGCTCGCGCAGCTGCTTCTTTTTTTTTTTTTTTTAAGCACCCAAACAAAAAACATCTAGAAAAAAACAACTATCTTAAACGAATATCTTTGGCAAATCATATTTTTAAAACCTTATTTTTTCCCCTTCAACAGAACTAATTGAACTCTAGTAAATCGATATAATCCGTAACATTTGTGGATTATAAAGACATTCCTAAATATCTTTATAAAATATGGCGATACAAGTTACAGCTGGACCATTGGTCTATTCATTTTTGAATACCATGTTTGCGCATCTTTTGGCAAACTGAGTTAATTAATAACAATAATTAATAACAATTGTCTTTCGTTGTGAGTGACTCCTCTTAACCGCACCGTGAGGGCTCGGTTGTACAGTGGAAAAGAGGCGTAAGGCATAGTGGGCTGGAACAGACTCCCTGTTACTGTAGCTGAAAGAAGAGGGACTAAATAGGGAGCTACTAACTAGGCATTTGGCTCCACTGCATCCCTCCTGCATATGGAAACCAATCGGCTGCAAGGGCCTCTCCAGTAAACAAAAGCCAGTCTGGTAAATTGGTATAACCTGAAGAGAGTCAAAAAAGAAACACTGATATGTCCCATACTAATTCATATTACAAACCAGACACCATAAGATTAGTCTAACATGGTGTAGCTATCCTGAATGGAAAATCTCAGCACACCTTTAAGTAGTATAAGGAAACATTTAACTTTAATCAATTTAATCAATTTCGTGTCCCAAAAGTTAAAAAGCAAAAGCAACTGTAAAAGTGTACATGTCCTAAAAATAAGGCCAGACAGCCTTCTTATTAAAAACAGATGCAACATTTTCCTTTCATAAGTAAAATACGTTGAGTTGGAATAATAACTGCCCACGTCTGCCATGTCTGCAGTGAGCAGATTGGAGGGAGCATTAGGAGCAAATGCAGCACTAATGGTTGAAGAGCATTTATCTTGTCCTGGGGCCCATCGAGACCAATTATTAAAACCATCATAGCCTGACGGAATGATTTTATGCATGACGGGAAGACCGAGCTTAATGTTTGTGGAAATGATTTGACACACAGCTGGCCCTTACAAATGTACAGCATCTTTTCTTTTTGCTGTTTTGGGGGGATTTAGGAAGAACAGAAACCCTTGAGATTTTCCTTCTCATTTAGCTTTCATATTTCTTTCCACTCCATTTTCTGGTTACTGATTTAAAAAAAAAAAAAGTGTATATAAAAAAAAGAATCTTTCTGGGTAAAATGCATTTTATTGGAGGAGTTAAATACCTATTTTGTGCTTCTCAGCTCCAGGAGGCACAAAGCAGTGTGAAAAGAAAGAATATTTTCATCATTGGCTTTATTGACAAAACTGTAACTGACTTCGAGCAAGTAGCTTTAATGTTTTTCTTTTGTGTTACTTTCTTGTACATTTTTTCTGATATTTACAATCATTCTGAGTAGTTCTGTGTGCCGTTGTTCAATTGTATTGATTGTAGGACCTGGGGAAGTGAATTAAACTGTTTTGTCTTGCAATTCTATCACAATGGCAACCAGGAGCGTTTCTTTAGTTTGACCCCTCACAATATCAAACTGTATTTTATTCAGAAATACAGACTATGAAAAAGCATTCTTTAAATAACTCATAAGTTAAAAATTTGTGAAGGACCAATATATATTTTAATAGAGTAAATTTGAATAAAATGCATGAATTTGTGGCAGTAATCTCTCAAAGTTAAAAAGTGGTGTGAGAATGAACCTGTTTCTCCCTTATTAACTTGAGCAAAGTGGAGGAATATATTGGGCTTCCTGATTGTGCGGGATGTCAAGTCTCCAAATGGCATCTCAGTTTGTAAGGCATTGCTCTGTGCCCTGTTATTGCAAACCCTTTCACACTCCTAGAAAGCCCCTTTGCCTTTATAACCCCTTAACATTAGTAAATTTAATAGAAATGCAGTGAAATTACATTTTAGATTGACAGTATTAGGAATCGCTACAGTCCTCCTGCTCTTTCTTCCACCTGCATCCTAAATTACTTCATGGAAGCAATTCAACCTCATTCTGCTCTTAATCAGTATTTTTAATGTAATAATACAATATAATAAATTAAAGGGAGCATCTAAACAATCCCTAACCTGCTCCTTGCATACATAAATATTAGAGAATTACAAAAGCCTTTACTTACAGTGAGTTTCTTCTTGAAAATAAAGTTACAGGCTCCCCAACCACTAGACTATACTGAATACAATAATAACACGGCAGTCATTTGCTTTTATTTTATTGGTGTCACACACACACTGACCTGAACTGTGGTCAGGCTATGACTGGCATCAGCAGAGATTGCTGGGTCAAATCCTTTGTGGTGTTCAGTGGAGGCTGCTGTGTGTCCTGGAAATGTTACAGATTGGTTGCACCAAGGGGAGTTAGCTGGAAGTTCAAAGACATTGCATTATGTCCCCCAAGACCCTTCAGTTGAATAAAATTCTCATTTGTAGGGAATCTGTGACAAAAATGTTTGCTCTGGTGAATTTGCAAAGGAATTTTGTCTTTTACTGCACTATTCACATTTTTTTTTTCTGTGCCTTCTCTGTTTTTTACAGTTATTAACTATGATTCACTATATCTTCACTATGATTTACTAAACTGAGCTGTGTTGGTGTAGTGCAAGGAACTAAGCTCATTTTATGTTTGAGCATTTGGATCCAAAGAGCGGGAAAAAGTAATTGGTGCTGGTGTTGTGTATAATAGATTTAAGGTTTTAGGTTTTTGCTGGGTGAAAATGTCTTTGATTGCTACCATATTGAATTTTAGTGTAAAGATTGGTGTTATTTGCAGTGTAAAGTAAATAACCTGCTTGTTAATATTTATTACATTATACAAAGTGTCTGTTGTAAGTGACGATAACACTGTTTTAGATGTAGAATATGAAAGTGGCATTAGAAAAATAAAATATGCATAAACAAGGAAGTTGATTGTTTTCCCAAACCTAAAACTTAAATATCATTGCCAGCGATTGTTTTTTGAGACGTACGCAAGTGGGTTGTTTGAACAATGGTTAATGCTAAGAAATAATAATAATAATAATAATAATAATAATAATAATAATAATAATAATAATAATAATAATAATAATAATAATAATAAAGGAAAGAAATGCAAAAGCTGATGGTGATTTACTAAGTGATATTGAAATTGCTGTTCCTGAACCTGTCCAGAAGATATGTGAAATAAAAATGAGAAGGGGGATGTTTATGTAGAAGTGAATTTGTAATATGAAATGCTAAACTGAAATCACAAGCCCTTTTTGTAAGTGCTACATCTGAAATGTGTAATATTATAATTAACTAATTGTTGAAATGATTGTTGCGTAATAAAATGGTATTTGCTTTTCTGTTGAATTGTTCTGACTGTGGTTTAGTTGATGAATCAGCAGTTTTCTGCAGATTCGTAGCACAAACTGTGAATTTGTTAATAAACAACATTTCCGTCCCACGCTCCTTTTCTCTTCAAAGCCACACAGACACTTTGTTAGAAGATTCATAGAATTAATCAATCAAAAGATCAAAGGCTGACAGAAATGTTTGAAAGCACAATAACAACAACATTGTCATTCAAAACTGATCATTTTCCATAGAGTTACATATTTAAATGCTTAGCTGAAAAATAGTAAATGATAAATTGTTGAATATTTAGTTTATGTCCACCTTTTAAATACATTCTATTTCCACCACCAGTGGATTATCAACAAAATAAAAACATAAATGTAAAAACAACAACAAACACTTGAAAGGTCCCCTTGTACTGGACAGAGTGATCTTTATTAGAAACATTGCCAATCTTTGATGCAGCTGGTGTCATTTTTTAGTTGAAGACATTTTAAAGAAGTCGTGCAGCTCTATGCAGCAAGATAAATCATTTACTAGTTCCTAAATGCAGTGTTACAGGTAGATATTACACTGCAATTGGTGCTTTTCATGGAAATCATTAAATCTGGGATAACCATGAAAAAATACAGCCTTGATTATGAATTATTCGTAATATTTTTAATTGTGTCTGCATACTTACTAGCAAGGTGCAAATCATCGACTTAAATATTTGGCTAGGTCTCTCTCGCGCATCTGTTGCTAGTATTGCACACAAAAAACATTATTATATTTGTTTTCATCGGTATGCTGAAAGAGAGCCTACTATATATTCCAAGTGGAAAGTGGAAATTTAAATTAGATGCACTGTGGTATTGTTTATTATCTATACATATTCAGCCCCAAACTCATGAAATCTCAAAATAATTGTACATGTACATAATGATCTAAATAACAACTAAAGGTCTGATCAGTATTTTTTTCCCCTCTTCTGAATCCATAATCTTGGAAAGACTCACTAAACCTAAACCTAAAACTATGTCACTATATTTTATAAAACCTTGCCACTACATTGTATAATGAAAATAACAAACAGGTTATACATTTTAGAATCTTTCACTTTTAGTGAACCCTATACACCCCTGCAGTAATATCTACTGCTGTTCAGTAAATGGACTCATAAACCCAGCATGTCTGGAACTTACCTCTCTGCTCACTTGCATTTCTGCAAGCAAAACAACTTTCTTAGGTGCCACAAAAAGTCTTGTAAATGTATTATTTTTTGTGTTTTGTTTGTTGAGGAGCCATAAGGATCGAAACAACCGCAGACTCTATAATATACTGGGATAAACCATAGCAAATAAAACATATCACAAATATATACAGTTTATACATTAAAAAGAAGCAGGCCAAAGAGGGCCAAGTGACTTTACCCTGTGCATTATTTAATTCAGCGTGGCAGAGTCTGTCAAAACAGAAGAGCATGTCTTCAAACTGCTTGCCCAGATTGTAATTATGCAATGTATAAGTGGCTGTGCCCGCAAACTGGTCTTGGATTAGCATGCTGCTTACATTTAGAATGGGACTTTGAAATTGACATGAAATGTAGCCAGTGGTTGTTTACGGGTATTATCTGCATAGACCCTCTGGCAATCTGTATGTTGTCTGTAAAAAAAATTATCATAAAGACCCCCAACACACTTTAATAAGGCTTGCTAAGCATAACTTTACTACTATTGAGAGAATTCGTCAGGCCTTTAAGTACATTTAATGACAACAGGAAGTGGCTTCAAAGCTGAGCGCTAGATTAGTTAAGTACTGTGCATTTATATACAGATACATTCTTTGCTTCTATATAAGGCAAACACCCTTAGCGAAATGCTATTTATCTGACAGCCCCTGTGGCTCTGCACAGATTTACAATTAGCACATCCAGTCCTGCTTAAATACAATATGTACTGGTAACAAAAAGATAAAGGATAGGAATCCCAAAGACTGCTGGCAGGAGAGTTGTATGAATCATTTCCCGTAACTGAAAACTAAACGGTTCCTTGGAAGAAAAACCTATTACTTGAGAAATTAAATGCAGGACTCCCCAGGTGGCTTACCTGGTAAAAACGTGTGGTGTGCTGGGTGAGTCATGCAGGCAGGGGAGCGCAGGTTCTCAGTGTGGTTTTGCAAAGTTGAAAATCTTGTCAGGGGATTCCTCAGCGGGCATCACGTTGGCACTGGCGATCCTGCAGGTTAAGGAAGCCAAATCTGCAGGGACTGTTTCTCCTCACCATGCTACAGTGGACCCTACTGGCCAGGCACCTGCTGAGCATAAGAGAACAGTTGCAGATCTGCCCTTTGTCCTCCAGGGGACGGTAGCTTACCACTGTAGAGCTCCTGGGTGAAAAGAGGCAGTTGGCATATTCTTGCAATTAGAGGACACCTACTGATAAAAATATTAGAGGAGTAAGACCCTTTTGACTGGTGCACTCTGTCAATACAGGTAAGCAGTCATGTATACTGTGAAATAAACAGTCACAAATACAACATTTAAGTTTAATGTAATACTTCTGCAGCAAACAAACAGTATATTGGATTTTATGCTGGGCAGATTTGATTTCAGGTAATTGTTACCGTGCTTCCTCTTGCAGAGAGACTCCTGGAAACTACAAAGTAGCTGCTGGGGTTCCACTAATCTGCCCTCAGCTGTCAAGAATCATTTAACTAATACTGGAATAGTGACTTTATTGTCTTTTCCAATATAAAAATCTTTGGTGACATTTTATACAAAGCATTTCTTAATTGCACTTAAAGTATAATGCGCAAACAAAATAATTCTAGTAAATCTTACCAAATATGCTTCACTTCACTAAACAGATCTCACATTTTACAGCATGCTCACTTTATGCTAAACAAGGATTTGTTCATAACTGTTAGTGAATAGAAATACTGGCAAACATCTTTTGCAGTTTTTTTTAAAATGTTTTATATAGAAAATGTGAGACCTTTGAAATTATCATAATACACATTAGGTCATTTATATTTTGTTAGCTCTATGTACTTAATGCACTGTAGTAAAACAATATTTATATCGCAATAAAGATTTTGCTTTATTACAATAAAAAAATTGAGACATATAAGTACTGTCAAATGGAAAAGTATGGCTTTTTAAAAATGGTTTAGAAAATTATAGTATTGAACATGCCTGCAGCAGATCAACATACTGCATGAATACCATTTTTGTATTATTTATATTGTGCTGACTGTGTTCACGCATATTTCCAAAAGTAGTACTTTTGTTCCAATGATGAGAAAAAGCTTTTTCCTTTGCAAATACAGTAATAATTTATTGATACCCACACAATCTGTCAGAAGCCAAATGTTAAGTAAGTTGGGTTCGTGTTGCCAGATTTATCTTTTGCAGTTATGTATGTTTATTAGGTCACCTGTTTCATTTGTCAGCTAACAGTGTGGTGGTGTTACCATAATAATATTTTTAGCAACATAAGCAATAAACAATCACCCATATAGTGCACAGTAAGGTCTTGGAAGGATTGAAAAACATTCACCAAGTATGTAAACAGATGAAGCAGTACCTACTTCAGTGTAAGATACTGTTGGGGGCCTATTCCCAAGCTTTGAACGCATGAGTTACTGGTATTTAAAATAACATTTTACACATCAAATACTGATAGATATTCATGAAATTATTCCAGACAGTTCTTGATGTAAAAAAACAAAAAAAAACATACTTAACTGGAATAGTTGCAATGGCTTCATGTTTTAATTGCTAATGTTATGGTCATTCCTATCTTGCTTGTCACAGATGATTGCAAGTAAAGTACGATGTAGAAGCAACAAGATTAATGGGAGGTATAAGCGGTTTGTTACTTTCAGGGTGTGTATCAGTTATACAGAAAATCAGCAAAGACAGTAACAGACTGAATACTGCAAGCGTGTGCATTGAAAAGCAAAACTCTGCCAGTGATGGAGCCCACGAAACTCAGATGAACATTTAAACACAGTTGTGCTTTTTGACTGAAAGCCATGCCAATCACCAGGGTGTTATTAAAGAGCCATACAAAACTAAACACACCACTTCACTATTTTTACGCTCAATAAATAAGTTGCATCTTGTCCTGTTGCACATCATCATTTGTTTTTGCATTTGATGAAGAAAAGTGCTGTTGCTGTTGTACTATAAAATGTCTGTATGTTAATGTTGCCAACCAGTTCTAATCACACAGCTAGATTGTTACAGCCTTATTGAATAGCTGTACGACAGACTATGGTTCGGTATGTGTACAGCTTTAATCACAGTCTTTGGTGGTGAAGCTATTACCCTCTTTTAACATTGTTCATCTTACGACTGCCAGAACATGTTTTATTTCTACTTCCTTCCTAACCTGTGACACTACTATTAATCATCTTGTACATATGAAATCAATAAATAACTCATCTCAGTGCTTTAACCATTAACCAAGTATCAAAGCACCAAGAAACTGTAAACCAATTGTCAAAATGTCTTGAGAAGTATAATAGAAATCTGTTCTTTGCACATGGTGACATCTATCCATGGGATAACGTGGACTGGGAGTTTGACAGAGCTGTGACCGGTGTGTTTTGTTGATTTCTTCTATGTGTTTTTATAATGGTGTGTGCAGTTGGGTTCGCAGCAGTAAAAGAGGAGACGATGGGAGCTGGCATGGGCTGGAGGAGCGTGGCAGGAAACATATTGTTTCTGAACTCACATGGCTTGAAGCGCATTATTTCTCATGTCATATTTGGCCCAGGCCCAAGACTCACTAAGGGGATATGTGGGTCAGCCGTGTTGGAAGAGCAGGTCTGCTCCCATGGAGAGGTTTCACTTGCAGCTGTCCCAGCTGTCAGGAGGTGATTGATTTGATAGGGGATTTTGACAGAGGCTTTGGGCAGTTAAGAGGAGCAAGCAGAGAAGCGGTATTACTATTTTTTGTATTTCTTATTCAAATTTGGCCTGTTTATAGTGAAGGTCTCTTATGAATGACATCAAATACATGTGTTCCTGTTGAAATATCTGAGCCAAAAATACTGTGCATGATTTCTGATGATGAAAAACAAAGTGCTGCATTACTAAAAAATGACTGCTCTGTTTTTCCACACAGCTAGACTGTTACAGCTGTACTCAGTGTACTACAGAGTATGGTTCTGTATTCATAAAACATGTAAGTATCGCAGTCTTCGGGGGCGCAGCCATTCCCCCCGTTTACATTGGCATCTTGCTTGTATACACCTGTCTCGTTTTGGTACCTGTTGTCTCATTATACAGCAACTTGGCTTACATTACAGAAGGCGGATAAGAGCTAACGAGATGACATGTGATCCCTTTTCATAAGGACTGTAATTCACTTTGCAATTTTTTTTGTATTTGTTAGTTTATCTATTAGTATAAACACAGTTTTTGTACAAAACCCTTTGGGTGCTGCACCACTCATGTTGATTCAGAGTTTTAGACCCTAGGTGGTAGAAGGGAGGCAATTGATTGTATAGATGACATTGACAGGACCTGAGCTGGGTACTTGCCAAAGAGTAAAACTGTATATGATACTGCACTCATAAGTATACTGTAAAATCTGCCCTTGAAAAATATGCAACTCGCCCTGAGAAAATAAACAGAAATCTGTTGCAATACTTTTTTTTGTGGTGAGTTTTCCTTCAGCTAGCCAGGTATATTTCTAATCAGAAAATCCATGTCACAAATGCACACAATTCAAAATGCAGAGTTAGTAACAAAGATGCTGCTGTATCCTAGCACTGAATTCTCTTTCATCTGCTATTAGCCGGTAGCAAGCCCTATCCCAACTGTCCTTCCATAAGCTGCCTGTGCCCTGCTCTGTCATTAGGTGTCACCACAAGCCTTTAGCATTCTTATTCAATTGAGATGTAAAGAACAGAAATGAACAGTTCCTAGTACAGATGTGGTCATATTCGTACATGCGGCCCTTGAATAGGGAAACTTGAATGACTTCATATGTTTGTTATGACTTTTGATTACTTTTATTTGACCTGTGTTTTATTTCCCTTCTGGACCCTCAAGTATATTGAGACAATGTGTAGTACGAGCTGCAGAGGTGAATGTTAGAGAATATTTCATTTCCAGGTACATCCTGTTTATTTTGTGCTGATAAAGGACTAGGATTCAACCTGTTGAACATTTTTATCTGTAGTGCTTATGAGAGGTACCACTGCAATCCTATCAGGTGAATGAAGGATCAAGTGCAAAGGATCATTTTATATGACAAATTATTGCATTTTGCAAGAATCCATATAATGAGTGGGGTTGCTATTTGGGATTTACCACACTTGCCGTAAGGAATAACCAGATTCTTGTCATTTTTTTTGTAATGCTTTAATGCCATCAAAACCCCCAAAACATTGTACTGTACTGCAAATGCTTATCAGCCCATAATGATAACGTCTTAGCATATAGTTGAAATGTTGACAGCTTAAATAATCATTTTAATATTTCTATTGCTGATACCTGACAAGCTTTATTCCAAACTGCCCTGTATATTTATCACAGCTACTGTATTTCTACTTGGCTTCTTTTCTACTGCCCCAGACAACCCTAAAAAGTCTCTAAGCCTGCCCACCCCAGACAACCGCGAAAAGCCTTTCTCAGCCTGCCCTTCCCAGACCCTTTCATTTGTGCTAGTGATTGAACTGCACTTGATCTCCCAATGTGCTCCTTATCATCTATCATCTATTTTTTGTCTGTGCCGTCATCATGTGTTAATGCTCACTCTCGAAGCCCCCTCTTGTATTTTATAGTAACAACGTGCAGACTTTTTGAAACAGAACTGCTTTTGAATAATATAACACAAGATTTATTGTCAAAACCTACAATTAAATGTTAATTATGGCACCGCTATTCTTACTGCCAATAGCTAAACAAGCACAGCTGTGAGAAAGTAAAGTGTTTTTGACATGGCATGCAGTGCTTAATAATTGCATACAGTTGGTAGTTTTTGTCACTTGTTAAAATCCGTAATAAGATTAGAAGTGCTGTAATTAAAATGTAATACTAACTTATTTTTATCCGACAAAATGAAGCATATCTTTACACAGGTAGAATGTTTAAACAGTATAGGCCTCCAATATGAGAGAAGAGGAACTGGATCATTTATGCTACGTACCGGTATTAGAAATAATCCAGTACTAGTCCTGCGGCTGGTTTCACAGGCCGCGATTTAGCACTAATCTTGAACTTCCTTTTCACAGTTAATATTAGGTATGATATGTGCTAATTGGGTCTGTGAAACCAGACATCTTGCGTCAACCAATATTTTAATCAATGAATCATAAATCGTAATGCAACAGAGACTAACCTTTTGGTTATTGTCTTCATCAGCCACTTGATTTATTTAATCTCTTCCCTCTAGGGTTTTCTTTCAGTTTCTCCACCTTGCTACTAGTTCTTACTGATTTCCATGTTTTGCCCTTTTAGAAATTGATTTCTATTTATATTATAAACCTGACAGAACATTGCACTGGTTGTTCATTCTTTAGAAATGCCTGGTACTCAGCAGCAGATTCAAAGTTTGAGCTCATGAAATGAACATGTAGCACAGGTAAACAGTTTAACATGTATCTTTTAATGGCTATGACAGCCCCAGGCTTTTCTGGAGGAATTAATAACAGGCTGCAGTTCAAATTCAACTCTCCCTATTGATCAGTAATCTCTAGGAAATGCTCTGGACCATCTACCTCCCCTTTTTCAATACCTAATTTTAATGCATAAACATATACCTCTGCTGGACCCCATACAGTAGTTGCAGAATGTTTATTTTTTCTTCTGTGAATCAGGTTACAACACTGTGAAGTTGAGTGTTGCTTAAGTCTATGGTCTTGCAATAACTTTTTGTCTTATATACCTGCTATATATATATATATATATATATATATATATATATATATATATATATATATATATATTAGGCTCTACGTATCATTAGGTTTGCTGAGGTTTTGTATGCATGCGGTAGTACCTCATTATAATCTAATCTAACTTTAGTACCACTCAAAATTCTCTAGATACATTGCACTACAAAATTATCTGGAAAATAGATCTCGGCAACAGATAGTCACTGCTTTTTAAAAACAAAATTCTTCCATTCGGCCTATGTGTGTAACTCGTGGTTTAAACAAACAGGGTCTGGTTGCAGGATGATCATCTCCAGGTTTATTTATTAATGCAGCTATTGCTATCCGGATTTGAGCTATAGGCTGTTACAGCTGTATTAAGGGCCAGTCAGAGTGACTATGTATAGGTTTTTATTTTTAATGAAAATAAATCCTACATTAACTTTATTAAAGATATAGTTAAAGAGAGGGTATTCACTGAGGAATTGACACATATTCTGGCTAAACCCCTGTATTTCACTAAGATCAAATAACTAGAATTCACAAAATAACATTTAAATGATGATGATGATGATGATGATGATGAAGAAGAAGAAAAGGTCAACGCCTTGCAAAATGCCCCTCGGAGTATTACAGCTGTTTTGTAAGAGATTCAACAAACTGCTGAAATTATATCTCACATATACAACATCATCTTGACAATGGGTTTGCTGGGCACAGCTGAAAGCTATAAACAACATATGTTCCCATGTGTCGCTTTGGAGCTATCAGTAATTGAGAATAAATATCTTGCTAAAAGAGTTTTCCTGGTAAGAGAACAGATGAACCCTTTAGTGTTTATAGAGCACTCCACAGGCTGTACAGGGAGATTGTCATTCTAAAGCATAAGTCCCTGACAAGATGTCTGATTGAAATGATATCCCCTTTGGCCCCACATCCATACGCGAAAGAGACAGGAAACAGGGCTGAAGCTTTGAGACACTGAGGTGACAGGTATCTGAGCCAAAGACAGCATTTCATACAAGAAACCAATGCAATCTGAAACAAGTAAATAACCATACCACTGTGAATGAACACTTTACTCTGAAACCACACTGGGGTTCAATCGGTAACCCTGTACTGCCCAAGCGAGCACTTTAACCACTGCTGCAGAGAGCCAGGCTTGTTTGCACAAGCACTAGACAAGGGTCTAGTGATCTAAAAAGCTTGAACTTATTAAAATACTGATGGTTATAAAAAGATTTCTGATTGATTTTCAAAACCTTAATACATTGTGTAAACATTGGATCCACCACCGTTCAGATCAATTGAATAATCCCACAGCCTCTTAGATATCCTCACCTCATCTCAGTCAAGGACTCTACTTTCTTAGATCATTAAAGACCATGCTCGGTAGCACACCGGGTCAATGCACTGTAAAGAAATGGGGATGAATCTGGCCACAAGTATAGCTGTGAAAAAGCTGACTGATTCAGTTTTATAGGGTTCGAGTTATAGTCCAAACTGAAAGTAATTTAAAGCAGGTCTCTCATACTCATACACTTTCTGACTTCATCTATAGTATCTTCTTGAGCCATTGCATTGCCTGCTGTTTGTGATTCATTTTGCCATTGAACTGCCGTCCAGTAACTTTTGTCCACTACAAGAATCGCTTGGTGCTGAAAATGCTTATATTGAATACTCTCCGATGTGTTTTATAAGCAGGGTTCAAATGTATCCTTTAGCCCAAATCTGGACTGAATGCAACACACTTCATGTAATCTGAATATTTGTTAAATAATATGTTCATAACAAATCCAAATGTACACTTGGATACTGACTCAGGACTAGTCACACAGGACATTTTAAAACTTTAAAACTTTAAGAGCAGGGTCAATCGCTTTCTCATGATAAAAATGGCTGTAAAAACCCATGTAAACCTGAGCAGGAATCCTTCTTGTGGCTCACAAGATTTCAGCAGTCAGGATCCAGTTGTTCTGACTTAATCTCTTATAGTCTCCAGCAGAAAGGCTGTACCAAATACACACACACGCGCACACACACACACACACACACACACACACACACACACACACACACACACACACAAAATGTACATTTATGGACTACTTTAACACTAGAAACACTGCGGTTATACTCATACCTACAACTGCCGATGGCAGTCATTATCACGGTACATTTTAAGCAACATCAATATTAAAATGAAAGACAAACTATCGGATACAACTCATAAGTTTTATTCAAGCACATCATATCAAACATCTGCATTTGCACAGCTGAAACACTGTATTTAAATGAAAAATTAAACATAAAAGGGTTTGTTTTCTAACTTACCACATATAAAGCACAACTTCAAAAAATGAAAAACTATAATAAAATAAACATTTCAAAAGAAACTAGTGTGTAAACAGGTTTATGTACATAAAAAACTGTAAAAACAAAAGTAGTAATATAAAATAGCTCAGAGACAAGTTCCTTTCGCAGTATAGCTACTAAACAATCAATAAACATGCAGAAGTGACAGCTTCTCTTGTCAACTCTGATTTTATTGGCGCCCTAATTGAAGACTGGTGTCAGGCGGAAGATCCACTTCCCAGTTACCTTTCTTTTCCAAGTCAAGCTTGCCACATAAATCACATGTGTTTCTCACTTTTTTGCTCGTTTTATGGTTCAGCATCTTTGTTTTGCGAAAATTACTTTCCTATGTTATTGATCACCTTTCCAAAACTTGGTACCTGCTAGGATTTTCAATTTGGCCTAAAGGATAGAGAACTACACTACGATCATACTTTTTTTTTTTGATAGTTTTATATTTTGTGTGATGAATTGTGGGGTATACAAAATGCTGTATTACCAGCACTATATTGGCCCATGAGCATACATCATGTCTGCCCTAAAGCGATTACCTTTCTCTTAGGTGATTAGGGAGTTCAGTCTCTGATGGCTACAGAATCTCTGATCGCTACAGTACTTGTGCGGGAAGGCATGTGAATATTTCAAGCTTTATAAAAATGTAATCTCTTTTATCAAAAAATGTATGCTTTCAGAAAATGTCGATACATTTGGACAGCAACAAATATGTGAAGAAAAAGCACCATTCACAACTCAAATACAGCGACTCTAGATTGTGTGTGACGCCTGCTGCCCAACTCGGGAAAAACAACCAGGCTCCTCCTAACTCCGCTGGCTCGGCTTGGCGTGGCCCCGCGCAGCTCGGCTGTACAGTGGAAAAGGTAGAGGCTGAGGCCAGCAGAGTTCAAAGGTCATGATGTGATAGGTTAGCATGAGGCTGCATCATGCGCTAATGAGACTGCACTTTAAATAGGGCATTACAATTTTTTCTAGGTATAAAAAAACTCAGACTTATTAATTTTTTTGACTGATGGCTTGAGTTGTTACCGTGACAGTTACATTAAAATTGGCAAGGTTTGTTTGTTTTGGGAACCAGCCTATATTCAATCACAGATAATTTGCAAATTTCCTAACATGCTGTTCACTCCATTTGCACTGTTTAATTATTCATTTGACACCTGTCTTCGTTTCATGTCTAAATATCTCACTAAAGTACCCTTTGCCCCTGAAAGAAGGCTTTCTTAATTATTTACTGTTAATCAGCTTAGGTGTTTCTCACAATGATGAAAATATATTCAAACATTTTTTTGTGGCATTCCACTTTCCTGTATACTGTAGAACTATCCATTTTGATATAAAAATTCCAATCCCTGTAAACGTGTTCCAAATGCATCATGTCTCCACTTGGTCAAACATTGGCCAGACCATTACTGTCCTACTTAAACCAATGTATTTTCTGGCTGATCTCTACTTCCCTTCTTTATTTCGTTGCAACATGTTTCTAGAATCATGATGAGCACTGTAATTACTCTCCTAGCAACTAAGAGTGCCATGATCAGTGTGTAATTCATGTCAGATGAGGGCTCAACCATTTGTTATGAGCAGCTAACCCCCCTGTTTCCCCACATACTTCTTTCATGTTTGAACTGTGATTTTACTATGGTAAACTGTTGCCAGATTAAGGTTATCTGGCCCATAACTAAAACCATGTTATTCATTTTCAGCTTGGTAGTACACCATAAATTGTTATACAATCATGGTCAACAGTGGTACCATGGTTTATTGAATACCTGGCATAGAATGTAACAGAATTTAATTATCCTATCTCAATCAATGACATGGCTTACAATGACTTAACTTTCCTAGCTTACGTATTTTACAAAGCTGTGGGTCAGATTTATATTTTGAAATTTGATAGTGTTAACAGGCAGGCCACTTTCTATGTATTAATGCATGCACAAATATCAAAATGACAATAAGCACTACTCTCTTTTTTTAAAGAAATTGATAACACAATTTATTTTATTGAGCTTGCAGTTTACTGTGAAGTGCTGATATCCCTACAATCACAGCCCTGGATCTTGGTAGTGAGTGAGTAGAGCACTGGGATCTAATATAATAAATTGTGAAAGTGCAAAACCACCCTGTCTCATATTTCAGTAGAACAGGCTGAGGGGTTGCAGTGCCTGTACTGTAGAAAGTATTTGTCTGTATGTTTGCTGATGGTTCCCTGGCACACAATCAGGTCAGCTTAGGCTAGAGGGTGTCTGCTACTGAGTTGTTTCTTGATGCTGTTTTACTAGTTACAGTTTTTCAGTAAACTGATTAATTATTTTTAGAAAGCTTGTTTTAAAAAAGCCATTTGGGCCATCTATTCTTAAATACGTCAGAAATATGCAGAAGCACACACTACAGCTATGGGCAAAGGTTTTGCATCATCTTATAGAATTAACTTATTGAGCTTCATAGGGTCGAATGAAACCTGCTGAATAATGTTACGTTAATATATTGAATTACATACCATGTAGTAGTTTGCCATATACTGCTATGATATAATTTTGTAGTTTCTTTGATTACATGATGTTAAATAAAATATCTAAATTATGTTCATATAATTTTTATTATGTCTCAATCCTGAAATTCTAGGTGATGCAAAATGTCTGGCCATAGCTGTATAGTGAAAGAAGACAAAGTAAAAGAGACACTCTTAGCAAGCCTGTGTTTACAGAGATCAACACTGGACATATACATAATGGTCAGTCAACACAAAATGGGGTATAAAACATCATCTCATCAAGGAAAACATTGTCACAGACTACAAAAGAAGCCTAGATAAAGCAGGCTCATTGACAAAGAAGAGACAAGTGAAAAGAAAGCAATTGACATGGTTTCTAAAATAAGAAGCTCTTTCTCCTGAGTTGCTGAAAGTACAGCAGGTGGGTACGAACCAACAGTGAGAGTAAGACAGCAGCTGGAAGGTACAAAAGCACTATTGTATATGGTCTATCCATAGTATTTAAGCAAATTCAAGCTTGCATAAATATTATGGGAATACAACTGAACACAAATGAGAAGATGATAGAAAATGACAGAACAAGCGAAACACTCACCTTACAAAGTAAAGTGCCTGACTTAGAGGGCAGAGATGTTCAGGGATACAATTCCTTGAGCAAGTAAGTTCAATTATTACCACATGGATAACTTGGTTACAGTGAATCAGAAAGGATCTGATTCTGTATGAAGGCCCAGTATCGCCATCTCAGTACCTTTGCCAATGTATTAGATCATTTCTGTTTCAAATACTTTGTGTGTCCATTTCTGAGTCTTCTGTGTTCTGCTATGGTCTTGTTGAGTTAATGAAGTTTTACTACAATTGTATCCCAATGGGATTTTTCTCTAACATTTCTATTTGGGCAGGCTGCCTAGAGTTAGTAATAGGGCAAAGAGCCAGCAGTGGGCAGGTAAAACACCCTGAGCAAATCATACTGGCTGATAGTTCTGAGATGGACTTCAGAGTACTCTTCTGTAGAGCCTTTGAAGGTAAAAAGTTGGTGTGCTGTAATTGCTTGAGAGCCTTCCTGCAGGAATGGTATTGTACCAGGAGGGGGTTATTTGTAAGCAGCAGCTAGTTGCCGTGAGGAAACAGCCTGAGCTGCAGAGGTAAATGTCAGCCAGCTGATAATGCTAGCTCCTGGGGAGACAGGGGGAAGTTCAAACCCTGTGGCAAAGCTCGGGCTATGGGGATATTACTTCAAGGCTTGGTGTCCTGTATTTCAGCACTGGCACGGGAGTTTTATTTCTCAATTTAGTCTGCTACATTCTGAAGCTCTGCTTTATGAGAGAGGATGGCAATGTAGAACAGAAATACTTATTTTTCAAAACAAAGTCTTGATAGGAGGAGAAACAATGGCAGCCGTGGAGAAAATATATTTAGAAAGTCCTCCAATAAAAAAAGTCAGTTTTTTTTTTTCTGAAATTGCTGCTGATCCCTTTATCACCAACCTGTGCACCAAGCAGTGAACTGTGTCACACTGGACTGCTTCCAGGCTACATTCACATACGTACTTCTTTGTGTGTGAAGCTGCTGTGTTGCTTTATGACTTGCATGTCTGCTTTGTAAACATTATTTGAATTTAAATATGGGGCGTACTTTTCCAAATTACAACATTACCTCAACCTCGAATCACTGCATCGTAGTGACAGTTTGCACAGAACTCCACACAAAGGCAGCTGCATTTGTATATGGCAAACTCTTAATTTGCAAATGCTCATATATAAGCAAGGTTGGGCCTGGTCAGTATCTGAACAAGTGATTTTAGGTGCTGCATTGTATGAAACGGTGTTGGTGACTCTGTAGTGAGTCCCTCGGGGTCAGTGATAGAGGGCACCGTGATGTACTAGGTGCTGTTCTTCAGATGAGCTAGTATTAAATCCAGACCCTGTAAACTGTGGACAGTAAAGAGCCTGTGGTACCTCAAAAAAAGCAGAGTTGTTAACTCCAGTGTCCTGTCTAAATTCACCTTAACCTGGCTAATTCTAAAGTAGGGTGAAGTAGTCAAAACTACACTTATTAACCTGTTGTAACTTGAAATTATAATTATTTTAAGAGCACTCCCTTTACTGGTAAAGTCTTGTCACATGATTTGATTGGAATGAGGAAGTCTGTTAAGAGCAGCATTTAGGATTCTCCAGACAAGCTCAAAGCAAACTCCAAAGCCAGGGCAAGGCAGAAAGAGAGAACAATCTATAACAACTGGGCATGCAAACGAGAAGCAGAAATATCCCTAAATAAATAACAAATGGTTAAACTTGCAACACAGATACAGAGTTGTGAGCAGAATATGGTTGGTACTTGATGGTACATAAGGTAGCTTTTTTTTTTCTTAAATGCCTGACCTGCCATTTTTAATATGAATGCAGTCAGTATTGCATCCAGTAATTGTGTCAACGACAGGGCCAGGATGAGTCACAGCTGTGGTGCCAAGAAGTGGGCTGAGGAAAGATGGAGTTTGCATGAAATTGAGATTTGATTGATTGGAAAATATCCAGCACATTCTCACATATGTTTAGTAGTTGAGTAACTGAAGCTGAAAATGCACCAAAAATGAGAGCTGACAGGATTGTGGGTTGTAAAGATGAACCCTTTTATACAACTAAGCACTCGCATTAACTACAGCGTCTTCTTAAGACAGTATTATATTTACTCCTGTGTTGTTCTGGCTCTTCATGTTGAGTTTGTCATTTTTTTTGTTTTAATGGTTCCATCCTGGCAGCTGTTTACACATGTTTTCATAGGTTTCTTCTGTACTGTCATTGGTAATTAAACAACTGTGGAACACCCTCTAAAATAGAAGGCTCAGAATTCCTTTGGTCCAGATGCTTCTTCTTCATTTATAGTGTCAGGGTGTATGTCAGGGATACCCAGTCACACAAGTCCACCCAACAATGCAGAACTTGTACCCTGATGGCATTCACTGGAAGATAATGCACCCATTCACCATGCCAGAATAGTGCGATGGATTGAGGAGCACGAAGAAAACATCACATGTCTTCCATGGCCGCCACATTCCCTGGATCTCAATCCAATTATTTTGAGGTGAACCTGAAAGATGCATTTGTCATCATGATCCTCTGCCTACCTCTCTCCTCCAATAGTGTGAAATAGTAATGACTGAATGGATTAACATCCATCGAGACAGCTTCCAGAACCTTGTGGAGTCTATTCCACGTTGCGTCAAGGCTGTGATTAGGGCAAACTGTGGTACCAGCAGATAGTATGTCCTAATGAAGAGGGCAGGCAGTGTATATGCCAGCTAGCTAGTGATTCAAGTACATTTGCAAGAAAAAAAAATCCTTGCTAATCCAATATCAAATTACAATATGGCTTGATATTTTGCTGGACACCCTTGATTTAACACATCTTATTTGTGCTTCATTAACTAGATCAGCATTGCTTAGTGCACCTTCTCCAACTTCATTTAGAGATTTCAGCTTACAGTATTTTAACACACAGCACTTGCTAATGAAAGTACAGTAAATCTTAATGCACTTGTCTTAATGGAGACAGACCCATTTACCAGTTTACACAGTGTCAAAGCACTAAAATGGTCTACTATAACACAAGGATTGTTACAATAATGGATTCATATTGGCCAATAGCATTTTACTCTATAGTACCATTAATCTTTTGCTTGTAAATTTTGAAATCTATGTAGGTGTCTAAGAAAGAAGCATTGTTTAATCATTCTGTTTATTCATGCTTTATTCTACCAATATCTGTTTTTACAATCCCAAGAGAGGAGCCAGGGGTATAAATTAGAGATGTTCTTTTTCGCTTGTTGTGCTGTGCAATTGAAGGGAATGCAGACCGACTCTAAAGTCTCCAGTGTTTAAATAAATCTCATGTCGGGAAGGCGAGACGTCAAAGGAATAGATTTTTGCACCAATTGTTGCACATTCAGTTTTGACATGTGTCATCGGGATCTTTCATTGGTGACCCTGACAAACCTTTGTTACACTTAACAGAACTGTGGCAGCTTTTTATATAATCATTCTATATAGAATGGGGAATCACAAAGAGGCAGGAACAGAAAAGGGTAGAAATAGACTTGTGAAAATAGATATTGTAATCCATTTAAAGCTGACATATTTCATGCTAATCAAGATTCAAGCCTTCAGCAGTAATAACAGTCTGTGATGTTTTGTTGCAATATGTAGAGCAGCTGTAATTGAGATCCAGGACACATCTGTGAATGGTTTTTCAATTTTGGTAAATTATAAAGCAAACGCTTTTCTACAAAAATTAGTCCAGATGCAGTCACCAGGGAAGTACAACACTAACTGAAAAGAGATTATATATATATAGATTATAGATATAGATGATGTATATTGTGAGAGGCACTGCTCCTCTCGTGTTCTTTTTCAGCACTATTGACACAGACACACACAGGTGCTTGTTTTCAAAGTGTGGTTGCGCTATTTTATTTTTTTATTATTTTTTTTTTGCAAACAAAATAAACAAACTGAAAACAAAACCTTACTTCGTTCGGAGTACTTACTAAACACTTTTCTGGAACCTGACTATTAAACCGGGCAGCTATTCTGCTTACCAGTGTCCTGGGGAATAAGTAGACCGGGGAAAAAGTGGATCGCCATCTAGAATTTAAAGGGGGGTACATTATTTATGCCTACTAGTACTAAGCCTGGGGAATAAGTAGATCAAGCCCAGGGGAATACGTTGATCAGATATATTAACTAAAAATGAATCATTTAAAATCAACTTTCTAAGTGTCATTTATATGTCTGTTTGTTTAACAGTACTGTAAGGATAGGTATGCAAGCGATTATCAAAAAGTTAAAGCACGATTTTCAGTCATGGACAAAACTGAGCTCCATGCTGTGGTTACTAACTTAGGCCACGATGCACAGCAATCACTGATGCACTTGTGTTATTATTATTTATTGTGCGCTTTGTTCTTTCATTTATATTTACAGGCAGCACTCATTTTTATTTTCCAACCTAGGTATATAGGCTACATGACAAAGCTCCTGTTCGTTCCTATTCAAACAAAAAAAACAAAATGTGTTTACTAATTTAGCTGTCATGTTTGATGTCTTTTTTTTTTTTTAAATGACATTTCGTCTTTGTAAACTGTGATAGTTAACGCTAGGCCTACTGACAAAATAATAATAGACCTTGCAATACTACAATAATATTGTATAATTGTATGTCATTAGAATATATTACTAAAACACTTTAATTTCAATTTAAAGATTGACAACATTTTGACGTGTAAAACCTTTTAATATACAGAGAATTAATCTTTGCAATCACACTTCAACTACATTTGATTAACAACAACATTTTTACAGGCAGAAAAAGCTGACAAGCGTTTAACACTAGGCCTAGTATAAAGAGAGACGTAAGTTACAGTATAACTGAACGCTTTGCATCGCACATATATTTTACCCACCAAAAATAAATAAATAAAAAAGGAAGTGGTGTGTGAACACATTCCCATACGATCTGGCAAATAAAATGAGCAGATAGAAAATGTTGATTCATGTAGTTAACCTCCCCTTTAATTTGCTGCTGCGCCTTCCTTTTGCTGTACTGCGCTTGTGCGATCCCCTTTTTCCCCGGTCTGCTAATTCCCTACGACACCGGTAACAAAAAGAATACACACAAACAACCACTTTAAACAAGCAAAAGGTTTACACTTTACCTTTTCTCTCTCTCTACAGTTACTCACACTCACAACCGGGCTCTTCACTCAGCAGCCCTGAGCAGACTGACTGCTGTTCTTATATACTGCAGCTGGCTTTCATTTACAATTATCGCCAGCTGGCAAACACTTAACAATTTAAGATACTCAGCCCTGTGGTTTTCTGAGAACTGTAGTCCTGTGCTCCCCAGGACTACACCTTCTCTGCTCCCTGTCTCACAATATATATGTATATATATATATTTAAAATAGAAATGCACAGTAACACATGTTGCTTTCAAAACTGCAGATCTGGGGCCTATACAACAAATGGAAATGCACCATAGGTAAGATTTTACAGAACTATTTTGTTATCTACAACCACAAAAACTGCATGTGATGAATTCTCTATTCTACTTTTCTGTACATTTCACTTGTGTTGTAGTGCTGGGGGTTCAAAGTAAAACTGAGTGTTGAAAGAAGCCTGCTGTCTTTCTCTCTGGCTTGCTGAATAAACTTTATACATACAGATATGCTAGTGAACACCTTTCCCTGTTAAATCTTACCATACCACACTTCTGTATATTATATCATTTGATTTTTATAGTCGTTTTTAAAACAGAACGATTCTTCACTCTGACGACTGTGCTGTTGAACTCTGACAGCTTCTGTTCAATTCTTCTGATGGATTGGGTTATCACTGAAAGCCTGAAGCTGTTTAATTGCCAAGGATGAAGTGAAACAAAGGGAAGGCTGCCCATCTCTCACAGCTGATGCTTCCCTTCCATTTGTGAGTTCATATAATAGTTATTTGTTCCCTGGGAAATCTTCCTGCAGCCAGGAGATGTAATGGCCAATTATTTCTCAGGAGCAGGGAAATAATCCTGTCTCTCTAACCTCTGTATAAAGGGGCTTAGAATCATCTTTCTAAAAGAGATGATCAGGAAACATAACACACAAAATAATTCTATACTGCCACCATCTCACAAAATAAAAAACAAGTAACTGGACTGTATAAAATAAACTAATTAAACATTAATTGATGGAACATTTCTGTTTGTTCTGTTTAGCCATATTTGTGTTGATTTAAGACACACCATGAGTCAGATTTCAGCAGGGATGAAGACACATTTGCTCTAATCGATATTTGGGCCGACAATTCAATCCAGAGTTGCTTGGATAGAAGCATCAATTAGTAGCACGCCATCTTGAAAGTCTGAACAGATGAAATGGTGGTATGAAAGAGGGAGGTCTGTGCTGGCTGTTGGGCATATGCGTGAGCTTGCAGGGGGGGTGTCAAAAACCTTGTAGGTCTCCACCTGTCAGTCATGGTGTTGATGCAGAGGCCAGCTGGAGGTGCGTTGGCTGGCGCTCTGTGATTGGAAAAACAATATTTTAGGGGTGCTGGTCGTTCTTTTTATCAGTACCATACTAATGGGTCTGTGGGGAGGGATAGTGGGATTGGGCGGGGAGGGGGGACGAACACGAAGGAATTTGGTGGCGACCTGCGCTGACAGCCTCCGCCTTCCCTGCCCTGTTGTCAGTGGACCTTGCATTCCTTAACATTATTCATATGGAGCTTTCTATCACTCGGGTTCATGGTACCAGGGAGGGGACTGTACAGGCCTGGGAAGCGATCGCAGATACTATTAAATTTCTGATAAACCAGTCCCCAGTTCTCAGTGTCTGATGTGGATTCTCAGGGTCTTGTGTAGGGGGATGGGTTTGGAGGGGGTTTGCCATCAGGGGAGGGGGGAGGGTGGGGGAATGGGAATGTTTTGTTGTTTTGTTTTATTTTTATTGTATTTCCAATTTCCAAATAAAAATTTGATCACAAAAAAAAAGAAGTGGGTGGAATTTAAGTCATTCCTGTAAAAGAACAGATACTGTCTGTGGGCAGATGTAAAACTTAAACGAGATAACACCAGGAGAAGAAAAGCAAAAACATGGCATACAATTTTACTTCCATTATAATAGTAGATGTTTTACAAAAAAATAACTGCAACATTTTCTTTGAATTTAAGATGCAGCCCAAATTTAACACCCTCAACTTGAGGGAAAAAAAAAAACATCAAGATGCATTTACAAAGAAGCATTTACTCATAGTCGGTGCCACCTAATGGGGATACTGATAATCAGGATTGCTGCTTAAATGGGATACAGCTCTGGGAGACGGTTCTTCTCAATGCTATTTATCATTTAATTGGGACATCACTTTGTTTATTTGGGATACAGTATTTTCTTACTCCCAGTTAACAAAAAATAAAAAAAAACTGACAGTGAGAGAGGGTATAGATTAGCTCCAGCTGAAGTGCTGCTCCAATCAGGCTAGTCCTGATTGCATTCTGCTGGTCTACAATTCAGTACGATATATTCCACACAGCTGTGTGTTTAGAACCACCAAGTTGCAGACCAGTGGCCCCTAGTGGCCATGCCAATGGTACTGCATCTAACAACTAACATGGGATATTTGAGTGTACCTGAGAGAATAAGGCCCTGTCCAGCTGTAGGCTGATATATCCACCCTCAGCCACCATGTTATAATATGTTTACAGACCAAAACACATGAGTGTAGTGCCCCATATGGTAGAAAAATACATTTTACAGTAACTAGACAGTTACATTATAGCTTGTGTTGAAATTATCAGTGCTGCATCATTTTGTATCAATAATAATAATAATAATAATAATAATAATAATAATAATAATAATAATAATAATAATAATAATAAACATTGAAACAGTAGAGCTTGCATATGACATTATGCTGCAGTAGTTGCAGAACACGATTAATGATCTCAACAGCCTCTTGACTTAGATTTATCATTGCTTGTAGATCAGTTGATTTGACCACTCCTATGTTTTAGCTATAGTTGGTTAGTTAGTGTGGACTTTTGTAGCATCACATCAAACCAAATTTCCAGGTAATGCGTAGATCCTGCCAGTTCCTAAGAAGAGTTTTTTCATTATGTAGAATTCATAACATCTTCATGAAGGCATACCAATGTAAAACTATGTGCATAATCCTTCAGAATCACTTTGAAAACCAAAACATGCATAAACGTTTCAGAACATTTGACGCAAATCAAAAGTATTGCAAGTGAATTTACTGTAATATATGATTCAATAATATGTTCATCTAGTACTGTAATATAGTAACATGTTATTATAAAACATTTGGTAACAGTGTTACTGCATGTTATATCAGTTTCAAAGTGATCATGAAGTGTTATACATGTACTGTAGCTAAACAGGGGTAGGTAGCTTTTGTGAATGTTATGAATCCTTCATTGTCAAGTCAAAGAAACATTATTGAATTTTCTACAAACCAATCTCAAAATGTACAGAAACAATTGTTAAATGTTATTGGAGCTTATTTTAGTTCAAATTGAGTGACAAATCATTTGGAAGCTGGCAACGTTTTGAGTAAAAGGCCTTGGCACTTATAACCGAACCATTGTGTTGGCTGCTTCCCAAGGGCATTCTAGAATTACAACACAAGCACAACTTGATAAACCTTTCAATAAGGCAGGCAGTTTTTCTTTTTGACTTGTATTCTATTGTTTGGTTAAGAAAATGCTTTCAGAGAAATAAAATAAGGAAAAGCACTTAAATCAGTAGATTAAAGGATTTTTTATTTTTTTTACAATAAACTGTTGAAAGAATTATACAAATTTCCCATTATGGATCATTAAACACATAACAGTGTGGCTATGTTCAAGTAGGTACACAAAACCAATGTGAATAGCATATAAACTAAGCTTGCATGCTTTAAAATCGTTACAGCTCCATTTGTACAGCATGGTTAAGACGTGATCTGGGGATTAAACAGCAATGCTGAAGAAAAGGTATGAGTTCACAGAGTCGCCACATCACTTCAGCATCCATCCAGCTGGACATGCGGTGCTGCTGTCCATCATTCAATAAATTGGAGCCACAGTGGAAGTGACAGCAAACCCAACTTCTGTTTACAAACAGTAGAATGAAATTACAGGAGGTGCTCGCGAAAGCATGGGGAGGCAAAACGCTTGCCTGCTTACTCTGGACTGCATTGGGTTACATAGAAAAAAAAAATAGAAGCTATTTTGTATTATCAAAACTTTTTACAAAATCTTTACTGTACACTGTTAATACGGTTTGCCTTTGGAGCCTTATGATAAAGCACAAACATATGAATAATGTATTAGGGAATGGAAGAATAATATGATTAAATACATATTGAATGTTTGCCACATATTCTGACAGCAGATTAATTACAACAAGAATCCTAATTTATTTTAATACTGAATTTATCGGAGCATATTTGTAATCTAGTCTACACATTGTACTTTTTACATCAGCCTATACAGCTATGGCCTCAAATTTTAGGATTGAGACATCATTTGTTTTTAAAAACTATATGAACATAATTTAGACATTTTATTTAATATCATGTAATAATAATTAAAAAAAAAATACAAAATGATATTGCAAAAGTCTACGGGAAGCCAAAATTGTAGTGCAGTATTTCATTTTAGATTTCGAAATGTCACATTTTTCATTAAGAATATGGAAAACTACAAAGCATTATATAATTCAGTATGTTAACGTAACATTATTCAGCAGCTTTCTTTCAGCTTTTCGAAGCTAAATGAGTTCATTCTATAGGGTGATGCAAAACGTTTGGCCTCAGCTGTAGTTATTATCAGTTAGTGTTTACAATTTGTAATCAAAATATTTTATATTACTGTACATGCAAGTAAGCAGAATGAATAGTACAGTACATGGCTACCTCGCATTTATACTGCAGATCCCCCATAGGAACCAAGTTTACAAATCATATATATTAATACCAGAAACAAAACCTTTTTTTAATGAACTACATGTCACATGTATTCACACTGAGAAGTGCCCCCACACGCGATATGACTCTCTACGAAAGTATTATATAGGCACAAAAAATAATATATTTGAATGCAAATCAAATAGAAACACAATTCAATGAATATAAGAGTCACATTTCTATTGCCCTTTTGTATTGGGGTGTCACGTCACGGCAGACCTGACGACCATCATTTCCCTGCTCCAATTCTACAGTGAGTCTTTCTCCAACATTGTCCTTTATTCCCCAAGTGACTTTGTAACCACCCTGTATAGATTACTTAATTCACAATTAATTATGTACATTTTTAAATTGCTTTAAAATAGGTATCATTTAAAAGATGCATGGCACAAATATATATTTTAATTTGAAACAAGTGTTAAAATAAAGACCCCCCCCTTCCCTCACCCAAAATGATCTTTAAACAATGATCATGAATAGAGTTTAAAAAGTCTTTAACCCTTAGATATACAGCACTGGCAGAGTCTGTAGTCTTTAAATACATTCAAGAAGGAAAGGAAATGTAAACGAAGCAAAGATCGTCACTCTACCATATCTGAATACTATTGATGTTTAAATATCAAAGTAGTATCCTCTGGCGTTTTTTTTTTTCCACACTGACAAACAAGAAATCATTCTCATGTGCCATTAGATGTTTGATATTTATTGGTACACAAAAGGAGGTATTTATGTCCACCACTGTTTAGACCAATTCCACACTGTATATGTAGGCATTTAAGAAATAGATCAATAAATAAACATTTGAGTTTAAATTTTCACCAAACTCCAATAGACTTTTCAGATTGTATTTGGCTACAATCTAATTAACCCTTGATTTTGCATAAATATTTTAACTTTTCAGGCACCATTATTCCGTATGTGCTTGCACTAGTTAGGTTGTATAACTTTAAAACATAGAACATTTTGCATTAAAATGAAAGCGATATTATAAGTGTAAAACATTGAATTTATATTTATATATTTTTTTACTAAAATACCTGCTCATAAGACTTGAAGCTGTTTATTTGTCTTTCACGTCTGCATGGCTAAAGAGGTATCACACTGATAACTGAAACTGCAAAATGTATTTATTCTTTGGGCCAATCTTCTTTAAAATCACCTGGTGAATTGCTTCTCCTTGGTTTCCTGACCATTGCAGAAAAGAAAAACACTGTCCATCTTCTCTGTGTGGTCGAAGCTTGGGTTTCTTATCTCTGCCTTCGAGTCCCTCATTTCATTCTTGAATGCCTGGCTCTTTAGATTATGTCATTCCACACCCTCCCCTGCTTTGAGCTGCCTGCTTCATTTCTTTCCACATTAGGAGGAGGCAGTAAAACCTTGGTGGAGAGTAAGCTGGGTAAAGGGTGCAAATCTGAAATTTGCCTAAGGCCTTGGGATATTTACATTTTTATATTTCTTGCAGTATAAATACTGAAGGACAGTGTTTGTTGCTATCTTTGACCCCACTCTGGCCCCTTGCTTACTTATATTGGTATCCCTGAATATTTCTCCCTTGAAATATGTCCAAAAGATTTGAACGCTTTTTACTGTGAATTTGTCTCTTCGGGTCACCATTGCAGTAGCTCATTTTGTGGGGTAGTTGTTGAAAACTTGTTTATTTAGATGAATTGATATTTTATGAATGTCAGTTGACATTTTTTGTATTATGTTATATAATATGCTACATTTTATAAAATATAAATATTGCAATCTCATTTGAAGGGCACAACTTGGATCTCTAGCAATCGGCTGTCTCCATCTCGCAACATAAATTAACCTGGCTCTCATTCAAGGGAAGTTGCAGGTAGTTTTGTTTTCTTTTAAAATGACCATAAAACTGTGAAAGCCTGAAGCACACTGCAGAATGATTGAAGTTACTTCTCTTTTCAATTTGTTTTTATTGCCTTGAAATGTTGAAGTTGTAAAGAAAACCAATGATATGTTGTAACTTAAGTGACATCCATGGTAATTATTAATATTCAATGTGTTCATAGACTGCTGTTCCGCTAGCAGGCCAGGTTTGGGATCAGACAAACCATAGAGAGCTTAAAGAATTGTATCAGTTTCCTTGCCTTACTCTCTCTTACTGTTTCACTTCCTAGCTCATGTCACCTCAGCAGTGTCTTTGGGTTCAAAGCATGTTACTGGCTACAAAGTATGTACATCAAGTCAATAGAGATCACACCCCCTTACTACCCCTTGCTGGGGATGTATATCCCTGATAGAGGCTACGTGGCGGTGGGTGAAGGCATGTCACACACATCTAGAAAACTGCTAGTCCAACTGTCACAAAACTTGCTATGGATCTTCTTTAGCACACATATTTGACTATATCTCAGGATATATGGAGGCTGTTTGCCTGTCCATCCTACTGTCTTTCTTGTATATCATATTAGAGTTTTGCATAGATCTTGAAAATCCTTTTTGTCCAATTGTGATTTAACTTTTTTAATAGCCTTCTTTAGCCAGAATCTGGAACACAGGTGGCGAGTACATTAGGGAAATATTCAGGACTCATGGATAAGTTGGTAATTAAACAGAAAAAAACCAAAACCTCTGGATTGCACTCCTGCATTATGTGTTGGAGATAGAGACAGTATCAAGGTGGATGAGCAAAAATGAAATTGGAAGCAATTCTGCTGTAGGCTTCTAGAACCAGCAGTGTCGTAAGAAAATGACTGACAGACGGGACCAATCACATGGGAGACACAGACCATGCATTACACGACTGATACAATGGGACAGGGCCAATCACAGGGGAGACACAGAACATGCCCCCACGCGCAGGCTAGGGTCACACAGCAACAGAGACAGAGTTAAACAACGGCGGGAAATACAGAGGGGGAAGGGAACTTAATTACAAACAATGGGAACGACATAAGACCCACACAGCACGTAAACACACATACACAGCAGAAGTACGGTACAACACAAATACACAGATCGTGTGACTATAGAGCGAGTCGACAGGTCGTTACACAAAGCGCGACGGAAGAGAGCACCAATACATTCAATGTTAATTTGTTTTAATGGTTTTTATACGATGTACTGCTCAAGGAGAGGCTGATAATGCATCAAAAGCTTTAGTTGACATGTTTTCTATTGAAATGGTTATATATTCATTTGCATTACAGTTCCCCTTTTATGAATATTTGTCATGTAGAAAGGATTAAAATTAATGGAATTCTTCAAAGGAACATTTTTGTATCTACTGTGCTTTGAAACTGATGATACACAGAACATAGCACCCTGAGTTACGCAATGACACTAGGAATGGCGTTTTCTAATACTGGTATGATGGAAACACAGAGCTTTACCCGAGGCATTGTTTTTATGTAATATACAGAGCATGCACTGTAGGGCAATGGGAAATAAATTTGTTTTCAGAGTATCTGGCACAATTTTATTAATTGTCATCGATTATAAAACACATCCTTCATTATATTGTGTTTGGTAGCCAATTGATAATTAAATTTGATCCTTAAAATAATGTGCTATGCCTAGTTAGAAAACCACCCTGATTTTGCTGGAGCAGTGACATACACATGTCAAGCATTTGTGACACACTGTACATGACTGCAGAAGAGGCTGAGGCAGGATTCAGTGACTTGTGTAATAGAAGATTAGATTACCCTGTGGCACCCAGCAGTTCTGTCAAATGCTCCTCTCCACATTTTTAGTAGGGACCGCTGTGCTGAAAAAAATACATAAATAAAGAGCTGCTATAATGTAGTGCTGTTTAATGTGACACCAACTCTGTGGTACAGTGGGGTTTTATAAATTGTATTCACATAGGGGTCTTTATTTTCCCCTATGGGCAAATCACAAACAAATCCCTCTCTGTAGTATTAGTGTAAAGTCAGGGCTAGAATGTTTTTCCCACAGGTACAAATATACCCACTACCTAATAGTGTTGATAGCTGCATCAGATGCTGTACTCTTGGATATTTTACTACTGTAGTAATTCCTACAAGTAGTATAGTTTGGGTTTCTTGTTGTACAGCATTTTGTTTAGTTGCCTAATTACTACATGTAAGAGGGAAGTAGGATCCACTGACAAAAAAAGTACGAGAGATGGAAATTGTAGTTTGGTTGGGTTTATTTCTGTACAGAACACAAACATTGCAATACAGGAAACTGTAGCATCTACAAAAGAAAGCAACTGTAACATCACCAATGGTAACACAGCACAATGGTGCTTCAATTTTTACAATTGTCAAAGACCTAACAATAAAGGTTGGCTGCAAAATGCTATGAAATCTCCTAGTGAAATCTCTTGCTCTTATTGTATTACTTGTATTGTAACACTTGAAATGTATTTGCTTACGATTGTAAGTCGCCCTGGATAAGGGCGTCTGCTAAGAAATAAATAATAATAATAATAATAATAATAATAATAATAATAATAATAATAATAATAATAGTGAGGAGTCCCATGGGAGGAACACAAGTAAGGAGGTTGTAAAAAACAGGTGCTTCTAGCTCACTGTTGTCCTATTTAACTGCAAAAGCTACTGATCCGGTGCAGTAGACATTTCAGATCTTTTTCTAACCGCTGACTTGAATGAGTTAAAGACAGTTGGGTCCCCTATTACACTGCAGTATACTGTAAGCAATGTATCACCTGCATACTACAGAATTGATATGCTGAGTTTTTTCTTATGTGTTCATATTTTGCTGCCCACCATATAGCAGATTTATGGTGGAACCCAACATCAGGAATAAAAAGAAAAATCGTGTAATCGGGACCCACACTGGCTTCTTGGACGCAGGCATGTATTTGCAGGAGAGAACATGACGCGCTGCTAGCTGAGTTTTGTTCACAGAGCATTGTAGCTGTAGATTTGGGAGGTTGCGAGTCCTTAACCAGCTGGTGGGTGCGTCCCTTATTTCTTTAAGGCTATGATATACGAACAGACCCCAATGAATAGTCCAATACTGATTATGGGACAGCACACCAGAGACGTCTCAGATTGCAGATACTTGTAATAGAGAAGTGACTCTTAAAAGACTTTGCAAGATTATATATGTGCAGTCAGTGGGCTATAATTTCATTAGCATACTGTTTGATCTTACAGATGTCTAAAGTTGCATGGTCTACATACTGATAAAATAGCTACTTTACATAAAGAATGCATTAAAGGGGGAAAACACATTCATTTTGATGCACCTCATTAACTAAAGTTATCAGGAAAGTAATAACATGAAAATGGAAGCTCATATATATTTTTTCAGACATATTTTACAATACATAGTTTATGGATAGTGATGCACCTTTTAATTATAAAAGGTAGCTTATATATTTTTGTACACCTGATTCTTCATCTGCTAAACTGTTAGAGATGTCAACTCGTTTTCAAAATCTAACACTATGCTTCACTTTGACCTCAAAGCAAAGCCATGTGACCTTTTGGTTTCTGGATGTGTGGCAAAGTGGTAACGACGTGCAGGTGAATGCAATGCAGAGTAATCACACAGACAACGTTGGTACAGGTGCAAGGGTGTTTATTTAATTTAATAAATGTCCAGAGCCTTAAGGCAAACCTGCAAATAATAATAGTGCTGGAAGTGATACAGCGGCGTGTATCACTTCTATTTGTAATCCACGGGTTTGACCCGCAACCCCAAAGTCCCGTTCAGACACCCACACTAAACACAAACACAAAGACAGTGCGTGATTCAAGTGCTAATGGTGCAAACAAAAGACAGTTCCTGTAGTGGAAAAAGGTGAGTGGTGAAGTCCGGGTTTCTCGCTGGCCTGCGGCTGCAGCTCCGGATCATGCTCAGTAATCTTTAGTGAAACAACACACAAGACACACAGTGTTAAGACACAGACACGAAACACTCACGGTTTATTTTCACAAGACGGGCTCCTTCTCGGTTATTTAATTTAACCATATGCAAAGGTACAGATCACTCAAGCCATGCCCCCTATTTATACCCTCGCCCATGACCCCGAGGTTAACGAGCGCATCCGCTCCTCCAATCCTCGGATGCCACGCCGCTTACCGTCCGGGTCACTGAGCTCGGGTGCCGTGGCTCCGCCCCCTTCCGAAATGACCGACTTCCATCTACCCTACGGAATAAATTGTCGTGCCATTTCATTAAGGGTACTCTGTTCCTCGTGCACCGTGCCCTCACAGGTCGAGAGGGAGATCTAACACCAAGACTCATTCGCTCTCTGTCACAGGATGATAAAGACCAAATTCTTTGAGATAGTGGTTCATAATCAGGACACACAAATGCTCAAGGTTTGATTGTGGGAATCACAAAAGAATGCATATCCTTTCGTCATTTTACATAGCTGTATTTCATTCTCTGTCAAGTCCCATTACGGGTATTGTCCAGTAGAAATAGAAATGAACCCTTTCACTGCTGCAATATTTTAACCTCTGGGAATATCAATGATACAGATCGCAAGCTTCACATGCTTATTTTACTTCATGTCCATTCATCATAGATTTCACAAAAAAACTAAAACATTTCTAGTTTTCAGTGTCATCACTGGAATCTAGTACATTTGCATGAAATGCACTTTTTAGGATCCTCATTAAAAAAAATGGGGACCCTTATACACTGATCGTGTCTGTCGATCTGTCGCACTATACCAGGGAAACACAATAACTGTCTTAGTTTTGCATCAATCTTTACCAATCCTAAGAATCTTGTTTCTTCCTTATTTTAATCTGATATGTCTCTCAATGTTTTTCTTAATACTACTGTTAGAGAAACTAACAGAGATACAAATGTCACTTGTATCTAACAAGTCTTATTTCATAACCTTGAGCAGCTGGAGAAATACATGAGATATACATGTGAAACAAACGAGACACATAAGACAAATGAAAAAACTTGTACCTGCTTTATTAAATTGTGTGTATATGCATACTAAAATATGTCTGAAGATGTTCATAACCTGCAGCTTTTCATCTTGAAGTGCTTGCTATCCAAAGAAAAGTCCAAAGTTTCTGAAATAGATTCAGATTCAAGAATTTCTCAAGTGAAACAGGCACTGAGAATAAGCCATTATACATATCTTCTGTAACCTCTATTTGATATTGTAATGTTTTATTATTATTCAACATCTATTTGAAATGAGCATTTCTGTTTGTTCTATTTATGATGGCGAGTGGGTTGCATCTACTGTAGCTGTAGGCTCCAGTCTGCTGTTCAGAAATTTCTTGTATGAAGTTCAAGCACAAAAGATGTTAAATAAGTACCCCACCTTCAAATCTTAGTAATCCAGGGTGACTGATCCATTTACCAGCTAAGCTTTCCAAACCTCAACTCACTATTTCACCTGTCAGGGAAAATGTGTTCAGCACTTAAAATGACTAGGCCAGAAACTGTCAACTTGAAGTATATGCTCATTCTTGGGAAGGGAAAAATGTCTCTTTGTGTTAACAATAAATAAAGAAAATCTCATTTAGAGAGGAAGAGAGACATTTTGTTGCAATACCACTGTAATGTGTTATTTATTTATTTATTATTATTTATTATATTTTTATTTTCTCCACGGTCTGAAATTGAACTGCTGCTGCTTGGCACTAAAGGGGAATCCTCTCTAGTGGGGTTTACATTTCTAGCTTGGTATTAAAACTACAACTGGGGAGAATATCAGTTAATTTGGGAGTTTAAGACCATGTAAAACGATCTCATTTACCTACAGTTATAAATACTTGTTAAACCTTTACCCCTATACTGTCTTTAACTTTAATGACATTTAAATGTGTGCATTTTTTTTAGCGCTGTGGGAAAAGTCTTGTTTAATTAACCTAATTAGCATGTTAAATTTAAATTGCATTGTCTTTTCCCGAATAGCACATTGAATTTAACACAGAAATTTGTCGTAAAACACACACATTTTCTTTTTCGTTTTATCTGCATTTAGAGTATATCAGGTGGTTAGACAGTATTACTTATTATGAGTAGCTAAGCAAAGAAAAGCTCAAGGAAACTCCACTTCAAAACCATGTTCTGGTCGTAGCCTGAAATACTGTCTATACTGATGTGCTAGCTCTTTTTCTTATTATGATCTATTGCCTTTTGTACTGGTTATTAAATTCCAGTGTGGTTTTCTATTGCACTTTTTGCTGTGGTATCAGATAGTCTGTAATGTCTGAAATGTAAGAGTATTGCTTGAAGGTATCTTGACATCTCTAAAGGAGTTTATATAATTGTACAGCAGTGCGACAGGATGGCTGGGTTGTGACATACCCTGACCAGGAAGCTGACACACACACACAGGTACTACGGGTTGAAAGCTCTGGTGCGCATATTTATTAATTCACACCAAAAAATCTAATGGATATACAAACACACTGCTCACAAGTCTCGTAACACAACAAAAATACCTCCACCAAAACAAGTATCGTGCTGGTCCTTCCAGCACGAGTAGCAATTGTTTACTTTGTACTTTCTGTTTTATTCTCCCATCTCTCTTGCTCTCTCTCCTTCAACACTCACAAATCATTATTTTAAATGGACCTCAAAATAATACATTAATAACAATACACCATTCCTTTTTAAATCACAATGTATAATGCCCCATTAATTGCACGCAGGCCTCTCTTCTGCCCTGCCACATATGTACATTCAGGGCTCTTCTGCCCTGCCACAAGCAGGAAGACAGGTTACAAGAAGTGAAACAGCAATGCTAGCTGGAGACAGACTAAAACAAGATGTCACTAAATGATCGGGAGCAAACAAGAGCCAGGGAGCTCCAGGGCCATTCATTGTCACAGTTCTTGCAGGTTAGCCAAGCGATTTTCACTTAATTTAAAGCAATTGTAGTTTACAGAATAATTCCATAAATCTGTGTTGTAATTCCATTAGCTACATATGTCTCAAATGTGCAGTTGGAGCACACCTGTATTTTCATTTTGAAACACATCTACATTACGTTTAACGCCCCAGTTTCAAGCCTTCCTCACAGGAAATATGTTGTGCTTCCTTTGCCTTTTATCCTCCGCATTGTCTTCTGGGTCACTGCATGTTACTTGCTGAAATAATGTCAGTCAATAGGGGAAGCAGCTGATTGGACAGGAAAGAAGACATTGTGGTCAAGGAAATGCAGCACTGCCTCAAAGCATGGCTTGCAAACAGATATTTCTTTAACCTGGTGTACTACCAGATATCAGTGTGTTTTTAAATCCTCTTTGAGGACTGTACATTCACTGCCATTATAGTAATGTGTCTTTAAAGTCAAAAACCTCCATTACTGACTGAAATCCTGCATATCTTAGTCTTCCATGTTGTGATCATGAGTTTGATACAATTAGGTCTGTCCTTCTAATACAGCCGTGACCTAATGGATAACAGTACAATTACAAGCAATTTCCTCACAGTTGTTCACAGAAATCCCCAAAAGCAGCTGTCTAGGTCTAGGTCTCACAGCATCGTTAGATGGATCAGCACAAGTCTTCTATAAGCTAGCTGCGGATCGAGCTGTAGTCCTTGAGGGAGAAACCTGATTATCTGTAGAAAGAGCTATGTGAGATGGAGGGGTAGAATGACTATGAATCTGATGAATAGTCAAGGTAAAGACAGTTGAATAGGTTGACTAGTCGGCACTTAATAAATGTATTTGATGCCTCTCAGTTTGTTCTTAAAATGCTATTTATATGGATGGAAAACAAGACACAATAAGTCATTGCTGTAGACATTAATGCTGTTAAAACGTTAATATCATTATTTTAAATAAACAACTGAGATAGATTCTCAAATCCTTTACTCCAAATTGTCAAGGAAAAACACACCCTCTCAAACCAGAAATATATAACACTGTCCCGAGTAGGCCGACAGTGACTGTGCTGATCACACTAGCGCTAAGCCTCAGCTGAAGCCTCTTATTTAGACTGCATTTGTTCTTCTGCACGGCCACCAATACACTAAAATTGGGTCACTAGATGCATGTGGGTCTGAGCATCACGTCCGCATGGTAACAGCCATGTTTGTGCAGACAGACAGCAGACAGTCCATTTCAGAACAGTACCACTCAACACCAGGACTGCTCGGAACTATACAGCCAGACCCAAACACTGAATTTATTCAATCTGCCACCTCAGAATGAAAAATAAAGAGCTCATATGGCTTTATAAATTCTAATAGTTCCCTGGGATGGTTAGTATTCATACTCTTTACATGCATTCTCATTTCATATCTTTTAATGGCACACCTAATACCCTTTTATATTCCAAAAGAACATTTTCACAAAAGCAGGTGGAGCTTTCATGTGAATGTAAATTGGAAATACTGCACAGTCCAAGTTGAATGATGGATGTGATTAGAGAAGGTCCTAACCTGGGCCTTTTTTTTAATAATAATTGTGCAGGCCTAATGCTCTCATCAGTAGTAATAGAAACTCTGGATTAATGAGTGTTACTGCTAAGAACACCTTCTACAAATGTTTAACAATGCAGAAGAGCTAACTGTATGCAGATCACAGAAATAGATTTTCCAGTGTGAGTTTGTTAATTAGACTTATCTGGCTAGATTCTGAAAGCTATCTAGTCCTAAATCATCATCAGCACAGGTGTTTTTTTTGTAAAGAAAAAATAAAATTACAATTCTAAAAATAAAAGGAAACAACTTAAAGAGAAAAAATTGTACGGATGTGAAAAATCAGTTATCCTATCTCAGTGTCGCCTTGTTTAAAATAATTTTATATCACATCCTGGTGACTGTCCCTCTGCAACACTCCCAGACAGCCCCCAGTCAATGTAAGAAATAACACAGTTGCTCTATGATGTATCTGTTACTGATCTATTTATTAAAGCCACTGTCACACTTTTACAGCTTAGTCATGATAATTTAACACAATAATGAAGCCACTAGTTATTGTTCTCTGGCAGAGCATCGGACATGGCGCTGCTGTGTGTTCATGGAGGATCTTGAATTCTCAAATTCCTGTCTTATATATCTTGCCTAAATGTGTGTGTGAAGCAAAACCTTATTTTTGCTAGCTTAGTTTCTTTTTGTCAGAAGTGTTTCAACCAAGGTCAGTCAGGTTCCCACACCCCACTCAGTTCCTTGTTCATCTTGTACTCGTACGATTTGTTGAATCCTTCATTATCCTTACGCACGAGGGGCAGAATGTTGCAGGGGGGCAGATTAATGGTTACACTAGTATACCAGCTGAACTTGGAGAAAAGACATTTTCAGAGGCCTTTTGAAGTCACAGTGGTGCTTAAAGTTTTGACAATGTGGAGTAAATAACTGAGAATCTAGCCCACAGTGTATTGCACATCATAGTTAATCCTTACATGCTCAATTGGATTGAGATCCTGGGGTTTGGGGTGGCCATTGAATATATCTCTGCCATGCTTCTCAAACCATCTTTCTGACTGACTTGAGAGCAGCTCTTGAGTATCAAATCTACATCATATAAGGAGGAGCCTGACGGTCTGACTGTCACACGCACAGTACATAATGGGATTGAGATCATTATGTTTTGCTTTTTTATGATACTTACAGCTCAAATGTTGTATTCACAACTGTATGTTATGAACATATGCGTGTTATATTAATAGGATGTATTGATACTGTCACAATATTACTTAGACATGCAATAAACCTTAGCAACACATTATAAAGCCATCCATTCGTTACAGTATCTCTTTATTATCTTTTATCACTGAAGTGAGAGTTTACAAACGATTCTGTTACCTAATTGATCCTCCAACGCCATTTCCAAGGATTGAAGGTGACACTTTTCTTTTTTTTTTTCAAGCACTCCTTCTCAGCTGCTGATAAGACAAACTGGCATTTAAATCACACACATTATAACACTTGATGAATGAGTCTTAAATGCCTTGAGGTCCATTTGTATAAACAATTTTAGTTGCATTTGGGGAAACTATAGAACATTTTCAGGATTTATTACGCCACAGATTAGTAGCTAGAGGAGCATATGAATAAACTCCTGGTAACTCCTGCTTATCATGTTTTCTGTCTTTTTAAAAAATAATTTAATGCAAAATTACTAACAGAATAGAAACAAACTGTGTTATACCTGTTTTAACTGAAAACAAATACACTGATTAGAACTTGCCAATGATCTTGATCTCTTTTCTGTGCTGAACTTCCCATTGAAGGAACACATCTAATACATGTTAGTTGCATTTAAAGAAAAGAAAATAATAATTATTCAGAAACAAAAAACACTAAAAAAAAATGTTTGCCATTTATTTTCTTTAAAAATTCCCAGAAGTTAGACCCACTGGCTTGCATTTGATTACCAATCTGTGCTTTTCCTATGACTGATGTTTTCAGTATTGACTTAATTCCTTCATACGACCTTTAAAAAGTTGACTGGAAGTACATCATTGAAGTATCTGCAAGGAGCATTCGATAAATATTCTTTTCTAACACAGCTTCAAATAAATTACCAAAAAAAATCAAATTCACTTTTACTATATCTGAGAGTTTGTCATATACTGTAAAACAATCTTAGACCTACTAAATTAAGAACATGTATGTTAGGTAAGATTTCTTAGAATTATTGTGTTTGCAGCAGATGCAGTTATATCATAGCCAGCTTCTATCAGTAATGTACTGTAAATTTAATTTAGCAATTTCCATATGTAAATCAAGTTACTGGGGTCTGGTTAATTTTCCCCCTGCCATTATTAATAATTTCCCTGTTGATGGATGTACAGTGTTTGTATTTTATAGCAGTATACACAGTCAGCAAAAGATAAATTGTTCAATTATCAGCATATAGATTTAATGAGAGAAGGAACGGAAATACATGCCAGTGTGAAGTCACCATGAATAAGTTTTAATTGTGATCCACTACACAAAGCACAACTTATTAAATATCTTTAATGATGCTAACCAGTACTTAGTCATGCTTGCAACAATTTCCTTTTGCACTCAGAGAACCTACTTATACAATGTCATAAGGCTACACAAAGAGGGGCTTAATATTGTTATTTTTTCCATCTTAATGTTACATTTTGACACAAATGAAGAATGCCTCCCAGTAGGGGTGTTAAGTTTACATGTGTGTGTGTTTTAGTTTGTTTAAAGTAATTGTAACTAGCAAATTAATTCCATTAATAAGCACTGTCAGCACTTCTATTAGCTACAAAGGCTTCCAACGTGCATTTTAATTTTGAAGCATGGTATCTACTATTACTTTTGGTTAAAGGAAGCTCTCAGGTCCTAGGCTATATTCTTGGGTTATCTGTTTTTACTTGCGCTTCGTAGGTCATTTCACCTCAGCAGTATAGTCTAGGTCAAAGCATGTTACTGGCTGACAGCCTGTCAGTCAATAAGGGAATCAGCTGATTGACAGGAAGGAAGGCTGTGAGGGTGGGGACAATTTCACTATCCAGGTGAACTGGTCCAGGAAGTGTCTTACACTCTAAAATGCATGTCTTGTAAACAATTTTTACTTTAAGAGATATCAGCCACTAATATCATTCAGTGCATTATTATTTATTTGTTTTGTTGTTAATTAATGTTTTAGTTGTGTACATTTTACATTGTGTTCTAAACAGGGGTCGATGTTTTAACTGTTTAATCTCTGAATATTTTTTCAATGCGTGAGGTGGTCCCTAGATTGTGCTACTTTGTGAATTTGGCACAATTATTTACACATGGTTTCACAGACCCTGATTTGCAATAATCTTGGACTACCTAATGTTACCTCAGGTTAGGTTGCTAATCAGTATCTGTGAAACCAGCAATTAGTGTCTTTGGTGCAAACAGTATAGTACGAGTATGACGGGGGTACGTGGCTTCACACTACGCGGGATCATGACCCAGGTAGCCAAAACCAGGGTCTGAACCCGGGTAGGAGCGCCAGAGTGAAAGGGGCTTTATACTTCAAGCAATTAAGTTTCACTGTGATATATTAAATGAAATACTACCAGTAACTTTAGATATGCCAAGCATGCCCAGCCCTGAGATTTACATCATGGTTTTCAGCACACAATCTCAAATTTCAAACAGAATGAAAGTAAAGGTAAATTTGCTGCAGTAAATATACTTTGACAGCCTTGAATCATTCAGTCAACAATACTAGAACCACCCTTTGCTTAGATCTGTTGAATAATATATTGAAGGCCAACAAAAATGATGTTGAATTCATGTTCTTTCCAGTGGATACAGATTGTGTATCTATTATTTTTTATGAGGATGGCATCAATATTGCGAGAAGCAAAATTGTGTTAGATATTTACATTTGTAGTTATCAAGGCTTTTCACTTGGCAGATTAACAAATAGTTTTTTCATTGAATGTCTGGCTGGGTAATTAATCGTGTCTGCTGCTACTGTAAAGAAGCTATTAGAATCTGTACTGGTAATGCAATGACAAAGGGTCCATGATGTATGGCAGAGTGCACAAGCTTCAGAAAACAACTAGACGCCTGTCTAATGTGTTTATCCACTGAGGTCCCTGAGTTCTCATCATGGTGAGTTCAGCAAGTTTATTTATATCAGGTTGAATCTTGTGTATAAGAACAAGTAATACAATCAGTGCTTATCCATATTCCTTTTCAGCAGTGCCTTTTTGTTTTACTTTTAAAAGCTCAACTCTTTTTTATCAGTAGTAAGCAGCAGCTGTGTTATGTCTGGGACATAACTATCCGTTGCTAGGACATGTTCAAACAGTTCCAAATGCTAGGCCAGTAACCAAGACCTTATCAAAATGGCTACAATACCGTCAAACAAAAGATGATGTCATTGTAACTAGGAACAGAGTCATAACCCAACAATAACTAGGATCACCCTGACTGGAAAAATGGTTGTAAAAGCACTGCTTTTGAGGAAATGTTGATATGTATTAATACTATATTTTTATACCATTACATTTTGAGTTAAATTAATTGTAGCTACCAAAATAATCCTTTCACTACATAGGCCTCAAATGTGCAGGTTTACGGTACTTACTATCAAAGAGTGCACATACAGGTGCAACACATTTTACCAGTCATGCACTTTTATTCGCTGTATCAATCAATCAATCAATATTTCTTTTATATAGTGCCTTTCATAGTGGACCACCACAACAGAGCGCATTAAGGTATAGGTCTCAGATGTGCGGTTGTGAAAGAAACACGTGCTATAGCAATGCATGTATTTTAATTTTAAAACATGGTATCTTGTACTTTACTACGTTCAAGAAATCTCTACTTGCAAGACAAGCTTTCAAATGATCTTGCACTTCCTAGGCCATTTCACCTGGAGAATGAAACCGGTGCCACACCATCAGGGCTTTCTTTCCAGTCAGTAACCAACCAGCTGCTTCCCCTCATGACTTACAGGCTCTGCATCAAGTAAGATGGCTTTGAATGTACAGCCGGTGTGAAATGTTCTAGCATGTACAGCAGTAACAGGCTTCCTGGAAGGTATAACAAGAAAACTGAAAACTTACCTTAATTACCAGATATCATGTTTTAAAATGAAAATACATACATGACTATACCATGTGTTTCTTTTAAAACTCCACATTTGAGACCCACCTATACAGGGAATAGAAGTGCATGACAGGTACAATGTATCACATGATTTCGTTAGCTACAATACGTCTATATCTATATGTGCAGTCTCTGTTGATAAATACTGTATCTTTGAATTATGGGGAGCTCAGAGCCAGTGCCTCAGAGTTGCATTTTTGACACTTGGTTTGTCTGTTGGTGTAGGTAAACCATGTTTCGAATTGGCTGATAGTTAATTAAAAACAACGTGAAGAATTCAATAAATGAACAAACCTATTAGTAAAATGCCATGTTCAGCTACAGCTAAGCCATTGTCTTGACAGACCATGTCAATTGATGCAAGGGATGTCTTCTCATCTTTTGTGCTGTAAACTTGGGTAGAAGCAGGACACCACACAATATGACCATATCCTCACCCATTGTATTATGAGCAGGACTGATCAGTCTTGTATTATATCCTTGTGTAATGCACACCTATTGTACTGTATACCAGTCTACCCTACTATACTACATAGATTACACTAAACTCTATAGTGAAAAATGTGTTTTGTAGATAACAGTGTTTTTTGGTGCAGTAATATGCCTTCTACTCTTACTCCTTACCAGAATAGTCAGAAAACTTATTGGGCATGTTACTGTAAAGTAAAATAAAATAAAAAATAATAAATATACAGTGTATATATATATATATATATATATATATATATATATATATATATATATATATATAATTTCTAATTTAAATATTCAGCTATGGCAGTGAAGCATCTATGAGCAATTAAGGATTTAGTGGTTAGGGCTCTAGACTCTTGACCGGAGGGTCGTGGGTTCAATCCCAGGTGGGGGACACTGCTGCTGTGCCCTTGAGCAAGGTACTTTACCTAGATTGCTCCAGTAAAAACCCAACTTTATAAATGGGTAATTGTATGTAAAAAATAATGTAATTGTATATAAAAAATAATGTGATATCTTGTAACAATTGTAAGTCGCCCTGGATAAGGGCGTCAGCTAAGAAATAAATAATAATAATAATTTAGGCCTAGAATGCTCCCATATAATGAATCCACTAACTCTAACTACAAATTGTACAAACTTATTACTGCTTATTTCATATTGTATTATAGTAGTATTTGCACTTACTGTAAACTTTATTGGATTTAAATATTGTTTTTGCTCTGTAACCTTGTATTGACCGGTAACACCTGGAAGTCGCCTTGGATAAAGACAACTGCCAAACAAACTAATCCTAATAACAATAGCATGCAGTATAGTGAACTTCTGATACGGTAGATTCTAGAGCTGATATAATTAACTAGGGCCATAAATTGCCCCAGGAAAGAGAACATTAAACTGTGGGCATTGAGAAACAGAACATTAAGCCTTCTTTTTAATTAGAGATCAGAGCATGGCGCTCTGGGGATTGGGAATCACGGATCAAGAGGATCTCATGTAAAGTACAGGGCAGTTTCTCTTTCCAAGAGCTTTTACAAACGATCTCTAGACAGGCTATCAGCTCCGCTCAATGGGTCAGGGCACAGTGCAGGAATTGAAGCAGATGGAAATGAAGCAAGTCTCAGAAACTTGGGACTTGGAGAAGTCAAGTAGAAGATGAACAGCTGTTACAGTCTGCAAGGCATTAATGGAATTTGGCTAACGTCTGCCGTGAGAGATAAAAACGATGCAATGCAATCCAAGACAAGGGCCCATTAACGTTTGCTCAGGTGATCCTATGAATTCAACTAGCTGAGGCAGCTCAGACATTCATGAAGTGAAGTAATAGAGCATTGCAAACAACTGGGATTCAGAGGTCAAAAGCAGATGTAACAATCATGATTGGTTAGTAGCAGCGGCGGGACTCAGAAATGTAGGTTATGCCCAGGCCAGGGGAATAGCACTTCAGTGATCGAAAGCAGTTCAGCAAGCCAGTCTGTACACAAGTTACTCAATCAGTGCAGAAGATTGCCATTCTGAGTGAGTTTAACAATCACTTTGATAATCCGTGTTCAAATGTACTCTTGATTTTTAATGCACTGTAGACAAGCAAAGAATTCTGATTGGGACACAGCAGCTATGGAAATCAGAATCAGATTATTAGTATGGCAGCAGCAAGGTTACAATTACTGAGACCAAGGAAGAATAGAAAAGGTATGGAAAATAGACATTACTACTGATCAGGAAATAAAGGCTGAATTTGTTTGAGGGCTTGAAAATGTGTGTGGAGAATATAAGGATGAAACAATAATTACTCTCCAAGAATCAATAGTTGTGAGCCCACTATTTCACGATATACGATTATAACAATAGTAGCGTTATTTTTTTAACTACTTCAACTGAATAAAGCATTTAAACTCTAAAATTTAAAGATATGTCTTTCTGGCAAGAATGAAAATACATACCATAAAACTGAGGAAATCACCAACTTTATGTTTTTCTATATCACAAGAAGAATCAACAGCAAGGAGACACTAGACACTGGAAGCCAGCAGTAGATTCATCAGACTATTAAAACTCAATAATACAAATAATAATACAAAATAAAAGCAATAAACAATTGTTTTTTTATTAGGCCTCAAACAAAACATTTTTAGGCTCACAATTTGTGCTTTCTTGAAAAGGCTTAAAAAATATGGTCTTTTCTAATTACTAGATTAAGTAGTTATGGATGTTAATTGAAGTTGTTTTCACTGTTTAATCTCTGATGGTACTTGGTCTTGATCGCTATAAGGGCAGAGAATCCAGTCTCGTAAAGGTATGTTGTGGAGAAGGGCATCATAAACTTGACATCTCGTTTTGTCAGGTCCGGGTACTCCTCCATCCTTTGCACCCAGAAGTCTGCCAAAGGTTTGCGTGCAAACTCTAAGTTAAGTCCACCGTCAGCAGATGTATCTAAAAGGTTCTCCTGCTCACGCACTGACAGATGAGGGATTGGGAGAGATTCAGACACCTCAAGTGGATTGCGGATCCAGGCGTTTGCATTGTCCATTTTGGGAAAAAAGTTTCGAAGTTCTTGCAAGTGCTCCATGATGTCAGCTTTGACGATCTCATCTAACTGCGTATTATCATGTGTTGCAGTGTTGGAAAGCAGTCATCCCACATTTCCCTTTAAGCAGCTAGCCCAAAATTGTATTTTCTTAATCACTGATTGGAGTTTGTCTTGTGTGTTGAAAATAGTGGCACTTAAACCCTGAAGGCCAAATTGAGCTTGTTTAGGCGAGAATAAATGTCTGCCAAGTAGACTAACTGCTGAAGGAGAGGCTAGAGTTCTGCCAAGTACTGTAAATGGAAAAAAAAACTAACCAAATAAAATAAAATTAGTTAATGGCAGTGCAAATGCACCAACTAAAAATGCTGTGTAAAATGATTTCAAAATCCAGAGTCCAAAAACAGGTTATGTTTCTGAAAAACAAAACTAAGGTTCCAATTTAAAACAAAACCAGAAAACAATTGTCAACAAAAGTCAAGCATTACAAATATAAGCTTTTTATTTATTTTTGTATTAAACTGAAATGTTATCGTTGAACACTTGAGCAGGGACAATGTAAAATGCTGTGTGTGTCTTGTGCGGTATCGAATCTAGACAGAATAAGCCAGTGAATATATCCAAAAGCTACTTTGTTGAAAGTAGAAAGGGAATATTTATATCAGACAGTCAAAAATGACTTGCTGTATGATATGAACACACTTAATAGGGTTGGAATAGGGAATCCAATTCCAGACACTTATCCCAATCCCAGGATTTTGGGATTGATTTTTTTTTTATTATTATTATTATTTTAATCCCGGGCTTCCATTTTTATAATAATAATAATAATAATAATAATAATAATAATAATAATAATAATATAATGCTTTTGTTTTCATTAATATTAGAATAAAATGAAGAATATTCAACAGCTGTTTATAAAATATTTGTTTAGCTTTATAGCCTACCTAAAAGCAAGCTTTTTTTTTTTGAAGTTCTACAGTTATTTACTGCTTCAGACACAAATTACATGAAATGTTAACATGTTTCAACAGTCTTCTATAGTGTTACAAGGTGACGAATGTGGACCGTGATGGTGTAAACAGGATCATCATGATCAATACCATAAAAAATTGATCGAATTCTAAACAGCTTTTTATAACTGATCTCCTTCAAAGCTTGGTGGCTGTGTTTACATCTTTGGTATATATATATATATATATATATATATATATATATATATATATATATATATATATATATATATATATACACACACATATATATTGACCACTAGTCATTAACCATTAAAACCTTTATATTTGTATTTCAGCTTTTAATTTCGATAATCTATGAAATGATTGCTCAGGTCTCTCCAATATAAGAAAACGAGACATTATCAGAACACAGCACGGAAACTTTTTGAGGTAAGTAAAATTGTTTAGAATTAAAAAAAAAATGACTGGATGTCAATTAAGGTTTAATTATGATTCTTACACTGTAATGCATTAGTTTCTTGTTTTAAATGAACTCATAGACACGTCCAAAGGAACATGTTCTCCTTGTACACTTTAGTTTGCTCGTTTGTTCGTGGTTTTACTTAGAAAGCCTAGTTTAATTAGGTAACAGTTATTTTTACATTGTGTTCTGAGAATTTCCTTCAAACCTTTCTAGTCCATTAGTTAGAGTCTCTCTCTCTGGGAGGTTATAGCTAATTACATTGTATCACCCATTATTGCTTGCCTCACTACCTTCAATCATGGCTGGGATTGCATGAATGCCTTTCGGATTGCTTCAGCCAGCCTCCGATACAATGAGACAGGAATGGATCTTCTCTGCACTGAACAGCTCACACAGAGGTAATACAGAACAATCTAATTGCATTTAATCCTGTTTTGTGATATAATGTTTTGTTTTTTTTTTCAGTGTTTTTATTCTCCCATCAAATTTTCCAAAAGTTATAACACCCCCCCAAACCCCCCCCCCCCCCCCCCCCCGGCACAAACAAGACAAAACATAAATGCAAATTATAGTTTTTTAAGCTAATAAGTTTCTGAAACATGCCAGCATTAAGCATTTGTAAAACTAACAAAGCAAAATAGAAGAAAATTAGACAACCAGTTTGGCTAGCTGTCTTATAACATATTTGTTAACATATTATACACGGAAATCCTACAACATATTACCACTGGTTTTACTAACACCACAAACTATATCAATATCCTGTTGACTTTCTTACATTTCTGTTGGCAGTTGATTTGATCAACCAATAGCCCAGTAAGATAAACTGTATCTTTAACCACATTTTACGGCAGTGGAGAATCACCCTGGTTTGAATCAGCCACCTACAGGTAACTATGGCTACACCTAAACAAAAGGGGTGCTTAGGCTCTCCGGGTGTATTTCCGAATGTTCCAAAACAAAATCCAGCTGCGTCATGCCCTAGATCAAATCACCCCCTAGGTTTAATGAGTCTACCACAAGAATGATTCTATGTATCTGCTTTAATAATGTCTTTCTGTAGATGAAAACAGCATCAGAGAGGCTTGCAGCACACTGGGGCAGCCGTCACGTTTTATTATTCAGTATGCCTGTCTGGAACCGCAAAGCAGCGGTCTGTCACCCATCTAATCCTGAGATGGTCTCTGTAAAGTAAGAGTCTAATATATCATTTCTGTGCAGCCCTTACATCACAGATACACTCTTCAAAGCCTTGTGTGCTTTTCCTTCAATCTGTTTAAAATATATAATCGCTTGAAATTTTGAAAGTAAAGGCCGCAAAGCCTGAAAGAGCTGCATGTTAGAATAAAGCAAAAACAAGAGTGAGGCTTTAAGTAGAGCAAAGTAAATTCAGCAGAGTAGTACAGCCAACATGTTCTTAACCTGTCAGGATTGATCACACGTTTCGGGAGATCTGTGTGGCCGTAGCTGCTTGCAATTTCGAGACCACTTTATTGTTATTGTTCAGCCTAATGATTGAAGTACTTTAATATTTATAAAATAGTAAATAAAAAGTTACCTGTGTCTGTGTGTTAAAATAGCAATCAGGGTGCTTGTGAGTCATCTCCTATTTGTTTTAGTATTGTATACAATGATTTTTTCCTTTCAGACAAAATGTTGCGCTAATGACGATAGAGCTTTGAGAATATAGCCCTATATGTAAATAGATTAGCCCTAAGGAACAAAGAAAATAAAGTTTCCCTATAGCCATACCGCCACCTTCAGAACCCTAGCATGGCTGACAAGTACGCATTAAAAAAGACAAAGAATTAAAAAAAAACAAAAAAAAAAACTATATTACATTTATTGAAGTTAAGAGTCGACTTCATTGTTTTTTTTTAATATAAAAAATCCAGACTATAGTCAGCACAGTACCATCACCGAATTGCATTTGTCAGGTGATTAGCAAACCCACTCATGCAATTATAGAACGCTACAATGCTGCAAGCATTCTGCATTAGATACAGAGATAGCTACTGTAGATATATGTGCACAGAGTAGAAGGATAAATCAAGTGATGGACTTGTTGTCAAAAATAAATATTTAATTGTGGCATTTTTTTTCATCATAGTAGAATGTTTATTCTAAAAGGTTCTACATGTGTGTTCTAACACAGCTCCAATATTTGTTGTATAATATTGTATAAGCATGAATGTCCTACAGCACACGTAAAATGAACAAGACTATTAAAACTATCCATAACATTGCCTTCACACAGCTGGGAATAATAGTTAGCTCATCAGCATCATTAGATTGACATTCTAATAATAATCCCTGGAGTCAGAGAGCTGGTTATTAGTTAGTATAATGCATCATGCGCCGCAGCTTTGATCACAGCTTTGAACACAGCTTTGAACAGAAATTCAGCCAGCTTTTACACGCACATGAAAGGAATACTCTAATACTATACATTGTATTTTAATAATATGTGTTGACATCCTTTACAATATGATCGCCGGTGGCACTGAAGTGCGGTTATGGGGCAATGCAATGGTTCTGTTCAAAGAGGCAATGGCAGTTACAATGGTATCAGACATAGGTAGAATAGCAACATCTTTCAACTTTTCATATTTTGATATGGTATCACAATAGACATTTATAAGTTAATGTGCTGTGTGTGTGGTAAATGAGGTCATCTTGCACAGTATGGGCAAGAGAAACGGAACCCTATAACCATGCATTATAAGTGAATACACCATGTCTATTATTATAAGATAGGTACAGTTTTGGAAAGATCTCTTTAAATGAAGATTGCACTCAGGAACTACTATTAAACACACAGCAGTGTTGCTTTTTAACTTTAGAAGTATGCCATGTGTTCTGTGCACTGGAGGATCTATACACAAGGTAAGATGTACTTATATTTTTAGCAGTGATTGATTAATTGATTTATCATAAGTGATTTATATGAGTTAATACATGCAAGGTGTCTTTTTTTTATAACAGGTCATCTTGTGCAGTTTTCTGAGAGGACTGCAAAGAGGAGGTGCTGTTCAAACAATGCACAATGATTTCTGTTACTCTACACATGAAGTAATAACTTAGTACTAATCACAAAATACAGATTGCACACACAAAAAGATTGCACACACAAACTGTAATTACCTGTAAACATAAAAAGTGTAGTTGTTTTTTCATTTTATAACTATGCCGTAGGAAAGTGAGGAAAAAGTGAATGTAAAAAAAATCCACAGCTGTGTTCCCTGAGTTCTGAGCCGCTTGTGTGTTTATTATCTATCTGGGTTTCACATTTGCCTCCACCTTTACTCCCTTGCAGATACAATTACTGTATTATGATTATAAAGCAACATCTGCAGGGACCTATAAGCTAGAGGTGTTAATTTATAAAAACTAGAAATGCTGAATGCACTTGACTGGATCCTTGGGGAACCTCCTTTGAACATTAGATCATGTGAAATGATGCATTCATGATGTAAGCCATTGAAAACACTTTAGAGATGGCCTCTCGATCCAAACAATTTGGAATGTACCGAACAAAAGGTTTGAATTAACCACGTTAAAGTTTTGCATATTAATCAAACATACTGTACAGAGGCCCCAGAACTGATGATTCAGACAGTTACCTGACTTCTTATTAACACAACATGGAAGAAAATAATAAATACAGTAGCATTTCATTTACATATGGTTTAGATTAACTGAAAACTATTACTACTATTGTTCTTATAATGAAATACCTAACTGTGAGTTTCTGTATGATTTAAACAGTGATGACATTTAGAGCAACAGCTGCTTAGATTCTGCTATATACCTCATTGTGCTAGAGTATACAAAAACATATCACATATATTTCAATGGAATAATCTATACATTGCAAGGGTTTTCATTGTAGTAGTGTTCAATAAAATTCCTTGTAGTGATCAACAGGAATATGTTCTAAAGTTAAAAAAAAAACAACCACGATTTGAAGGAACTTGAAAATACTGAACAAGACCTCTAGTCGAAACATTTATCATTCAATGTGTTCACTTTCTTATACTATTACTAATTTTAGCACTATTGAATGTTTAAAAGAGTAATTTTATACTTGCATTAAATAAATTGTATAAAACATAGTAATATATATATATATATATATATATATATATATATATATATATATATATATATATATATATACACACACTACCGGATAAAAGTTTTAGAACACCCCCATTTTTCCAGTTTTTATTGAAATTTAAGCAGTTCAAGTTCAGTGAATAACCTGAAATGGTACAAAGGTAAGCGGTAAACTGCCAGAGGTTAAAAAAAAAAGTTTAGGTTACCAAAAACTGAAAAATAATGTACATTTCAGAGTTAAACAAAAAGGCCTTTTTCAGGGAACAAGTAATGGGTTAACAACTTACAGCTGTTCTGCAGCAATGGAAGTAAATTAAGCCTTGAAAGTTGATGCTAACAATTCCTACAGGTGTCCCAACTTTTGCTGATTACTTACAAACCCTCTGTCTGTATAAAAGCAGTGTTGGAACAGACTGTGTTACTACACCCTCTTAAGCATTATTTGGACAGTATTGTACTGCAGGAAGTAGTATATTGCTCTCATAATGGCGAGAAAAAGGCAATTAACAAAGGAAGACAGACAGACCATTATAACCCTTAAAAGTGTAGGTCTTTCCTTTAGAGAAATTGCAAAGAAAGCCAAGGTGTCAGTGAGTACAGTTTCCTACACCATCAAAAGGCACTTGGAAACTGGAGGAAACTCTGACAGGAAAAGACACAACAGAATCAGAAGACAAGTTTCTGAGAGTCAATAGCTTGCGTGATAGGCGGCTCACAGGACAACAGCTTCAAGCACAGCTTAACACTGGTCGAAGTAAGCAAGTCTCAGTTTCAACTGTGAAGAGAAGACTTCGAGCTGCAGGTTTGACAGGTCGAGTGGCAGTAAGAAAGCCATTGCTAAGATGGCAAAATAAGAAAAAGAGGCTTGTCTGGGCCATGAAGCACCGCCAGTGGACTACTGAAGACTGGAAGAAGGTCTTATGGACTGATGAATCAAAATTTGAAATCTTCGGTTCATCACGCAGGGTTTTTGTACGCCGTCGAGTAGGCGAAAGGATGGTTCCTCGGTGTGTGACACCAACTGTCAAACATGGAGGAGGAAGCGTGATGGTCTGGGGCTCTTTTGCTGGATCCAGAGTCGGCGACTTGCACAGAGTGAGTGGCACCCTGAACCAAAACTGCTACCACAGCATTTTGCAGCGCCATGCAATACCCTCTGGTATACGCCTAGTTGGTCAGGGGTTCATCCTACAGCAAGATAATGACCCAAAACATACCTCCAGGCTATGTCAGAACTACCTTAGAAGAAAAGAACAAGACGGTAGGCTTCAAATCATGGAATGGCCAGCACAGTCTCCAGACTTAAACCCCATCGAGCTGGCTTGGGATGAACTGGACAGAAGGGTGAAAGCAAAGCAACCTACAAGTGCAACACATTTGTGGGAACTTCTGCAACAGTGTTGGGAAGACCTTTCCGAACAATATTTGATTTCCATTGTAGAAAGAATGCCACGAGTGTGTTCAACTGTTATATCTGCAAAAGGTGGCTACTTTGATGAGTCAAAAAATTTAGATTAAATTTTGTTAAACAAAACGATTCCATGATTTCTTTTTTATCTCCAATTGTTTATTTGTTCTATACTTTAATTTCAGAGTACCTTGAGACATTAAACTGCGTAAATATCAATAAAAACTGGAAAAATTGAGGTGTTCTAAAACTTTTGACCGGTAGTGTGTGTGTATATATATATATATATATATATATATATATATATATATATATATATATATATATATATATATATATATTAACTTTGTGATGCACCTGTCAGTTCTAGTTTTGTAATAGAAAATGGTGGAGGGTTGTGATACAGAAGGGAATTGATCTGAACTAAGTAATATACATTGTTCTCATCGCATGATCTTTTATTTATACAATTTCCTATTCTCATTGCTCAGAAATTCAGTTTTAAATGGCTAAATACTCATTGCTCAGAAATTCAGTTTTAAATGGCTAAATACTTTGTTGACATAAACCAAAGACTCATTGTTAATGATAAGCTTAGGAAATGAGATATTTGTTCTTGTATATTTCTTTTCAGTAAGCCTTTTAATAAAAAGGATTCGGCTGGCTGGAGTTACTGTTTACAGTTTAACTGCTGTGTCTGTCATTCCTCTGAAAGGCAAAGTTGATGATTGGAAAAGAAGGCTTCTGTTTTCTGATGCATTTTAATGTAAGGAAGCATTTCTGTTCTGGAGATGAAACAAGGAAAGATGACTACAAGAAAGTGAATTCAATGACACACCTTTTATTCATCCAGCTCTTTTGATGATAAAAGAATCTTCTGAAAATCTTGATAAAAGTCTGAAATATTCGCTTTGATGAAGTTACCTGCACATGGTATCTTTTCTAATAAACCTGGCATACATTCTTACCTTTTCGTATACTGCATAACGAATGTAAGCAAACCCACACTCAAACCAGGACAAAACCTTAAAAGGAGCTGATAAACAATGGTTACCCCAAAGCAGTGCAGAAACCAGGCCCAGAGGACAAGTGGAAATAGGTGTAGGACATAGGGAAGGAGACACTTCTTTACACAGAGAGTAGTGAGGGTATGGAATGGGCTCCTAGTCATGTTGTTGAGGCAGAATCATTTGGCTCCTTTAGACCCAACTTAACAAAGGTCTGAGATCAATCAGCTTTGTGTTCTAAGTTCTAAGACTCTTTATTAACCAAATGTGAGATATTTAACCCATAACTAGAATGAAATGAAGGGAACATAGTGGACAGAAAGATGACCCTTGATAGCTCACCACCTCTTGCAGTACAACCACCTCTTACGGTTATACAAGTTTTGGCTTGTGCATTCTGCTTGTGATGCAACATGCAAGGCTGAGCAAAACAGAGTAGGTTTGATCACAAACAGGGCGCAAGAGACAACACTCTCATAACCATAAGACAGCATCTTACTGCACGTGTAAATGTATTACAAGTCAGGATTCTAAACATTCTAAACAATTCTAAACATTCTAAACAATCTGAATCCTTAATAAAGAATTGTCACACGGCTGGCTGAGTGGTGCCGTCAGATCCAGGAAATGAATAACACACAGGACAGATGAAATGAAATGATGAAGACGCTTGCTTGCGCCGGTTTATTAGAAATAAAAAGGTTTTAACAAAACACAGGACACGGCACTTTACGCCAAAATAAATAGACAAACAAAATGGACTAACACTTAACAAATGGTGCACGGACAGACACACAAACAAACACGGTGAGTCTATATAAACAAACAAGTATCGTGCTGGTCCTACCAGCATGCGCTTAGCAATTGTTATTTACTTTTTAGTTTCTCCTTCTCCACTCACCGAACACACAACCCCGAGTGAGTAAAATGTGCATCTATATATACTGTTGTGCCAGGATTCAATTACCAATTAATTATTCACTTGAATCCCAGCACGTGAATTAATTATGTGCAACCTCGTGCTCACATAGTAAATACTTTAAATGCACGTGAAGTGATGTGCCATCCTCGTGCCTAAATACAATTATACATTTTAAATAACTTGTGCTGCACACACCCATTTATATCCCATGCAGCCATCTCTATACACCAACATTAACACACGCAACATACAACATATAACACACAAATGCACACAGGGGCGGGGCACATTGCCACACGAATAAATACAATCTGAATCCTTAATAAAGAATAAATACATTTTTTATTATAATTACAAAAACACACATAATAAGAGGTGCTCCAAACCTCTGTCGTTTTCAATGGAATGTCCCTTAACTATCTTGTATGTACAGTATGCCATTAAACTATGGGGCCAGGGCCACACAGTCTTTATAATCAATACAGGGTTTACTGCAGATGCACTGCAAATCTAAAGATCTCTGGGAAGTAAAACTAGATCATAATTAGTTTGGATTTTTTTAACATGTGCATGGTGGTAATATTTTTATTCTTTACACGGTTTAAATACAATAGGCAGTGTTAAATTTGGTTCAGCTTTAAATATTAGTGGAAGTTACCAGTATTTAAAAAATGAATGTAATAGAAAAGTATTCTCTTTTGTTCTAACTGTAATTACCCATATCACACCTCCACATTTAAATGTTGTACTAAGCGATGCAAATATTGAAACCAAGTTTTAGCTTAATAGTACCTACATTACATCACCGCCCTTCTACAAATGCTATGCATAATTATTAAGTTTTTATTTAATTAATTCAGCCATAGAAATACCATAAACTTTATATAATAAGCTGTGTTTCATACAAAAGATGCTCAGATAATTGTACCCATTCTGTGTATCAATCTGATTTACCACTACTACTCGTTAATGAGAGTAAAAGTTATTTTATAGACTAAATTGAGAGTGGGCTTAAAGCGATTGTAGTTAACAAAATAAATCCACACATTTCCCAGACAATGCACATCCCTTCTCTAAAAAATGTGTAGTTTTGAAAGAAACCTATGTTTTAGAAAACATAGATTTTTCTTTTCAAACATGATATCTGATACGACATGAGGTTAAATAATTCTCAGTTTGCAGTAGATTTTACTTTTCAAACATGATATCTGGTAGGACATGAGTAAGGCCCTGTGAAAATCGCGATTTCACGGCCTGTGCGGAAATCGTGAAATTAGCCCAATACCGTGATTTTTACAATATTCTTAATAAATAAAAATAATTATATGTATTTCATACAAAAACAAATCACATTAACAAAACTGTACAGCTCTGCTATGTGACTGCATGTAATATTCGCCATGCACACAGTGCTGTGCAGTGATTATGTCATGTGACTATATGCAATCTAGGCAGGAAATTAAAATACTACACACTGTAAACAAGAAAATGGATGTCTCTAAAAAGGCTAAAAATGTGACTGCAGCAGATCACATGAAGCAGTATCCAGCTGGAGTTTACACAGCAATGAAGATAAGCTCTTCTGTATGTCCTGCAACGTTACTGTTGATCACTACCGAAAGAGAAAGGTGGAAATCCATAGCAGTACTGCCACTGCTTTACTTGCAAAGAAACAAAACACATTGATTCCATATTCCAAAAGTCCACTTTTTAAATTTTGACCTGACAGAGGCGTTTGTTTGCCCAAATATCCCTTTTGAAAAATTGGACAACCAAAAGTTACGGAAATCCTTCAGACAGTGTAGAAAATGGTGAAGCGATTCCTTCATCAGCCCAGCTGAGACGTGAATACTTACCTAAAGTTGCAGAGTATCACAAGCAGGAGATTATGGAATTGGTAAAACAGTCTGGTTGCACAAGATCAGTATGGGTTATACATTTTATTTGTTTTGAAAGACCTAAATGGTGAACATGCACCTGACATACTAGAACTGAATGCTGTCCTTGCAGACAGACTTTACCTACAGGCTGTTAATTACAACACCGTTTCACAAGCTATTGTAAAGTGCTTGAATAACTTTGATGTTAATTTTGATGTCAGTGCATTTATCTGTATATTTGCTGTTTAAAAAAATAATAATAATCTGTACATGTAATTTCTAACATATTTCCGAAGTGAGTAAGGAAGTAAAGCAGGCACACATTCCCTAGAAGTCAAGCAAAGTGATACTTTATTATACCCAGTGTCATACCACATATTAAAATGAAAGCACAACAGGTATGAGATTATTTCATTACCATGCTAATACCATGCATTTACAGTACTGAATTCTAATTGAAAACCGAATGAAGGGGTTTTTGTAAAGGGATTATGATTTTCTTGTTGGTTGATATAGCTTCCTGACAGTGCTTTCAGTGTTTTGTTTATTGTGTTCATGGATTAATCTTACAATTCACTATTGCCATCATGTTACCTACTCGCTCACCTGTCATTTCACTGTGCATAGACTGATCATTAGTTGTTTTCTGATAATGTTTTCTTTAATGAAATGTGGCCCTTCATTTTCTAGTTTACAGATGCTGCAGCTAGCTAGCTGATACTCACTATCTTTACCTTTATAAATACCAAACAATACCAGCAAGCAACAAATATTAGCTGTGTAAGAAAAACACGCACCACTAATGTGTAAAGGTAGTGTAAGAAAAGAGATATGTCACACACCAAGTTCCAGTTTCAAAACCAGAGGTTGCTTTATTGAGGTTAAAGTTGGTACAAAAAAAAATTCTTCACTTGTATAAAATATTTTGAAAACTGTAAAAAAAAAACACTTTGAGAATAAGTAAGCTAACCCACTGCAGTCGCTTGTCTCTGCAAAAAAAAAAAAGAAATACTTGAGGCATCGAAACTGGTATTCTGTGTTGCCGCCAGTTTCCTCTAAAACCCTGATCAAATTACAATACATACTAAATAAACTGACTGTATTACCTTCAGCAGAGGATAAAACATTGTATTAGTTTTGCTAAAACACAAATCACCAAAATATGTTTGCAGGTGAACGTACCCTTGGTATTGAAGGGTATCTGTGGGATTGAATTGATTTAGATTTGTTGTTTTTTTTGGAGTAGAGAGTATTTGATAATAATCTCACCACATTTGGCTTAAAATGTTTATATTGTAAAGTGTTTGTCAGAGCATTCCTTAGCCTATGGCCTTCAGATACAGGTGTCACATTGTGTTACACAAGCTATCTGTTCCTATTTGCTCATGCCAGTGTCTGCCACCTGCTATTGCTTCCCTCAAGCCATCTTTCTATTAACTGTGCTTTGTGTCTTGCTTGATGTGGACATATCTACTTTATGCTGAAACAAAGAGAACCCGGGCAATCCTTTCTACTCTATATTTGGTTATTACTATTGAATGTAGCTGACATATTTGTATTTCACTTGTTCTATACTCCATCTGACAGACACTTTTCCTTGTATAACTCCTTTTTTGTCTAGATCCACTGATTGTGCATTGCCTACACAAAAAGGAGATAAAATACTGTAGCCAGCCAGTGTGTATACAATGGTTTAGTCATGCTGCAATTTAGGCACTAGTTCTAGTCAGCCAGAGGTGCAAGCCTAACCTGAAAACCCCTTATACAACAGGAATACAATACAACACAATTAGATTTTATATAGTGCCTTTTATGACAGCCATCACAAATCAACAATATGCCACTAAAAAGGGTCTGTTTTTAACCTCCTTTTAAAACACCCAATTGAATCAGACAGATGGATAGATTCAGAGATCACAGTCCCCAATCTGGGGGCATAGTTACAGAAAGCTCTACCACCTATTGATTTAAGGCGGACAACAGAAACTTCAGCAGGCTAGCCCTAGACAATCGCAAAGAACGACCTGGAATATACAGTCACCCACTCACAAAGTAAGCCAGGACCCAGATCTCTCAGAGCCTTGTAAGCTACAAACAAGCTCTTACAATCAGTCCTCTGTCTTACTGCCAGCTTATGTGACACAAGGACGCGTCTCATATGTAGTTCCGTTTTGGTTTGTGTTAACATGCAGTACAGGCTCACTGCAGAATTCTGAAGTAACTGAAGTCTGAATACAGCGGATCTGTCGGGGTGGCTAGTAGGCGCTTATATGCAGGGCTGTACCAAAACGTGCTGTGTTGTGCTGTGTAATGCACTGCTGACATCATACTTAGAATATTATGTTCCTCCATTACAAAAAAGACTTTGCAACTAGAGCAGCTAGACTAATCCCAAAGGGAAAAGGTATAATTTACAAACATCTATTTAGCCTATAACAAAGAAGGGTCAAGGGTAGACTGAGCAAAGTTTTTCATATCCTAAAAGGAATAGACCAAGTTAACCCTTGTTACTGTTTTACTGACAGCACAGAGATCAGCATTAGAAGACACAATTAGAGTGGAGACAGACGTGGGGTAGAGTGCAGGAGACACCTTTTTACACAGAGGTGTGAGGAATAGGTTACCAAGCCACTTTGTTGCCGCTGAGTTACTTTAAGAGCCCAGTTAGAAGTTGTGGCATCAATCATTTACTCGGAAGCACATGGTCTATCTCCATTCTGGACTGTTGAGCTGTACTGGACAGTATACCTGACGATGCTCTTATTCTGCCTGCCTTAGTCTGGGAAAAATATGAAGCTGTCCTTCTCTGTGTTACAGACATCTTTACAGACTGCAGTATCACACTGTATCTGTAGAATATGTTACACATGTGTTACAGCTTTAGGGTGTTCTTTTAAAGTTGTAAAATTCTGAATGTCTTTAAAGAAACCTTTAAAATAGCTTTGTCTCCTTTTTGTGGTAGTAAAATATAAAATAGCCAAAGTTTAATTCCGCTAAAGGAAGTGTGATTCTTTTGTGTTGTTTTTGTGAATTACAGTAATTCAAGTTATTGACAGTAGTATTTCTCAATTTTTACTAAGCCTTCGTTTTATAATTTGCATGATGTACTGTATACCGTGATATTAAGGTTACCATGGTACTTCTTTTGACGGTCATCGTACCGTGGCAATTTTATACCGGCCCATCCCTATCTTCTTGACAAAATGTATAGAAAATGTACTGAGCAAGATACTCTGTAGAAGCATATTAAAAGCCTATCATGTTTCACGTGGATCAGAGCACAACTTTATTGGTAGAGTAAGCTACTAGCTACATTTTAAACATTGTTTTATAATTAAAATACACGGGCTCCTGAGTGGCGCATCCAGTAAAGGCGTTCCATGTGAGTGCAGAATGCGCTCTATACTCTGCAAGTCGCGAGTTAGAATCCAGGCTATTCCTTTGCCGATCGAGGACGGGAGCTTCCAAGGGGCGGTGCACAATTGGCCGAGCGTCACCCGGGGGGAGGGAGGGTTAGGTCGGTCAGGGTGTCCTCGGCTCACCGCGCACCAGCGACCCCTGTAGTTTGGCCGGGCGCCTGCGGGCTTGCCTGTAAGCTGCCCGAGAGCTGCGTTGTCCTCCGATGCTGTAGCTCTTGGGTGGCTGCATGGTGAGTCTGCAGTGTGAAAAAAAGCGGTCGGCTTAACGGCACACGTTTCGGAGGACAGCGTGTGTTCATCTTCGCCCTCCCGAGTCAGCGCAGGGGTGGTAGCGGTGAGCCGACCGTAATAAAATAATTGGCCATTCCAAATTGGGAGTAAATAATAAAAAATAATTGGCAACGACTAAATTTATAAAAAAAAATAAAAAAAATAATAATAAAAAAATGATTAAAATACACATGTGTCACAAAGTCATATGTGCACGTAAACCCTGGACCCATGTCACTGTCATTTTAGAGGTAAGAGACGATGACATACATTAGCTAGAAGTACATAGTTTTATACTATGTTCTGATAGCACTGTATGCTATTGGAAACCTATAAATACCTCCACTGTTTCCAAACACACGCTCCTCTGGGAAAGGTGTATTTACCCACCTGCACTGTTGTATTTTTATATAAATTGGTCTCTAGAGACAAAAGAATATGGAGTATTCCCCAATGTGCACAATTCAAAGATTAGTATTTAGCTAATGTTGGCACATAAATCCGAAACCAGGCAGTAAACATCAGTTTTAATCCAAGTAATGAAAAATTCCAGGGCTTCATTGAATTTATTCACGTCATAGTGATTTGGAAACACAGCTTTCCATTACACGAGAGTAGATGTTAAAACTTCATGCTGATTTGAACTCGGCTCTCGCCAAGATAATCACCAACTAAGATGTAGCTTTACAGTAAACTAATGTGATCCATAGGTGTCTCCATCCATTTGCGCTTCCTTCCATATGATGATGTAGATATCCTTCTGTCAGGTGTTGATAGCTGAAGTGTAGTGCTGGCTCCAGGAATTAGCTTATTTTGCCTCCCTAGCGCATCAGCACACACAGCGGCTGCGATGCTGGCTCCGGGGATCAACCACAGTGCGGTCTCCCCAGCGCATCAGCATGACAACCGTCTGGCATCCCAGAATCACCCCCCTCCATCCCCACTCAACTCAGCCCAGCTTACTTACCTGTACATCACCTTTTCTTTCTTTCTATTGTGCTTGAGATCCCCAGCCAGAATCTTTCCGTCTCAACCACAGCCAGTTGCTGCTCCTCTCTGCTGCTTCAGATAAGTTCTTCACTGTGCGACGCAACTCTTGGCCACTGAATCCGACGTCTCTGAGAAACCGGGTTGTAGAGTGTGCCACAAATCCTCGACAACCCACTTCCACTGGGTAAACCCGGACTCTCCATCCTCGCTGTTCCGCTTCAGTGGCTAGTTGAGCATACCGCAGTTTCTTCCTCTCATATGCCTCATCTACAGCATCCTCCCATGGCACTGTTAATGCTACCAGGTGAACAAGGTGTGCTGATCCAGACCACAAGACAATATCTGGTCAAAGGTTAGTGGTGGCAATCTCAGGTGGAAAAATAAGCCGTGGACCAACATCTGCCAGCATTTTCCAGTCTCTAGCATCTTCCAGTTGTCCTGGGCGAGGATTGGTTTTAACACCTTTTCTTGGTGGTTGCTCTCCTGGATGGAGGAATGTTGTCTTTTGTGTGTAATGTTTTGATGGAACAGGTGGCAACTTATTGGTCATGTTACGCTTGTCTTCCAATGCTAAGGCCAAACATCGCAGCACCTGGTCATGGCGCCAAGTAAACAGTCCTTGGCTAAGAGCCACCTTACATCCTGTCAAAATGTGCCTTAATGTTGCAAAACAATTTGCATGGTTTTCTGTCAAATATACTTAAATATAAAATCAGTCCAATGCAAGGCAAACTGAACTATTCGTTATTAATTGTTGTTATTCAAATGTTCTTGTCACACTTGTTTTACAAGTGTACTTTGTTACTAAATGTGAATAGATGTTATTTAAAAATGTACAATATGGTTGTAAATGGATGTGGCGGGTTGAGTTTTTTTAAACACCAGGATGAGTTTCAGCATTTCACTTTGTAAATCTCCCATCAAAAGGGATCTGTCACTGTGATGCGTCTCCTGTCACTCAAAACCTCTTTACTTTCAGGATGATTTTATATAATTATTAAAGTATTTTCTAAACTAGGCATTTTTATGAAAATGCATTTTAATAAACCCTTCCTATTTCAAAAGCAATACTTTTGAGAAATGAATGACACAGCAATAAATACATTGTTTTTATTTTCTCTCTTATTCTTTTAATATTACTTGAATACAATGAGACCTAGAAAAATGTGTTTTCTTTACACAAGTTAATAAGGAGTTATTAGTTTTATGTTATCTCAAAGTCTGATCTGACTGTTCATTGGGAATTGATTCTAATCTATAAAATCCTAAAACAACAACCTGACAATTCTATAGTAATCTATTGTTAAGACAAAGTCAGTATAGTTTATCATATGCATATTGTAGTATGCTATGCTTAAGGGATAATGCAATTGCTGTGGCATTTTACAAGTTATATTTTTTGAACATACCACAGCAATGTCATGATCATTATTACAGAATTTTGTTTAAATGATTTATTTCTTTATTTACCTCTGTTTGTTCGGAATACTTTAGTCCACTAAAAGAGTTCACTTTTTGAGAGCAAGGCTTGAATGTCTGTGTGATCCATTCCATCATTCAGAACATGCGTTGTTAATTAGTCACCAACAGCAGAACGGCTGACCTCCATAATAAACAATGGAAGAGCAGTGTCTGTTTGGGTTAGAATTAGAATTGTAGTGTTTTGTGGGTAGGGATTGGAAGGCACGCCACTGCTCAGCACCAGGGGAAAACTGGTAAGGGGATAGAATATAAGCAAGCCGCTGTGGTCACTAGTGAAATTATAAAATATCTTTGTTTAAATGCTACAAAGTTTTGGGATCAATCGCTACTAGAACTTGGACAAGTGTTGCTGGGCTGTATCTTCTAATATTGTGTTTTTTATACCATCTCTCAAAAACATGCAAATGTTTTTAAAATGATGTGTAGTAGAATTAAAGAAATGCTATACAAGGCATGTTCTTTCTTTTTCTGTTCCACATTGCATAACCACTAGTGATGAGCGATTATCACTTTTACAAGTCGATTCGATTATCGACTCGATATTTGAAAATAATCCAGATTACAATTATCGATTATTCTAATAACAGGGGGCAAAAAGTCACAAAAAGGTTCCTGATTAAATTTTTTTTTAAATTTACAATTAAAAGCTACAATAAAACTTCAAAAACTTTTTTCAACAGCACTTACAAACCTACAAAACATACAGTATGCATTATATTGAAGTCACTACTAAAGCAGCATAACCAATTTATAAATAACAGAAACCATTTTTAAATAAAGAAGAAAAGCACACACAATCTGTCAATGCACTCTCTTGCTCTCAACTGCCTGAAACCTTCTCTTAAGCTCTTTTGAATCCCTTACATTCCAGGGAATTATGCAAATCAAAATAATGCAAAATTATCTGGTATCTCTCTACAAGTAAGTGCAAAGTAACAAAAGTATTGTACAGTTGTACTGGGTTCTTCTCTCATACTGGATATCAAAATATTAGCATAAGTTAAAAAAACAAATAAGTAGAAAACAATGGATTTTCTTTTGGGTAACACTTTACATTAAGTTGGCAATTTTCAGTGTAAGTACTGAGTAATTACTTATGTACTTACAGTGTATTTACAGTGTAGTTACACAGTTACAATGTAGGTAATGTTTTTGTTTGTGACGTCGTTTTGTATGCATTATGGGAGCTTTAACAGGAGGGCACGCCTCATGATTCCCTTGGACTACAGATCCCAGAGTGAGAGCAGCTTCAGTGGCTGGGATGTGGAAGCAACTTTTATGATGAGTGACCATAAAGAAGACGTGAATTTTTATAGTATAATAATCTATCAAAATTGTGCAGTTTATTAATCGTTTGAAGTCGGTTCCGGTGTTTAATTTAATAATCGGAAGTTAACCGTGTTTTTGATTAATCACTCATCACTAATAACCACACACATATTTTTAGGCAGGTACCAGGAAGCTGTTTAAATAGTGCTTTGCTTGAAACAACACAGAGTATGACACAGTTTTAGACATGTCTTTAGACCAGTGCGCTGCTGCTGTTAAAATACGCAGTATTACAATTCTTCCAGCTCAGTCCCGTATTTAAGTGTTGACACACTGCAGCTGTTGTGCAGCTGTCTGGATATTATGTCATCATTTCATGAACTATATAAAATGTTTGTCAAGTGTCATTTTTTCATGCGCCTTTAGCTTTGACTGCAACTTTCACAGGAGAGCTGTTGAGCTGTCCAGACCTTTTCTCGTCTGTGATGTATTTTTAGACACTGACTCTTGAAAATTCTATGTGTATTAATTTAGTAACTTGGTTAAAGATCTTTTTTGTTTCCAGTGCAACTGTAATTGAGAACACAAAATGTATTCAACATACGCTGTAAATCAGCCATTTTAATATACTATACCATGGCATCAACGCCCAATTTGTTTAAATACCACTTCACGCACATGTCCTCATATAAGGCTGTAAAGAAAGTGAAATTGAAACAGCGTGTGCATGAACTATTCATTGCCATTTCTTATTGTGTTGGATGCATGTTACTGACATGTTATAAGGCATCTTGTTATAAGACATCTTGTTCAGTTTGGGCAAGAAGACCACAAGATGATTTCTGTTATAATAATAATAATAAAAAACAACGAAACAAAGATTGTACTTATGAGCTAATATTAAATATAAATTGAACTGTGCCATGTGTTCTATGCACGAGGTGACTATAAACAAGATAAGATTCACTGGAATTTTGATAAATCCTTCACAGTTGATTTCCACAAGCAAAGCTGATCCCTTTCTGGCATGGATCATTGCCCATTGAGATGAGCTAAGTTATTGGTTTCTCTCAAACACATAGCTTCTGTTGGTTAAGACAAACGTACATGCTGATCACAATATTGGTCCTGGTTTACGGTGGCCCCTGTGCATTTTCTACTGCCAAATACATTTGGAAGCATGAAAATCTGGCAGTGAAATTTCAAAACTGTGCCAGAATGTATAATGCCATTATTTTGGGATTCTGCCCCTTTGTAGTTAGCTTGTAATTAATATGTCTAAACTGTAATTTACTGCCACAGCGTGTATCAGGCATGATGCAGGATTATGAATTGGCAGGGGCATGGGGTGCTGAACCAAAATGAAATGGATGACAGGGTGTTTATAAAGCCACATGGAGACTATACAGCAAAGGCGGTGCCAAATATTTTATTAATAGCTTTGATCCCTTCATGGGTTCAAAAAGTGTACTCAGATCAATTCTCATGTGTCCTCCTTGTGTTTATTTGCTGTCTTCCATTTAAAGGAAAGCAAATGTATTATTGGCTGCGCAACATATTTGAAAGAATTCTATGAAGGAACATGAAAAATGCATCCAATGCTGTGTTAGTAGTTTTAGCTCTATTATTAAATTGCTGTTATAAACTCAATATTTGAATCTACGGGATGCTGAGACTGAACAATAAGAGGTAACCCTGTGATAAGTGTTAAGATGATAAGTGTGCACCAAGCAAGATGCCCATCTTCTGAACACTCAGTGACCCTTATGAAGAGCAAGCTCTGGGTGAGTGCTGCCAGCCTGAGAGGACCCGTGACTGCGATGAGAGAGAGCTACGTCTAAGTGCTGAAAACTGTCAGGAAGATCTGCATCCGTTCCAGGACCCAGCGGCATCCCTTGTAAAGTTTACAAGCTTTGCCCCAAGTTGACCTATTGTCTTTGGAGAACCTTGAAAGTGATCTGGAGAAGAGGAACAGCAGCTCAGCAGTGGAAGTATTCAGAAGGAGTGTTTATAGCCTGGGAAGAAAACTCCCAGCACATCGACCAGTTCAGGACGATGTTGCTGCTTCGTGTCTTAACAACAATTATATTGACACTGATGTGCAGGAAGGAGGCATTCCCAAGGTACTCGGCTGCCAGGAGCAAACAGGAGTCAAAACTCAGCTCATTAGAGAACTTCGAGATTGGAAATATTTCTAATAAAGATCGCTCTGTCCAGTACAAGAAGGGGACATTTCTTTATATTTTTATTTAGTTTGATAATTCACTGATGGTGAAAATACTGTAGAATGTCTTTAAAAGCTGGACATGGATGACCTCACAATAACCACCCATGCAGTGCCAGGAGGAAGATGGAATCTCTGCGGCCTGGAGAAGCTCATTGGATGGGCATGTATGCGATTTAAACCATCAAAGTCACGTAGTCTAGTACTAAAGAAAGGAAAGGGCACAGACAACTTCTGCTTCACCATAGAAGATGAAGACATTCCTTTGATTACGGAGAAACCTGTAAAGAGCTTGGGCAAGATGTTTAATGGTACCCTCAGAGACACATAGAGTATTAGAGCTACCAGTCAGCATTTATTTAGTAGTTATTTTTGGGATTATTCAATCAGTCAATCAATCAATCTGTCTTTATTTAGTATAGCGCCCTTCACAATAGAATTGTTATAGAGCGCTTCACAGTGTGATACAAAAAAACAGTACATTGTCAATGGGGGGGGGGGGGGGGGTGCTTGTGTACAGTATATAGTAAAGTATAATACGATCATCAGCTAAGTATGATGTGATCAATAAGAAATTTCCAAAAATATAACAACATGGTACATTAAACAACCCACACAATGAACATATCTTTGCCATAAACAACTGTCTTCTTAAAAGTGAATTCAAAACTGACAATCGCTTGTGTGTGCCAGTAGATTAAAACCAGTTAGTAGTTATATTGTACTGTAATGCCAGTACAAAATGAAACTGTACAGCTGATCTCAGAATGAAAAAAAACACCTCCACACGTAAAGGCCTCCTTGAAAAGGATTAGATTAAGTTGGTTTAATTAAAAACAATGACAGAATACAAAAAGATTGACATCCAACACAAAAAATTGTCTTTTTTATTTTCATGAAAATTCAATGATTTGCACAGTCGAGGACACACACAAACTGAAGGACTAGCCTTGAAAAAGGCTAAGTTACCCAATATCAGTTAACTATTTTTAATAATTTTTTTAAGTGATATTTTAATAAATGTTATTCTTTTCGAAGAGTTGTTAGGAAATCCCTTTTTTAAAGGACGCTTAGTCCACTGTGTCACTGTGTCACACTGGTCCCTTCTCCTTCCCCCTGGATTACCTCTGTCTCTAGACTTGAGGAAGACCATGCTTACTACCCGGTTCCAAAATTTGTATAATTTGTAAAATAAGCACCTAGATTCAAAGGGGTGTTGTAGCCGACCGCACTGAGTCTTAGTGCAAAGATCTGGAAGGTGCTTAATAGTAAATCAGATGCTTCTGTGAGCAGGTCAGTTTCTTTTTTGTTAAGCAAGGTAGTTTCATTTACTATACATGTATTCCTTGAAATTAGTTTTGTTTGTCTGATTTCTTTTTGCAGCATTCTATCAGTACATTGTTTGAATTCAAGTATAAGAGCATAATTAATAGAGTTAAAACAGTAATGGGCTACAATATTAATGTAATAAACCAGCATATTAAACATGAATTGTGTACTGTGTGTGTGTCTTCGGTGGGCCTGCTAGTTAGTACAAGAGGTTATATTTTTGCAACTACAACAAAGTAAAGGTTTCGAATCTGCTTCGTATTGAAACACACTTTTTTACATTGAGCAATGAACAGTATTTTCATTTAATGGTAAGTGGTACTGCATACCATTTGACATTGAAATCATTGGTCATGATCAACACTATTAGGTTTTATTGCTTGACATATTTCATCAGAAAATAACTAGATAGGCCCAAGAGAAGTTTTAAACATCTGCTAAGAAAAATAACCAGAGCCTTTTGACTCTACATTGCCTTTTAAATTCTTCACTTTCTTTACTGACTGCAGTACTGTTTCAGGAAGGCATGTGAATATGTCAAGCTCTTGGTATGCTTTCAGAAAATGCTGATATTTTAGATGACCCCTAATGGAATATGTGTAGCTCAAAGGCTGCTGCGGTCACGGTCCTTCCTCCTCCCAGATTGGTTCTCTTCCTCTAGACTTGAGATCGAAAGCTAACAGTTGTCACTGCCAGGATCTGATTCAATATTGTTTTTTTCCATGTATTTTTCTCAGAATAACGAGTAATAGCAAAATGACTCATGTTACTCGTACTTGGAAAAAAAAGGTCCATAATCGTCATTTGTACTTGTTGTTTGGCACGGGCCTAATATTGTTTAAAGATGTTGCTCATTAAGAAAGCGATGCAAAGTAAGAATAATTACCTTAAAATTAGCAAAATTGTACAAATGGGCCTATGTAGGATTCAATACACATGCAAAAAATAAGGATGTGGCAATAGACAAGTTCATTTCTGCAAATATGCCCCATGGTAGTTCCATTAACAGTGAAACAACTTCTATAGTAGCTATTTCATTTTTGATCATCAATCCCTGAGCATTCAGTGTTGCTTATTAGTTTACCAAACCTGAACAAAACTAAACCAACAGCCAGTCATTAGTATCTAAACTGACATCAAAATCTATTGACTGACCCTGTAAATAAATAATTTATACATGTATTCTTGGATTCAACATTCAAAAAGTCAATGTAATAATCTTAATTTATGGTTTTGAGATCTTGTATGTTACATAAAAAACAGAGTGTGACAGTTTGTCAGGAGTCTTGTAGTGAGTAATTCGGAACAAAACCATTTACAGAACTTGGTATTCCAATCACACAATGAATGAACAGAATTCTAGGAATCAATTTCCTCCACAAGGAAAACAAAACTTGATTTGTATTGTTTTTCACTCTCACGGCAGAAATGTAAGGTGTTTGGTAATTTACTCTCCAATGTAGACACCATGTGAGTAAAATGTATGTTGGGTAAAATGCAGCATTAAATTGAAGTCATGAGTACTTTCAATAAATACTGTACATACTCTAATGCTAACTTATGATTAAAGAATTAACTACAGCCTTACATTTTAACTGTAATGTTACTTTGACCTACTGTACAAAAACACGGTCTTGCAATAAAAAACAAAAACAACAATTATTCTTATTAGCTTTATTGACCACAAACAATATGGCTGTGAAGCAAATAAACGCAGGAACATCATTTTTTTTTTTATTCCAATGCTTGGAATATACTTAACAAAAGTCCTGCATGCATATACTATATATTTCCAGTGATTTAAAATAAATAAATAAATAAATAAAAAAGATTTCTTATACAAAAAAATTGGATGTGGCTGTATTTACTAATATTTACTGCATACAATTAGCATGCACATCTCGCATGGAAATGTATTCAGTGTTGTAAAATCTAAGAATGTGCTGTATGTAACCATCATAGTTATTAATGCTATTGAGCTGTGCTTGCAAATACGGCTCTTTTACAAATATTTACCAGTCTATTATTAGCGTAAGTAATATCAGTCCAGGACTGTATGCACGTCAAATCTCATAGCCTTGCATGATTTTGCTGTGAAGAAGACATACTGTCAGTACTACATAAAGCCATGAATTTGCTAGTAATCCACTTTTCCAAAAACACACAGGAAAGCTGGATTTCTAACAAATTCATATGTTCAATTAATGGATTTGTTTTGAGGTGAGGCTTATTCTTCATGGGTTTTCTTTCACTTTAACAATGGCAATAGGTTCCATTAATTATATCAGTAATGGTTCATAACAGTAAAAATCCCCCCACAACTGATCCATTACTAGCAGACGTTTGTACCTAACGTTCCAATGCGGTCATTAACTACCAGGAATGGACTGCTTTTGGTGGGATTATTACTTAAACATGTGTTCAGATTTGTTTTCAATGTCTTCAGATTGAAACCATACTGTACAGTGTAAGTATTGTTTACCCCTGAACTGTACACAGTTATATATTCAATAGACTAAAGCTCATATAACCAAGTCATTTCTAACTCGGAATCTATGTGCTTTGTTTAATTAGTGAGTGTTTCTTCTGATGTGTCATCAACGCAGGCTCTAACAAAGACAAATGTGCATGCTGAACCATTCGTACTTGTAAAAAGCAGTACCTCTTGTTAACTTTACCTGGCTCTTTGATTATAATGGTATACAATGCTTTTGGAAGTTGTTTTCCCGTGCAAGATAATTACAAAGGCATATTATTTCAGAGGAACTGAACAGCAATTTCACTGTCAGCATTTCTGTTCTTTCTATGCACTATATCCAATCATCCATTCATGTACAATTTCAGTTGGAGGCTTGCTGCAGCTCTAGGTCACTAAAGTAAGTTATATATTCTCTTCCTATGTTGTGTATGAAACCTCTTCAAGCTTCTCTTGCCAAGCAGGTTTCAAGCAGAGATTACAATCTCTTTATCAATTATGAAAATATTCAGTATTAACAAACATTTTGAAAAAAAAAAAAAAAGTTTGTCTACTAAAATGCCCAGCTAACACTGCATTTCCTTTGGGGAAAATAAGCCCATTGCGCTACTTACGCTTCCTTTTTTCAATTATTTTACCCCTCTTATTCTCCCCAGTTTAGAATGGCCAGTGTTCTCTCACCACAGCAGCTCCTTGCAACAGTGTCCTCCGATCCCACCGTCAAGCCAATTGCCTCTTTAATCCCATGAGCACCATGGCGAATGTCAGCGAGCTACCAGCCCACAAAGCACAAAGACCAGCGCTGAAGGTGTCATCTTGAGCTCACTCGGTACTTGGCCAGTAGAGTCCTCTGAAACACGATGAGGAGAAATACCCCTGCCAATGTTGTCTCCCTATCCTGTGGGAATGCCAGAGTCAGTCCCTATGGAACCTGTAATGAAGATCTGCAACTTGAACTTGCCCTCCAAGGCTGTATGAATCACCCTACACACCACGCAGCCATGCTTTGATCAGGTGAACCACTCGGGGACCCCCTAGACCTGCTTTCTAATAAGGTAAAGTACAGGCTACCATTTGGAAGGTGGGAATTATTGTTTTGCAGCAAACTGAACATCATTTTTGGACACTGTAAAGCAGCAATGTAATGCATCACAATTGTAAACTATCCTCTTTATACAAATTCTATCCTCTTTATCCTTGTTATACAAATTATATTACTAAATGTTGATATGGTAATGATATTTTCCCATGAGGTATTGTTTCTCATAAACCACAGTGTCCATATAGTGCTATTACGAGATTACTTTACATGCTAATGCATCCCATCATTTCAGCTTGGTTGCAGGAAGAGAAGACAAGCTCCTTTTAAAGAGCTGAGCGACAAGGGCCCTTGATGATTATATTTCCTGTATACCCTTACAGAAAAATGAATTAAGAAAATATTATACCACCAAAGCACAACCATCAGCAACCATATGAAACATCCATTTTGCCTAGAAGTCTTTTTCAATGTCTAAATCTGAGACTTGCAATTCCAAGTCTTCATAGAGGTACAGTGTCCCATTTAACATCCCTGTTCCCACTCTTACTCACACCCTGTTTTTCCCTTCCTCCTGCCATTTATGAAAATCTATACACTAGTGTATACACTGTTTGGCTCTTTGACCCCCATGGGGTGCATTAAATTTAAGACTCTTTTGCAGAGCTTGCTGCTGGATTATTTATCCTATATTACTGTTTAAAGTATTTCTAAGGGAGTCTTAAATAAATATTTCCATATGTTACAAATGTATTGGTTTCCATATGGGCAGTGCAGTGGTTGGAGGTGAACCAGTGACCACAAACTCCAGAAGAGCATCTTAAACACTGTTCACATGTCCTCTCACAGGCAGGGGTCAGAATCTGTCACTGTGGTGCATTACACATTAACTCTTAGTACATAACCATTGTAGTGGCCTCTGCATTGCTATCTGATGGTTTAGTCAGGGTTTACAATAATAGTTGACAATGTAAGCTTGGAAAAGCAGTTTCTCTCAATACATTCACATGAGCACTATAAAAATATCCTGGGTGAACTGAGACACCTCACCCGGATCAACTGTGCTCTAATTGAAGGTACATCATCCAGGCCTTATAATAACACAAGCAAATCATCCATGCAGCACCTAGAATGTGAGGATACCCAATTCAATATACCTCAGCTCTGTCAGGGTGTAGACAGTCATCCTGCCTGGTGTTATAGCCATACTTTACAGTAGTAATTAACATTGACAGCAATAATTATGGTATAGTGTAAATGTCATGTTGTCAGGAGACTGGTCTTCTATAATCTGACTGCTTCTGCCTGGTAAATTGGTAATATGCAGACGGAGAGCTACATCAATGAAGCATCAGCAGTTATGTAGCTAGATCATTTTGATAATACATTATGTTAATTGGACCTTGAACATTGCTTCAAAATCTGAAAGGGATTTTGTGGCTAAGCAGGGATTGTGGCCTCCAAGGGAAATCTAACCATCACCTTCTAAGAAAGATATTATTTATTCAAGTGGAAGTGGGATGATTATGTCATTTGAATGAACAGTGTCTTTGGGATGTTTTTAACATTGTAGGCGATTGAAAATGTTGGTTCTTTTGAAAGAAGATTAGCGCTGGCTATAGTCGGCCACAGTGCTAAGAGAGTTCTCCTCTTAACTCTGCAAGCCAGCACACCTCAATATGGTAACTGCGTTAGTGGTTGCTAACAAAAACAAAAAAATAATGTATGGACATTAATTCATTATATAGGTTGCTAAAGTGCAGTTTTGAAAGAAACACATTTTAGTGATATCTGGTAATACTTGATGTTGAAGAACATTTTCAGTTTGCTTGCCTTGTCACCCAGGAGCTTTGTTCCTACTTTACTTCATAGGTCATTTCAATGCAGCAGTGCCTTTGGGGTCAAAGCATCTTACTGGCTGCATATCAGTGGCAGCTGGTTGACTATTGACAGGAAAGAAGACCCTGAAGGGGTGGGGACAGTTTCACTCTCCAGGTGAAATAACCAGGAAAGTGTTTTCTTACAGCAAGTGTCGTACCCGATATCATGTTTTCAAACAAATATACATGTTTGCTTTCACCTACACGGTGAATAGATGTGCATGTCATGGGAAATGGGATTTTTTTTTTTTTTTAGCTACAGTCACTTTAATAAAGGGATGGATGAAATGCTACCCAACAAAATGCATTATTTCATATATTACAGAAGGGTAGGTTAAACAAGGATATGGCCGACTGAGGAATTTATTCAGATATGCTCATATTAGGAGTATTGTAATTCCTAATATTTTCTGTAGTGCAGCATGCCAGAAACGAGAGGGGGGGGGGGGGGGAGTCCTGTAACTTGTACCCTAGGTAGTTGAAAAAGTACCTCAGAGATTCTTTTAATCGTCGGTTTATCTTCAAGCTGACCGTACCCCTGCCATATTGGATTCGACTGAAGGAAAAAGTCAGTGTGAAAGTCTGAAAAAATAAAATGAGGTAAGTAAATGATTTTGGGTTTTTTAAACATTTAAAAACTGCATTTTTGTAGTACAGTAAACAGGACTGACAGGCCTGAGTGACTGCAATACATTCAGAGCTTTCATTTTGTAGATATGGCTTAAGCAAATAAATAAGATACCTGCTGTGCAATTGGAATTGAAATCTGCTCTATATTACCCAAAACATTAGGTTTAAGCCTCAGCAGTCAAATTCTGCTCAATGTTTAATCCACAGCTTGTCATTTTGAAATGGAAATCAGACCTCTGAGAGATCTGAGCATGCAAATGGATGAGACTTTTTCAACCTACTTTTTAGAAAACATTTTGGTTTGAAACTTTAACATTGTATTATTATTGAGTAAAGAAAAACAGCAAGACACTTTTCTAAGAAAAGGTACTGGGTAGTTTAAATCTGAATGGGTCTTAAAATGGATAACAGGCTACTGTGGTACCTGTTTAACAACATTGGCATAGATCTTTAATGTGTGTACACATGGTTAGCAGTGATATCAGTGGGACTAAACATACAAATGTGCCAAATGTAACATATCCTGCTGTCTTCGGAAATGAGACACATTTTTTTTTTACATTCCATAATTCTGTCATGCGCTGTGTATCTGCTGCTTGTATCTGTCACCAAATTTCTTCTATTTCTCGTAACTAAAACGGTTTTAAGAAACACTGATAAAGGACTGCAACCAAGGTTTTACAAGCCATTTATTTTAACTACAACCATATCCCCCCCCCCCTTGAAGACAATGATATGCATGAAAATGTGCTGCTGCTTGCTGGTACACAATCACTTCATGTGTTGTAGTTCAGACTCACTCGTGGTCTAGCTGCAGTTTGATTGAGTGACCTACAGAAAAGGTACGGTACCAGAATGCAGCAGTTTATCCATTGAATCCCCTGGGTTTTTGTTGATCATTTCAGTTTTGATCAGTATTTGAATCCGTGTTAAAGGATGCTAATAGTTCACGTACTCTGCAAAAGTGTGGTTGCTACTAATATGCTCTAATGGGGACTTCAAATAATACTACACAAAAATGTGTAAAAATGTTGATTAAGTGTTAGGTCGCGAGGCAGCAATGTACCGATTATTGTTTGCCATGGCTTTTATTTTCATTGATGGATTAATTGCCCTGGTCCCCTGTTTGATGCCTATATATTATATCACTAGCAGTGCTTTCACTTGTATTTGAAGGCTTCCATGAAGATTCTACACATTTTTGCTTTCTGGTTTTTAATAATCAAGATGAAAAAACAGTAACATATGTTGTTTGTTTTTTATAACCTTAGTCTATTCACTCCACGCATCTTGTTAATTAAAACATCTGTTTTATCAGCGTTTTCCTATTCTCCATCCAACATCTTTTAACATAGTGTTACAGAAGACACTGCAAATTTAACAAGAAATGCATTACGTTACCATTGCTGTGTCCCATATTATCCAAAGCAATATATGAATCAGAATCATCATGCATGTCACAGACTAGTGGCATCATTGAAGCAAATTAGAATTAATGATATTTTCACTTTCCAGAAAAAAATAAGATCTTGGAAGGCGAGTAATGATGCTTGTGGACCTGACGCGCCTGACGCACACTTAATAAATTGACTGCAAAGGGTTAATACCAATCCCAAAGCTATGGGTTTCTCAAGAATTCTGAAATCTAATTAGTGTCACCTCAGCTACTAGTTTATGTTAAAAACAGATCTATTGTGACGTATTGTCTAAATTAAGATCTCTCAAAGCTCAAAAAGCTGACAGACGTTTTCAAAATATTACAGGTAATTTTCTCAACAGCGTTGGGGCTATAAAGTCAACGTCTGTTTAATTAGTAAGCTGTCACATATTTCTTTATGTCTACAAATTGCAAGAATGCAGTTATGTTTTTTGCTTCGTAATGAGGACCCTGATGGTGCTGAAAAGCTGTGTCGGCTCTGGCTTTATGAGGGATACATATCATCCTTGCTTCATTAACCACAAGTTATCTGGAGACGGTAGGGAAAATATTTCTTCTAATATATGTCAGTGTTTACAGAACACTAATGTGGAATTAGGAACATGAAGGAGATGCTTTTCTCATTGTTTTCCTAGTCTGGCATTGCTGTGCTATGTTACAAGTATATAATGGAACTGCCAAGTCAGTAAGTCCATTATTTGAACAAGGAAGCTTCATTATTATGATTGGGGTGGGGGGGGACACAACACAAATGCCACAATCACTATCAGACAACAATTTCTTTAAGTTATTTATTTATCTCGGGTTGTCTGAACTAATCACTGTAGTTGTAGGCACGCCTTATTTTCATTGTGTCCAGTGCCTTACCAAGATTGCTGTAACTACACTTCGACCTGACATGGTCAGATATTACTTATGTTTGCAGAGATCGAGGCCCTACTATGAACACCCACTCCAGACACAAGAAAAGTTCAAGCAATAGCAGCAGTTTATTGAATGCAGAAATATTATAGAAATCTCAAAAGTGAGAAAATAAATCTTAACAGGTGCTATGCTTCAGAGATAATTAATACCATCAAACTTTCAACATAGTATATCTACTGTAAATATACCTGTCTAGAAATATCAAGTTTGCTTAAAAACTCTTCATGTAACTAGCATGAGGTAAATCTAACTTTCAAGTTACTTATCAAGGTTCATTAATAGTTACTATTACTAATTATTAACACTAGAACTACCGGAGTGGTCTTTTTGGCGCATTACAGTTTTTAAATGCATTTTAATGGTGGTTATAAACAACCTTTAATGCTTTATTAACATTCTATAACATAGTTATTACACATTTATTGCGCATTTATAAAATACTAATAAACAGCACCTTAATATAAAGTGTTACTGAATATCTTTTTCATCTCTTTGTCCCATTTTTGTATTGTCATTTGCTGTGTTAACACAGTGTATATGCAAGGTTGCACCATGGTGAAACATAATAAAATAAGCTGTTATACTATGGCCACACAAGGGGCATTTCTAATCAGGTCTACAGAATCATGAAAGTGGTTTAATTTGCTTTTCCCCAGTTTGTAACAGCTGCATTATAGAAGAACCACTCTTTATCTTATTCCCATACCTGACCGTTGCTTGCTTGAGTTTGTAATTCTTTCACACAGTAAAGATGAAGCCACGGTCTAAGGTCACACTTTTCAAATATTGCAACGAGCCAATAGGCTTCAAGAGAAAGAGCTGTGGGCAGATCTTGAGTGGTGAGCATAGCTGACTGGCTATTTCTACCCGCAGCACACAGTTACAGTGAGAGTTTAGGAAAAGAGGCCTCTGGCTTCAGTTTATTGTTTTAGGCCTGTGGCCGATGATAAGTGTCCCAGAGTGAAGAGCTTGGTAATGGACTATGAGGCCTTTTCATTTCTTTTACCACTTTTTAGGCCAAGACCTTGAAGCAATTACAAAGGCTAACATAATGCTTGGTTCCACAGTCATTTGTGTAGAGTGCACATTAAGGAAGGTTATGATGAGGTTGTATAATGCACTGGTGAGAATGAACCGACAATGCTGCATTCAGTACTTACCCCTGTATTACAAAAAGTACAGAGCAAAGAGCAACCAGATGAATCGCAGTGCTAAAAGGTATGTTATGCAGATAGGATTCAGAGATGTAGACAGAGAGAGAAGGGAGGGAGGTCACATCCACAGACTGACTACTGAACGGGGGTGGCCACACACAACACAAGGAGAACAAACACACTTGTGCAACCGCACATACACAAAACAACAACACAATAAACAACAAACAATTCCAAAAATAAATTGTACAAGTCCCATAAGGGCTGATGGGAATCTAGTCCCCTAATTCTACTTAAACCATTTTTGTTTGAACAACTAAAGTAAATTTGAATTTCCATCTGTATTATCTTCCTCCAACATATAATTTCTGCTATGGTCAGGCATATTTCCAAAACCAAAACTGGATTTTTGCCTGGCATTACTATCTATGTGTCATGTACAATAATAAGGTAGGAAGACAATTTCTGGGTTGGGAGTTTAATAACATAATCTCTCATGATTGTATGCACTTAGGACTCACTGCTAGCTTCAGGCCTAACTTAAGAATGCTAGTTGCTATGACAACCTTTTCCTGTGGCGACTCTGCTATTGCTTTAAAAAACACACTTCTAATGAAAAAAAATAACTTTAAAACAATGTTTTTTTTCTATTTCCTGGCAGTAGGATTTGTTAGCAAACTTAGTGATGTAATTAGTTCAAACAGGTTTTGTGTATTGTATTCACATTCATAAACAGGAATATTCAAAGCCATTTTGTTCACATAACATTTTAAAAGTGTTTTTAATTTCAAATGTATTTGCAGAGTCAAATATTGAGCTTTAACTCAATTTAACTTACAGACGGTTTACCATGTATGAACAAATATGCTACTACTGATATACAACTAGCGCATATTCTTTTGAGTATGTAATATTAATTTTCATTTAAAACATTAAAAAATAAAGGTATCTGTTTAAATTTCTTCATTTCAGCTTATATATGTAGGTTCGTTCACATAGGAAAAATGCTGTATTTACATATATGCTCTGACCTTGAATGGGGTAGAAAGCAGCGTGTATCTTACAGCAACCTATACCACATATATATATAGTTCAATAAGTAGAATTTACCAGTATAGCTACAGGTACATGTTTACTGCTGAACAGTTTAGTTTAGTTTAGTTTATGTATTTAGCAGTACTCTGTTGGTGGTATATGTAGCTAGTGTAACATATCTGTGGACTGAAAGAGCCATTTGACCATACACACTTCAGATGAGGTAAGTATTGTAGCTTAGATAAACATCTGCAAGTAACCTGTTGATTAAATATATGTTCATAGGAAGAAAAAAAAAAGCATTTTAATGCAGTTTCTCTGTGGTTTTCCAACTACTGTACAAAATATGAAGGCAATTTTTATATTGCAGGAACTGCAATTTTCAAACATTAAACAACTTTTTGATGCTCTAAACCTTCAATGAAATGACAAATACATCAAGGCAATCATGGCATGAATGCTGGAGCTATAAGAAGTTTAAATTGCTGGGGCACTGATCGCGTCTCCCCTCTGATGTTACATTAATGCTATTACAGTCAGCAGCAGGATCAGCAGCACAATGTCTCTATTAAAAAAAAAAAACTGACCACTAATGACCCTCTAGCTCTACCTGCAAGTTTGGAAGATGCTCTTTGTCTTTTAAACATTACTGACCAGCCGTATGCTGTTTGACAGGTCAGGAAAGAGAAAGGTTTTATCATGCCGGGTGGGTCTGTGGATTAGATGTGATCCTTTCATTGCATGTCAGACGAGATTTCTATTACTGTATTACATTCAAGCCTTAAAAACTCACTGTATGGTTTAAATAAATTAAACAGCATAGATAGTGTATTTGTATGCAACACTGGAACTAACTGCCCTCATTAGTTATACTGTCGACAGTGCACACATCACATTTTAAGGTAATAACTTCAGGGCTGGTTGTGTATAACTCTGAAAAAATCTTCCTAGCTACAGAAGTAGCCACTAACGCTAATAGTAATTGATGTTGTAATGAACCCTATATTCAATTATTAGCACCTTTAAAAGTGTTTTATTCACACCTTTAAGAATTAAGGACTAGTTTTCTTATCTGTCCTCTGACATAGTGTTGACAGTGTGAACTGCATGCCCAGAACAGGAGAACATTGGCTCCATTTACAACAACAATAGAGGGAGCACACTATGAAGAGCTTGCTATTATTCCTGAAAAAAACACTGTACTTTTTTATTTTGACAAGGGTTTAAGACAAACTTCTAAGTGTGCCAGTGGGTATAATTGTATGCTAATTAAGGAGGGACTATGCTTTTATTTCATGTAGCACACATCATAAGAACGTACCAATAATTAAACGTGCATTGCATTAAAATGAGTGTTTACTACGCTGTGAGATTTTAGGATGATATTACAGAAATGTTCCAATTTTACTTACCTAATGGTGGCCATCCGGGTTTACAGCAGATGTAACTGCAGCATTCTTATTTCTCCAAGGAAGGTTAAATGTAATTTTTTTAAAAATGCTTCTATTAAGATTCCCTCATAGCACAAAAGAGACTCCTTAATGTGCTGTGCTAAAGTGTCAACATATTACCGCTACTGCTAAATAAATGAAGAACTTCTCTATGCAAGTTAATATGTGCTTTGCTTTTGGTTATTCTGCATTGTGACTATTCTGCAGTGTAACTTCATACAAAAAGTGTAAAAGATGGACAATCCTTAACTTCAAATCAATTAATTTTCAAATTATAACTACTATAATTATTATAAGAGAAGTATTTGCATTAAACTATTTTTCACCAGTGGGATTCAATGCTATGATCTCAAGACTGTAAGCTCAGGGTTTATTGCTTGATGTAAAAGGAGAGCTCCGCTTGTTGCTGAGATTTCAGTGATTTATCAGCCACAGTCTAGAGATATGTATATCAACTTGTACATTGCATTTATAATTCATAGGCTTAAAACATGTACAGTATAAATAATAGGTGAGCCTGTTTTGACATTATTTAGAGATGTATGTTTTGAAATTCCTGAGAATGTACTTTTGATAATCGTGGGGAAGCAGTGATGGAGCACTGTGCCCTGTAGCTGGTTGGCTTTTTAAGTATTATTTTTTTTTAATGAGTTTCATTGACCCTTGCTTTATTTGCTTTGATGTAGTGCGATATGCATTTCTTAACACAAGATGTTAAACTAGATTACAGGACATAAGGAAGTGTATTTTTGTCTCAGTAAGTTGAACACTATGAAGCTTGAAGTCTGCTAAATCAAGCTATAGCAGGATTCTAGAAGCTGTTCTGTCCGGTTTCACAAAGGCTCTGTTACTGTCCTGTCCTGCTAGCTAGTATGCTTCTAGGTGATGCGAATTATAATTATCATGTTAACAGTGCTCGCTTGAGGAACATCTAAACAAAATGTCATGAATGTTGAAGATGGAGTACACTTCTGTGAAAGGACAACAAACTAAATCATATTTAGAAACTATAAAAAAAATTACCGGTACAAAATCTAGACAATTGAAAAGGGTGTTTATGCATTTTAACGGTGAGTTTATTTAGGTATTTAACAAAACTAACAATATGGTAATTTTTTTATACAAATCTAGCAATTAGTTAGAAGCCTACTAAATGCTGAGAAGTGCTTTGTCAAACAGGCCCCTGGTGTCTCAGTGTAATAATAAAGGTATTGTGGATTGCCTGCATACCTGTGTGTTATGATCCCTTAATTTTCATAACCCTGGATACAACTGCCTAAGTTCTTCACAACTACATCCTTTAAAATGTTTGTCGACTGATTCAATAGAAATGTACATAATTTGTAAAAACCACTTTACCCTATTTAAATAAATATATAATGTGTATCCTCTGTATAATGTACCTGTATATTATTATCCTAGCAAAATCTGTATTATATATCGGGCTTCTGATTTTCGGTTTTAACCAATAAAAAACGATAAAACACCCCTAATTTAAAAATGGCGTATATCCAGTAAACACCAGAAAAACACTGGAAATGGTTACTCAATTCACATTGACTTGACCCCTTCCCCGTGAAAAAAAATAAATAACTTACTGTACTGTACAAATTCCTACATTTCTATTGGAGGATTGTAACATGCTTGTGAGATTTAAAACAGAGCATTGTTCTTGCTCGTGAGATTTAAAGCTATATTACAGTTCGATAGGGAATATTTACACGCTTGTGGAATTTAAAACAGAATTGCAAATTATGGCAAAGTGTAAAAAAATGCCTAAACACACAGAAAACCCATACGAACATGCCCGTGACCATAAGGATTTCATTGTGGAAGACAGCAAAGGCAAGAAGGTACAATTGAAGTGCTGTCGAGTTACTATACATATTGTGACAGAAAAAAGCAAAAGTAACTGAAAATAATTGCATACAGTATATAAAATAGTCAAGAGATATATGAAAAATATGGAAGAATTGTGACTTTGATAATAAAAGCAGGAATTTTGGTACACAGGGCAGGTCCTAATAAAGTTTTTTTTTTTTTTTTTTGCTGTAGTGCCATCGCAGATATGGCCATATTTACAAAATGGCCACCAATGACTGCTAGTGAGCTTCTATGTATGACATATTTGCGGTGGTGGGCAACAGAATAATGCCTCTGTGAAAGGTGATGGCAGAGCTGTAGGCCTGACAGAGAACCATGCCACTCTTTGGCACTGGGTGGCGTCTGGGCCTGAGATTGCCTGTCTGATTGGAGAGTTTAAGGCATCAATGGAGAAGAGACAGAAGAGGACAGATCTTTGACATCATGAGCGGGCAAAAAATGTACAGATGGCATTTTTAGAGATATGAAATCACTAACTGGTGTAGAAGGCCTGGGAAATCCATTCAATAACAGCAGCAGTGATTTCCTCGTACTGGACCACAGAGACCTTGCAGATCCAGCTGTCTTTGACACAGTACACCAGATTGAGAAGCTTGGACAAGAGACACGTTTGTCAACGAGCAGTTTGTGAACCAATTACAGAGCCATAAAAAGAAATCACAGATGCCTTAGACAATATAGACAGCTAATATTAACATACATATCAGGGTAACTGTCCCTAACAGAATTCTGATGAATTAGATGCATATAATACATCTGAGTTTCCTTTTGTTACGGTCTGAAACATATTTGCACTAATTAGATTAATTAAGCACCATTCCATACACTCCCATGCTTGGATAATGAGAATATTAGATTACAGTAGTCTGTGGTAGAACAGCCAGGGGCAGTGTGATATCTGAGACAGTCAGTTGAGATATTAGAATGTCACTACCGTGAACAGGTCTCTTCAAAATGTTATTAATATAGCTGAAGGTGCAGACTGTGCTGGGCATCAGTTTCTTCTTCATTCAATATAGAGATTTTAAAAAGCAACAGTCCTTCTTCAAATATATGTGTTAGACATTCTCATATATTCAGGTTCAGATGTGTCTAACATTCCGGATTGTTACTGACCAAATCATGCACTTAAACATAAATAGATACTAAAATAGCCCGCAAACTGTGCATTATACACAATGCTACAGTACAGTCAATCAAAGTAAATCAAACAGACATTTTAAGTTAAATGGGCACATTGACTTACTTTAATAATAACATGTAAGTCATTGCTTATATGAATGCAAGTATTATACAATTTATTTCAATTTAATTTCAATTTATTTTATTTATACAGCACCTTTCATATCACAGTATTTCAAAATGCTTCACATGTCGGGTAAAACAAAAACAATATCAAGAAGTTGTAGAAATTACAGAAGAATATTAATACTATAAATAAATAATAACAATTAAAATAATTAGAGATTGTGTTGTGTGCCTCTGACCTGATTTAAAATGTGCTTGGCAGCCATTTTATAATACAGTGGAACCTGTGTAATCCAGCATCGCTTAGTAGCAGAAAATTGTGCCAGATTAGACAGTGGGCTGTTTTACAGAGGTACTGTAAAATCGAATACTGTACTTACATTTTTTTTTTTAAATAAAGGTATAAAAGACAAACTATGGGCACTTTAAAAAAAAAAAAAATTCTATTACAATGCGTACAGTAGAAGTACAGTCCTGGCATATCGTGTAATTCAAGGGTTGTATTCATTTTATGTTCTTCAAAGTACATTTTACTGTACCGTGCCTGCGGGACATGTGTGTATGTACAAAACATACTTGATTATAAATTCTGTGCTGGATGTACAAGATTCCGGAACACACAGGTTCCGGATTTTAGAGGGTATCACACCATTAATTCCAATAGAGATTTGGTCGGGACCCAAAATACATGCCGAATTATACAGAATGCCGTGTGGAGGGGCTGGATTAGACAGGTTTTACTGTAAGAACAACATACCAGTAATAGAAACAAGAAACACACACTGAGAATAATGACACCTTTCAAACAGTAGTTGGAGAGAATGTAATGAGATAAAAATAAGGGGGCATTCACCTGGTAAAGACACAGTCATATGGTGTGCAGGATGAGTCCTATTGTCAGAGGAGTGCAGGTTTGCAACTTGGCTGTGCAAAGTTAACAGTCTTCACTAGGGATTCCACAAGGCGCATTGCATTGGTTCTGGCACTCCTGTGAGGCAAAATTGGCGCTCTGCTGTAGAGCGCCTGGGTTTAAAGAGGCAATTAACGGTGGAATTGGAGGACGTCCACTGATCTTCAGTTCTGCCCATCTGTTCTGGGGAGTTGCTGCGGTGAGAGGTCATAATTGGACAATCAAAATTGGGAAGAAGAAAAAAACTGGGCTCAAATAATCGGGTAGTCTAAAAAAAAAACGGACAAAAAAAGCTAATACTGTAGATGGCTTGAATTCTGTTATAAAAGAGGGGTACAGAGACATCATAGTCATAGTCACAAGATCAGTAGTTACATGCTTTTTTTAATAATATGACATTCTTTTTAAAAAATGGTTATCTTCATATAATGGACGCCGGTTTTTATTTGTAATATAGATTTTTTTTTTAATTGGCAATGAGATTGATTATTCTGCCATGTTCAATAGGTCAAAAATTGGGAGGTGAGTGGGAGATAAGTGAAGCAACATAACAATGCCATTATACTATTTTTACCTTGATAAAGACATCAGCCTTTTTGAAATATCACAGTTCAGACACTGTGAATAGAGCTGTCTTTTTTCCTTTATTTTCTTGTTCACCAATTACTTTACCCCAGTTTCTATACTCAGTGTGGAATATCTTGTTATGTTCCCTCACCACAGTAATTGCCACAACAGCTCTGGAGAGCTGAAGGTCAGTGGATGTCCTGCGATCCCACGACCAAGCCAGAAGCTCTATGGTAAATGTCGGTCCTACCAGCCCCTGAAGGACAATGACCATCCCTGCAGATGGTGTTAGATTAAAATCACTGGTTGAGGCCAGTAGAGTTTAATAAAACATAGTAAGGAGAAACAGTCGCTGCAATTATGCCTCCCTAACCCGTAAGAAAGCCAGAGCCAATGTGACGATTCCCATGTAGTGATAACCTCGCACAGCCAGGACAGGAACCATGCTCCCCTGACTGCATGATGGCTGAGCCTTTACCAGTGAGTCACTCAGTGATTCTCTATGAATGCATTTTATGAAGAAAATGAACTGGAGAGTGAACACCCATCCATGAACATAAAGATGATCTAGAATGACACTGCAGCTAGGCCTAACTACAGCACATATGAGCTGAGTGGGAAGAAAACAGCGGAAGACAAGCGACAAGCTTAGACGAACAAGCAGCTAAATTGTGCAGGAGACATGTATGATTGTACATATATTTGACTGGGGTATGTCATATTGAATAACTGCAAACAAGCCATTGAATTAAACTACAAGACAGTATCTATCAATGTCCAGGGTTCAGTGAATGCAGGCTTCACCTTCATACCTGTGTGAAATTCAGTATAAGAGACATTCAAGATGACATCAAGTTTGGGTCATTTTCAACCTCCCTCCCCTTAGTCATCATGTACCAGGATTTAGTAAATTACTAAAATACAAAAAATAAAATCTTTCAATATTTACATATTGGTTTAAAAATGCATAGTCATATAAATAAGTATTTAAGTGATTTATCAAAGAGTTCCAAAGCTTTAACAAAACTGGATTTCACCCACAGACACGAGATATTCAGTAAGTCTGTTTCCTAGTGCAGGTCTGTTTTCCCAATATACACTCCTTGGTTCTGATAAATACTCTGGCAGAAGTATTTTGTAAGTCTACAACCAGGTGAAACATTTGCAGAAATGGCAGCAAATGGACAGTCACAATAATGGTTGCCACGTTAGCGGTTTGAACTTTATATGAAGAAAATTCCTCTTGGTACAGTGTCAGCAGTGAAGGATAATGTCAACACACAAGGCCATTGGGATGCAGGCAGCAGCTTGGCAGAAAAGGTTGGTGAATGGGGATGCTGCCATAGGTAACAGTCCCTGAAAATTCATATATATATAGTCATGGGTGATTTTAGTTGAAAACATCCAATTACAAAAGCTAAAACTAAATTAGTTCTCAGATGCAGCTGAGCTTTAATCTCTGAAATATCTCTTACATTGTTCTGTTTCAAAGTGATTGCACGGTTTAAAAATCCAAGTCAAAGGAACTGTTCTCTTAGGATATTTCTGTAAGGTATACAATACAGTTAAAGCTCATGTTCTGTAAGTTTAACACAAATTTTGAGTAAAGCTTCCTGCGGTTACAAGAATCTAGCAGCTTGAATGATATGTGTCAGGGTAACACGGAGCAAGGTGCGAAATGAGAAACTGTTGTTGTTAACTTCTGTTTTGAAACTATGTGCAGTCAATTTTAGCTAAGTTGCAGGACCACTATGCTTTTGTAATTAAGATTTAATTCACTGCTCAGTTAAAAAGAATGTGAGCAGAAAAAACAACATATGGTCATTAATATTTATATTTGTTCTTGATCTTAAAAGCGTAATAGCTGAGGATTTAAAAAAAATGTTTTCTACATCATTAGTATAATAACTTTGTAGAAAGTTAATTTTCCTATTGATTGTTTAGTTTTCCAGTCTTTTTCACTGTGCCTCTCTGAAGTCCATTTAACAAGCCACCAGAATGGAGGTTCTGGCAATGCTCTCAAAGTGCTAGACAGTATAAAAGCAAGAGAAGAAGAAGAAGAAGAAGAAGAAGAAGAAGAAGAAGAAGAAGAAGAAGGAGGGCGGCATGGTGGTTAGCACTGCTGCCCCACAGCTCCAGAGTCCTGGGTTTGATTCCAGCCTCAAGGATCTGTCTGTGTGGAGTTCTCCCTGTATTTGCGTCGGTTTTCTCTGGGTACTCCGGTTTCTTTCCACAATCCAAAGACACTCATGTATAAAAAGAAGTGATGGTGTGTGACTGAAGACAGGACCCAATTATAAACCAAACACTAGAGTCTATATATACTCAGTACCACTATATTTAAACACTGGCTGGGAAGTAAAGAAATAAGCAGTCACAGATCTGCTCTGCTGCTTACCTCACACTCCCACTTTAGGTACTTTGAATAGGAACATATTTCTTTTTTTAAACTTTAACGTCTGAAGGCCAGGCATCATATGAAGAGATGGATTTATTGTGACTGTGTAATTTGAGGTATATTTCAATTTTAACCATACATTCTTTTAAATTCTTTGTTAGGGGCTGCCCTAAGACCAACATCTGGACAGTGATATCTATGCATATAATATAACAATATTTCATAAATATTATTTTTGTCACAGGAATGCAGAGATTAAATCACCAATGACGGGGATATAGTGGAAGCAATCATTCATATGACCATACATCTGTAAAACTACTTATCCAATTATGATGAAACTTGGTAATAACATTATTAAGCATACTGTAAGTCATTAAGAGTATTACATGCTTGGCAATTATAGGGGTGTCTCTTCGTACTTTTATCCATCTGTATGTTCCATTTACATTTTTGCGAAGCAGGAAAACCACTTATTAAATTCTGATGACATTTGGTATTAACATTATTTAGGGTAGGTTTCTGAGCATAGCAACTTCTGTTATTGTGAGAATAAACATTGCATTGCTAATTCGTATGTTATATTGTGCTGTACATAGTTTTGATATATGCCATGGTCAACAGGTTTTTTAAAGGTAATTTTAAATGTACAGCCATGGCGGGGATGCGTGTTACTGACATACTTGTATTCTTAGTTGGTTTGTCAAACTGCTGGATGCCCAGGAGCATGTATACAAACAGGCGAGAACCCTTGCTGGTGTCGGCCTGGAAGCCTTTTCTTTTGCCACATGTCTGGGTGATTCTCTAGTGAGTTAAGTGTTCTTGAGTGTTGTGCCCTGCTATTCTGCTCCTAGATGGTTTGGCCTCAGTTTGCACTTTGTGAAATTAAAGTCCCGTTGGGATACCCTGCTCTCTGTGCAATGCAGTAAGGTCCCCTTCAAACAGACTAGGCCTCCCTGTGTGAATTCCCTCAGATTTACTTCTTTTTACCTTGTGGGATTCCCGTGTGTTGTTGACACGCATTTACAAATCCTGTTCACAGTTCCAAGAAAAGACAGGTGGCACAGTTGTCAAAACACAAGGTTAGGAGAAGAGGCAGTGTCTGGATGTGAGTGGTGCAGGAATGATGTAGTGTTCAAATAGAGGGTTATTTACAAAGGGATGGTTCTGTTTATTATCTGAATCCCGAGAAAGAAGGGGGTTTTTGTCCCCGCTACCAACAATGGTATTGGAAATGCTGGAATTACAGTTCCAAAAATAAAAGGGTTAAAAAACAATATTACATGGTTCCAATAGCACAGGCATGGATTGAAATGCAGACGCAGTGCAGGTGCTCCAGTGTAGGGAAGGGCTGTGGTGCTGTGCAGAGGTAGTCATGCTCTGGGACGTGTTTTCTGGCTCCGTGGCTTCAGCTCCTAGTTCGCTACTCTGCAAACAAGCACAAAAACAAAACAAAAGCGCAGCACTCCAGTGTGTTAGTGTTTCAGCATAAGGGACAGTTTTTCAGCGGTCTTACAGCTATGGCCTTTTCCCAAGATGGCCGACTTCTGGTTCCGTCCTACCATCGAGTTGGTCCATCACTGTGAACGCGTACCACCAACCTTACTTAGCGCCTTTCCTGGTCAGATTTGCAGCTCAGATTCCTTCTCTCCTGTTCACATATCCTACCCTTTAGAGTGGAGCTGAAGGAACACTCGGCTAACCCTAACTCCCCAGATTGTCCCCACTCCCAAGAAAAGAAGTTAACATTTTGGTGCTCTTTGCCCGCACAATGTTTCACGAAGGGTTGCAGCACCAGATAGCACCAAATTATCCGGGCGTTCGTGTCCCTCATCGTATTTCACCACAAGAGGGGCGTGGTCCGTAACGATGAGGAAGGAAGGTCCCAATAAGTCATATCGGAGAGTATATGTAGCCCATTTAATAGCCAAACACTCTTTCTCGATGACACAGTAGTTTCTCTAACTGGATGTCATTTTCAAAAATGGACAGGACAGCCCCCAGACCAATGTCAGAGGCGTCAGTCTGAAGGATGAACTCCTTGCTGAAATCTGGTGTAATTAGGGTGGGGGCTTTATCATACCAAAGACCCCCTGACACTCACCTGTCCACTTCACTAAATTTAGTAAATTTTTCCTGGTGAAATTGACCAGTGGGTTAACTATGGTTGAATACTCAGGGATAAAGCGACGGTAATAGTCCGCTAACCCCAGTAGTGATCTCACCTGAGACTTACCCGACCATTACCCATAATGTAGCCAAGATATTTGGTCCCTTTCTTGCCAAATGCACACTTAATCAGATTAGCTGTTAACCTCACTTCACTCAGAGTCTGTAGGATGGCCGAAAGTCTAACAAGATGCTCTTTCCAGGCAGAGCTAAAAACCACCACATCATCAATATAGTCAGCTGCATATTTCTGATTGGGGTATAGGACCTGGTCCATCAGCTTCCTGGCGATGCTGGACCAGCTTTAAATTCTCTTGGGCCAAATGATAATCCAATCCCAGGTGGTCTCTCAAAAGTAGTAATAATAATAATATCTTTATTTTTATATAGCGCCTTTCATAGTGGACCAGCATTTCAAAGTGCTTTACAGAGGTAGGCTGTGAACTGCGCATTATATGTTGAGTCAATTACAATAGGACATTGATTTAAAATCTCATCTGCAGGATGGAGCACAAGGAGGTTAAGTGACTTGCTCAGGGTCACACAGTGAGTCAGTCAGTGGCAGAGGTGGGATTTGAACTGGTGACCTTCTGGTTACAAGCACTGGACTTTAACCACTGAACCACACTGCCTCCATGTTTCACTACATTTTTGGAATTATTAGTTTGGTCTTCCCACCCCTCTCTTGCAAGATTGAGGATACCACGGGGTCAGGAAATGGAACAGTCTATTTGGGGTAGAGAAAGCAGTTTTTCTCGCAAGCTGTGAGTTAGTGGAATGTGCCAGTATCCCTTTGTCAGATCCAAAGTCGAGGTAAGGCCCCAGTCTGTCAAGGAGTTCATCCACTCGGGGCATAGGGTATGCATCAAACTTGGAGATTGCATTCATCTTATGAAAATCCACATAGAAACGAGCGCCCCCGTCCTTCTTAGGAACCATCACTATAGGACTGCACCACTTGCTCCGGAAAGACTAAATGACTCCCAGCTTGAGCATTGCCCCCACCTCCTTGAAGACTGCATCCTGGATACTTTCCGGGATCCGGTACGGTCTCTCCCTGGTCTCGACACCTGGTGGAGTGACAATACCATGTTCGATAACATTAGTTCTACCGGGTACATCAGAAAAACATCACCAAACCCTTTCACCAACTCTTGTAGCTCCTTTTTCTGACCAGGAAGTAACTGTTCCCCCAATAGGAGGATGTTACTTTCCCTAAGTGGCTCAATACCGGGGCCAAAAATCCTCTTCCGGGTCGTCCGTAGCTGTAAACAGTGCCTCTCATTCTCTCCACAGTTTTAACAAATTGATATGGTAAATATGGAGTTCATTTCGGTGGTCGGGTTGTCTAATTTCATAATTTACTTTACTAATTGCCTGTCACCTCATAAGGTCCCTGACACTTAGCGAATAACTTAGATTTTGATGTGGAAAGTAGCAACAGCACTTTGTCTCCAGGTCGAATGGTCTGAATTCTCGCTTTTTTGTTGTACTGTTGCTCCTGGCGATGCTGGACCAGCTTTAAATTCTCTTGGGCCAAATGATAATCCAATCCCAGGTGGTCTCTCAAAAGTAGTAATAATAATAATATCTTTATTTTTATATAGCGACTTTCATAGTGGACCAGCATTTCAAAGTGCTTTACAGAGGTAGGCTGTGAACTGCGCATTATATGTTGAGTCAATTACAATAGGACATTGATTTAAAATCTCATCTGCAGGATGGAGCACAAGGAGGTTAAGTGACTTGCTCAGGGTCACACAGTGAGTCAGTCAGTGGCAGAGGTGGGATTTGAACTGGTGACCTTCTGGTTACAAGCACTGGACTTTAACCACTGAACCACACTGCCTCCATGTTTCACTACATTTTTGGAATTATTAGTTGCGCTACCCTGGCTTCTCTCCTCCTCTCCACCTCGCTCCTTCGCTGGTCCGGGGCATCCAGCTTTACTGCAGTCATGTTGAGGTCCATCCTCCAGTCCGTAGAATCCCACGAAGACACCAGGCAGTTTCAGTTTTTTTTTACAGCACAGTATTTAGGAACTAATTATGTAAATTATGAGTTGTACACACTAAGCATAGCATGGCACAGAATGAACATACAGTGGCGACCTCGACTAATTACAATTAGTTATAATTGAAGACAAATTGAAAGAGCAATCTGTGAGGCTGGAGGATTTCCCACTACTTTACATGTCATGGTTGGTATCCCAGCAACTAGAAATCAAGTTCAGAATTACTGTGTGGGAGTACATACACACCATAACATGATTACAGGAGAATCCAACAATTACCGTTTTTGTGGAGTCAATACATTTTTATCTGTAATTTTACAAAAAAAAACTGGCTTGACTCTGCTTTCGTTCTGAAAATATCAAGAAAAAATGACCTCAACCTCCCTTCTCCTTCACTTACTCACTGAAGTGAGAATATATTTGTTTCTTGCCTCACATTTTTTTGTTAATATTTCCTGTGATGAAATTAAAATGTAATAGCTCTCTACTGAAAACAACTCGCAGATCCTCGATCAGGAGAGAGCAAATGGTCTATATCTGGCTTTGGGTATTTCTGAACAGTTTCAAATTGATATGAGGTGTCAGGCTTTTTGTTATAGGATATGGAAAAACCAGTAGGGGTTAAAAGCAGGTTTCATCAGGAAACTATTTAGTGACTGTAACAGGGGGAGGTGTTACATGTGTGGGTCTTCACTGAATAATATTGAGGTAGACACAGAGCATTGGGTGTTGACATATTTATGGAGATATAATATTTAACATGAATTTCTAAATATCATAGGCCACGTCCCCACTATGTTGATAATATACAAACATATTTGTTGCTTAATATACAGGACGACACCTCCATTATGTGATTAATATTTCAATATAGAAATATACATTTTAGAGATGGGGGCTCGTGCAGGATCATGATGTTAACATACATAACATACACACATAAGCAAAAATATAAAATTGATATAATAGTTAACATTGAATTAAACACGGGAAATGGTTATTCAATTCATGCTGCCTTCACCACTTTCCTGTTTAAAATAAAAACCTACTACAAACAAACAAAATACTTTAAATCCGCCTCAGCTACTGAGTGGCAGCACATTCTACATTTCTATTGGAGGACTGCAAGATTTAAAACAATTAAAAGGAGGCTTGTTCGCGGGATTTCAAGCTATATTACAGTTAAATAGTGAGAATTTAAAACAGAATTGCAAATTGTGGTGAAATGTAAAAAAATGCCTTGACACAAAACCCCAGAAGAATGTGCCTGTGACAGAAGGATTTCGTTGTGGAAGACAGGAAAGAAAGTACAACTAAGTGTGCAAGTACTGTCGAGTTACTATTGTGACAGAAAAAAAAGCATTTTGGAAAGTAAACGACAACAATAATTTCATACAGTATAAAAAAAGCGAAAGCCCAGAAAACATTTTATTTACATAAAACTCGAAAATAGCTAAAAATAGCTAAAAATAGCTAAAAACTGAATTACCGTTACAAGCATGTTAAACGTTATAAAATAATTAAAGTAAAATAATTTAAGAATTATTTTCACTTTAAAACGTCATTAAAACACAATAAACATTTCAATTTTATTGCGAAAGTATTCTTAACAACTCCTAAACTTGCGTCCACAAGATTTGTTATTAAAATTATTCTAAAACCAATTTAAATCAGTTACAATGTTATGTATTTGTCAAACTACATTTCAATCTCATAGTTTTAGTAAATCTAAGACCCCGAGATTGTTAAACAAGACAATATTATACCCTTGTAAAGGCTTGTTTTTTAATTAACTTTTAGAATAAGAAAATTAGACATTTTTATTCACTTAAACGTTCCATGTTTCATGGTACAATTCATTTCATGGGAGAAAGTCATGGCCCCTCGTATCCACCAGGTGTCGCACTTCTTAACCCTTCATAGGAAGACAGTTGTATATTGTCTTATTAACAGATACAAATCAGCTTTGTTTGTTTAGACCAGACTGGCAGGCCAGCACAGCAGGCAATCTAAACTAAAACCCAATTTAAATCTTTACGACTCTCTGTTACAATATCTAGTCCTTTTGAAGTTGATCAACAGGAATGCTCCGGGGAAAAGAAGGTAGAAGACAAACTTAATTAACCTAACAGCATCTTTGATACACCAGTGTGTAATTTCACTCCCATACCACGTTTCTCTTTAAATTACTTTCTCTACATCACCATTCCTTGCATGTCATGGTCTGTCTTTCCCATTGTGACTGAAACTAACAGGGCGGTGCAGATTTTATACATCACACATGTTAGAGATACCATTAGCATAACACATGGACCTGTATCAGCCATGTGACATTAAAATTTTAAAAATAATTCTAATATTTCTCTGGCCTTAGGAACAATAAAGTGCACTCAATAAAACCCTCGTCCTGACAGGCAGGCCTATCATGGGCCCTTGAACAGATGTAATAACAGGAGAAAAAAAGGTTTTAAGATGGACCCAGTGATAGCTTCATACCCTGAAGCTGTGGTAGACAAATGGAAGCACTGTCAGAAGACACTGTGCGACTTGTGTGACAGAGCATATGAATTCACAGTGCCTGAGGAATTAAAAAAATAAGGGGGTCAAAGAAGACAATGAAAATGATGTATTTTAAAATAAAAACAAAGTATTCATTGCATTGCTGTTGGGATGTTTTATAGTTTCCAATAATGATAACAAAAATATTTTGGTGGATACCTTTTGTTTAACTTTTCACTACTATAGTTTGTATCCCTATACTGTGGATAGAGTTTGTTTGGGGGGTCTACAGCGACTGACAAATGTTTTACATCACCCTAGAGATTTATCTTTCCCAATAACATTTTGTAGTTTTTTTGATTACATGATTTTTTTTTTTTTTTTAAAAGATCTAAATTATGTTCATATAGTTTTTTTTTTTTTTTTTAAATTTGGGTCATTCTACAGACATGGGATAACTTGAGTCCCCACCTCAAAGTAAAGGGTATTTAAATATTTTAAAAAATAATGTTTTATCGGATGCAGTATACATATATTTCTTCAGCTGACTTCATTAACATTTATCAAATATGCATAATTATTTTTTATGCAATATTAATATTTAAAGGTGATTTTTTAAAAATAAAAATTCAGTGTCCCCATTTCCAGCCCACTTTCTCATCAAAACAAATGTATCATGCAATAATTTTAATACATGACAATACATAGTATAATGTTGAACTATTATTTAAAAATATTTTTTCTATTTTTGAATAAAAACCCATTGATTAGGTTTATTATGTGTCACCACCATACATGCTATTATGTTATAATACCATTTTTTGCTAAACAAATGATTATAGGTTAGCATTATTTCATACTTTATATGTTCAAAAGGGACAAGGTCGGAATATGTAGTCCTCAGATTTTTATAAATTCATAAAAAATGCTTAAAACTGTCATTATTGTAACAGTCATTACTGTAACAACTAATGGTGGAACTGTTACAGTAATGACACTTTTTAGAAATGCTTCATAATAAATTAGGATTAAATCTAAATCAATTAATCAGTATTTCACAAAAGTATTTTCTTTGAATGCAGAATGACTAGGGGAGGGGCATTATTGCCCATTAATTCTACTCCCATCTGCATTACTAGTAAATGTATTATATTTTGGGTACATATTCCCTTGTAAGATGGCCTTGTGATTGAAATATAGTACATTTTTAGATTAACACACAAAGAGAAAATAAGAAATAGACAAAATGAATCAAAAGATAAATCAAAGAGATTTTCATAACAAAATGAGTGACTACCGGTATGTATTGTGTTGACAAATTTAATCTTTACCAGCAGAGGTTTGAGAGCTTCCAATTTTCATGTTAAATGTGTTCTTTATATGTGAACGCTAGAGCCTGTGCAGCACAATGTAGATTTAATGGGAGGTATGAGAATTGTCTTTAAAATATATTTGGTTTCCCCACAAGTTAAATATCGGTGCATAAGATAAATACAGTGTTGCTATTAAAATACTACTAGCACTGGGTGTTTTAAAAAAAGTACTTTCAGCTTCCAATCACTTCAGATATGCACATGTTGCTTGAACCTTGCTTGAATGTTGTTTACAGGTAAGAGCTCAACTTTATTATGAATATATTGTGTTGTTATGTTTTAAGCAACATATTATTACGATAATGTTCATTATGGTAATTGTTTATTATTAGTTTAGCAAAACGTGGCCTATAGTTTTTGGAACGTTGATACACTTTCAGTAATGAAATATGAATAGAGTCTGCGAGATGTATTTAACACTCTACAAAATAGTTTTGAATAAGCAATATATCATCATTAATTTGGTATAATGGCTATTGATGTCGATATTTCCACAAGGTAACATTATTTTTCTATATATAAAAAAAGGACAGGAGTCCTTTTACTGAAACGTTTTAAGTTTACTGTTTGTTTCATCTTAATATGAACAGTTAAACTGTACGTAGACTGGAGCAAAAGCTTTGTCAATCTGGCCTATAATCAAGATGTGCTTTCTACAAACACAATTCTAACTACCTTTAGTTTGAGTTACAGAAACTGGTTGATTGTTTTTTTTTGTTACATATTATAATCCTGCGTCTAAAGTTTTACAAAGTTTTGGAAAACAGGATATGACCGTATTTCTTGTAAACATTGCAGGGGTTTCTGTAACATGGGTTCTCCAATTGCACAATCTATAAAGGAGTATCCCTACTTAATTAACAAAGTGTGACAGAATATGCATTACCAAGGAGACTCAGAAACCAGAACTGTTCCTTCATCATCACTACCTCCCAACTAACACCCGTGATCACCCTATTTATACACCTGTGGCTGGAGCCTTAATTAATCATTTAATCACTTACTCAATTCACGGCTCCAGCCACAGCCCCACTTGTTTTTGCAGGGAGGAATTTAACCCCCTCCCTGCCACCCAATATCCCCCCCCCCCCACACACACACACACACCTGTGCACTGGCAGGGCTTTCCTATCTAATTGTCTTTCATCACTCTCATTTCTATTTCCCATTGCTTTTTTCTTTTTTTGATTCTTAGTTTCTCTAGATAATTCCAACCCTTTCACCCCTCCCCCCTTTCACACCTCTACCCCAGTATAATCATCCACCGGCTAACGGACAGATAATCATAGCTGAAATATACCACCATAAGCCTTGCCTATCACGATTAATCAGTACACTGAAGAAGGCACTAGCAAAATGTGTGTTGACTTGACTTTCTTATTGGGGTTACTTTATAACCTTAACGCTTTTAAAATTACAAGACATGTCAACAGGAATAGAAATAGCAGTTTTAAAATGTTTATTTAAAAGCAACTATATTATTATTATTATTATTATCAATTTGTCATTTAGCAGACACTTTTATCCAAAGCAACTTACAGAGACTAGGGGCTGAACTATGCATCCCAACTGCTGCTGCAGAGTCACTTGCAATAGGACCTCGGTTTTACGTCTCATCTGTTAAACTTTAAATATTTTCACTATTTTAAGTATTTTTGTTCTATCGATAAAACACAGTTTACAGCACCTCTGTATATGCAAAAGAGTGGGTTCCATAACAAAATTGATTTTGTAGTCATTTAGCCAAAATCAAACCAGTCGCATAAGACAAGGCACTCCGAGTTATAAAGATGTGTTTATTAATCATGTCAATCATTTCAAACAGTTTAACCATGATTGGGGAATGGAACTGTGCTATCTCAAGGCAATCCGTTGTATCCTCAGGCATTTCCAGATATTAAACTGGCATCACAGAAAATGGACAGATCCAGGAATCAATTCTCTGTTGCTTTCAACACTATTGCTCTGTTGTTTTCAGCACTATTTGCACCTTAGCAAAGGGAATGAAAATAGATTCCACAAAATAAAAAGTTACCTGTGATTTGATCTTGATGTTTGTAAGTGCACTTGTATTCATTTTTTACCCTATTAGTTTTCATTACAGTGGCTGCTTATCTTTGATTACTGGAGTTCGGGTTAAACCCTAACAGAGCTATATATATATATATATATATATATATATATATATATATATATATATATATATATATATATATAATATCCAGGGCTGGCAATGGAGCATGAAACAAGCAATGTGATTGGTCGAGCAAGGTTCCAGCTGTCTGTATATTGGATGGATACAGTCAGTTGGAGCCTTGTCACATATTCTAAATCATTGCGCTGCCTCACAGAATGTAAAGTATCGGACGGTAGCTGCATTTATGAAGAAAGACTGCACTGTTTGTTTGCTGAATACGTACTGGTTGCCGTTAGCTTTGGCTGCTTTGATAATATTGCGTCTAATCTGAGGAGAGGGAGAGTGTCGGTGAACCACTGAAGTCTGCCTTCATGGATAAAAGCGGGGGGAGGTTTGGTAAAGCATATTAAAAACAAACCATGGCAAACTAACTCTTATGAAAAAAAGTTCCTCATGGTGAAAGTATAAAAGGTGTTTAAAAGCATAACAAGTGTAACAAGGTATAGCAGACTGTTAAATTACACTTTCCAAAATAAAATCAAATAATGTATGAAGTTCACCAAAATTTGTGAGCTCTTAGTTTATGACTGGCGGATGTTATTCTTGTAAAGGGGAGACCCATAATGGATGAAACTGGTGACTAACTGATTTGCCATTGAAGCGGGGGAGGTTTGATAAAGAAGCAGAAGGAACTTGGTGATTTCACAAGGGGTATGGCAATGGGTGCACTACGCACAGACAGCTTGTTTTTCAACACAGCTGCGTTTGTAGAATAGCAAGGTTTGTGGAAAGCCACCACTAGAAACGTGTGCAACATGCTGTGGGATGCAGCGCACATGCTAACTTGGCACAAGTGACAGAAACTGTCAACACTGGACAATACACACCTATTTACTCTTGAACAATGCACCAGGAGCTTTGTGGTCCTAACCACAGTGCTGGTCTTATTGTGAAAGCCATTTGTAAACTTAAAAATAAAGTAGAGCTTCAGCATTTATTTCTAAGGGACATGTTTTGCAGTAGAAACTGATTGATTTGCGTCAGTGAGTGCGTAGCTTGCTTTGTGGCTTCAGTTGGAAGCGTGCTGCTGCTGTAGATGGAGAGAGAGAATATTGATGTTTTGGTACGATTGCTTTGAGGGGCAAGCCAGAGTGCTGAATAGTGAGCAGGATCAAACAGGTCACAGAGGCAAAAGGTTGGTTAAGCACAGGGGAGCCAGAACAAAACGCAGTCCTGAGCGGGAAGGGCACGGCGGTAATGTCATATTTTAGTAATCCAGGCTGCAATAAATAACATACGAATAAATCTTTTGCTACTAATTCTGGAGCCTGCATGGCCGGGATGGCAGGAGTGAGTGTGGTGGAATCAGTGGAGGCAAAGCGGGCGGAGGAGGAGCAATAGGCTCACCTCTTCAGAAAGCACCTGTAGAACTCCTCTGTTCTTCGCCTGGGACACTTATCACCCTTCCTTAAATGCGCTTTACTTGCTCTTATCTGCCCCTTATTTTACTGCATTTAATCCTGTACGTCAGAGTACTGTAATCTGCCAAGTGTTTAATCTGTAGTATTTTGTATTTAATCATATCCTGATGTAACTATCACTGACACTTATCTGCTGTATCATTGAATTGTATTTTGTCACACTTGTACTTGCTTGAACCAAAGTCATTGTATTTATCTTGCTCTTAATTGTATTATTACTTCTACTGTGATACTTGAAATGTATTTGCTTTCGATTGTAAGTCGCCCTTGATAAGGGTGTCTGCTAAGAAATAAATAATAATAATAATAATAATAATAGGATGGACGGACTCCCCCGGGAACATTTTGCTGGATTTTTGAGTTGAATGATATCTGGAGAGAGGGGAAATGCAGTCACCAAGATAAATAAAAAGTGATCTTCTTCCAAGGGGAAACGAAAGTAGGGGATACAAGTTTCCCATAATAAATTCACAACAAAGAACAGAGCATAGCGAAGCATTGGAAAGTACTGCAAAGCCAAGAGAGGCATGGCAAAGCTCTCACAAACAGTAAATGCGCAACTAACACAGCATAGAGCATGGCCAAGCATCGTCGAGCACTGTGAAGAGGTGTAGCAAAGCACACCAAAAACAAACCGCATCTAAAAACAAACCAGGGCAAACCAACTCCTAAAAAAAGTTTCTCACAACAAAAGCACAGAAAAGTGTAACAGTGTCAAGCGAAAGCCTGGAAATGGATAGGGAAGCACAGACAGCAGAAAATGGAAATGGAAAGTAGGGGTCCGCAAACCAAGACAGAGAACAGATTGTCAAATGTATGGTATGTAACACATGGACCTGCACCAACTATGATTTATTTTTTATAAATACCAGAAAAAATACATACCTGTCTTGGTCAGTACATTATGTATATTTTTAATAACATATTTGAATATGAATGAACACTTACAATTACCTCACCTAACCCTACTAATGGGTTACCTGCTCCTACTATGAAATAAATAAATAGAGAAGCTATGGAACTCAAATGCCCAGTACCTTTGTGGTAGTGAAAGCTGTTGAATTATGTCTGCTGTGTTTGCTGAGCTTCAGTGTCCCACTGATTTGTTTTCTCTGGATTACAGAATAGCTGTAGTGTGTATATATTGTGCTATTGACTCACTCATTCTACAAGGGTCATTGTAGACTGACACCAGGGTCATTCTTCTGGCTGATGCCTGTGAAAACCTGATATTAAGAAAAACATACATGAAAAGTAGTAATTCTTAACAAAAATAGGGGTTGTTAGCTGAAAATCTCATATTGAAGTAATAGATCAATGAAGCCGATCACAATCAGAGATACTGTTTCCTTTGTTGGGAAATTGTTACAGTCTTTTTGTTATAGCTATATAACAGAAGAGTCAAAATGACTATTTATAATACAATGTCCTTTCTTAAGAATACTTTTCCACATGTAACTTTCTGAGGATTCCAGAACATTCTGACCAATAAGGTTACAGCACGTAGTACTCTTACAATGAATATACATATTTACAACCAATGGTAAAGTAGTAGTCAGGTGCACGCTACACATGCTTCATAACTTAATGGAATACATCCCATAGCTTCTTTAACTTTGGCAGGATTTACAGTACTAATACAGGTATACCACATTATGTGGTTTTCTTTACTGTATGTTGGAAATTCTTTGAAGGAATTGGAATTGGGATTCATTAAAAGGGAATGGGAATTGCAATTGGGAATGGATTTTAAAAAGCACTAAATCTGTCTTACTTTATGAGGCTTGCTGAATGAGATCCTAACACCCCTCCAACGCAGTCCCCTTATCACCCTCCCCTCCCAACCATGATGCTAGTTCTGTAAATGCCCGTGAAAATGTATGTTACGGACTTGTCCTGTAAAAACCTCTTAAGCAAAAACTAGCCTCTCTTTATTTTTATGTAAGATAGCTCTTTTATATTTGAAAGGATCAAGCTTGAAAAGGATTTTAAATCACAGCGGTTGAATCGAATCAGCTACCTTAACCTATGCACTAGGCCATTATTAGATGTTCTGCAGTGAAGACTTCAGGAAAAGTGTTAATGTTCAAAGACAGGTGAGCGGTAATCCTTACTTGGCTAGAGGTGATTTCACTGGCAGAATGCACAAGGAGTTTTGGACAAAAAAGCTGTATTATAAAATGTAAAGCTCAAAGATGCCTTGATAACAAGTCTGACACACACCACACTCTTTATGGGACACAGTAAAAAAGGTTAGAATACATATTAATGAATTAATATATGTGTAAGCATTCTTGTACAGTATTATGCTTATTGTCAGATGTAGTTTTCCATATACTTAAAAAAAATGACATTTCAAAATCTAACATGAAACTGTACAACTATTATAGTTTGGGACATCATTTAGCAGTTTCTTTAATTACATTATGTTAAATTATTATTATTATTATTATTATTATTATTATTATTTATTTCTTAGCAGACGCCCTTATCCAGGGCGACTTACAATTGTTACAAGATATCACATTATACATTATTTCACATTATACAGCTATCACATTATTTTACATACAATTACCCATTTTTACAGTTGGGTTTTTACTGGAGCAATCTAGGTAAAGTACCTTGCTCAAGGGTACAACAGCAGTGTCCCCCACTGGGGATTGAACCCACAACCCTCCGGTCAAGAGTCCAGAGCCCTAACCACTACTCCACACTGCTGCCCTATAATGAAAGATCTAAATTACCCTCACATATATATATATATATATATATATATATATATATATATATATATATATATATATATATATATATATATATATATATATATATATATATATATATATATATATATATATATATATATATATATATATATATATATATATAAATTATGTCTCAATCCTAAAATTCTAGGTGATGCAAAACTTTTGACCATAGCTGTAGGTATCATTAAACCCCAAACCCTCCCTCCCAAAAAGTTGGTAGGTATGCAAATCCCAGCACGATTTGGTCTCACCTGATTCTTACAGCAGACATAGTCGTTCATGCAGCAATAGTGGAGGAAGAATGTATTTAAGAGCGGTCCAGTTACTCAAACTGAGCTCCTGATCAGAAATAATATTCCTAATGCGGGTATTTCAGAAACTCAGGACTAGTGTGAGTAATACCCTATCCAGATTGCGTTAGTTAAAACCACTATATTGCCATTCACATCAATCATGCATTATGTGTGTAATGTCAACGTCAGGTATTTCTAACACTGCATAAGTGTACAATTTGGAGTTTTGGTTTTCGTGTTTTAGCTTTTACTGTTTTCGTGTAATTTTTATTTAAAATAATAATCAGGATTTATTTAAAAGTAAATCATTCTAAAACATCAGAATATTTACATTTGTATATACTTTGATTCAATATAAGTATTAAGAAATATATAAGTAGGAGCCTGCTGATTGATAAAGAAATGTAATTTATAACAGTGAGACAACATTAAAGAAGGGGCTTGTCAGGCTAATAACTGAATTGTTAACAATAACAGAATGTTCTTGTTTTCTAGTATGCCTGCTGACCCTCAGTTCTCCTGAGCTGTTGTGGGGAGTTGCTTCGCTTCGAATATCTTGGTGCATCCTGATCCATTAAAACATGATCTGCCTGGTGTTCCATCTGTAGAACATTAAATGGTGATAAGAAAACTGATGCTCTTTTTATCTGCCAGTAAAGTTAATCGGCATGTCTATTGAACAGCCGAGGGTAAAGCTTTTAGTGCTGTCATCAGGGTTTATCCTACATGCGTGGGTGGCATATTTTCCATATTTCAATTGACGTTACAAACGCTAGCCAGACAAATAGTTCCACCTGTTTTAATGTACAATTCGAATAAAAATATTACAGTTCATCTGCTAGTATAATTGATGCTGCTGCTGAACACTGCAGATCTGGGGACGATAATCACTCAAATTGCACACTGATCTAGTTGTATTGGAAAGATAACTGCACTCTAATGTACTTATTTTAAACCTGTGCACATTTTTATTTATTTTTCTGTACAAGGCACTGAAACTATGTAATTCATTTTCCAAGGGTAGTCTTTCAGTGATAAAAGAATATATATATATATATATATATATATATATATATATATATAATATATATATTCATTTTTAAAAAGTATATACAGTGAGGAAATGTCAAGAACCGATTATTATTTTTCTGTAAAACAATCATGTTTTTTGTTAATCAGAACACCGTAATGAAGGCTCAATTCGCAGTTACTGGATAGCAAATCAACAGGAAAGACAGCAAATCATCAGCTGGATCCAAACAACACCCTGCCTCAAAACCAGTCAGTCAAACTGCCAACCCTGTTTCAGTTCTTTCCGCACCAGCCAATCCACTCCCTGCCAGCTTGAATGACGCCCCGCCTCCAACAAGTTTCGACTGTATACATGAACTATTCAACAATTGTACAGTTAAAATCTAATAAGCATCTCTTTCAGCCGCTGTAATTTGTCTTCTTGCTCTTTCCCAGTCACTTACCAGTCACTTACCAGTTGCTACGCTGCGACAAGCTTTGTTCTTGTTGACATGGGAGTCGACAGCGGCTAATGAAGGTTACAGTCATTCTGCTCCTGCTTCCTATTCTTAGAAGGTGATCTCTGAAACGCATTGCTTTGATGATAAGGTCTAACAGCTGGCCACTTTAAATGTCAGGCTGATGTTGAAAAATGAGAACCTTTTTCCATTTAAAAAAATAATAAAAAATACCCCCCCCCCCCCAAAAAAAAAAAAACAGTAATGTATCTCGTTTCAATGACAGCTTATCACCTCCCTGTGTTTATATTGTCTGTAACAAATGATTCTTTGGCTCCTTATTTATTAGACCATTTTCAAATATATACAAAAGCAGATTACTGATTCCATTATAAAATGATAATAAAAGAGGGGTGACAAAGACATAACATCTCAAACCTGATTCCTTAACAGAGTATTTAATATTCACAGTTTTCAAAATTATTATTCTCTTTCAGATGTAACGTTTTAAGAATGCAGATACAATACAGGTAGAAGAAAGCAAAGATAACAAGAATGATTTCATTCTTTGGTGTATATACAAACCTAATTTCAACCATCCAATACTGTATTTAAAATCTTGATGAGGATATGTAAGTAATATTCAGTACATACATATTTGTGAATGCAAGGTACAAGCTTTGAGGGGTCAAATGACCTACTCTTGTTCCAAACATTTCTAATATCACTTAGCAGTACCAGGCTTCGGCCTGTTGTCAGTAGACTGCCGGACAAACCAAAACAAATAAATAACACTACCTTTTCACCACAAACTGTTACAAAGACCTGTGCATTTAAGTGAGACTCTAACTTGTAAAGCTGACAAATTAACATGCCTGTATCTTCCTTATGGTTTTTAGTGAGTGGCACAGCGGTAATAAAACTTGACTAAACCTCCTTTAATGTCTGTGATTTAAAAGCCTTTGTTGGAACTGTTTGCGTTCAGTATTCCTAGTGAACCCTATCTGATTTTATGGCCTTAAGTGGCCTATGTCTATCGAATAAAAGCTGTAATAATGCATTGGCTTCACAATCCTTCTTACTTTAGAACTGCAGTAGCTGACAATTTATGGAATGCAATTACAATTGTACTGTAAAGGTATCAAGCTGCTTTTACTTGAGGACTATAAACCACATCATATTTTAGCCTATTATTTATGATGCATAGTATGTTAAGCATGTTATAAGAATAAACACATTTCACTTACTTGCTTTACAAGGTTGACCTATGATTTTGTAATATATTCTATATTGGAACAGTATATTGTACTGATACACACTTTGAATTAAACTTACACAATCATGTAACATGCACCAGCACATTGGTAGTATGGGAGAATACATTTTGAAATTGCGGTTCCAAAGCAGCTTACAATCTCGTTTGATGTGTTTCTGAGGTTGTTGCCTGTTGAAAAAGTGTATGAAAATGATTTAATGAAATACCCAATGATTTTAATTTACAGTTAAAAGCTGGTGTACCTGTATGGAGTTCTCAGTATACTGGAGTCTTCTCTACATGGTCTTTACTAGAATGTAGAATAGACCATGTAGAGAAGTTCTTCCAACTTAAGTAATACTATATATACTGTGTATATAAAAGTGGCAGTCTGGCTGGAGGATATTTACTGTATCATTATTTCTTTATTTGGTGGGTATGCTTTTGTTTTAACTGTTGACCTCTACCTTATGTTAACATGAATTAGTTAATTAATAGTATAAACCTTGCCAAGTTCCTCAGCCAATTAATGGGGAAAAAACACTGATCGCAATGAAATGCATATGTTTAAGGCTGTGGCAGTTACTAATATAAGGCTCTCTTTGCTGTGTTTACAAGAAATGTATTACTTTATCTTTGCTTAATAAAAATATCAAGACCATCAGGGTTATGCCACTACAGTATTTTACATAATGACATTCATTTTAAAAAGGCTTGTTTGAAAGCTAGTTTACTGGTAGTAAAATAAAAAGCCCCTTACAATAAAAAAGTACCCAGTTTTATTTTCCTACATACAAAAATGGATCTGAAACATAATGGAATATTACAGTACTTATTTATTTTAATATTCTATATTATAAAGGCACATCCGAGCCTAGAGTTTTTCTTGTTTTTCTAGACAGTCCCCTTTTTGCGCTTCAATTCCTAGTTGAAATATTAGATCATTGAAAATCAGTCCCTTGACTCTTTTCCCCTCCTTTATCTGTGTAATTTAGGCTTCAAACTAAGAGGTGTCCTGTGCTGTCTTACTCAGTTCATGAAGGTAATGTTATTGGTCTTGGCGTGTGTATTCACTATATTGCTTTCCACTGCTTTGTCCATAGAAAATCCTATCATCTTTCACCAATTGTTAGGGAGCCAAAGCATGACTGAAGAACCTGGCATATACTGTGAAGACCAGTCAGGCAGCTCCATCCCTCTCATTCACTGTCATATATCATCTTGTTTGGTAGACAGGCTTTATCCAAAGAGCTTTTAGGTGTAGCTCCAATTTCTGTAGGCACGGTATTAATCTTTGCTCATGTGTCTGTCTTGTCATGCTGTCGCTGTTTCTCTTCCTCACAGTTCTTCGTGATTTTTTTTGCAATGTTGGAGCAAAAGATGTCTGTTTCACAGGATCTGTAAGAGATGTTCAGAAACCCTAGCAATACACTGAAAAATGGGTCCACCATTTTTAGGCTCTGGCTGGTTCTGAAAAAGTGCGAATATTTACAACAATTTTTTTTTTTCACTGAGGAAAAGAAAAATGAGTGGGAGAAGGGAGTGGAATTGTAGTTTTCAGGGGATGAATATTATATGTACTGGTCATATATACCAGCTTCATCTTGCCAAGCACAATGTAACCCCAGATAGCATGCTGACGTTGGGCCAGCGTCAGCATACTACCGGGGTTGTATGCACAGTATATGTTTGCAACATTACAACATGAATGATGTTGCCCAAAGCTATAACGTATTGAATTTGAGAAAGAAAGAAAAAAGAAACAAGAAACAACTAGCTTTGCATTCAACAGTGTTTATTAAGCTTATTTGTGTTCAAATATCTGTCTAGAATGCAAAGATGGCTCAAACAATCTCTTAATCTTCTTCAATGTCACTGGCAGCACTAGCAGCAGCAATTGCAGCAGCATTTGCAGACTCTGCATCTGTAAATAATAAGAGAAGTAAGTAAGTAATAAGACCCTCCACATTGGGCATTACCAGGCATTACACAGCCTACCTCTGTAAAGCGCTTTGTGGTGGTGGTGCACTATGAAAGGAGTTATATACAAATAAATATATTATTATTTTATTATTATGGACTGTTTGGCCAAAGATAAAGTAAAGGAATTACATACAAATAGCACATAAAGCCCAGTGTGGAGGGTCTTGCTTTTGGCTTCAAAGTTACAGCACAATTATCATTTTTATTTTAACTTGTACCCATGTCTCTATAAAAGTGTATCAAACATTTTTAAAACAATGGACATGTACAATTCTATCTGAATAAACTGAGAACAAAGACCTACCCTTTCTTTGATTTATATATTTTTTATAGCTTGAAATTGACTTCAAATGTCTTGTTGGTTGCAAATGTAATTCTTTTTTATAATGCTGTTACAAATATTCTAAGGGCATATGCAGTACTATGGATTGTATATCGCTCTCTCAGGCAATCGGAGTGCAAGTAATCTTTCCACTGAAGTATAAGTGACAGTAACAATTAGTTAATTTAACCACTAAACATATTATATACCCTTGTGGTACAACATTTTTAAAAAAAGCATTTCAGTGGCAATGAAAAAGCAAAGTATTTAAGCAAAACGTATTTGAACAGTACATTGCGTTAAATAAAGGGAACTTATTGAATCGTTTTAAATTTATTTACCAATTAATAAAACATAAATATAATTCATTGGAGCATCATATATTTACCCTTTTTCTTTTCTGCCCTCCTCTTCCACTCCCCATCCCGGTCTCCACTGTACTTTAGCCAGCTCCTCATCCTGGCCTCTGTGTCTGCCTCCGTGACAGAAGACTTCTTGGCTGCAGCTGGAAAAAAAAGAATGAAAGATTCAATATTTTTATACACACCAAAACATTTGTTAAATCTAACAGTTTGTTCAAACAAGGACAACACAATTCAGTGGTAAAAATCAACAAACAATGTGTTTATGTCTGTGTTAAGCATTGTGTTTGTTGATTTTTACCACAGGCAAATGTATATGTGTGTTACAACACTACTGCCATCTTTTAAATTGAATAGTCATATGACATATCAGTCATAAAAGTTTTAAAATTGAATTTACATAAAATTGTAGTATGTACTAACTTTGAGACGATGCAATAATAAAATCTTATGTATACAACATTCTTCACAGTTTTAATGGCTTCCCTCCAGAAATAAAAAAAAAATCTCAGTTACCCTGTTTTCAGATCTTGTCACTTTACTTTTTCTGTGTCAACTTTCGCTCTCTCTTTCACATAAGAAAATAACAGTTTCTGCCATTATAAATTCACAATAAACTATTATGAAGTTTCTGCTATTTCACCAACCCTGATGGTGAATTTATAATGGCAGTGGAACAAGTTGAGCATATTTGATTTTTTCATCCATTTTTCTCCCAATATGGAATGTGCTGTTAGTGCATTAGCAGAAATGAAGTCATGTGCCCAACTGATGCACTAGTTCTGAAACAAAATGAACGTGCCAAAGACTGAGACATTAGTATACTTCTAAAGCATAAGAAATAGAGCTGCAAAATATGAAAAAGTAAACAAACGACTACATGTGAAACACAAGGAAACTTGTAGTGATATTTTTTACACCTTTAAAATGGATATAATAAATGAACAACATAGAAAAACGCAACAAAATTACTTCTGTACAGAATCAGGAATAATTATCTAAAGATCTGAGAAAAAGCTAAAGATATAATTCAATAAGGACAGAAGCTCTTAGCATCTGTATTGCATTTTTTTTCAAAAACTATTAATGGCAATGTATTGGTTATTATAATCTGAAAAGAAAAGGACTTTGTTAACAATCGCACATCTGTCACATACCAGTGCCTTTTCTGTAGCTTGGTCCATTAACATCCTCTCCACTCTGTCAATGTCCTCCTTAGTGGCAAGAGGAAACCGGAATTCGTCCAGGCGCAGGCTGCCACGCTCTTGCTCTACCTGAAGCTGCCGCTTGAGAAGTGCCTGAAGCATCAGGGTGTTTTGTCTCCCCTGGCCCTTGATTTCTTCTAAAATGGTGAAGATCATCCTATCCCTGTCTATTTAATAGAACAGAAAATGCACATACATGTATATAAACTTCTATCTTTAGCTACACCAGTTGGTCATTAAAAAGAGAACCATTATATGTAATGCACACAAGTGCATATAGGAAAATTACCGACAGATACTGCAGTTGTAAGAACACTGTAACCTTTTCATGATTCATTGTAGGGATGCAAAATAACTAAACGTTTAATTAAATATGTACCTGATAGCTGCTCTTGTCACTGTCCCTGTTCCCAGTTCCAGTGTTATTGCTGCTGGTGTTGCTGTTGTAGTTCCTGTCATCACTGCTGACATTTCCATCTTCACTGTTGCTGGTGTTCTTGCTGCTGCTGCTGTGTGATGCTACTGTTGTTGGAAACAAAGGTGGAGTTGTCAAGAGTGGCATCCTTTGTGATGATCTCACATTCTTGCTTACAGAAAAATCTTCTTCATCTTCTAGAATTGGAACATGTTACTCATGGGCATCTGTGAAATGCTACAATAGCTGTTTTATTATTGGTCATTATGCATAACATTGATTTATTGATTGGTTAATTAATGCATTATTTAGTTTTCTCTTTGTGTTTATTTTTTACTTTAATTTTTTTTAGCTAGATGGATCAATTGAAGTATTTGGCACTTACTTCCGCTTCCGTGTTTGTTCATCATCTGTGGTGTTCAGATCGGATGTTTCTGTTGCCCTTTCTTGCGCGCCTTCTGATATGTCACTATAACAACAAAAATGAACTTACGTGTCTTACGTGTATGAAAATCAAGCAAATCATTTATTAAGCATGATAACATCTGTTTGTTAAATTAAACACATAGTCTAGAATTGGATTGACACATATGCAACATGTGTGACCCCTGTATTTCAATAGGGGTGTCCACACTGCAGTGAAGTGATAGCAACTCTGTTGAGGCTCCATTGCCGATCTCCACAGAGATGTTTTCACTCTCGCTGTACATTGTAGCCAATCACAATGAAGCAGCAAGTGTGGGGAGGGGAAACCGGATTGTCAATCTACTGTGTAAGAAGCAGTATAGATAGTGTCTACAACAATGATTCACTACTTGCAAACAGCATCAGTCTTGTCTTTTCTCATCACCATATACGTCTCTGTAAGTCGCCTTGGATAAAGGCGTCTGCTAAATAAATAAATAAATAAATAAATAAATAAATAATAATAATAATAATAATAATAAATATTGAGGCAAAAAGACAAATTATTCTGAAAAGAGTGACTCACTAACCTGTGTGCTTTTATTTGCATAATTAAAACTAATACCTGGTGAAAAAATATTTTTAAGAAATGTATTCTGGATTCTAAGTCTGCTTGATTCATTGTTTTGAGATTGCCTAGATAATTGTTTGCGCACATTTGGCATTTTAAATTAAAAAAGAAGAAAAAGTTTTTCCTAAATATATATTACAAATAAGCAGCTTTTTTCTGTAACATTTATATGTATATATATATATATATATATATATATATATATATATATATATATATATATATATATGTGTGTGTGTTTTATATTTTTAAATAAGAAATATGACACTGTTGGAATTGTTGTAGACTCTGTACATTTCATTTCAAAGGCATCCTGGCAAGTAACAAAATAAAAATATACATTTAGAAATACTGGACAAAATATGATAAACCAATGATACATGGTTTCTTGTTTTTGTCTTCTTCAAGAAGACCAAGTATAGGCCAAAACTGAATGTTACTACTTTTAAAAAGTGGAATGCCATCAATATTTATTTGCAGTTTCACAGTTATTAGAAGCTAGCTCCATATTTGATGCCAACAGAGAGAGTATACCCTGTGCAACACCAGAATGATATGTTCTCCCAGCAACCGTCTCCAAATTGTATGAAGTCGAAGTAGCCATTAAAGTACGAGCATCTTTTGGCAGACTGGGAAAGAATTGTCTTAAAATGCCTAACAAACTGTTAATGTGACACATCGGGATGTTACTGCCATCAGCCCAATCCTTCACTTCACCCCTTAAGCTACATGCCTTCTCGTCCTCTCTATCTGATCCAGACATCGTATCTTCACTTTCAAAATCAGCACTGTCATTCCTGACAATAAGATCGTCATTCATTTCAAACTGCATCGCAACGTCTTGGCTTTCACTATCACTAGTATTTTGTTCATTATGTTCTTCACAATTCCACACTGCACTACTAAGACTACTGCCAGTATTGTTATTCACTGCAAATTGCACTTGGCTTTCACTATCACCATGTCCATTTTGTTTATTTACATGCTCTAGTGTTCACTACTTCTTCCGAAATTGCACTCACTAAATCATCTGCCCTTTGTGTTTAGACTGACGGCGGAGAGTTCTCTCAGAATATATTTTACCAACTGCAGACATAACAACAAATGCATACCAATTACATAAACGCATTAAACTTCACAGAAAAATCATACGCCTATCTAATAAAATGCATAAATACCTTGGTCGAGTGTCTAATGCCAACGGTTGCACACACACACACACACAAAAAAACTTCACATTCAAACTCACTAGCAATCAAATGGGCGGGAAGTCCGCTAACTGTAGTCCCAGCTGGGAAAGCCAGACCCACGCATAGGGACACACCGCACTATATTTTGAAAATAAGTTGAACAGCAACAGTTTATATACATGCACTTGTGCATCTCGCGTAAGTAGACGTCCGTCCAGAATAGTCAATATATTTTGTTTAGAGGCGAAAAGAAAAAAAAAACTGAACGTGTGCTTTGAACCCAGATGGAGTATTAAGCACAGCATTACAAAGCCAAGCTTGATCACTGCGCTATATAGCTTGCTGATCAAAAACACACAGCGTTAAATTTGCATGCGTAGCAATCCTCCAAACTCAGACTTTTTAAGTGAAAATGATGCAACTTGCATATTTGTAGCAAAACATAAAAAAATAAAAATGTATGCTCAAGAACTCCCAGGATTCTTTTGATGCAATTTTATTGGGTTTCAGCAGCCATCCATACAAATGTCAGCACAAGGTAGCATTTGCCAACCGTCGGCTGCCAACTATTTGACAACGTTGTATAGACGTTGGCAAAAAGACGTAATTTTTCCAACTTTTTGCCAATTTTGGGCCAACGTTGGAAATCCCACTGTGACCTGCCAACCTTAGCCTACGTTAGCCCAACGTCAGAATGCTATCTGGGACAGAACAGTAAACCTGTGTTTCTGAACATCTTTGACTCAAGGGCCCAGCTCAGTATCTTCTTAAAGCCTGGTGCACCACTTGTAAACTAAGTACCACCACAATGTAAACATCATAGGGCTGTTTTTCTCAAAGCATTTTAACCCAGTACAGAGTTAGGAAAAAGCTACTGTAACAAGACAGAGGCATAGCTGGTGACCACACACACCATAAGCAAGCATCTTAACCACTACTCAAAAGAGGCTTGTCTGCATTCATGGTTATAGAGCTTTTTACCTCATCTTAAAAACAGTACAGAATCCGTAACGGTAGTGGATCAGACAACACTGCCCGTTACATGAGCATGTTTTGAAAAACTAGAAATAAACTTCCAGAAAGGTTACACCAATTTTTTTTCTTATTACCAAAATGAAAAACCATCACTATATACCATACATATCAATGTTCTTTGTGAGTTCTGTAGAAGGCTTGCATTTTACAATGGTAAGAGAATGTATCTGATTGGTTGCCGTTTAGCTTCTTGAAAATTAAAACAACTTCATGCCACCTCTTCCATGTGTGGAAGTGTAACACCTCCTCAGGAGTGTACAGGAACAGCACACATGCCTTAAATTGTAAAATATCAGAATGTAGAGTGACTACGCCAGTTCAGTGTGATAAGGCACAGAATAAATGATAGGATACCTTTAGGTTATTTTTATTTAGAAAACAGATTAAATAGCAGGAACAAGGTCGCCAAGAAAATCACCCAAATACATTTTTAAAAGACGTTTGTTTATTGTAAAAATCCTAGCAACACATTGTTTACAAGGTACTTGTGTAAAACAATCCTTCCATTCACCTATTCAACACCGGCATACAATCAGCCCAATACTTAGTCGGGATGCTCCCTTTACTGGTCTGTTTCACTCTCTCTTACTCGTCATTCCAAGCACCAAATGCGTTCTCACTCCTGCACAGACAAACATGGCCATCCCGTTTGTGAAAACATGGGCTATTTGTATTCAGGTGCGTAAATTCATCAATTAGTCGATGCCCAATGAGGCAGATACAGAGAAACGAGTGGAGAAACCAATGTAATGTGATACAAATCAATTATAAAGTGTCAGACAACACAAAGCGTGCACTAATCAACGACTAATAAATACAATTATAAAAATAATAACATACAAGTGTAAAATAAATGTGAAAAGGGCATTCTTGACCCTGTTACAGAAGGCCTTATCCACCCTACAGTCACTATCATGGATTGGTTTTGTGACACAAACTTGCTTTCTCATCGCGGTTAGGAGGCAGCCGTTAAAATCTCTATCCCTGAGCCTAGCTGGATGCAGACTTGTGTTTACACTCAAGGATGAGCTTTAAGTGAGGGGAGAATGTAATGGATCCTAGTGGTTGATGAATTAATAATGCTTATATTGGCTTACTTACCTCTCGACAACAGAGCTGGCTCTTTAGTTGAATGATAAGAAATTCTTTTGAACCATATGGTTTGTGTCCAGCCCTTGCCTTCCATTCAATTCAACGGGCTGAGATGCCAATTCATTACACAGGCGCTTGCCTGCCTGTATAAAAATGAAAAGCTAAACAGAAGAAAATCCACTTACGTTTTTTGTTTTATATCTTTCAGGACATTTTAATCTTTGGAAACTTCTAGATTTCAACTAGAACAAAAATACATTTGTGTTTAAGTCCTTTACCAAGGACTTTCACAAACAATTATTTTAAAATGTTGAATTGTTTTGTGTCAAATAATGCTGCAGTATAAATGACTATGGCAGTTATAGCTGTTCTTCTCTGCTTAGAATTCAATTATAGTCTCATGTTGTCAGCCTCCCAGACTCCGACAATCTTGACTTTTACTATGTGTGCATGATGGATGAGGCAGCATTTATCATGGCATATCATCAAAATATACACAATTAGAGATTTGTAAGTTTCTTAAGATATAATCGGTTTGACTATGAATGTTTAAATGATGCATTATAATAACAGATATGTATCCAGTGCCCTTCCCAGTGGCAGCATAGAGTTTTTCTGTGGGCAAAATGTGTCCAGCTCCTGCTACCATAGTAAGGTTTAAATAAAGAAAATTGGACATATGAGGACCTTCAGAAAAGCTTTGATCCATATAATAACAGTGAGTCAACCATTAAAAACACAGCAGCAGGGATTGCCAGATAATTGACTAGTCCATGCGTCATTCCTGAATTTTTTGCTTTAAAGTACATAAACCAAACACATTATGGTGTGCTGACAAAAGGTAGAACCAAGCCAGTGTTTTAAAAGTACCAGACATCCATAAATTCATCCAGTGCTAATGTGCTTATATAATATTATTGATTTGTTCTCACTCCAGCATTTAAGCAGTAGCTTTTCACAAAGGGATGTGTTAATAATTAAATAACAAGTTACCTTTTTTTCTTGATGGGGATTTTATTTAAAGTTTCAAACTCTATGCTGTATCTTGTACCTGCAGCTGTAAAATCTCAGAATGATGAAGACATTTACAGGGGTTGCTAGGAGATTATGCAATCACAGAATTGTAACAATTTGTGGAAAGAGAGATTTCTCATTATCCAGTATGACAAATTAACCCCTACAATTCCAGCTTGTGAAACCATGACACACTGACTTGAAAATAACAAAATGATAATGTCCCGGAAACAGATTTGCATATTGTGATTCTGTTTTCACTGAAACATACCTATTTTCTACATCTACCAGCTGTGACATTTTCAAGAAAATGTATCAATATCTTGTTAAGAAAAATGTGTTGTGTATTCTAAGCATATGTGAAAAATGTATATAAAAACGAAACTAGTTAACATAAATGGATGACTCTTTACCACTGTAGAGACCACCATATGTACAAGCTGTTCTAAAATGTTGGTCAGTATGCAGGTCACTTATGTATACAATTTCAAGCTCATATGGTGCAAAGCAGAAATGGTTATTATTTTCAACAAACATGATCACGCTTCTCCATCATCAGTGTTATGGACCAGTTACTTAGGTTTGAATGAGTATGTAACAGGAACAGGGATACAGATTATTATTATTATTATTATTATTATTTATTTCTTAGCAGACGCCCTTATCCAGGGCAACTTACAATCGCAAGCAAATACAAATACATTCAAGTGTTACAATATAAGTCATACAATAAGAACAAGAAATACAATAATTCTCAAGTGTGACAAATCACATACAGATGTTTTGTCATTTGTACAGTAAAACCAGGTTAATCTGGCATCACTCGGGACTGCGTTATACAGAGTGCTAGTTTACAGAGGTATTGTAAAATATAATACTGTAACCAAAAAATAAATATAAATAAAAAGTATGAACTATTTGAACACTTACGCATACAGTAAAGGTACTGCCTAGGTATGCCCTGTAATTCAAGCATTGTATTAATGTTAATTTTATTCTCTGCATTAACTAAATAAGGATTTTACTGCAGATGTACTATACCCACAGTACATGTGGGTATTTATGCAACATACTTGATTATAAATGTAGTAAAGAAAAATCACATGCCGAACAGCTACATTCAGATCTACATTGATTTTATGAAGACTTACAGTGCAAATTATCCTGGATTTCAGAATAGATGGGTTCCGGATTATAGGGTATCACATCATTCATTTCAATAGGGATTTAGTTGAGACGCCAAAATGATGCCGAATTACACAGAATGGTGGTGTGTAGAGGGCCTGCATTACACAGGTTTTACTGTATGAAAAGTATATATAAAAAATAACCCTCATGTTGCAGCAGTACCACAGCTTTTATTTTTCAATAATGTATTTGTATAATCACTAATTGAAAAAAAAAAAAAAAACTGAAAAGTAGTTTCACCAGAACTTTTCTGTGGGATCCTGTTGGGAGTTCTGGTATTGGTGTTTGCTTTGCGCCTTGAGTTTGAAACAGAAATCAATATTTCTGTGATTGTTCTCCTATTCATTTCAATGTGTTGTGTGATGTAATCGCTGCGGCGATATCTCAGCACACTGCTACAGTTCTCTTTAAATTTGTGTAGGTTGTTTTTAATTTCAAATGACCTCATAGCCATTGTATAATCACAATACAGCAGTCCAGGACTTGTGTTGCCGTGGGATACCGGCACTTCTGGGTTGGTTGAAGCTACTTTTGACAAGCCACTTGAAATGAAGTGTGACCTGTACTGTACCTTTAACTGCTATAAGCAAATGGCGCCATGTTCTTCAAAATGCATTAAAAACACTAACTTCAGCATTACTGTCTTGTTATACATTCTAAGAATAAACATTGCGTTCTGCATCTTAGTAATAATCAAATTGTTCTTGAATCACCATTCAATTACAACAGTGGTGATCTATGATGTCCATTATGGTTTTGAAAAGGACATCCTTATACTATGTGGCTGACATATTTAGTTTCTCCTACTTTGCTCATGCTTTTGTGAGCTAATAGCATTTTAATTATTATCTACACACAAAAAAAAAAAAATCCCCTCCCCACACCCTCCTTTTTAACCAGATCTTTTAGCAGGTTCTCATTCCATTTTCTGCATAGACCCATGGACCAGAAGAAACCTCATTAAGGGCTGTGCAATGAGGGTGTCACCAATGGGATGTCCATTTTTGGTCATGGTTTGTTCAGTTTGTATTCCGCAGAGGGTCCCTATACACACTATATGAATCTAAAGACCATTTCTGAGTTCCTCAATTCACAGGGGCAAGGGCAACAGCAGGTGATTCCGTTCCAGGTTCGAAATCTGACAAGTTTTCTAGCCAAGTAGGCTATGGTATTGGTGTTCATAGGTCTTCATTTTCTCAAATTAAACAAAAAAGCATAAAATACAGTAAACTCCAGATAACTCAGCACTCAAAGAGAAAGCAAAACAGCGACATATGCCAACAATCTCGGTGGGTTAGCGTCCTTACATTCAACATAATAACTTGATGCAATGTTTGTCTGAAATAAACTCTGCAGCTAATGGAGATCATGGTGCCATCAAATATGCCGCTTGCTTTCTTCCTCCGTTCTGTTCAACTTTTCAACTTTGTGGTGTTTTTAACAGGGCTCAACACATCTATAGTTGAAAGGTAATACCAAAAAAAAAAAATTGTTTCAAACATCTCTTCAAAGTATTATATATTTACTATAACCTACATATTTCTTATTGCATAGCAACTCTGTTTTAAACAGAAGATATGCAGAAAAAAAATCCTCTCCAAGTAGTCAATTACGTATGAACACTCTTTATTAATAAGCACTAAAAGCACTAAGGGGAACATTGTTATCATCGGTATGCACATTTCACAGTAAGACATGTTAGCCTTAGGGCGAAATTCAGGGGGCAGTAGCTGGACAGCTTAATTAATTAATGCCTATCATCATTAACCTCCTATTTAAGCCCCAATCTCACACTCCTTTTCTATCTAGTGTTTTGCTTTCTCCTCCTCCTCTCTTTCTCATGCCTTTGCATCGGTCTCCTCTGGGAGGGGGGGTAAGTGCGGATCCACTCCCCCGACCTCAGATCAGCCACACTACCTTGTCCTTGCACTAGGGGGCTTTCTCAGTGAGTGAGTCAGAAAATTTTACAGAAAGCAACTGTTCAAAGAGCAAGCATGATATACAAGGGATGCAGCCTCGAACAATGGCAAGCTTTCAGTTAATTATGTATACACCCAGAGAGCAATGCAGAAGTTAATGGTAATTAATGGTTATACTCCGGTGCTTTCTTACAATTATAGAGTCAAAAGTGAAAATGTTGAGCAGGGGAGAAGTAACAAAAGTCTAATCAAACTGGATAAATGCATGCTGCAGAACTCATGTTGGCCTCGGGTTTAATTTGAAATTAGTTGTGATCTTTAGAACATAAAGAAAGCTGTCATTTTAACGTTTTCTTTGTTGAGTGTGCTTGTGGCAGGGTGGAGGATGGTGAAAGGAGTGAAATCTGGCCTCCCGAAGGGAGCTATTCACACAACCTCATTAAGATGGAGCGTGCCTTACGCATACGGTTTGGTTGTGGTGGCCATCTTGGGAAGGTTGGAAAAACAGGTGTTTCAGGTTGAGCTAATATCCAAATCGGGTTAGGTAACATGCACAACTGAACAGTGGTTGGCTGTGACAGATTAATAGAGGCGTGGCCTGGGTTACATATGGGGAACTGTGGAATAGCGAGAGATCCCTGGTTGGAGGCGGAGTCTGGACGCGTGCAGTGCTGGATGGTAATGCAGAGACAGAGCTGACGGTGGTGTTGTGTTTTCCCCAATTGATTTCTAAACCCAGATCCAAGTGGAGGATTGTGAAAGACGGGGACACCACGGAGAGAGCAAGTGACAAAACAAACCATCGGTGAGTGAACGCATTACCACTCTAGAAAGCACGGCTGGACTGGGGCTTGTCAATAAAGAAGATTGTTGTTATTTGTACATATTTGTAAGTAGTGTGTGTGTATGTGTGTGTGTTTCACGAGAAAATAAGAAAACACTATTTGTTACACTAAACTCATGAGACTTGTGTTGTTTATTCCATCAAGCGCCCGTTCTCTGACAGTGCTGAATTTGCGTTCAATATCCCTTTAGACAAGATGTCTTGTCATTTTACTTTCTCTCCTAATGTGACAATGATGAGAGGTCTTGTCCTAAAATATTTTATAACATAAAGGTAGTAACCATGTGAAGCCAACAAAAAGCCTGCTTAAAATAACAAAGTCTGACCGTATGGGATTTTGATTCTGTTGGGAATTTAAAGTAAATATTTGCATTTTAACTGCAATGGCTCTGCTCTATGTGAGGATATACAGCAATCTAGTTAAGAAAATACCTCAAACATTTGACAGAGCTGTTTGTGAAACTGACAACACATGTGTTCGTAAACTGCTTTCCCTTCCGAATCAATATGTTCACAATGTTTTCTCTTGGATTATAGTAACCATTTGATGTGTTTTTTTTTAACGCTTTAGGAAAGATAACAACGATGTAGAAAGCAATTTTTCCATTGCACAGCAGGAACATAAACATTCTGTTTGGGTGGCAGCCAAAAAGTTACATGATTTGAATTTAAGAATTTGCAGACACCAGTTTTGATTAGACCATCTATTTCCTATTATTAAAATGTATCAAGCGACACGATCTCTGAGCATTAAAAAAAGCAATTGCCAGTAGTACAACAAACCCTAGACCCCATACTCTCCTGTACTCAAGCATATCCAAAGCTACACGCTGGTCCTGTTCCAGAATTTCTTTTCGATTAAAACTCATCCTTATGACATTTTACCAATTCACCTGCATGTTCACAGACATTCTAAGTTGATTTCTGCTTTTCATGGTCGAACCATTTTCATTTAGATTTTAATAGACTGCAACAGCTCATTTAGATACAATGTTTACCATTAAACTTGAGAAAAAAAAAAATCTTAAAGATGTAGAGCCTTATAAAATAAGCTGTTATGTTATGTAAGTGTGAAAACTTACATTTTGTTTCTTGAAAAGGTGTAGTAACTAGACCTTACAGACCAATTTTGACCAAAATAGTGGGACCACTGGAAAAGCTAAATAAGGTATCTTCTTACACAGTCTTCTTTATGACAGCAGGCACTAGAGCTGTGATTTTATATTTTTCTCTGGGGTAATTCAAGGTTGCATTTGTTATAATAGAGTGTCCATTATAGTCTATGGAATGTATTATTATTATTTATTTCTGCTGATCCTTCAAGAAGCTGCTTGATGAGATTCTGGGACCAATAAGCTACTAACAACCAAATGAGCAAGATGGGCCGAATGGCCTCCTCTCGTTTGTAAACTTTCTTATGTTCTTACTAATCAACTTCAGTATAAACCTCTGCTGAGAATTTGGAGAGTTACTGTGTGTTTAGCCTGCTAATGGGAGCTTGCTTTTAGGCATCCGTTTAGTGCAACCACCTACAGCCAATCATACAAGCACACAGGATACAAAGATGGTGGAAGTGATAGAAACGGCCCTGGGACTCAAGTTCTTTTAATTTAAATTAAGTCAGTAACATGCATCTCCTGCAACAGAGCTATCAGTATGATGAAACAGTTAATGACCATGATATATATGTATGGACAGTATATTGTATTCAAAATATACAGAATAAGCAAGAAAATGTGTAGACACCATAAGCAGTTCTTCAGATATATGAAAAATGATATGGTTGACATTCAGATGGATGGATGAATGTACAGACTGATGTACAATCTCTATTTATCTCTATTCACGAGGCAGGAGACAAGTCTGCGTAACGAGACTACTGGAATAAAGACAAAGTGCTTGTGACCTTAGCAACAGGATAGGGGAGTCAATGACTTGCTCGAAAGTTGGGAGCAAGTGTTGCTCTCCAAACGGGGAGACTTGCACAGGTGCAAATGAATAGATTTAAGCAAGAGAATGGAAAACGAAATCTAGTTAAAGTTTTTGGCCGGGGGTCCCCTCTAAAAGCGGGAACCTTCCTCTCGGAGGGCGAGACGATGTTGTTGGCCTCTAAAGTTGGGAAGTGAGCTTCACTTGCCCGCTGAGGGGACCGTTGCACAGGTGACGCAGCAAAGTGGAGGAGGAAGGGAGGAGGGAGGAAACTGAAAAGCTAGACAAGAATTAGGAAGCTTCTAGCATAAGAGTTTTCTTTACATAAAAATCAAAATGATCTGCTGTTGGCAAACCCTTTCTACAGGCGTTCACTCACGGTACTTTATATTTACTGTTCATAGGCCATTCTATAATGCATTATGCCTAATCCAATCCGCAGATGCCACGTCGTTTCCCGTCCGGATCACTGAGTTTGGGTACCGTAGCTTTGCCCCTTTTCTAGATGGCCGACTTCCACCTAACCCAAGGAATAAATTGTCACGCCATTTAGTCCAGGGTACTCTGTTCTCTTTACACAGTGCCCTCACAGGTCGGGAGGGAGATCTAACACCAAGACTCATTTGATCTCTGTCACAAGGAACTACAAAGAGGAGATATGTTTCAGCTGTACAGTTACATTTTCATTGTGTGAGATCATCTTAAATATAGCGTTATACATCCCCACGTGCTGCTCTGGTTTTTCTGTTCCGTACCACATCATGGATTGTTATTGCTGTGTTACCTGTTTGACCATGTGGGCAATAATCTCTACACTATTAGTGTACTAGAGCAGACATTTTGAAAATAGCTTTGAAACAGGCTGTACAGTTATAAGTGTAAAAAGTTGTCAGGATGTTAATGAACAAAATTACAGGTACGTTATTTAAACAACTGTAGAAACATGTGGGGACGTGTAAGACAATATTTTTCAGAACCCCACTACTTACTCTTTAACTACTGTTATTTAAATAAAACATGGCGCAAATAATAGACTAAATCTTCCCAAATGAACCACCTCTGGAGCCGTGGCATCCACTACCATACTGTATGTGAAGTCTTGGTTAGCACAGAACAGAAGAGTTGATGTTTTGAAGTTTTGTAAGAGGAATGACCTGTAATGGGTTAGGCACTGGGCTGCCCCAGCTCCAGATTTCCACTGTGACCAGCGGGTGCACATTATACAAGATCAGTAATGTGCATTATACACAAGTGTGTGTCATATACAAGACGTGCACTATATTAAAACAATAAATAAATAATAAAAAAAACTGTATATAAGAAAATATAGGCTATATTTGGGCCAATGCTTGCTACCACGAGGGAATAGAAAATTCTAACTTGTATAGATTACTGTGCTGATGCTTTAATGGTTGAAATAAGTGTGGATACTAAATGAACATTTAGTTAAATGTACTGTCTATAGATGACTTGAAGGACTGGTAGTTTAGATTTTAGATGACTCGTATTTGCACTAGCAATATTATCACTCCAATTTTTCTTCTGATGAAGATCTTTTGGTTTCCTGCTTTTATTATTTTAGCATTGTATCTGCATATCCTGAATTAAAAACAAAAAAATACAATTATAATGATATTAAAGCATCTTTAACACATTTTATCCAGAAGGACAAAAGTCTGAATTACTAGTACAAAGAAATTAGGAGCACTTACTCACTTATTTACTTACCCAATATCTGTCAGCACTTGAAGTGGTGGTCCATGAGTTCGTTTTATATTAGCCACAGTATTTTGTCAGATGTATATAAAACAAGAATCCAGTTGTCCCACTGCCGTCAGTTGCAATAGCTGAGAAATTCTAAGTTAATGGTGGACAAAATGCAATGTGTAGTTTGTTCTCTGCTAGGGTGCAGTATCATTGTTAAGTCTGCCAACTCCAAACGCAGTCTCCTTGAGAAGGCCTTTCCCACACGTCTTCCATTTGGAGCACCAACCGAGTTATATCTTGAATATACACCAGCCATGGTACTTACTGAAAAAGAAAAGCCTCAAAATACATTTCTCTGCCAGACATGTTTGTGAGGTTGATAAAATGATCTTTTTGGTATGATCCAAGACATAGGCTGTCAACAGTAAAATCCACTCAGCGTGCTGTAAAACACTGAGATGGACGCTTCTAAGCTTCCAGGAACAAATATATAGAACAAAGAGGTATAATGCAGCCAAAATGGTTGAGAACAAATCAGGCATACCTCCCCATTATACGAGTGAGCTCACAGAAAAACATTAAATCTGCAGTATGTATGGCTAGAATGGATAATGCAGAAAGAATGTAATAGAATTGCTGAGGTTATTGTGTATGTATTTAATTGGTTAATCTATTTACTGTAACTTTTAATGTCAATTAGGGTCATAATATTACACAGCTTTCAAAACGGATTACATTTTAGATGTAGGAGAGCTTTGTGCAATGAATTCAATAAAGCATTTTTAGGTGAGAGGGAATTTGGTTGATTTCTATTTCTGTTGCCTGATTTTAATTACAGAGATTTCCAATGTGTCCGAACACTGAAAATACCTGAGCACATTACATTTAATTGCCCAACCTTGGAGAACAAACTCTTGAACTTCGAAATAAAGTGTGAGTTTTAGCTATGTGAATAGGACTCAGTATAATATAACATTGCTTTTGTTTATGGTGTGCAGCAGTAGAGGCATCCTCCATGTGACAGATATCACATTATGATAGTTTGGGATTTTCATTAGAAAACAGATTGCTTCATGTGTAATGCATTATTTACCACTATGACAAAAGGTTACAGTAGCGAGGCATGAATTAATAGTTCCACAGGGAGCGATCTTCGGCTTACTTTTTCCATATATTTTCACAGGCAGTCTAGCTTGCATGAATGGAGCTGCGAAATGTGCCCTGGATTGATGATTATTTCACTAGAGTGAGTATTTCCTCTGGAGGTTGTGCAAAGCTTAGACAAATGAACAAAGTTTGTGTAATTATGTGGATTGAGACTATGACTTTCAACTGCAAGGCCATTTTTAAGACGGCAGATTAACCTAGACAATCAGTGCAAATTAACTATTCAGTGATCTGTAATGAAACATTAAATGCATATAATTGGCAATTTAATGCTCACGGATACTTCAGTGTACTAGTAGTGTAATTGTAGTAAGAAAATGCTGTCAAGAGAAAATCTGGCAAATATTACAATTGGATAGGGGAATAATACAATGAACATGTTATAACATCAGTATAAAGTGCACCTCTCTTTAGTACGCTGACAGGCTGAAATAAGGGGCTGAGTTTTATACCTGGCAGCTCTACCGCTTTAGGCAGTGGGGGGTGGGGGCATGTTTTGAAAAATCTGTGTTTTTTTTCTTACAACATGTTTGCAGGTATGTAGTCTATGATCTGTTCAAGAACGTTCAATATACATATTATGTGGTACCTTTAATACTGTAGGATAAGCTAACAGTGCAGGCCCATAAGAACGATGGCAGGCAGTTGAACCACAATACAAATGGAGTGTTTGTATTCCTACTGTGCCACAATACAATAATTTTATTGAGTGTTTTACAAACATACAGCATCACATATGTAGCCACCAGGGAGCTTATGACTGCTTGTGTTGTCACTCAGTTTCAGAAATAGCACTGTAAAATCTCTTAACACAAATTACACATTACATTGTAAGGGCCTTTCGACCAGACCCCGTTTATTATACTTAGCTTTGGGAGGGACCAGACCCCGTCTGCTATACTCAGCATTGGGAGGGACCAGACCCGTTCTGCTATACTCAGCAGTCCAGTTTTTTCAGTTTATCAGAAAACAAGACAAGAGGCCTGCTCCTTCAGAACTCTTACAAAATATGAGAAATGACATAGTTTGCATTGTTTAGGTCTGCAAACAGGGAGCTAAATAGTACATGACAGTTATAAAAGTACTGAAGAAACCACACTTATTTATTTGTAGGTTACACACTGGAAAAACCTGTGTTTAAAAATGATTGATTTATGAGAAGACCGTCAGTCATTGTAACAATAGGCGAGGCAGAAAAAATGACAATGGCACAATGACATGGTTAAGATAAAGCAGGGGTAAAAAAAAAAAAAAAAGAAGGCGGCATTTATAGAATTTGTGGTATCACAGTCATTTTATTCCATTAAAGTCATCTTCTCTGTATCATGATACTTTCAGGACCTTGACCTCACTCTTACTGGTTACTTTGTTAATCAAACAACCTATCTGCTATTGATTTAAACTGCTAAATCAGTCTTTACTTCTGCATCCTAAATCCCTCAGCTGCTTTGATCTTTGCCTTCTGATTGCCAGAATACAGCATGGCTCCTATTATCTTCCTTTTGTCTCTTTAATTACATGAATATAATCTGTATCCTGATTTTCAAATAACCCTTGCAGTTGTTGTTTTCTCACAACTCTTTAATAAGCACTGATCAGTGCTGTAAGGTTGCCACTGCTGGAATGATATTTAATGTTAGCAAGTGTTAAAACCATATACAAATATTTAGAATCCAAGTATAAAATGAAATGGCTCAGCAGGCTGACTACAGAAATCTGTCCAGGTTTTATCTATTTAAAAGAAACATTCCTAGTAAAGGAAAAGATATGTTTCAGTAGCATAGTGCAATCACATTTATTCACAGCAGTCTGAACTTCAATGTATCAATTTTATATATACGTGTTGTTTCAATTAACCTGTTTCATTACAGCCTGAAACCACTTATATTTAGACAGGAATTATGATAATGAACTGCAGAGTGTTCATGACTGGCAGAGGTAACAGGACCCCATGTGCCTAATCTGACAAACTTGGAAGGCAAATGCCAGAACAATTTTCCCCTCGGAACTAATCCTGTCGCACTGAAGAATTTCCATGGACACCTAGACCCAGAGGTGATAAGGACATATATAATGTGTGCTAGGGATACTAACACGTGCAGTATGTGTCGACAGCTTTCTTTAAAACAACTGGAACCAGATACATCATATATTATGTTTACCAGGAAACTATGGTCTTTGTGAAAGTATTTAAAAATCGCCATTAGGGGAACTTGTACTGTATACATTTACAAATCCGCCATCGTCGTCATTTCTATAACATGTGTTGAGATTTGGTACACAATTTTATTGTTTGATATTCTTATTTAAGTTCCATTGCCAGTGTTGTCAAGTAAAAATAGCCCTTTCACTGAACCATTGTTTTAACATATGGCCATATCAATGATACAGATGCTTGCTTTCCAACAGCGTTTTTATAGTTGGTACTCTGCTGCATTCTATGATTCTCTTAAAGCTCCATGACAGCTGGTGTCCAGTGAACATTAACTGTGCCACATTGTTTTAACCTCTTGCCATATTAATGATACAGACGGATCACTCACTCTCAGATAGTATCTATACAGTCGGGTACACTGCTGTATTCTGTGATCTCTCAAAATTGCACTGCAGGTGGTGAAATTAACCATATCACTGAAACACTGGTTTAACCTATGGATATATCAATGGTACAGATATGTTACCCTATAAACCGTGTTGATTGTTCATGAATGTTTTTATCCATAATTTGGAGTTTCCAGCTGCAGTCTGTCATCTACAGTGTCTCTTCAATACAATGTCATCTCTGAAAAGAAGGTAATGCTGCCTTGGCCAATGCTGTTGTAAGCACTGATACGATTATGAGCAGGCAGTCCTAAGGCTCCTGTCATTTTTAACTATTACCCACATATTGGGAATCGTCAGAGCAAGTCTGTGAATTTAGAGTCTCTCTTACTTCAGAACACTACAAGGAAAGTGAATGAAAAAGATGTTCACAAGAACATGAAAGACTACAGAAAAGGTCATTCAGCCCAACACATCTGCAGTATAGTTTACCTTGGCTCTGATTTCTTAGGTAAGTCTTTTATAATAAAGCTTGGAAATTAATAATAACATATTTAGATGATTGATTATTATTTATGTAGGCTTGTTGCAAAGTGGTTAACAGTGTGCAGGTGCAGAGTGCATTCTGTTCAGACCAGAGTGACGTGCGGAGCTCTCCAAGAACGCGTCCCTATTGACAAGAAATACGAGTACAAATATACCACTATTGTAGAATAATTTGTTTCAAGTTTTATTTTAAATAGCACTTTGATGTAGTCATTTATTTTAAGGTCATTATTATGGAGATTATTAGCTAGACAAGCATATAGATTTCATTTTTATTTTATTAGATTGTATCAAATCAATCAATCCAAATTATTTTATGTAACGTCTTTCATGTCAAAACAAATTGTATGTAAATGTTCCTTTCATACAAGCTCAAAAAAGTGTTTCAATGTATTTGTAAATGACATTGTGATCTTTGAATGTATATAGGCCACATTGTATTTAACATATTTCTTCAAGTGGGTTATGGTGTGAATATTTTCTTTCAAAATAAATTACTGCGTTTTACAAAATCATATGCACACACAAATAATATAGACTATAGAGACGGAGTAATCGTGTGCTATAATTTTCAAGACTTACATTTTTAGTTTTGTTCTGGTTCGGCTTTCACCCTGTCCCTCCTGTAAATGAACACGTCCAGCTGCTGCCCTCAGTGTATAAAGTTACTTGTGGCCACTTGTAACACTTGTAAATGTCTATATTAGGCTTTGAGTGTAAGTGCAAGTTGGGTGAAGCTTTGTGTGAAATGAAGCCAGTTATCGTGTTAGAATTTGCTCTCCGAAATTCAGATTCCCAATATGACCTCTTCATCTACTAGGAAATAGAATATCAGTCAAACAGAAAGCAGTCATGTTATTCAACATGGACACAGTTTCTGAGATGGATACACACCTTTGTGACACCCGTCACACAGGTGTGGTCCATGGCACAGGTAAGGGCAAGGATTATTGTTTTCCTCTCCTCTTGTCCCTTACCTGTTCCTCATCGTTTTACTTCTTTTCTAACCCTGTTCTATGCTCACTGGTCTGATATTTACCTGGTTTACTGGTGTTTATAAAAGTACTCTGATAACAAGTATTCCAGTGTCGTGTATGCTTGTGTGAGGTATAGAAACTGTTTGCAACCAACGAACCTAGCAATTTTGCTGTCAATCTGCCTTTCTGCCATCTACTTTCTTACAGTATTATTTAAATGGTCTGATTCTGGGAATATTGGGTTGGGCTTTTGGTCAAAGTTTGTTTGTTACACCTTTACAATTTTCTGCCAAAATAATAATGCAAATTGTCTCTGAAAAATTATTTTAGGTGGGGATTTTTATTTTCAGGGTGAAGGTTAAAGGCCATTCACTTTTAATGTCATCAACAAGACATTTTAATTTAACAACTCAATTGACCAATCAGTTTCTAATACAATGGCACCATGTCACTATCTGAAATATATCCCAAGATGTAACAATTTGTTGGTCAGTGTGACTGCTCAAAACTTTAAACTGTGACCCTCAACAACTTCTGAACCACTGGTCCAATCAAGCTGCAATTTGAAATTTGGACTTTTCCAGTAAAAATCACAATTTCATTACAGTATGGACGGTGCTGTGGTAAAATGACCCTAAGGTGTCCTGATTTGTCATGGAATGATCCAATCATGGCATTTCTGACATCCGTGAATTGTTTTCATTATAAACAACATTAATGTAATTGTAATTGAGATTGAGAATTAGTTTTAAATGCATTTAAAGAGTGTTTTAAGGAATGTTTTTACAGGGACCGTTTTTATAAGAGTATTTATAACCATTATTTTAGATTAAACAGTACTTAAGCCACTCTTTAAAAATAAATAGATAAATAATGTAATATATGCTATTTTTTATACATTATTTAAAGTATTCCTTTAATATTCCCACAACATATATCATAATCTACAAAACCTTAATTCAATTTAAATGAACTCATAGTTACTATTGTAATTCCTTTGCTTTTGTTACCGGCATGGAGAAACGTTTGTGAACTGGAATAGGGGTTGAGGCATACTTGACATCTGAATATGAGCTCCATTTCCCTGCTCCACTCTAATTGAACTAAGGTAGCTCAGCCTTGGGTTAGGGGGCAGAGGTGCCTCTTTAAATTAGGTAAGACATTCCTGCACAAACAAGAAACCTCCTACTAATCACAAGAAACCTCTGTACCGTGATAAAATATTTGTTTTGAATTTGACAATCTGTACTTTCTTTTGCAGTTTAATGCCAGGAAGATGCCTTCTCCCAGTGGAAAGTAGCGCGGCTGTCAGAAGGATAATGCAGCAGTTACTCTCCCCAGTGGTCTGCTCAGCCTGGGGCAGCATTTTGAAGCAGCAAATTGCCTGCTGAGCCCCCTCTTGTGTATCCAGCTAACATGTGATAAAAGCACTGGAGGAAGTAGCAAGACATCTGGTAAATGGTTCACAACTTTTTTTTTCCTTACTTTTGTTTGATGCTAGGGTTACAGGCCTGTCATTTTTACATTCATTTTGTTCAATTGTTGGTAATTAGGATACATAATGGGATCCAATAATGTTTTCTTTTTTTTTTAAATTAAATTTGTGATTGCAAAGTAATTAAACCATGAAGTTACTGAACTTAGAACAGGCAAATGACACAAACATATTTTTAAAAACTGTATTCTGTTTTGCCTAATGGTATGTGTTACATGCATTTAAACTTTGTTTTCATTTTAAAGTTAAGCAATTCCCTGATAATGTCCTAATCTGGCTCCAATGACAGTGTGGTGTGGCTTTACGGCTAACTTTGTTATTGGACCATTCTTTTTTGAAGAGACATCAGCAAGGGAACCTCAAACCTGCACAGTCACTGCTGCATAATACCACACCATGCTGACAACCCATGTCATTGCTATGCTGCAGCAATGAGATGTGATAACAACTACAGCCTTCATGCAGGATGGGCCACATATTGCTAATCAGGTGAAACGCGTCTCGCAGGAGCACTTTCAGGACAGAATCATTTCACGACACTTTCCCTGTGAATTGCCACCTCGATCACCAGACCTTACACCAGCGGATTTCTGGTTATGGGGGTACCCTCGCACATTTCCAGAGCTCAAGGATGCCATTGTCTGGATGGTGGCCAGCATACTGATGAGATGCGTAATACTGCCGCCATGTCCGTTGTCACATGAATGCAATTTATTCTAGATCATGGAGGAGCACATACTGAACACTTGTGATTATCAGAGGTAGGTCATAGTGGCGCCCCCTAGTGACAAAAATGAATAACTGTGGCATTTGCATGCCCATGGTTCCCTTAGCAACCATATGCAATTTCATCTTCCTATGCCCTACCGTTTGTGAGATACGGTGCGATGATATGGTAAATTTACTTTCTAATCACCCATCTCACCCGAAAGACGGAGCACAAGTGACTTGCTCAGGGTCACACAATGACTCAGTGGCTGAGGTGGGATTTGAACCAGGGACCTCTTGGTTACAAGCTCTTTTCTTAACCACTGGACCACACAGCCTCCCACAAAAAAGTGGAATCACAAACGTTTAAATAAGATTCAAATTCAATTTTGAATGTTTAGTTCTGAGTTCTGTTGCTCTAACTTTAGAACTCAATCATACTGGACTTGGTGTTTAGTTTCACACAGATTGATCTGAAGAAGCAGTACAAGTTTAACACAATGTGTTGCCCATTCTCAATATTTTAAATTTCAGTATTCTATCGAGCTATTACCTGGAGTAGCCAGCAGGATAGATTGAGATTCTTTTTAGCCATTCCCATTCCATTTTGTTCTTCGCTTTACATGCAAGCTAAAAAGAAGGACTTCCTAAGGTCCACGAGCATTTAACTCCTGCTGTTCCATCCCTATTCTCTCCTAAATGGTGCAGTTGATGCCACTTAATTGTGATGGCAGAAGCACTTGGAAATCTTAATACAATGCATTTTGCAAGTTTTGAAGGGAGAGCTGTGCCATTGGTTTTCCCATAGAAAGGACCTCAGAGGAGAACAGAAATTTTGTACAGCTGTGGGTCTAGCAGCATTGGCAGCAACATGAACATCTTATTGCTTTCATAGCCACAGGATAGAAATCCATCACATTTACTCAGGTTTTTATTACATGTTTTTCTATTGGATTTCTTCCTTATGTAAGCTTTGGAGTATCTTCAGAGGGTAAAAAGTAGATTTGCAGAGTTATTTGGAAAAGCCTCAACCAACATCAGTTATGCTACCAAAGAGGCCATATGGTCCTCTATAGTGGAGAAAGTCAATGCTGTCGGAGTTACCAGGACAGTCAGCCAGGTGACGAAAAGGTGGCAGGCGGCGAACAAAAGCAAAACTCGCAACGCAGCACAGGCATGTAGCAGGAACTGGAGGAGGGCCACCATCCACATCACAGCTGACACTGCTGGTGAGCTGCACCAAGGCTTCATACAGTGGGGGAAGGCAGCAGCAGACAGTTTCCGAGGTTCAAGGCAGCAATATTGAGATTCTTGAGTTGAGTTTTTGCTCCAACTAGAAGAAATTCAGATTTGTTGGTTTTGGGCTGAAAAAAATTGGCAGACATCCAGGCCTTGATGTCTTGGATGCAAGCTGAGAGCCGGACCATGGCAGAGGGACATCCGGGGTCTGGTTTTAGATAGAGCTGGGTGTCATCTGCTTAGGAGTAAAACATGTTGGCGGATAAGGTGACCCAAGGGAAGCATGTAGATGTTGAAGAGAAGAGGCCCAAGAACAGACCCTTGAGGGACTCCGCAGGTGACCGGGTTTGCATCAGCACTTCTTCCATCATAGAAGACAGACTGCATCCGTCCAGATATGGGTGTTTTGCAGCCGCAAATCACTTTGCACATATCCTTACATCAGCCCCTATATGCAATATCACCTGGGTTAGTTTTCAATGAAATCCTGGAAATGCTTTTACAAACAGGATTTTATCCATGACTACAAATCACTCAATGTTAGAATATTTAGTAATATGTTGTAATATTAAAGAAATACATTTCTTTGACAAACGTTTTTGGCAAGAGGCTTTTCTCAATGTTTGAATAATGTTGAAATTTAAAGCAAGTTATTTGTCAGGGAATTCAGCTTTATTCCTTATTAACCCCTCTTCATGTACAGCTGTGGAGTGATGTCTGGCTGCTGGGTATCATTTCAAATAAAAATAAATGTACAAATAGATTCACTTATGCTCTCTTGGCAGTTTACTCTAACAAAAGTGCATAACAAGTATTCTTACTTGGAAGTAAAAAAAAAAAAAAAAAGCCTTTTAGCTAACAACCCAGATAACATATAAATTAAGTTTATGTGCTTTAGACATTTAATTCTCCTTATCATTCAAGCTTTTATAAAAGAAATACAAAGTCTGGTGCACTAAAAAACATTGCTTTTGGCTAAATATATAAAACCTTAAGTGCCCTAGTGTAATGGACAGTGTGATGGACTGCCATTTTGGATTGTGTCCTGTCGGTGAGATAAGGAGGTTTAAAGCTCTGTAACCATGGATGCAGACGACCCCGTCTCTTTTGCATAGCGGTTAAGATGCTCGCTCGCTTACGGTCTTGTTATTTAGTGGCTTTCATGGTTGGCAACTGAAGGATCTTTTGTCAAAGCAGTAAACCCCTCAGAAAAGTATTTACCTCAGATTCAAAAAGGTAAGTAATTGCAGTGATGTCTTTAATCAGCTGGGAGAATAGTTTAATCAAGCTACATATTTTGAGCACATTTGGGTCAAGACGGATGATTTGTATTCTCTGTCTAGATATCTCTGGAGATTTCTGAAGGTTTTCTTGTTTTTGCTAGTAATAGAAGTTCTATAAATAGCATACAGTGCTCCTACATTGCTGTTCTCAGGAAATCCTTTACAGAGTGTTGGTTCTGTGGTGGAGTGGCCATGGCCTTCACTTGGCTCTACAGTCTTTTGCTGGAGTAAACACACATAGCACTATCCTAACTGTGGATTTTAATTATAGTGGCATTATGAGATAACTATTTTGTTAATTATGATCCAGGGTACAGATAAACAGTAAAAACATTCAAAGAAATACAAACCTGATAAAATGTAAAGTAGGCAAGTACCAGAACCTGGAAAAGAAACAGACACAAAAAAGGAAGCAATACAAATGAGTTTGTTTTTCTTGGTTTTGTTGTGGTTTGTTGTGTTAATATTTTATTTTTCTGGTTTTTTTATGTTTACAAAATAAAAAGCACAAGCAATTTTTTTTACACAACAGTCAGATAGATTATTTAACAGAAAACTAGGCTTCTGTGCATTTAAATCAGGGGGACGGGCGGACGGACATGAAGATGCTAGGCTCTGTATCTTTCTCAGTTTTGAAAGGCAGTCATCAGATTGAATAATACAACATCAATAAATAAAAAAATACATAAGCATTTAATAATCTTAACAGTGGCAGATTTTAACACCCCCACTCTTACTCTCTATATTAATCTCTTCAGTGTTTTCTTTCTTGAGTGCAGCATTCACATCAGTAAAGTAATGTAGAGTAGCAATCTATTAACATATTGTAACGTGCTGTATGTGCAATAACACGCCACGGAGCGTCAGCTGTGTTTTATGCAGCTATAGCACTTTTATTCAGGCTGCTCAACACACAAGGATCTGGCGGGAACTTGTTCAATACACAGGTGTTCCAAGGACACCTTGCCCCCCTCACTAGAGCTGCCAACAGGTCCCAGTTACAATTAACATAACAACAAAACCCATCTGTAATACACCTGGAATGTTCCTTCCCAAACAAAAGATAGGAAGCACTTTTTTTACCGAGACTTATACATGTATTAAATACTTTACCAGGTCAAACAGTAAGATCTACAACACTAGGGAAATTAAAAAAAAAAAATTCTGATTCGTTTTGATTATGTCCTATTAAATTAGATCCCATTTGGGTCAAATGGGCTGAGGATTCTCTTCTTGCTCCCAAACCTTTCTTAGGTTTGTCTGAAATGTTTGTCTAAGTGGTTTCTAATACGTTATAACAAAGAAAGACAGTCTTCTTGTCCAAACATGTCATAGTAAATGTCTGTTTACTACTGCTGTCATTCCCTGTCTCCATGCTTCATCACACATTCACTATTGCTGCTGTTCGAAACAAAACCTCTGGGACACACAGTACTCAATGATTGAAGTCAAATATTTGTAAATTAAATAGCAAACTATTTACAGCATCCCACTTTCTGTCATTAGAAAATCACAGAAAAATTATTTGACTTTGAAAAAAAGCCATTATAACCCTCCTGCCTGAATGAGTCAGCTACCAGAACTTTTTTGTTTTAAATGCAACAGCTATAGTTTAAATATCAATGTGCAAACAACAATAAGAAAGAGAGACCTTTTTAAAAGTGTACTACTGTAACATAATTACACCCACAGCGTTTAAACTAACACATTTAGAAAAACGCAATTAATTCAATGACAAATGTTTTGACTCAAGTCTTATTATTGAAAGATTTGCCATTGAATGTATTAAGGTTTTTTTTGTATTTCTCAGCTTACCTCTATTGCTTGTTTCATAGTTAAGAAAGATGAACCAATACATTGCTTTATTATTTTGGTTCTCAGTCTCCCATGTCCTATGTGTACTGAAAAACACACATACATTTTGGGGCCAGAAATGTAATTTTTATCTGCCTTTCTCACAAATGTATTGTTCTTCAAACCACATGAATTCCCCCAGAATGAAGGCCTCTAAAGAGTAAGCAGCAGGGTTCCGAAAAATATAACGTTATACGAACCCACATGTTGCGACAACTGTTTAAATAACATGCCTGTCATTGTTCTTTTTTCTTTTCATTGTTAACATCACACATTGTTACACTTATAACTTTAAAGTCTGTGTGGCAGGATGGCTTGCTGTGGTGAGGTGTGGTGACGTCACGGACCAGGAAGTACAGAAACCAAAACAATGGATGGGCGGGTGAAGCTGAATGCTAATGCACTCAGGGTGGATTTATTAATAGACAAAACAAAATGAAAGATTTAAACAATAACAAAACACAAAACAAAAAGGTGCGATGGCCAAACAAACAGAAACAAGTATATTTTTAAATATAGCAATTGTTCTTTTTCCTCGCTCTTTCTCTCCTCTCCCGTACTCTCCTCTCTATACTCAACAACCAACCCCGCAGCACGGACAGCTGCCGGTTCTTATACTCTGGCCGAGGGGTTAACTGGCTGTTAATTATCTTATTACCCCTCAGCCACAGTCTGCACACGTTTGGTAAGGATGCATGACTGTCAGCTAGTTAAATAATCAGTAGCTGATCAGTCATGCATCCTCACAGGGTTTTTAAATTATAAATATAAAAACAATAACAAAAGCCGTGGCGCTTTTATCCGCGCCGCAAACAAAAATACAAATAATAATACATAGGGGCGGGACACTCCGCCACAGTCTGGTTCACTTTTCAAAATGTCAGCTCTAGCGCACTGGGGCTATGAGATCTGTCGTCTAAATCACTGCAGGAAGAGCGATTAAAAAACAAACAAAAAAAACATTCCGTACCACATCACGGAACGTTATTGCTGTGTTACCTGTTTGACAATGTGGGCAATAATCCTTACACTATTAGTGTTTTTTTTTAACTAACTTGTGTTGAATCCATTTAAAAATCATGCGTTGACTCACGTCAGCTCCAATACACAACAACCTTTTCCTCGGAATGCTCAGATCATTGGATTAAATGTTCAGAATGCTGCCAGAACACCTTCCGTTTAAATATTACCATAGCCTAATATTCTGAATTGTTGATAACCACTTCTCTTTTCACTAAACTTAAAACCAATGAAAAAAAACATTTCAGTTTTCTACAGTCTGGATGTTAAACAGTGAAACTTTAGCTCCAAAATGTGATAAAAGAAAAGAAAAAAAAGGAACATCTTATAAGAAACCAATTAAAAACAACAGCATGTTCTCATCAAGGACAACTCCTTTAATTCAAATAAGCAAAATACTTTGTTTAAAATAAAAATGTGTACTTTCTTAATCTGGGTTTACCTACACAGTGGAAGCCCAGGACACTACACCCTTTGCCAATAAAAAGCTTCCGTCAATAACAAACAGCAATCTAAAGATTAATGGATGAGTCTTTATTACACTGAATGTATGTCTAGATACTCCTGGGTGTTCCCAGATCCCTTCTCAGTGGATGAATACAGAACCTGCTTCAGGCACACTATTGGATTTATTTGGTAATTAGCCTTCCAGGCCATAGGCTGAGAAGCCTATTGTTATTGCTGGGATTATTCTTATTCTTATTCTTCTTATTATTTTTCTTTCTGCTCAAAAACTCACCAGATTTGGTAGGTTGGTAGATGCTTATGGGAAGATGGAAAACGCTATTGAACTTAGTTCGTATGTTACATGGTTTGGCCGCCATATTGGATCGAAAAAAAACATTTTACCTAAATGTAAAAATTTGTCTTTTGAAAACAACTTATTGCAGAGTGCTGAAAGTATAGGTACAGTTGTTGAGGGATAGTCCAAGATTAACTGGTGCTTGTAAGAAGCTGATAGGTTGTGTAGTATGGCGGCCATGCTGCTTGACGTGAAAATTGCACGGTACAGACATCATAATCACAAACTACAATGATATTCTTCTCCCAAACCGCTAGTCCGATTGAAACAAACCCAATGGCACATATAATCGTAGTGTGGTTGTCTTTAAAGGGTGTTAAAGGGATGACATCATCAACATACAAAACTGGCTACAAAAATCTTCGTCTCTGAACTCACTAGTCCGATTGAACCAAAAAGTGGCACACATGATCCTAGTGTGGTTGTCTTTTAAAGGTTGTTCAAGGGAAGTTGCTACAAAAAAAAAAATGACAGCCTCATTGGATGACATCATCAACATACAAAACTGGCTAATAACTCCTTATAGAGTGCAGATAGGGCCATGGTTACTATGGAACACATATAGTAACCCATGTATGCTCTATCAAAAAATGCTATTGCCGATGACCTTTGACCTCTCCTAAAGGTCAAATGTAAAACTGCCTTATACACCTAGACATAGCCATTCAAGCAAGCAAGTTACAAAAACTGTATATCCACATGCTTTCAAACACACACACACACACTGTTATATAATGTACTGTTATTATTCAAAATATAGAAAAGCAGGCTTATTCCTACAACACTGCATGCTTGCTTGTTAATAAGTACTAAAATATGTGGGCTTTTCCTGACCACACCCCTTTGTCATTAAAATGTAAATGACTAAATATAATTGCTCAGAGAATAGGGAGGCATTTGACAAGAGCAAAGAACATGCTAATTAAATAATGTAGACAGGCTGATTTCTCATAGTGCTACATCCATATGGAACAGGTGTATTTGCCTCTTGAACAACACACATTGACAACACATAGGGGCATATGAACATGTGATGTCATTCACTATTGCAGAAACACTTGGGGTAAACTAAACCACTCTGCCCCACACAGATATTCTGTATTTGAAGTCAGTTAGCTCATTTGGATGAGTTATGAAAAAAGGCTGTTGATCAATTCAGGGGTACCAGGGGTGATTCTGGGCTGTGGCTTGATTCTGGTCTAGATTTTCGTGAACATATCAATGCAGTTGTTTGTATGTCATGTTGATATCTATGAAAGGAATGTACATAATAAAATAAGAGTTAGCAGTGAAATGATTAACAACAGATGTTTCAGAAATGCTATTTCCAAAGCATGTGCTTATTTAAGCATTTAACCTGATCCCCCCTCCCCCCGAATACTCTTTTTCTGCATTAGGGTTAAACCCGATAACTCCCCGAATAGGCACATACTGTATATGAATAAACGTATGCGCAGTTGTCTGTGATTCAAATGCAACAGAGCAGAACTGGTGCCGATGACGGTAAGCTGATTTACCTATTAGAAAATGTGGCTTCTTAGTGCAATATAGCTTTAAGGTTTTTGCACACTTTCTTTGCACACTTTTCTTCCCCGTTATCTGTTTTAGGAGTGTGTGTTTAAGCCAAGAGTATTCAGATGTAACAGTCGATTGTTTCTCTTTGTAAAACAGCATGGAGTAAAGTTGTTTAGTTTTCCCGTATGTTCTGTGTGCAATTATACTTGCAACTCCACTACAAAATAAAACTTGATTGGAACAGAGAAATGCCTCCATATATAGTATGTGTGTGTGAGAGAGAGAAAGAGAGAGAGAGGGGAGAGATAGATGTCGTCAAAAGTTTGCATACCCCAATGTGTGGAAATATACATACGTTGGGGATTCAAACTGTTGACGACAACTTTGTTGTCAACACTTTGTGCTTTAGCATTTGTTTATTTCTTTCTAAATAAAACCCAATTTCTACCCAAATACTTATTCTTTCTTGATTAAAATAAAAAAAAATATCCACCCGATTTCACACAATTTTTTCATTAAATAATTGCAAATATGAAATCAGTACAGGGTGTGGGAGTATATAGCTACAATATTATAAAATTAGTTTTGCTTTACCTAAAGAACAGGCATGTACACCATGACTGCAAATTCTTAGAGCTATCTTAGAGCTAGCAGTATGATAAAAAAATTTGATGACCATTGGCATACATTATATCAACAGTATGTACAGAATAAAATTTGCAATGAAATGTTTAATATAGTTGTTTTAAAAAACAATTCTAAAATGTATGATCCACCTTATAATAAAGCATAGTAATCATTGTAAAGCCCATAGTGGCATGGTTAATTGTAGTAAAAAAAAAAAGAAACTATGGTAAATGCACAGTATTACCATGGAAAAAGTATGCAGACACTGCAGAATTACCCTGGTAAACTTTTATAAGGCATTTACAAAGCATGTGCTTGTTTGAACAAACCCACTAGGGTTCATTATGCCAAACAGGTATTAGTGTGGGTGATATAATATTGCAGTATTGTTTATTGCTTTTTTGCAAAGGCTTGCATGTTATACAACAGACTGTAGATGTGTGCTTCAGTGTGATTATTTCATAAATCATTGTGATTTGTAGTTTGTCTTGGCTTTCAGGAGAATCCGCAATGTGGATGATTTAAATTGCAATTGAACAGATGAATTGATGATGATAATGAATTTTCCGTGGGTGCTGACAGCTATCCGCAATGTTGGCCGGCTAGTGAAAACACGATGACATCATGTAGTCTAGTGCTGCGGATAGGAAGTGGCTCACAGGGACAAATGTCTTAGATTTACCAGATGACGATCTAAAATCTAGATTATGTCTGTATAGGGCATTTTGTCGACCTCTGTCCGACTCTGCAGGAGGACCTTGAATTGCCTATGAAAAGGGGCCGTGCCGTACCTGCATATGAAGGTGTTGGCTCAGCAGCATTGTCCTTCTGTGTTTCTGGGTCATTTCAAAGGGTCACAGGTGACTTGGTAAAGAGGGTTCACAATCATATCAATGTCCCACTTAATCAGGAGCAGCTATAAAATATTAAAAGGGAGTTTTATAACATTGCTGGATTTCCCAGAGTAATGGGAGTCATCGATTGCACACACGTTGCGCTCAAAATCATTGCAGCACCATGCATATGTGAACAGGAAGGGTTCCAACAATCACTAAACATTCAGGTGATTTGTGATGCATCCTATACATCTGGAATGTATCTTCAAATTACCTGGGCTCCTGCCATGACTTACATTTTGATACAATCCACTGTGTTTAATCATGTCAGAGACCCAATACACCAGATGGCATGTTGGTTGGCCAGTATTGTAATACCACGTTTCCATGGACAGCCAACTCCAGTCAACTCAAGTGTGCTCGAAATGCATGAATTCTCCCAGAACTCGAGTTGATGGACAACTTGAGTTGATGAAAGAGGTTTACATGTTTTTCCAAGGTACCCGAGTTATCACGTGAGTAGGGCAGGAAATACTACTGCTTTCCCCCAGAAATACTTGCGAGTTAAATGTCAAGATGTGAATTCAGTGCAGACGGTATTAGTCAAATTGTCAATGATTTAAAAGATAAATCCATCTAGATATTCTTTCGCATTTGTTTCACACAGTACATCTACATAGCTCTATATCACTACAAAATTAAAGAAAAATCATCTGACAAAGAAAAGCCTTATACCTGTATTAATGTTTTCAAATCTTTATTCAGTAAAAATGGTGTATAATTACCGCATAATGGCATGTGAACCATAGCTAAGTTTTAAAACTGAGAGATAGCAAATGCTTATCTTAAAATTAAGGGTCATATAGGAACAATACATACTTTAACTGATTAGACCTTATTGTTGTTCTCCAAATGGCTGCAGTGACATTGTAGATGCTAGTGTAATGAGATACTTTTTCAGCAGACAGTATCTCGTCATACTACAACTCGAGCACATACCCAGTATAATGTTAGTACCAAGAAGTTATCAATGCAACTGTAGAACTCTGGATACATACACTGGCTGTGTGGTCCAGTGGTTAAAGAAAAGGGCTTGTAACCAGGAGGTCCCCGGTTCAAATCCCACCTCAGCCACTGACTCATTGTGTGACCCTGAGCAAGTCACTTAACCTCCTTGTGCTCCGTCTTTCGGGTGAGACGTAATTGTAAGTGACTCTGCAGCTGATGCATGGTTCACACACCCTAGTCTCTGTAAGTCACCTTGGATAAAGGCGTCTGCTAAATAAACAAATAATAATTATATGACAACTGGCCCCTACCGTAGATGTTATTTGAATTATACAAATAAAAACCTTAGAGTAAATAATGAAATCTTGGTATAGAAAACAGCATAATATAACAATAAAGTGTCCTTACAGGTGATAGCGGATTTGCAATGCGTTTTTGTTAGGACTTTTTTATTTCCTTTTGGCTGGTGCTTGCTGGTGGGAGAGCCGTCCCCCTCTATGCTAGTAATTTCCATAACAGCAAATTATGCTTCCATTCATTTTTCTTGATCCTGTTAACCTGCATTTTGATTAACGAGTTCCCCTTATCTAGTCGTTGAGATTGTGTTTGAAAATCACTTGCTACTAATGCTGTCATTACTATACAGTGAGTTCAATACAATAATGCTGATGTTTGAAAATCCCCCCCCCCCCACTAAGTCAAAGTGTGTCAGTCTTGATATAAAAAAATAGAATGAGGATGGACTAAACCGGTAATGGAACTTACTTGAGAAAATGTTCAGGACATGGTCACCATCATATTTAGCATACAGTGTTTTCATATACTGTGACCCTGCACATTTGCTGTCAGGCATCTGCAGTATACAGCAGCATCATTAACTTCTTTCACTTTACCTATAGCATCTTATTACCTACAGAATACAGATATGTGCCAACTATGAAAATAATAAAACCATAACTGTATCGTCTGGTAACCAAACATTGACGTGAATATAATGTGGTAGCCATCTTAGGACACAGGACAAAATAAAGGACACTGTTGTATTTAGGTCAATTCCATAGCACAGACTATATTAAGTCAAGCATATCAAGCTGTTGTGAGATACCATCAGTGAACTGACGAAAGTTCACACTGTATAAGCTCCCTTCATGGGGATAGACTGTGAAAACAAGCACATAACCTGTAGGATCTATACTCTTTAGGAAGCAGACCATGGTATTTAAATAGAGTGAAATGTGGTCAATTTAATAAGTGTTTCCGATATCATATGTTTTCTTTTCTGTATCACATTCCATGTTACTTTCATTTTATACTTTCATATATTCTAGCCCTTTCTCCTCGGGTGGACATTATTTGAAATATTATTCTTGACATAAAGATGTTAAATATATGGGTCACTGATGATGACTTGAAACCTAGCAGTGCTGTTGGGTGCACTTGCAGAATAGGCTCTTGTGCTGTAAATAGCGCGTCCAGGATAAACAGGCATACAGGCAATCTTTTAAGATGATTCGATACCATGGCATTCACCACCCCTACCCCAAAACTCTTACCCGCACACACTTTTTACAAAATATAAATGAATACAAGGGGCAAAGCTACAGTATCAATATTGTCTTATCGTATAAATACATAGCTAAAAAATTTGTAGATTTGTATTTTATAAAACACTGGAATTACCCACAAGGAAGAAACTAAAATACCGTTTCTCAAAAGTGAGGTAGAGCTGGACACAGACCCACAGCAAGGGACCCATTTCATGGTCATGCAAATGTAATGAAATTTGTTAAAGACAAAGCCTCTGAACCAGAAGCATTATCCCCATTGAGGAAGGATGTGGAGAAGACAATAGTATGTAACGTACCCGTGGCTTGAATATTGTCCAATACTAGATATGTGTATTCAGTGGACCTGGCTGCACAGAGGAATGTTTTTTTACGAAAGGATTTTAAATTAAAAAAAGGTAGCCAAAAAATGTAGTGATCACCAAAAAATCACATGTTTCAGTAGCTGCCCCCCCCCATACACACACACACACACACACACACATTTTGGCCGCAAATCCCGATCAGGATTATAAGCAAACTCAAGAAAGAAAAAGAGGAAAAAAAGGAAACGTTACAGTACATTAAGCACACATCCATCCAATTCCGTGGATATGTCCAGAGGTAATGGTCTCTTCTCCTCCTGTAATTTTTCTTTACAATCACTTTGTTGCAAGTTTGATAAATGCAGCATGCTCAACCCAAATCTTGAAATAACAGAATGCGAGATGCGGTGGTAGGGGGTATGTGAAGCTGGGACATTAAAAAGCAAGCGTCTGGTGTGAAGCAGGAAAAATGAAAGGCATGCCTGGTGTCAGTTTTGTTGAAGGAGGCAGGGGTTTCAAATCAGCAGCTTGAAACAAAATAATTGTATTCTGAAACAAATGAAGAAAATGCAGTTGACAGAATGCCTGCAGGTAAAATAACTACAGGTATGGTATGTTATTGCTTTATTAACCCAGCACTGGTATTGATTCTGACCCCCTTAGCCATTTGGTGGCAAACTCAATTTTTAGCAGCATTATCAAACAAAAAGTACTGTTTACTGTGAATATATGATATTCTGATGAGTCTAAGCAACTGGAAGCTACAAACTTAAAACACTTATCCATTAAAAAATCCAAAACGGGTTTCCCTAACTAATGGTCATTTTTATTCCATTCTTCAGAGCTGCGATTGGTTGGAGAAATTCTTCAAAATACTTTAGCTTCACCTGGTAAAGTCATGGCCATGTGGTGTACAGGTAAATTGTAACTTGCCATCATCTGCTGTGGTGCTCCTGGGTAGCTTGTCTGTATGACCTCCAAGGTGCATTACTGTGCTCTTTGTTCAGAATTGATCTCCCATTGTTACCACAGGTCTTTGGGCTAACAACTCCAAACTAAAAACACTTTCCCGTAAAAAAAAGATTGTAGTTTAATCCACTATAGCATTTCCATGAAGTGTGTTTTTTTCATAACTCACAAATATGGGAAATAGGGATTTGCAATGCGTTTCAATGTGAGATTTTTCTAAAATCATTCTTCAAGTCCTTTAATTCCATTATAGCATGTGTAACAAGTGCTATGCCTGCTGGGGACAGGTGTAGAAACCATGTGTTACCCTTTTACCCTTTAGATAATCTGAAGATACCCCCCCCCCCCCCAATACATCTCTGTCAGCAAGATGTCATTCTCACACAATAGATCCTTCTCTGGGTCATCTCACTGGCAGTGTTAGTTTTATTATTAATACCTTAGGGAATAAAATGGATTAACATAAATAAGTGTCCAAACATGCACATGCATATGCAGCATGCAGATAAACTTGACATGCCAATACTATAGATTTCTTGTTTATTACATCTCTGCCCTTTTTTTTCCTATACTTTGGGCAGTTCAACCTCTCTAATTTGGATGAGGTCAAATGAAAAAAAAAGGACAGAGGGTGTTGGACAAAAAAAAAGAAATAGAAATGGCTGAGATATTTAGCTTACACTTGTATAAATAGGTTGTCCATATGATGATTTTGTTTGCAAATTGAGAGGAATGGTATTATTTGTTTATTTAGCAGACGCCTTTATCCAAGGCAACTTACAGAGACTAGGGTGTGTGAACTATGCATCAGCTGCAGAGTCACTTACAATTACGTCTCACCCAAAAGACGGAGCACAAGGAGGTTAAGTGACTTGCTCAGGGTCACACAATGAGTCAGTGGCTGAGCTGGGATTTGAACCGGGGACCTCCTGGTTACAAGCCCTTTTCTTTAACCACTGGACCACACAGCCTCCTTGGAATGGTAGTTCCTTGCACCAAGTTATCAGCGAGAACTGCCAGAGACACACTATACAGCAAGGATAGTTTTCAGGGTATATTGGCGCAGCAAAAGTAAATCATCAGCCAAAAGCACTGTTTAACTTAATGTGATATCTTGTAACAATTGTAAGTCACCCTGGATAAGGGTGTCTGCTAAGAAATAAATAATAATAATAATAATAACTTTTAATTTGTAGTTCCCAACACTCTTAGGTGAAATGTAGAAAAAACAATTGGGACAACCTTGGTCCCCATCGGTTTTACAGTTGTGCCTATTTGCTTTGTGCTGGGCAAGGTTGCCCCAGTGGTTTCTTGAAACTTGGCTTGTGTTTTTGATATCTCCACTTTAAATGGCTGGGCACTTTTGATAACTTGGAGGTTTTTTTCACATTTCCAATGTGTTTTTGTTTCAGAGCCATAACATTTGGACCTTTGAAAATCTCCCTGTTGCAACACAGTTTAAGTCATGATGGTAAAGCCAGCTGGCTGATTGAGAGCAGGCTCCCAGTTGACTGTGTTAATGCAGTGTTCATGAATCTTTTTATGGCACATGGTTTCTAGGGGACTTGTTGTGGTGAATCTCTATATTATTCACATGGTAAGCTCTGACTTTCAAAGTCTTGTCCAACCAAGCTTCTTTGCTAACATGATCCAACAAATGTATCCCTTTATATGTAATGTTCTATACATTCCCTTTAGTAAAATGAGCTTGGATTTTTATTTTACTTTAACATCCATATTCGTACATGAGCAGCTTTTTCTCGTGCACCCTGCTGTTGCGTTGAAGATTTTGTTCTTGTTTTGTACACATTCATTTGGTAGCTGTAGGGTTTTTAAATACAATGTTGTAAATACTTGGAGTGAAACTGAGCAACAGCATTCGACTGCCTTAACCTCTATGCAAAGAGCTGGCTCATCTGTATCCGTGGTCATAGAGCTTTCAACCTCATCTCATCACAGGGGACAGAATCAGTAACCGCAACGCCTCACGCAACACTGCCCGTTACACCAGTGCAAATGAGAGGTATTACAATTGTAAAAACCTTGCTTAGCACTCTTAAAGCTGCATAGTGTCACAATCCTACCTGACTAAATGCTTCCTCGAAACACTAAAGACACGGAAAAGACACTACGGTTGGTACTTTACTTTCAGAGAGGTGATGGAACAGAGGCTTGCAACACTGGGGACTGCAGATACTGCATACCAGGGTGCCCTTAATATTGACATACAAGACATACTGCCAGCATGTCTTGTATGTGACCCACAAGCACCACTGTAACACAAAACAAAAATGTTAAAAAAAAATGTTCCTTCAAAATAACCCAGTTAATTCCCCTGTTGACTGGCATGCTTTCAGCCAGTAACATGCTTTGACCCCTAAGATACTGCTGAGATGCAGAAAGTGCAAATGTAACAGACATCCTGAGAATAAGGCATTAAAAATTAGAACTTTATTTAACCTTAAGAAGTACCAGATATCATCTTTGAAAATGAAAATACATGTTTGCACATTTGAGACCTATGTAGCCAATGGAAGTGCACAGCAGATAAGATTGATATAACTGTTTTGTTATCACTTTAATACATATGTAAAACTAATATGAACTTACATACACTTAAATCTTTCCAAGGCTATCTCTTGTATAGCATTGTGCTTTTACAGAAATAGAATAATACATGATAGTTGCAGATAATGAATTGGGTATTGTCAGTCTGTCCCTTTCCAATCTTGTCCCAGAATGAAAAGGTCCCTCATAATATATCACGCCTGAAAGAGTTCCTACATTATTGATATTGTGCTGTGGATCATATCTGTTATAATGGAGAAGAGATGGGATATTCATTTTCATCTTTCTTTTTTTTTTCTTGATACACGGTGTCCTGTAAGTCATAGGGCTGTAGGGCTGTATTTGTTACACTGTAAAAAATGTTTTATCTTATGGTCTAAAAAAAGGTATTTAAAGATATTTAACGATCAAATATAATATTTATTAAAGTAGAAAAAATTGCGTTGTCACATTCAAAATTGAAAATGTTCTCTAGTTTATGTCCCCTTCTTGTACTGGACAGAGCGATCTTAGTGTTTTTCATTGAAGACATTTTAAAGAAATCATGCGGCTCTGTACATTGTTTCAATCATTTACTGGAAGCAAACTAAACCAGCTGCTAGGTTCCTAAATTCAATGTAACATGTAGTCTGTCAGTAAGGCAACCATTTGCTGTATTTGTTTTTAAGTGATGAAAAATATACATATTTACACTATTCCTTCAGAAATGAGAATTTTCATGGGGAACTGAATATTGCACGGCAATGGGTACATTTCATGGAAATCGTGAAATCTGTGATAACCGTGAACAAAATACAGACTTGGTCATAGGCAATATCATATTATGCCTCAAAGGATTTATATTAAAACAGACATGTTCATCTTCACACCTGAAGGAAATAGGAAACATTAACATAATGCCTATGATGCCTGGCTTGTGGGACACTCTGTAATATTTAGAAAAGGTGGGCTAAGTAGTTTCCATAATGTTCAGTATCTCCTGCGTCTCTTCCCTGTTCAACACTCACTTCTTAAAAACAAAACAGTCCTTTCTTAGCCATTTGCCATCCTGCTTAGTGAACTACATGTCCCAGCTACCTGTGTTTTCCGAGTGTTAAGCATTTCACCATAAAGTGTTTAATTGATACATATTATAGTAAGTAGTGCACATGAGATATTATGTCCTACGCATGAGATAGTAGCCTCCCATTTTAATTTTTACACCATGTACCTTTAGGGGTTCCTTACATTACTATGCCACACATATATCACATTTCTTTTCCAGCATATCAAACACATGTTTTTGTGTCCTCCTTCATAAAGAAAACCCAAATCCTAAAAAAAGAAAGAAAAAAGCTGAAATGTGTTAATATTCCAACAATTCTAATAAGCTTTTCCAATTCACATATAATTCTACGACAACATGAAAACAACCATGGAGGTTCTAGTTTTAGACCTGACCTGACCTGCACAGTGATGAAGTGAACCCACCTACTGTACCATTTAAGCAGTGTGTGCTAGAAAGCCTTGTGACAGATGACAGGAATCAACCTTTTCTGGAAGTAAATTCCCATCGCTTAGACGTTTTAAGCCATGTCAAGTCTGTGACTGTTTCAGCACAATGTGGCTTAAATGGAGTAAATACATTAGTAAGGTTGTATCTTTTATTTTTCAAACTGAAGGAAATGCATTAGAAATGACTGGGAAATGACAAGGGGAACAATAAAAAAATGTCACTGAAGCAAAAAAAGAAATTGATTTAAAAGCCTTAGCAACAGCACCTTAATTTATATATATATATATTTTCAAAGAATACATGGAAAAACTGGATAACAGCTTTGAGATCTGTTCAGAGAAGTATTATTGTTTGAGAATTATTACATGACAAATATTTATTCAAGCAAGACATGGATGCGCTTTTTTATTTACTGAACAATAAGAGCGAATAAAGTGAACTGGAAATTGTGTCCCAGGCCTTTCACTATAACAACTACATAATGATGTGTTCTGTCAGGACTGATACAATCTGTATCTCAGCCTAATCCCTCTAGCTGTGCAGGGGAAGATAATCAATCACAAGAGCCCTGCTCCATATGTGGCACGCAGCAGTGGAAAGATAGATGGTGAAATTTTCCCCTCCCAACCTATGGACATCTAGGAGGAGATTTTAACAGTTGACTAAAGCAGCACAGATGTTCTGTACTTCCAGCCAGAAAACAGACTTCATTAAATGAGACACAAAGTACACTTCAGGTCTTGTTACATAGCAATAGAATTAGTCTTTGTGGTAAACTGGATTCTAGTAGTATAAAAACAGAAAAGCATGCTTCCTTCCTAAATATAATGTTGTAAAAAAAACCACTTGCATCCTTTAATTCTAGTAGTATACGTTGTTAAGGGCTTGTGTAGTATTTTGTTCCCTGATAGTTTCTATAGTGAAATACTGAATCCTATAGTATGTTAAAAACTATGCACGTTCTATGGGCCTCATTTACTAAAGGGTGCTAAACTTTACGGTGCACAATAATTGAAATTAGTGTGCAAGTTCATGATTGCATATTTACTATTGCAATTTTATTAATTATTATGTGCGATACTTGGCATATTATGGCATGCACTAAATTTAGTGCTTCACACTATGGTAATCAAAATGAATATGTGATTTTTCTGGTAATGCATGCTGATGTATTTAAATGATCATCCAGCTCAGAATAATAAGATGAGTTGTATTCACATGGTATTTACTGAAGGACGTTAATTTTAGTGCATGCATTAAAAGGATCATTAATTAATGTATATGGAAACCAGGCTTTAACCACTGATAGGCACGCTATTTAAACCTCTTTTTCTGGCCTAAAACTAGTGCTGTGCAGTTTAATTCGTTTTACTGACTTGATTTGTTTCATTAATCCAGTTTATGATGCTCGTTTAATACCAGATATCATGTTTTACAATGAAAAGACATGTTTGTTTCTTTCAAAATCGAACGTTTGAGTGAAAGTAAGGTAAGATTAAAGGAATTACTTTGAATTACTTTGTTAGCTACAACCACATTAATACATCGTACGTGCTTAAAAAAGAATGCATAACTGTTTTGAATGCAATTGCTATCTGGTTTAATTTATGTATTTGAATGGATATATGTAAGTGAGGTTGCATGCACTTTGAGTTATATATAGCTAATTAAGCTTGAGTGAGAAAATAAACTCATAGTAAAACCTGGAATGGCTCTAACTGTATACAAGTCTGGGTTCCTTTCCTTTTGATTGCATTGCAGCGAACTATTACCTTATCGTATGCAGGTCATATTTAATTACTTTAGCTGGGCTTTGTTGTTCTGTCTTACACACTTATGATATTTTCTGGGTCCTGGCAAAATTATGTTCAAAGCTCACTCAGGTACAGGATTTATCTATAGCTTCTGCTCCAAGTTAAAATCTCTGCCGAAGCCATGCTGCTGGGCATGAAATTGCATTAGCTTGCTATGCTGCCCAGAGCCCCTCCAATCACTGTGCTGCTGTCTAATGTGAGTTGTTTTTTTATGTCTGTTTTGACTCTCTCTCTCCTCTTGGATTTCAGCAGACGGCAAGAAGTTGTAACACTTTACAACCAGTCAACTCACTCACAGTAGTTATCTAGTCCCTCAATGGGACTAGACAACTACTGTACAAAACACACAACTTATGTATGTGAAGATAATACAAAAAACACACACACACATGCTATCAAATTGGGTTACAATGAGACATTTTATGGGCAACACATTACCAGTAATCTACAAAGCCATTGTGAATTAATGGATTCTATTGAACAGAATCCTACTAAAAATGTAGATTGAATCTGTCACAGAAAAAGGTTGCAGTAATGGAAAGTGACACATTCCAGTGCCGACATAAAGGTAACGTACTGTTAAAACCATAATGTTAAAACCATTTTCAACAGGGGGTATTTGTATTGTAGAGGAGTCTCCAGCTGTTCAGGAAGATGTTAGTATACGTTTCCATTGAGTCTCCCATGGAGTAGGCGCTTCTTTGTGCAGATTAGCAGATAAAATCCATTCCAAGTCCATTAAAGAGAGCTAAATCAGAATCTAGATCTCAACGTGTCACCTGCATTGCCATAGACCCTGTAAGCACTCTTCCACTAGAAGGGAATTCGAATGAAAGCCTAGGAATATAAACTAGTGTGTACCAATAAATATAAAGCTTGCAAGATTTTCATTCAGGAAGTCTATATATCATTAATACAGTTTCTAGTACATCACATTTATTCATTGGTCAAGCTACAAGCCAATTACCAGCTAGATCCCAACAACCTATTAGGGATATAAAGCTACTTTGTAAAGGCAGTCCTGCCATGCTTCGAATTACCGCCTCCTCCCCAACCAGCACCACCTCACTCCCAGCCTCGTCCGGGGGGGATACGATGATCCTCTGCCTAATATTTTTTGTTCACTGGATTGAACACGTCCCATAGATTTATTATTTTATTCTTTGTTTTTTAGCAGGCGGCACCGTAATGCTCTGAAAAGGCTGTGCTCCAACTATTTGCATTCTACTTTTTATTTTTCGTCAACCATTGTTTGGGTTCAATGTTTTTGGAAATCTGTAAGATTTTGTATTATAATAAAGGTGGGTATTTAAGATTGTCCTGACTGAAATACTATTTTTTACTCTATGATTTCCATTGCTGAAATCTAAGCCATGAACTCAGACATATAAGACAGCATGAGTGACAATTTATGATTTCTTAATAGTTCACATATGTCAACAGAGCAGTTCAGCATGCTGAAGAACTCAACATTGTCTGTCAATGTTATTTACAATCTCAATTCAGTTGCTATCCTAAACTGCTAGATGGGATCAAGTTTGGGATTGCAGCTGCCAAAAACATGTGATTCTCTTTGTTCAGTTTTTTATGTATGAGTGTGTATGTGAGGGGGGAGAGGGGGGGGGCTTTCCATGATGACAGCTGATGATCTTTGCGGGGGAGATGGGGGGTCGAGGTTCTGCTAGTGAGACTATAATGCAGAACTTTGACATGAAACATATAAATGTGCCTCCAACCAAAAGAAGGATTGCTAACAAAAGCAGGACCCCATTATTAATGGTTTGCGATAATGGTGGGGGGTAGGGGTCTGAAATTGGACAATAAGTGTTTATTGATTTGTGTCAAATTATCAAAGAAGCACACTGACCTTTCATGAAATGTAATAGAGTAAAATCTAACATTCACAAATTATTACATTGATCAGTTCATACCTGTCCTTTGGATGAGGTCCTATTGTAAGTGACTCTGCAACAGTTATTGATGCATTAATAATAATAATAATAATAATAATAATAATAATAATAATAATAATAATAATAATAATAATAATCTATTTAGTAAGCAAAAGCTAGAATGCACCACATACATTTAGTTTAAATGTTTACTCAATGGCTTAACTTTTAGAAGTAGTAAACTGATGTGATGGATGTGCATTTTTAAACTTGATATCCCTATCAATTATAACATTATAACATCATTGCCCTATATGAAAGGGAAATATAGGTATCAAGCTTTGAAGACAATATCTAGTATAATGCGTATGCTGTAAAAGGAACAAGAAAAATGTTAGCATGTTTCAAACATTCTAAAAATGACAATATGGTTGAGTTAAGCTGGACTCGTAATTGATTGGTTGATATTTAATTTTTTTAATTTTCAGGTTCTTTAGCTCTGCCACTGAACAGCACTAAAATAGGCAGGTTTAAAAGGATGGCAGTCAATACTGTAATAGGAACACATTGTAGTGCACAGGGCCTTGATGATGGGGAACAAGGGCATTGTTCTAAATAGAGGGCCTACGTTGTTTGTTGAGTTTCTCAATACCATGTTAACATCAATACCATCAAAATGATGAGAACTGTGCCGATGGCCATACACATCTCTCATTACCTGGTAACTGGATTTAAAATAAACAGACTGTGTGACTATACACAATTAGAACTTAATTACCACTCCTTGGGTCTCCTGAAGCAATTTCTGTCATTATAGCGAGGTTAATTATATGACCTTTGCCTTTTTATAGTTTAACATGTACCTCAGCTGAAACACAGGGCTCTACCGATGTAAGAAAAAAGCTATTGTTTTTAAAGAATGAAAAATTCTGCTTGTGAGGTGGGTGGATGTTTATCAGGGGCCAGGCGGTGTAATATGCTAATACACTTGCCTTTCATGCCTTAACATCCTGAGACCAGAGATCAAGTCAGGGCAAGGTAATAAGTTAAATGACTTTGCCCATTATCAATATATTATTTGTTGCTGAAGATATTCATTGTTGTGCCACAAACCCCCGAGCATTCTGTTCCAATGTGTGCTCTCCTCTCCCTCTACAAGCAGGTTCATTCAGGTCTCAGTGTGGAGAATGGTTAGTAATGCATTCTCAAGACAAGCTGAGTGAGCACACAGGGCTCAAAATAGGAATAGATGTCAGAGGTGCCAAGGGCCAAAATCCTACATTTATTTAGAAAAATGAACCTTGTGTGTTTAAGTTTGTATTTAATCTGTTGGTGTTTTGGCGGCTTTTTGGTCTGAAACCACTGGCAGAATGAACAGGGTGATGATACTATGTGTAGTTTATTGGTACATTTCACTTGTGCTGGTATTCAGTACAATTTTATAGGTTGAAACAGAGCACATAAAATGATAATATGTAACATTAGACAACTATAAAATTGATAAATTAAACTTTTATTTTACAACATCAAAGTTCAACCCTTAAATGTTTATCTTTAAGTAAGGTCAAATGTCATAAGTGCTGCCCCAGGATAAATGGGTAGAGAGTGTATTGTCCCAGGAAAGACCACTATCCTTCTCTCGAATGGAGATCTAATTGAGTCAAATTGGCAATACAAGATAAGGTTCATTACATGAAATCTAGATGCTCTGCTAGTGCTGGCAAAAATTGGAGCAGATCATTAATTAAAGCGTGCCTTTTAATTGAACAGTGCTGTAACTGAGAGCCCAATCAGTGTGGTTCTACAATGATGAGCTGCACAATATTTCAGGATTGATTCTGTTAAGGCTTGTAAGATTTGGTATCGAAACAATCGAACAGGCACCGATGTCAAGCAAATTGTCAAGGCATTTTTCTTTTGACTCTTGTTGTCTTTTCTCATTGTAATTCCCCGGATTCTGCTGAGTCAGCGGTCTTTATTGATGCCTTACTGATGCTACAGCGCCGGAGGACCACGCAGCTCTGAGGCAGCTGCACAGCGGGCCTGCAGAGTGAAAAGAAGAGGATGGCTGACGACACACGTTTCGGAGGACGCGTGTTCTCGTCTTCGTCTCTCCCGAGTCATCACGGGGGTTGCAGCGGTGAGCCAGGCTTAAAATTGGGCATTTCAAATTAGGGAGAAAATGAGGTAAAAAAAACAATTGGTGATTCCAAATTTTATAAAATTAAAAATAATAATAATGTGTTTCACTGCTCTTGCCCAAATTGTTTTCCATTGGAGGGGTGGCATATCATTAGTAGTCAATAATATTTCAACTAATTTATCACACGACTTATTAATTAAAGAAAAAAGAAAATAATTAACCCTGATAATGAAACTGTCCAACCCAGCTATTGGAGATCACCATAGCTGAAAACCAGTGGAGATGTAGGATTGTAGAGGTCTGTGCTGGACACCTTCCATGTATGCTCCCAAGGCTATCTGGATTAGGAACAGTAGACGTTTTCATGTGAAATGTGGATTTCCATGTGAAAATGGGCATGGATTTCCCGTGTTGTATGTCATGGTCATGAGTAAATGAGATTTACCCTGTCCTTCTCTGCGGCTGTTATTTTCGGCCACAGACCTGATCCTCTCAAGCTGTTCTCCCAAACGTGCACGCGCCTCGCCACTTCACTTTTAAATAACCACACATGAAAACTCCCCCAATGTGTACAGCCATTTGTAGTATAAACATATCAGTCACATGAGGGACAGTCTAAGTAGGCAACAGTGTGTACCGCTCAATGTGTCATAGGTCTTCGTGCAACTGTACGTAACAGTCAGAAAGTTACATGTCTCTGTCTCTGCAGCAAAAACTTTTCATATATACAGTGCCTTTCAAGACCAGATCCTCCCAAACACGAATTGTTCATCAGCCATTTAAAAATCAAATATACAGCCCTAAGTCTATCTACATATACAAAAAATGGCAAACTGATGAGCAGGGCTTGGAACATTATCTAAATTTTATTTCAGTGTAGAAAAAGAAAATCTTATTGCAGCCATTCTCTTATGTCTGGTATCTCTCATATATATATATATATATATATATATATACACAGACGTGCTCAAATTTGTTGGTACCCTTACAGATCATTGAAATAATGCTTCATTCCTCCTGAAAAGTGATGAAATTAAAAGCTATTTTATCATGAATACTTGAATACCTTTGGTATGTCATAGAATAAAGCAAAGAAGCTGTGAAAAGAGATGAATTATTGCTTATTCTACAAAGATATTCTAAAATGGCCTGGACACATTTGTTGCTACCCCTTAGAAAAGATAATAAATAATTGGATTATGGTGATATTTCAAACTAATTAGTTTCTTTAATTAGTATCACACGTGTCTCCAATCTTGTAATCAGTCATTCAGCCTATTTAAATGGAGAAAAGTAGTCACTGTGCTGTTTGGTATCATTGTGTGCACCACACTGAACATGGACCAGAGAAAGCAAAGGAGAGAGTTGTCTGAGGAGATCAGAAAGAAAATAATAGACAAGCATGGTAAAGGTAAAGGCTACAAGACCATCTCCAAACAGCTTGATGTTCCTGTGACAACAGTTGCAAATATTATTAAGAAGTTTAAGGTCCATGGAACTGTAGCCAACCTCCCTGGGTGCGGCCGCAAGAGGAAAATCGACCCCAGATTGAACAGAAGGATAGTGCAAATGGTAGAAAAAGAACCAAGGATAACTGCCAAAGAGATACAAGCTGAACTCCAAGGTGAAGGTACGTCAGTTTCTGATCGCACCATCCGTCGCTTTTTGAGCGAAAGTGGGCTCCATGGAAGAAGACCCAGGAGGACTCCACTTTTGAAAGAAAAACATAAAAAAGCCAGACTGGAATTTGCTAAAATGCATATTGACAAGCCACAATCCTTCTGGGAGAATGTCCATTGGACAGATGAGTCAAAACTGGAGCTTTTTGGCAAGTCACATCAGCTCTATGTTCACAGACGAAAAAATGAAGCTTTCAAAGAAAAGAACACCATACCTACAGTGAAACATGGAGAAGGCTCGGATATGTTTTGGGGCTGCTTTGCTGCGCCTGGCACAGGGTGCCTTGAATCTGTGCAGGGCACAATGAAATCTCAAGACAATCAAGGCATTCTGGAGCGAAACGTACTGCCCAGTGTCAGAAAGCTCTGTCTCAGTCGCAGGTCATGGGTCCTCCAACAGGATAATGACCCAAAACACACAGCTAAAAGCACCCAAGAATGGATAAGAACAAAACATTGGACTATTCTGAAGTGGCCTTCTATGAGTCCTGATCTGAATCCTATCGAACATCTATGGAAAGAGCTGAAACTTGCAGTCTGGAGAAGGCACCCATTAAACCTGAGACAGCTGGAGCAGTTTGCTCAGGAAGAGTGGGCCAAACTACCTGTTAACAGGTGCAGAAGTCTCATTGAGAGCTACAGAAAACGTTTGATTGCAGTGATAGCCTCTAAAGGTTGTGCAACAAAATATTAGGTTAGCGGTCCCATCATTTTTCTCCATGCCATTTTCATTTATTTTATTATTTACAATGTTATGTTGAATAAAAAATCAAAAGTAAAGTCTGATTTCTATTAAATATGGAATAAACAATGGTGGATGCCAATTACTTTTGTCAGTTTCAAGTTATTTCAGAGAAAATTGTGCATTCTTCGTTTTTTGTGGAGGGGTACCAACAAATTTGAGCACGTCTGTATATATATATATATGAGAGATACCACCGTGTCATCAGTTGTGGTTTGTGCTGGGCTTTATATTACTCAACACAGTCAGCTGCAACATAGGAGACTGCAGTCCAACACATTCCATGCATGTCCTGGGGCAGTTTCAAGCACTAGATATATAAGTAAAATCTCCTCCTTCAGACCAAATGGCTGCCGGGTTTCTGTTTACCATGGAGAGATTCTCTGCATGGACTTAGAGAGTGTGGATATCAAAGCAGGAAAGTATAGTTATTTATAGTGTCCAGTATTTTTTTTGAGCTGGGTTTAAATAGGTGTTTCCAAATCCTGTTTGTGTTCCACCTACTCAGCATTTTTGAAATTACAGTAAAACAGGCAGAGATCACAGAGATCACACACACACACACACACACACACACACTGATGCGATAAGGATGGTGACAATTTGAATAAAAATGCTTGTAAGTGCAGAGAGGTATATTAACACCAGCAGAATATGGAACCCCAGTTTCTTGCAACAGTTGTGATGGTGACCAAACGTGTGAGTACTGTTGTGCAAAAAAGTAGCATAAAATTAAGAGTTTCATTTAAGAAACGTAGAACAAGAACAGCAACAAATACAAATACACTTAAGGTTTGTGTATTGCACATGTGCCATTACAAAAAATGCCCTGGAAACTTAAAATAAAGAAAATAATTAATGAAGGGCTGTACTGCAGCAAAAAGCGCAAGAATTAGACAAACAACAAAGTGAAAAGGTTACCGTACCAAGCTGAAAAAAGTTATCTTTGCGAAGTTCAACCAATGTTATCTTTCGCCAGTCAAAGAGAGCCCAAATAAAGTTTTGAGTCAACACATCTGTTGTGTCTTGCATCCCAGATATAATAGATTTAGTTACATTGTTTACCGTCAGCAGTTTAAGTATGATTTAATTGCACAAAATTCCAGATGAGATGATGATATCTCTTCAGCCAAAGAAGCAAGCACTGTAATTTAAGAGCACCGTTACCATTATGTAAAACAGTATGTAGCATGAGTTTTGTACTAAAGCAGGGTCAGCTGTTGCAGGGAAAACAAAGTTTATTTCTCAAAATGACCATTTAAAAATGTGACAGCAGAACACACAGAAATACTTGGAACTGTAATAGGAAGTGTACTGTGTAATGCAGCTTACTTCATTGCAGTAAAAAAAAACAAAAAAAACACCATTCACTAAATTTAGCTCAGATTGTGCTAATGAAAATATGACAATGTGATTGCTGTGGTGTATTTAATATTGTAAATATAGCAGAATGAACTCACTGCAATTTAAACTTGTTTTTACTGAAGAATAAATAATATGTAAATCATAAGAGCTGTCTGTGTTACATGCTGTCAGATCAGGATGTCTCTAACACTGAGCATGGCAGCTGCAGCATGCTGTCTCCATATCACTGTACAGCTCTACACAATTAAACCAATTCCATACACAACGCTTGCTTAATATAAAACATATAAACATGCAGATTTCATGAATAGATTAACCATTCAGCAGAATGAGGCAACAAACAAGCGAGTACAGACACAAACCTGGTTATAATGGGGTAGGTCTCGGTTTTACAACAGCAGTTTAAGATTGCACATAGTGACTGGTACACCTGGTGGTCCCTGCTGGAAACACTGGTACTCGAGATGAAAAGGTTGAAAACCACTGCTCTAGAGCATTCCAGTGCCGTCCTTCCTGCCTCCTTATTGACACTGTTAGGACAGGATTTTCTGTATGATTTTTTCATTTTTTTACTTGCCACCTCACTTAGCCATGGCATATAAACCAATAAATATAAAATCATCACTCACAGTATTGGGCCTTTTATGGCAATACAAAAAGGAAAAACAGTGTCTGCTATGTGCTTATTACAGCCCAGAGAATAATGTACCCAGGAGGGGAAGCTCTTCATATCTCAATTCACAGCACTGTGGTGATTCATGCAGCGCATGTGTGCTATATTTAACATTCATCTGACACAAGGGGGACATTTGGGTCTTATAATGAGACAACATGAAGCTTACGTTTTCAGTCTACATAGGGCAATTGTATTAAATATTCATTTCAGGGTTTAAAAGGAGTCTGATGAATATTTCCTTTTTATTTTATGCTATAACCTTTGTGCCAGCACTGAATGCACAGCCCCTAGTCCAAGTAGGGTCCATTCTAGTACATAAAGCCATCGTTTTCAAGGGAATGTCACCATGTATCACACAGCATACTGTATGCTGTAGTATTTACACTATAATGAACTTTGCCTCTCAGGCCGTATCTGTGTCTCTCAACAACATTTTTTGACTGCATGCAGTATGTATCTCTTTTAGGTGAGCACTGACATTTAATATAAATAGTGAGTATACATTTTACTAAGCATGTTATTTTTCACTGATGCAGAAATGTATTATTTTAAATGTTGGGGATGTCAAACATTATTTGCGTTGTGTGTATGATGTACGAAAAAAATCTGACCTGTTTGCCGAACGGCAGTATGTGATTGTGCATTGTATGTGAGCGGCTGAAGGTGTACACAAGGAATAAAGCCATTGTTTAAAACCAAAGTGTCTTGATTAATAAGTAAAGAGTTTATAAGAATGACAAAATATTACAGTGACGACCTCCCTTGTTACTTTAAACACTCTTGGGTATAACATAGTTATTAAGCATCTATGATATATGTATAAAACATTAATAAGCAACACTTTAATATAACGTGTTACTGTGTTATTATTAAAATTATAGTAACATACAAGCTTATTTTCACATATATATATATATATATATATATATATATATATATATATATATATATATATATATACAGTACTGTGCAAAAGTTTTAGGCAGGTGTGAAAAAATGCTGTAAAGTAAGAATGCTTTCAAAAATAGACATGTTAATAGATTATATTGATCAATTAACTAAATGCAAAGTGAGTGAACAGAAGAAAAATCTAAATCAAATCCATATTTGGAGAAGTCTGGTCAGAAGTGGCCTTCATGGAAGACTTGCGGCCAAAAAGCCATACCTCCGACGTGGAAACAAGGCCAAGCGACTCAACTATGCACGAAAACACAGGAACTGGGGTGTAGAAAAATGGCAGCAGGTGCTCTGGACTGATGAGTCAAAATTTGAAATATTTGGCTGTAGCAGAAGGCAGTTTGTTCGCCGAAGGGCGGGAGAGTGGTACACAAATGAGTGTCTGCAGGCAGCAGTGAAGCATGGTGGAGGTTCCTTGCAAGTTTGGGGCTGCATTTCTGCAAATGGAGTTGGGGATTTGGTCAGAATTAATGGTCTCCTCAATGCTGAGAAGTACAGGCAGATAATTATCCATCATGCAATACCATCAGGGAGGCATCTGATTGGCCCCAAATTTATTCTGCAGCATGACAACGACCCCAAACATACAGCAAAAGTCATTAAGAACTTTCTTCAGCGTAAAGAATAACAAGGAGTCCTGGAAGTGATGGTATGGCCCTGATCTCAACATCATCGAGTCTGTCTAGGATTACATGAAGAGAGAGAAGCAACTGAGACTGCCTAAATCCACAGAAGGACTGTGGTTACTTCTCCAAGATGTTTGGGCCAACCTACCTGCCGAGTTCCTTCAAAAACTGTGTGCAAGTGTACCTAGAAGAATTGATGCTGTTTTGAAGGCAAAGGGTGGTCACACCAAATATTGATTTGATGTAGATTTTTCTTCTGTTCACTCACTTTGCATTTTGTTAATTGATAAATATAAACTATTAACATGTCTATTTTTGAAAGCATTCTTACTTTACAGCATTTTTTCACACCTGCCTAAAACTTTTGCACAGTACTGTATATTACTGTGAGAGACAGAATATTTCTATTAATGCTTATAATTTGTAATGTGAATTGCCATGTCCTTGATTAGCTTGTAAATGACCTTTGAACAAGCCATGCAATATTTAATAATAGAATAAAGATGACTGACTGCCTGCTAATTCCCTCAGGCTATTTGTCTAATCTTTCCTCTGAGATTGTGCTTTCACACTTTAACCATGATGATGACTGTAAAGGGAGTGTTTCTATTTCCAGACGAGGTAGTCAAGTTGCACAGTTCCACATGATGATTGAGACGACCTTTGGCTTTCGGAAGATTCTTTTTCCAGGTCTGAAAGGCGTGCTGTCCTGTGGTCTAGCTCTCATAATGTTTGTGATATTTTATTTAGCATGGCTTGAGGTATGCTGTTAACAATACAATGCACACACACACGCACGAATGCACGCACACCCATTTCAATTCAAAACAATTGAATGTGTGTTTATTTGTGTGTGTGTGTGTGTGTGTGTGTGTGTGTGTGTGTGTGTGTGCATGTTTTCCTGTATATGCGATTTTTGTAGGTGGTTTTTTTTTTAATACTCTTCATGAGTACCCTGTTAGCATTAACCAGGTACAATAATGTTACCTCCCTATTTAACCAACTGTCACGGGTGGGGTCAAAGGACAATTTCAAACATAAAAGTCCAGTATGAAACATTCCACAATAAATTAACAAAAGTAGCAATTCAGCATGCATTTATGTATATGGAAGATGTATTGTAATGATTTCAAGATTAAATATACTGGAACTAAACATTGGAGCAATTTCCCTGGAAAAAGAAAAATAAGTCTCACCTTTTCAGTAGTCATTTCAGGTTGTGTGTGCTTCCATGAAGTTTTCTTTTAGCCTGAGAAATTATCATTCCAAATGCAAATGACCTAATTAATATTAAAATACGGGAGGGTATATTTAAATGTTTGTGTCTGAGTTCCAATTCGGCCTTGTGCGACTTACTGATATTGTACAGCTTTCTTAAACTGTGTTTCCACAAAGTTTTAGATTGTGTTAAAACAATGAATTATATTATACACGTACATATACCTAATATATACTCTTTTTTTCAGCAATTCTAAAGCTAAATACCAGCAGTTTCGGTTAATTATATAAAAATGATCTAGTTGTAATGTTTAGTACAGTACATTTTTTAAATACTGGTAGGCTTCCACACTCACCCACATTTCACACTACATAATATTCTTATAATAATACATTCTCTGCCTCCTAGTTGGGATATGGATAATCGGGATTGCTGATTAAATGGGATACAATTCTTCAATACTATTTATGTTGTTTAATTTGGATGTCACTTCGTTTAATTGGGATAGTATTTTCAAATGATGAACGGAGACCGCTTTTCAGAGGAAGACGGGTCCGTTTCATCAACGTTGTGCATCTCCGACATGCTTGCGAGATCGCAGAGGACTGCGATGCTTGTGTTTCATCAAGCATATCGCTTGCGACTGCTCTCATTGCGATCTACAAGCTGTCGTAAAGTGTTTTTAAAGAAGCGTGATTGGCTCTAAAGTGTTATAGTAAACATTTTAATTTAGAAGTCGCCCGATTGCAGGTCAAAGAGAGTCGTCTGGCTGTGGAAAGAGAGCGTTTGTAGGTGGAGAGGAGAGAAGACTGGAATCTGAAGAGATGGAGTTTATCTTTGTGCAGGAGGCAATTGCCAGTCAGAAAGAAAGTTTAGTTCATTACAACTTGTAAAGTTTTGTTATAACTATGTTTTGTTAGTTCCTGTTGTTTTTACTGTAAACTGAACTTTGTAGTTTCATGTTTTTACTGTTTAAAAGCACTTTTTATTTCTAGGTTTTTTTACGGTTTAATTGTACATTTTATTTTAATTTTGTTCCAGTGTAAGTTACTGTATTTTGTTTTTTATTGTGAAATGCTCCGTTCTGTTTGTTCGATAATTTTTTATATTAAAAAAAAAAAAAAAACATTAAGTAAACTGGTAAAATATTTTATTTGTAATACTGGGTATACAATATAAATACATTTCAACAATTAACATATTAAGCCTAACGATTAGAAATAAACTAACATATCTGCATGAAAATTTTACTCTAAAACACATCAAATAATATGAAGATGAAGAATAACAGCAACAACACTACAACTGCTACTGCTATTAATAATAATAATAATAATAATAATAATAATAATAATAATAATAATAATAATAATAATAATAATAATAAAACACACACAAAGTAAAAACTATGTGGTGCGGGGATAATCAAAGCAATTTTTTATTTTTATTTTTTATTTGCTACAGTCCCAAATCTCTGTCTAGTGAGGGTGGTTCCAAGCAAAGTGTAATTTTCGCTGGAACTGTCAGTGTCTTCATCATCCTCGCTGTCTGGTATCTCTTCTGCCTCAGGTAAGGGGATGTTCTTTGACAGACAGCTGTTGTGCAGAATTAGACACCCACCTATTATTCTGACTGCTCTTTCAGGTCTATAAAGTAGACACCCTCCAGATTTGTGAAGGCATCGAAAATCTCATCTTATAGATGCCAAAGGATCTTTCAATGACACATCTTCCTTTCTTGTGAGCTGCATGGTAGTGTTCCTCAGCTCTGCTGGAACACTGGTGTCAACAGTCAAGGTTGTCAGGTATACCTAAAAATACAACCATATCATGTGAACATACACGCCTGTGATTTAACTAATTAATTTAAAAATTAATCATGTTTCATTATGTTAGTAAACTAAGTTTTATTTATATAACATACTAATTATTTATTTACTTGCATGGTTAAAAATATGTAAATAATTGTGAATTAAAGAAAAACAGGCACATAAGGTTTAAGAGATTTTATTTCAGCAGTAGGTGGATGCTCAAGCCTGGTGGTGTCAATAACCCACATGCCATAATAAAGCCACTGGCAACGAATTCCCAGCTATGCTAATTTAATACAGAGGGGTACAAATGTGACTTTTTCGTCTTTGATCGGTTCCCATGATAGATACTACTTAAGGCTAGTGTACAGTGTATTGCATTTTATAGCCAAGGGACAGAGAAGTCTAAGCTTAAAGCAATCAGCTAGCCGATCACCAAACACAAAGATAACAAAAGTGAAAAGGATGAGCAAAAATGTCTGTGCTTTGCAATGGGCTTCATTATTTATTTCTTTGTTTATTTATTTATGTATTGCAAAGGGCTGTTTTTTTTATTTCTATTAAAATAACCAAACTATAAAGCACTATCATTTTATGAGTCAAATAATAACAATTTGAAACGTTGAATAAATGGTGTCACATTTAAAAAAAAAATAACTCCTACTGTATGCTTATGTTTTCCTATTTGGTCAAAGAACCTCTGAGATAATTGTTTGGTGGTACAGCCTTTACGTATAGTAGATAGTTGGGCGAGGTTACATCACAAACAGGATCTTCGATCACCGAAGTCTTGTTAACATAAGATACAGCTTTCTGACATGTTTCCCTGCCAAATAAAGTGTATAGCAATTGTATGGCTTTTTACCTTGAGAAAAAAATTTACCCACCCATTAAAGTCGTACAATGTTAGACGCACACTTCCAATAGCATGTGGAATGTGCCTGGTCTGTGCTATGTCACATTAATAATGACTGTGGAGAGAATTACAACTTTCTAAGCTGCGTGGAAACCCAACCAGCGACTTCAAATAAGGATTAACAAGAAGATGTATTGTAATGATTTCAAGATTTAATCTACTGGAACTAAGCATTTACTTCAAACGAGGATTAATGCCTGTTTCAACCGCAGGCTCAGCATTGTTCATTATTTTTATAGAAATATCGGATATACACATTTTAATATCATTTCAGATGTTAAAACCAGGTGTGACAGGATGACAGAGATTGAGACTCAGAGACAGTGTGAAAAGTTCAAAAATAAAGCTTTTAATATACAAAAATACAACATAAACCGACACAAGGGCCAAACAAAAAGGTTTCAAAACACAAACAATAAACACACAACAAAACTTACAAAAAATATGGCTTCCAGACTGGGCATTGCCTTCACTGGTTTGCAAAGACAAAAACCAGCACACACAGAAAACCACTCTTGGTTCCTCTCCTTCTAGAACTCTCTTCCTACTGGGCAGCTGAGGCCTCCTTTTATGCCAGGTGGCTGGGTGATCATTGAATAATTAATTACTTGATTGCTCCCACCTGACGCAATCAACCTGGGCAGGGAGGAGAATTTAACCCCCTCCCTGCCAGTATTTACTAGGGCAGAGCCCTGCTCTGCCACACCAGGTCTGAAAGACTGTAAGACTACATTCTACTGTAGATGTGATGCACTGCAAAATATTGCTTCAAGAGTTGTGGAAGAAGCTTAGGAAAGTAATACAAGATCATTAGGTGAAGGATCATTGTTGTTGGGTTTTTTTGTGATCTTCAGTGACAATTCAAGATTCAGAACACTGGTATGCGCAATTGGTATAATGGAACCATATTGGTAACGTTTTCATATTTTGACATATCAATGTTATAGACCAATACACACTATTGCAGTATCATAGTGCTATCATATAATGACCGCCATGCAGTGTTTATTCCAAATACAGTGCTTTGCCATTTCTGCTACTCCTATGGTGTGCTAATCATTTTTCTAGGCTTATTGGGTAATGCAATGGGATTATAATGGCATGTCAACGTTCCAATTATTTAGGGCTTACATCTTGACATGCTCTTGGGCCTTGTTCTTTTGAACCATTTTATCTTTACTTTTGGGCATGATTTGCAAGTCTTGTCAAGATTTGTCTGCCTAAAATCTATGGAAATCAGACTGTGCGTCATGCATGTTTTTTTTATTATTATTTTTTATTATCAGGTCAGTTGCATAAATATGCGCATGTCCCATGGGAATGGTACATCTACAGTATAATCCATAATGGTAAAAAAAAATAATGAAAATGAATGCAATCTTTGAATTACAGGGCATCCCTGACAGTACTTCTACTGTATGCACAGTTTTAATTTTATTTTGCAATACCTCTGTAAACCAGCAGAGTGTATAATCCAGCACAATAAACCAGTCCCAAGCAATGCCGGATTAGACAGGTTTTACTGTAGTCAGTGTTTAATTTGTTGAGAAACGGGAGTGAAAATAATAAGAAAATCCTGTTATGGGTCTCTGTCTATCTTTGAGCTTATTCATATATAAATATATCTTTCATTTTGTACAGTAGTAGTTCATTTGCTGAGTTAGTATTCATTATAACAGAACATCTGTAGAGTTTAATTCCCTGTAATTAATCTATTCACTTCCTCTTTGAACTAAATTAAAACCATCACAATTTACAATAATACAAAGTTGATTGGTGAACTGAGATAATTTAAGGGTCATTACACTGAACTGAAGATAAATTTGAAGCCAGAATAGTAATTTTAATAAAACCTTGGATATGACCAACATCCTTTGTAACGCATGAGAGAGAATGATCTGAAGAAGTGTTTTTAGTTCCACATCTTAACAAGCTTATTGGAAAAAAAGAATAGAACTGTGTGTTTTCTGATAAGTAATTATTTAAGTAATTCAGATTTCAAAAGTCGTTAACAGTGTTTGAAAAGCATATTGCAATTTTCTGTTATGTTACTTTTTCAATTTGTTTTTCCAAATGCTTGCCATGACTTATCAGAAAGGATGAATTCTGATATGGTCTTGCAGAGGACTGCACTCAGCAAGCAGTATTCCATTTGCTCACAAAAAAATGAATTGCAGGTATTGTATAATCTCATGATTACTACACGAATCTCTGTGCCCCTGTAGGACTGTATACTTACTATAACTAAGAAATGCAATTGTTAGTTTTCAGATTACTATTTCAGGCGTCCGCTTACCAAATGGAGCAATGTTAGCAAACAGGGAGCTACAGTGTTATCATGAGTTAATACCACAGCAGTGACATTCTCATACTTTTACATATGGTTTCAGTAGCTACAGTATGTGCTATCCATTGTGGAACTGTAACAGACAGTGTTTTATGATGTACTGCCATTACAGATTCTGTCCTGTGTCTGTGAGATGAGATGATGTTAAACCATTGGTGGTAATTCATTGGTCTGTTAATACAACTGCTAAGGATAATTCCCTGATATTTGATTGATCCGGCGTGCTGTAGTGTGAAGAACATGCCTCACGCACTTGCTCAGCTCTATGATTGAGCCAGTGTGCTGCAGTTTCCACTATTACAGTATAGTGGTCTGTGGTCCAATACCCAATACAACAGGCATATACTTTGTATATCTGATCTAGTTTTACTGTGTCTGAATTTTTTAACTAGCGGATGACTCACTTGTCAGAGAATGTTGTAACTGAGTTGGTAGAGAATCCTAGTGGTTTAATCTGAGCCAAGAGCTTAAAAATGCTGCTCAGCATAAACTGGACCGCAAAACACAGGGAAGCCACTGTGACTGCAAAATCAAATCTGACAGGTATATTTAGAAGAGGAATTTGCAATCCAAATGGGAAAGCCATACTTCAAAGCTCAATATTGCCAGCCAACACAAGAAGAGCATCAAGTAAGCTATGCTTTATTTAATCACAGCTGGTGCTCTCATTGTTATTAATGCTATACAGTGGCACACTAAAATAATATCAACACAATATCATGCCGTGATGTCATTTAATACAGGCTATAATGGTTAATGCAATATTTGTTCTTCAAAAATACAGTATAAATTAGATTGTGCATATTGCCCACCTAAACCATGCTGCTTGGTAACATACCTTGGATCACATCATTTGTGATGCTGTTATACATTTCTGTATATTTCGTTTTTAAGGTGAAGTATTATTAGTTTTACTGTCAATGTTATTAGTAACAATAAGTATAACAATGAACTATTTTTGCCGCATATAATCAAGGTAGTTATGATAACAGATTTGAAGATGTAATACTGTTTCACCTAAAAAGTCTCTTCTTCAAGTGTGAGTGAAAGATTGTTTGTTTACATTTGCATATTAGAATTGTGAGATTTCTGGAACAATACTGAAAGTGTACAGAACATTCCATTCCTGTTATGGAATGTTTTTTTTAAATAATATGATGTGAACGTGTGCGTTGCAGTGCATAGGTGTAGGGGTGATGCAGGTGCTCCAGACAACGACAGACACAAACAGTTCTTTAATTCAGCCTCCTCCTTTGTTTGAGACCGTTAAATAATAAGGTTGGCTCTACCCAACAATGGGTATTGACAGCATATAACAAAAGGGTTTTGCAGTCCCAAAATAATAAGACAAAACACAGACACTTAACACAGACACAAAACATGTCTCCAGACTCTGTGTGCTCTTAGTGCAAGTGCGGTGCTTTCAGCCATGGTGGTGTATTTACAAGTGCTGGCTCTGTGCTGCAGCTCCCTGCTTCATATTAGCCGTCTGACAAAGACAAATACCCACCGGTTACAAATAAACAAAACACTCCACTCACATTTCCACAGTCCTTGTTTCCTCTCATTAACCACAATACAGGAACCGATACAAACAAAGCCGAGCTGCTTGAATTTTTGCTCCAGGAGTGGCATAAAGTCACCCAACATCAATGTGAAAGACTGGTGGAGAGCATGCCAAGACGCATGAAAGCTGTGCTTGAAAATCAGGGTTATTCCACCAAATATTGATTTCTGAACTCTTCCTAAGTTAAAACATTAGTATTGTGTTGTTTAAAATTGAATATGAACTTATTTTCTTTGCATTATTCGAGGTCTGACAACACTGCATCTTTTTAGTTATTTTGACCAGTTGTCATTTTCTGCAAATAAATGCTCTAAATGACAATATTTTTATTTGGAATTTGGGAGAAATGTTGTCAGTAGTTTATAGAATAAAACAAAAATGTTAATTTTACCCAAACACATACCTATAAATAGTAAAACCAGAGAAACTGATAATTTTGCAGTGGTCTCTTAATTTTTTCCAGAGCTGTATATTTAAGCTTTATTGAACATTCACTTATACTAATGCACCGGATTTATTGGAGTTCATTCAAATAAGTTTAGTTTGTTAGTCCGTTCCCTTTCCAATCCTACATATTTCAGAAAATGGCCACCAACATCCATATATTTAAAAGGCATATCTTTCAAAGTTTGAATATGTCATACAGGTTCAATGACAAATTGAGGTGGGATGTTCAATGGAGTCTAAAAAAGAGCCCTATAAACGAATCTATCATTCATTCAAGCAATGGATACTGTGAATATATCCTATAAGGTGATCCATCATACTGCAGTTGAATTAGGTCTGTTGATTAAAGATGCACTGTTGATAAGTTGCAGCAGCTGCATGAGAATCAGAGGGTACTAACTCTGGTTGAACAAATACATAGTGAGCAACGTTGAACATAAGAGTTTGCATTTTAGTGTACCTGTTTAATAGGATAACTTTAAACATATTTATGTCATATAAAGACATTGAAATGTGTGTCTAAAAAATAATATATTACTTTAAAGATGCTGCAAATAAACTATAATTCTTTATACTGTCAGTGAAAAACACATGCAACCTAATAAGATTATTAATTCTGTATCATATTTTTATGAACAGAGTCATTTGAAACAGTTTTCCCCCAGTGATTATATCTACTAAAAATACAATCCACTTTTTGTGGCACCATTTTCTCTTAAAATAAAAAGCATGATTGTCTTTTTAATAGTACCCCATTGTCCATAACGTATACTGTAGAAAATGCATTTCTATATTGTAAATTTTCTTTTAATAAAAAAAAATCTTGATTTTATCTTTAGGGAATCTCATCTCCTACCCCAATTAGCCAGAACATCTGTTTTTGGTGTAATACAATTTCGATGTAATGTTTATTAGAATGATCATTCATTTTTACATTTCCAATGTGGACATTTCCACTCCCTTAGCTACTTTGTATGTACACTAATAGCATGGTCGTTATGGCCCTGAATGTCTCTTGCGCTTGTAACAGCATAAGAACATCTTTTTCCTTCTTCATACACTATTTGGCTACATTTATGCTGTACCATATTATTTATAAGCACTTTGATGTTAAAAAAATAAAAATAAAAAAAACAGCTTTCATTTATTGCCAGGGAATGACATATCAATTTGCTTACTGGTAAGGTTTTGTGACAGGGTACACCCCACCCCTATGTGTATTATATTATTTGTTATATTATTATTTAAAACATATTATTTAATTTTGTAAAACCACACTGTTTTGTTATTATTGTTTACAGCCTGGATGAGGTTAAAATGCCCCATCGTGAGAATGCGTGGTCAACAGCGAGAGATTATTGACATACTGGCTGTTGAACACGCATATGATAAAACCTGTGCCGAATGTGGTTGAGGGGTAAATTAGGTAATAACCAGTTGACTCCTTGGCCACAATATAAAAGACCTACAGCTTTGGCTGAACGGGGTTTGGAATGTTCAGGAGTGGAGAACAGGAGTAGATAGAGGAGGTAAAAGAAGAAAATTAAAGAAACAATTGCTACGGGTGCTGGTTCAACACCAGCACGATACCTGTTTGAGTTATTATTTGTTTGTCTATTTGTTTTGGCCAATTTTTTTTTGTTTTTGTTTTATAAAGTGTTTCTGTTTTGTTAAATCTTGTTATTTATAATTAAAACGCGCAAGCAGTGCATTCATACCCCAGTACTGTCTGTGTCTGTGTCTATCTTTCTGACCTATCATCACTACCCAAGCGATCCGTGACAGGTTTTCAAAACAGTTTACAGTGTAACTCAAGACTCCTCTCCCAGGCCTGGCACACAGTACTTCTATTGCCTTCCCTCTTACTTGATAGTTTTCTCTGGCTTGTAAACCCCCCCAACCCCCAAACCCTGGCTTCCTTGGCTTCTGTTCACACCTACTATGATTATGGATATGCCCTTATTTCATATTATTTTGGATTTGTTAGATGGTTGGGCCATTAGATGTATACTGTGTTTACATGGTTGTAATTGCAAGCTTGCTGTAGTTCAGACACAGCAGGACAACCCTACCTACTATAAATGGTTCAGTCCAAGAGTACCTATCTACATCCTTGTATGGAGAGGAGGGGTGAACCTGAGTGTGTAGCAAAAGCTCTTTTTAAATGGCCAGGCACTCGCCAGACACGCATTCCCCCCCACCCCCCAGCCAATCAGAGAATCCCGGTCAGCCAAGCTCTGGCCAAGCCTCCATGTTATTTTAGTTGACTGACAGCACATCTCTGAGCATCCGAGCTGTTCCTGCAGTTGCACGCATGCACCGAGACAGAGCCTGCCCCTGTCACAAATGGTTAAAATGAAAGTGTTCATATTATCTCACCCTTGATATCTCATTGTATTTGTGCCAGAGAGCCAAGAACTAATCGTTATAAGAACAGATAGAAAGATTGGAAATTAATGATTTTAATCAATCTTTGCCATCTTTTAGATTTTTGCTAATCCATTTATTATTATTTTTTTGTGTGTGGCTTGTGAGTATTATAATTTGATAAAAAAAAACAAGCAATTTCTAAAAAAAGCTGAAGATCGCATGTACACGTTGCTATGCAACAAAGCTTGGTACCAAAATAACCACTTAATTGAGCTGTTCATGCACTACTCTCTCTTTTCCTGTCCATTTATTGCTTGTTTTTTTTTGTTATGCTGTTACCAGAGGCTGTATGTACCAAACACAAGAATATGTCAAAACTTTCTTTTCCTACAGCAAGGTGATTTAGAGATTCACACACAATCCAAATGTTTTTCAGTGATATACTAGACTAATGCAGCTGTTTAGCTATAGTGTTATATTTGAAATATTTCTTTGTCCTGAATTCTCATTAAACATCAAGCAAACATCCAAAAGATTTTTAGCACAATACAAGTAATGTTAATAAAGCTAATAAGAAGTAAAATAATGTTTATTTTTGCACTCTATGAGCTTTATAAATCCAGATTAACTATTAGCAGACCAGAGCATTGGCAGCAATGGATTTGGACCATATATTAGTCCAGATAGAACACTATGGTGCTGCAATCAATAACCCGTGTGTAGCATAATCCCATTTTACTTCTCGTGCACTTCTCTTTTTACTCCACTACATAGGTCCATGTGAAGTTTGGAAAGAATCACATAGAAAACATGTATTTTCATTTCAAACAAAATAATATCTGTTACCATACTAGGTTAAAGAAAGCTCGCAGTTTGCATGCCAGGTAGTCAATTACTCTTACACTTCCTAGGTCATTTCACTGCAGCAGTGTCTTCAGGGTCAAAGGATATAAATATTAATCAAGGGCCAATAGTATCACACATTAGCTGAATAGGAATAGTTGCATACGTGATTTCTACCGGGTTACTAGATGTCATGTGGTTCATCAGGCAGCATTGTGGGTAGCCGTGTTGAGTTCCTGGGAAGGTGTTGTGATTCTTTAACAGTGTCTTGTTATTTACAATGCTGGTGTGTTTTCTAAACTGTCTTTACGGTTGTTTGAGTAATAATGTGCTTTTCTTAAGAACTAAATGCGACTTGCATTTCAAGTTCTATTTTTGCTCTCAAAATTAGGGCTGTGACTTAGAGGGCATTGCTGTGGTGTGTTACAAGGTACTGTAACAATGGAACCCCCAAGTCACTACAGCTTGAGAAGTTATTTATTTATTCATTTGTTTGTCTAAGAGTTCCCTTTTGAAATGCAGGGCTCAAGCGTCCATGTGAAGCTTTCATTTGTAAGCAGTGCTTTATAATACAGGTGTCAATAATTAGTGTCAACTGTCAGCAGTGCTTTTTTTGCTGTGTTGTTATTGAGTAGTAACAGAATGGCTGACCTCCATAGAAAACAATGCAAAAGCAGTGCCTGGTTGTTGTATCATAGTAAATATGGTATCTGGACCTCTATATTCACAAAACAAAACTAATGCTTTATAAAATTCAATCAGGTTTGGTATTCCTGACACTTTCTCAACAGTTTCTAGTAGGATTGGAATTTTTTTCTTTTTCAACACACTTATTACCTTAGGATGTTTTGCAAAAAGTATTTCCGGACTAATCTGGACTCAGTTATTGTTAGTTGTCAATTCCTTTAAGAAGGTCTAAGAGGATTTCAGTAACACACACTGCGCTCATCACTAACTGCCACATAACAAATTATTCATTACTTTATTTGATGTATTATACATTATTTTCCAACCAAAGCAAAGCCTAGGTGCTGGTAACTTGCTTCTACAGCTTGTATTCTATGATTATATTTGTATACTTTGAAGCAGGAGCCTTACAGCTTATGACATGTGGGATCATTCAAGGGTGTCAGAATGTACCTCATCACAAATACATGGATTGTTTCTATGTGTTTCTCTTGTAGCTCTGGGGTAAGTCTTATCCTAGCAGTTGAGACTAAGTCCCTCTGATAAGAGAGTAGCCGGCGTCAAAAGATCAGCCAAATATTCTGAAAGTCTGTGTTTTTAAACCTATTACTAATATGATTTTGATTATTAATAGTACTGTAGTAGTACAGTAGTAGTAATATTATGATTAATATTACAACTGTGAAAGTATTTTTAATAAACACAAAATAAACACCTAGCTCTTTCGGAGCACTAACTCAACTTTCAGGAACACCCTGACTACAAGTAGGACAGCTAAGGCATTTCCCCACCAAACAAAACCCAGACAGGTTTGACACAGCACTCACTTCTGTACAACTGCTCGGAGACAGAGCACACTATCTGCCTCCTTCTACTCAGCAGCCTCGAGCAAACTGTCCTTTATACCCTGCACCTGGTCCTAATTTCCAATTACCGCCCAGGTGCAGGGGATAATTAAACAATAAAACTGTTAACAAAGCTGATTAACAGAAACGCAAAACAATTAAACTAAACAATAAATCAATTAACAATTATCCAGCGAGTGCATTTTCACATGTTTTTCTGCATATATATATATATATATATATATATATATATATATATATATATATATATATATATATATATATAGGATGTTCTAGGATGTAGCAGTGGGTGTTTTAGCTTTATGCATGCATAGTTTAAGGACAAAACATGTTATAACCATAAATGTATTGAAGTATTGTATTGTTAAGGCACTGGACCTCACAGATTGTCTGTCAGTTGGGATTCGATGTAGTCTGTAACTACTCAATCCATTTTTAAGCATTTAATAAACTGAAGGAGTACTGATACTACTCTGATTCATTAAACTTCAAATCGAATGCGTCTGTGTGAGCTTCTTGATTATTAAAAGTCATCTGGATACGTTGCAAGCCCAGTGCAAGAACAATCCACTTACAGGAGCCCGAAACATCTTTATGTCCTCCTGAACGTCTCCCCTGAGTTTAAGAGTGTACTTACAGTATCCTACCAAGAGAAGTAGTAACATCTAAAACACAAGGATCATTCAAAAACATTATAGCGGTGCACTTAGCTGGGCAACATGGTGTGCTAAGAAAGGAAGAAGCCTTGATTACATTTTTTTCCAATGCTTTTGTTCCAGTTCCCAAACATTTCTAATGTTCTTATGTTCTCTTGATTTGTAATACTGAACAGATTTCATGATTGCCTTGGCTAAGAGGCAAAAATACATGATCACAGATGGCTCGTTGTGAGAGCATTTGGTCATGCACTAGTCAACTGACTTAATAAATACGGCAGCTTTTAGGCAAGATTTGTGATTCAACTACACATCACTGTCTGCACAGCTTTGCAATAGTACAGTAGGGAGATGGGAAATATGTTAGCGTATAATGGAGTGCTGAGGTTACTGAAGTTAGCAGAACTGCACAAATGACTAAATATATATCAAATAGTGTAAACGTAGCCTTACGGGTGAGGCTCACTTTTCACCATACACACCAGAGACAGAGACATAACTGATTTTTGATAGCACTTGTGTGCACTTTTATTATTTACAATAATCAAAGTACCTCTTCTTCTGGCTGTTTCAAGAGTGTTTCTCCATTAGCCTGTTTCTCAGCAACCGTGACTGCTGGATTTCCCCTGCCTTTAAGCAGGGCTTAATTGGCCTCAGGTGCTTCCTCTCTTGCAGTCCCGTGGCATTCTGGGGGTTGTAGTCCTGCAGTTCCCTCCTTGGACTACAACTTTTCTACTTTCTCCCCCCTACTCTGCCAGAGTAGTAAAACCTGGAATGGGTGAAACTGCTATGCAATAGGAGTCTCATTTACATCCCTGTATAGCAATGTACAGTGAAGGTGATATAATAGTATATCAGTGATCTTAAATGCTATAGAATAGAAAAACAGCTAATTAATTTTTTCTACTGTATATAAAACAATTTCTTAAACAGCGTGTTCATGAACTTCCATTCATTAGATGCTGTGGGTCTCAAATGTCCAGTTTTGAAAGAAACACGTGTTACAGCAAACACATTTTCTTTTTAAAACCTGATATCTGGCACTAAACCAATTCGTAATTGCAATTCTTGTTCATTGGTAGTAAGTATCGCACGTCTATATTTATTTCACCTTGAGAAACTGTCCCGATCCTTTCAACACCTCTGACTAGCTGCTCCCCATGTTGACTGACATACTTTAAGACCATGGTTGTAAAACATAACCAGATTTCCTGAAAATAAGGCAAGCAAACTGAGCATATTCTTTAAACTGTTGCAGTGTAATGGATCTCTGATGAGTTAAGAACACTGATACCAGCATAAGACACATACTTGCCTCTCGACAACAGAGCTTGCCCTTTACTTGAATGGTTAGATGTTTGTCTTTGAACTTTATGGTTCAGGGTTCTACCTTTTCCTTTAAGTCAATGGGCTGAGATGCCAATTCATTACAGCAGTACGAGTTTCTTTCAAAACTGCTCATTTGAGACCTACCTAGCGAATGCTAGTGCAAAACATGTACTATTTATGCAATTATTTAGAATGATACAATCACTTTACAGTATGTGATGTAGGTTGGTTCTTCATACGAGTACTGTAATTATTTGAATCTGGTCATTGTCAGTTATTGATATGTTTTTATTGTTCCAGTTTTTGAATTTCATGCAAAAGGAACGTGACACCTTATAAGTATTCAATATTACACTACAGGGAAGACCAATTATTTTTGATGCTCATACTATTTGAAGGGATAAATCCATCCCCACAATTGCCATTAGTTTGCTGTATTGATAATTAGCAGTGTAACAAACGTTCAATTTTCATGGAATGCCCCAAAGAACCTATCAGAGAAATTGAAATGTCTTAAGCTGTACACGATTTGACAGGGCTTCAAAACTTGAAAAACCATAGAACACAATTTTCGTGGTAGCACTTGAAATAATAAATAATAATTAATATGAATGTGATCTTGTTTCATAGGTGTAACATCATAATAATATTTTATAGTTTGTTATACTAGATTTTCTATTTCTGAAGATAACCAGGCTACAAATTCATAATTAAGTCAAGAATAGCTGATAATGCATTGAAAATCTAGGAAACTTTTTCAAATTATTTATTTCAATAACATCACAATGTGGACAAATCACAAGGACACACTGCGGTATAATTCAAATTGTTTTAATGTATTCAGTAATCAATGTGTTAATTGCTGGTTGGTAAGCATACAACTGGTTACAGACATAAACAAGATGTTAGACCTTAGTGGGGTTTTTATCCTATATAAATACATTTAAAAATAAATCAGTAAAATCTGTACTCATAAAAAAATGGGCATAAATAACTATTCAATATACTGTATAAATAAAACTTAGCCTTTGGAATCCATTTGTCCCATGAACCAGTGCACATGTTCCCTCATCAACCTGAGCAAACTTGCATGTATTTTGCAGGTATTTCATGGGATGGACTGAATTATTCCTGATGTTAAAATACCAGCTGCCAGATTATTTGAGGTATTTCTTTTCTCTTTATACCATATATTTAGGGTTTGAATTTTTAAAGTTTTATTTTTTTGTTTAGTTCAGGTTTTTCTTTTCTTCAGTTTTTTATTATTATTTAGCAAAACCGGTTATTTTCAGTTATTAAAAATAAACACCACTCGATTTCTATTTCTATAATAAATGTACGTTTCACTGATTAATGTACAAAGGTTAACTTTGTGTGTTGAAGTGAGGATGTCCACATTTAGGATTCAGGCAATATTGAACTCTCGGTGCATTTTGAATCTGAGAACTGTGAGAAGTAACAGATTTCATGTTACACCCCATTACCGCCCCTGCATCTACCACGCTATAGAGTTGTTGTTTTTTCAGCCCACTCCAGTCACAAGTCACTGTAGTGTATTCTGTTATGAAGGTATACAAACATTGATGATTAGTCAGTAGCAATGTCATTGCACACTGCCCGCCTACCGAAAGCAGTTTTCTTTATATAGAACGAGAGCAGTGCATGACTGATATTATTGAAAATATATTGCCAAAACACAGGTTTACTGTTTTTTGTTTGTATGGTTATTATCGGTAAAATATATTTAATATTTAAACACTGCCTTTGTTTTAGGATTGAAAGATCTACTTTGGAAGTTAGGTGAATTTACAGAAACATATGGTGAGAGATGAGAGATCAAATACAGACCTAACAATGGGGACTATGTTCCATTACAATACAATATCACTGTCACTGTTCTTAGGCATCCACCAAAACCTTTCAGTGGCGCTTATTTTGTTTTAAAAGGTTTTTTCCTTCGTTTCTTATAATGAATATAAGACGTCCTAATCTAAAATGACATTTTCTTTTTTTTGTATTTTATCTCCCGGGAAGCAGCAAAGACAATGCCACTGATGTGAGCCCTGTAATTTGTATGTGGTAATTATACTGTCAGCACTTTGTAAGAGCAGATTCAAATAGCTTGCTTCACTTCAATAGGGTTTTTTATATACAGAGTGTACCTGTCATGTTAACGTGACCATTGGAGGGAGCTTGTCTATTTAAATAGATCATTACCAGCAGTGCATACTGAATAGTCCTCAACCATTAAAGATGTTCTAGTTATGTGATTGTGATGAGTAGTGAAAAGGTTATGCATTAAATCATAACATAGGTAAATATTGTAAGAAATATGCTCAATGTAGAATGTTATTTGAAACACAATAAAAAATAATGAAAATGCGTGCTGTTTAATGGTAATGCTATAGTTCGTCCTTGATATTAATTGGACATGTGCTTTTTCCATAATATCCCCTAATAAAATATTAGATTCCCCTTAAAACTAAATTGTTTATTTTTTATCAAATAAATGATTTTAATAAACTTCATCATTCGCCTAGTCCTTAAAACATCATTGCATCTAAAACATCATCGTTGTCTGCCTGTTTATTGATCACCGCTGCATTCCTGCACCTGCACCCTGTTAACCATGCTGCCACACACAGACACTCCTTTCTTACCATCACTACTCCCTCCAGCCTCATAACCACACCTGTATTTCAAAGACTCTCCCGGAACACAGTAGCGCGTACCCTGTTGTAATGCAAAGCCCCGCCCCTGTAGTCAGTGGAACACCAATCCTGTTCTGACAAGTGTTACTATAATTCAGTTGATTCGAATGGCAGGGATCTACATAGTCGCACTTCTGCCCCTCACCAAGGTGACGCCCCTCATAAAGGTGACTTCTGTCACAGTCACGTGATCTTGGTATTATTATTATTATTATTATTATTATTATTATTATTTATTTATTAGCAGACACCCTTATCCAGAGCGACTTACAATCGTAAGCAAATACATTTCAAGTGTTACAATACAAGTAATACAATAAGAGCAAGAAATACAATAATTTTTGTTCAAGTGTGACAAACCACAATTCAATAATACAGCAGATAAGTGATAGTTACATTAGGATATGATTAAATAGCGATAGTTACATCAGGATATGATTAAATACAAAATACTACAGGTTAAACACTTGGTAGATTACAGTATTCTGAAGTACAGGATTAAATGCAGTAAAATAGGGGGCAGATAAGAGCAAAATAAAGCACATTTAAACGAAGGGTGATAGTGTCCCAGGATACAAACAGAGTTCTACAGGTGCTGTTTGAAGAAGTGAGTCTTAAGGAGGCGCCGGAATGTGGTCAGGGACTGGGCAGTCCTGACATCTGTAGGAAGGTCATTCCACCACTGCGGAGCAAGGGTGGAGAAGGAGCGAGCTCTGGAGGCAGGGGAGCGTAGCGGAGGTAGAGCCAGTCTTCTAGTGCAGGCGGAGCGGAGAGGTCGAGTGGGGGTGTAGGGAGAGATGAGGGTCTGGAGGTAGCTGGGTGCAGTCTGGTCAAGGCACCTGTAGGCTAGTACAAGAGTCTTGAACTGGATGCGAGCGGTGATCGGGAGCCAGTGGAGCGAGCGGAGTAGTGGAGTAGCGTGGGCGAAGCGAGGCAGAGAGAACACCAGGCGGGCAGCAGAGTTCTGGATGAGCTAGAGCGGACGGGTGGCGGATGCAGGGAGGCCAGGCAGGAGGGAGTTGCAGTAGTCTAGGCAGGAGAGTACCAGGGCCTGGACCAGGAGCTGGGTAGCATAGTTGGTGAGGAAGGGTCGGATTCTTCGGATGTTGCTCAGGAAGAATCTGCAAGTGCGTGCCAGAGTGGAGATGTGCTGGGAATAAGAGAGGCAGGGGTCCAGGGTGACTCCAAGGTTCTTAGCGGAGGAAGAGGGAGAGAGTGTGGTAGATTCCAGAGGAACAGAGATAGAGAGATGAGAGGAGGGGGAGGAGGAGGGAAAGAAAAGGAGGTCAGATTTAGAGAGGTTGAGTTTGAGGTGATGCGAGTGCATCCAGGAGGAAATAGCAGACAGACAGATAGAGATACGGGAGGAGATGGTGGAGTCAGAGGTGGGGAAGGAGAGGAAAATCTGAGCATCATCAGCATAGAAATGGTATGAGAAACCATAGGATGCGATGAGGGGGCGCAGGGAGCGGGTGTAGAGAGAGAACAGGAGAGGACCCAAAACTGACCCTTGGGGGACTCCAGTTAAGAGTGGGTGAGGTGTGGAGGTTGCTCCATGCCAGGTTACCTGGTAAGTGCGGTTGGAGAGGTAGGAGGAGAACCAGGCCAGAGCAGTGCCAGAGATCCCCAGGTCAGCAAGAGATGATAGTAGAATAGAGTGATCAACAGTGTCAAAGGCAGCAGAGAGGTCGAGGAGAATTAGGACAGAGGAGAGAGAGGCAGCTCGGGCACACTTTAGTGAGTTGGTGACAGACAGGAGGGCGGTTTCAGTGGAGTGAGCAGAGCGGAAGCCAGATTGGAGAGGGTCAAGCAGAGAGTGGTTAGAAAGGAAAGCAGAGAGCTGGCGGTGTACAGTCCGCTCGAGGGTTTTGGAGAGGAATGGTAGGAGGGAGACAGGACTGTAGCTCTGGAGGGAGGTGGGGTCGAGGGTAGTTTTTTTGAGGAGGGGAGTGATAGAGGCTTTTTTGAAGGCAGAGGGAAAGATACCAGAAAGTAGAGAGGTGTTGGTAAGGGAAGTCCAGAGTTAACTTTATGCCTTCTATTGCCGGAAGGCTGAATTACAGACCGAAACCCCTTTGACTTCATTCAAATGACAACATTGTTGTCATTTGAGGTGTTAATTAAAAAATAAAAGTTGGCGTAAATAAAATAAATGAACTTTAAGACCAGGATAAACAAATCTTGCGGGTTGCATTAAAAGCTCTAAACTGTAGGACTATCTTTAGAGACTTCATTACCTGGGCAGCCCAGGATTTGGCCTAAAACAAAGACAACCATTCAAGAACATGCCAAAATTTGCAAGACTGAAGAATGGTGCAATTGTGGCGTCTTGCCAGACGAATCCACAAAAGCTACAGTTGGTCTTTTATTGGATTGTAAAACCAGAGATTCTGGTCTCTGTGGACCGTCCCTGGCAGCACCCTCCAAAGCAGGTGCAGAATGTGAAGTTCAGTCTTCACCTGGCACATATTGTTAGGTAAGCTACCAGGGGATCGTTTTGAAGGGCTCTAGGCACGGGGTTCCAGAGGCTGGACAGAACCTGCTTACCACGAGGCTGGATTTCTACATCGGACCATGACAAAACGAGACTAGATATATACGAGTACAAAGCTCTTGATCCGTACTTCTTGTTTCAGCCCACCCCATTTCTGGTGGTAAAAATATGCATTAAGAATTCAAAATGATAAACATCACTGTGGAATGGCATTAAATCTGATGACTCTGAGGCACGTCTGTTTTCTGGGTACAGTCCACGTATGAGTGCCCACGATGGCTGCCAGTATGAATGCAAGTAAAGGCTTCTCTGCTCATCCCTAATACCCATAGCCTGTTGGGTCCTGTTCCAGTATCAAAAAGATGATAGTGTGTGGTAATGGTTTTCAATCAAAATCACTTCTGTGCTCGTTTCTTTCTTGCTAACACTGTTAGCTCTTTCTTTCTGTTTAAGCTTAGGAATGACACCAGTATCTCAAGAGTGCTGAAACCTATCATGGTTTTAAAGTGTGGTTCCCATGGAAACCAATTGAAAGCAATTACATTTAGTGCAGGGATGAGCTCATGAGCTATAAAATGGCATTTTCTCTTATAATAGACTATCACAGGAGGCTTTTGTTTTATCCATTATTGATTTTGTAATCTTAAGTGTTCATTCAGGATATTAAGCACAGTAGGAACAAACAATGCAAAGTTTATCAGTTATAATCAACATTCTCACAACAGAGTGGTATTGTTACTGGTTATACATAATGTTTGAGCTCTTTGTACTGAGCAATAGTCAGCTGCTGTATGTTCATCACCACATGCCATGTTCAGAGATACCTTTACAATACTACACTCACTGCAGTGCCATTGTTAGTAGTTATACATGTAACTTGAGCTGTTTTTGGGAGAGCTCGCTCTGAGAGCTGTTTGTGCACAGGGCACATATATGTTTTTTTCAAAGTTTAGGCAGGGGAACTTCTCGAACACCATGGAGAGACTGTTTTAAAATGTTCTAAGAAATCAATTAACAATCATGATCAAAGGGGTTATTTTACTGGTGAAGGATTGCATGCCAGAAGTTCCTGTATGAGAGTCAAACACTTCAAAATGGTACAAAGAAATGGCAGGCTTCGGGACTTAATCTCCTAATTCAGTTTCCTTTTTTATATTGATACTATCTTGCCTATGTTTCTATTTCAGATCACAGTGATTGTTGAGACTGTCATGTTTTTTCATGAATTTAGTAAGTTAAAATACAAACAGTAGTAAATTATTTTTAAAAAAAGATTATCAGTTCATATATTCGATTAGAAAACTGGTGAATGTTGGTTAAGTATACATAAACAATATGTTTCCCTTAATTTAGAACACTATTTTAGAATAAAATAAACATGTTAAAGAAAAAGAATAGAGAACTATGTAGTGTGGGTGTTTAATGGGTTTAAATACATTATTATTATACCTTCACAGGAAATTGTGAACTCATCATTATCATATGCAGTTATTTGAATTCTACGACAGAATTTCACATCTGCTTTTTTCAATATATGTTTGACCTTTGTATTTGCAATTCTAATTCTCTTCAAGTCATAGGAGCATGAAGACCTCTATTACTTTAGTCATGCTATTGGAACAGCCAGGTGTTTGACATGGATGACTTGCTGTATTTTATTAAGCTATTTCAATGTCATGCCGATTTATTCGAAATGTTGCTGCTTGCAGAAGGGGCCCAGCGGCTGGAGCATTTGGAATAATAATATTAGCAATACAGTGAATGCAGCCACATTTCAAATCCCAGTTCCCATGTAAATCTTAATTAAGTATTTATTGCAAAGGCTGGACGTATAAACATAATTCATGTTTTTATATATAATGAAGCACTGCAGCCACATATGCGAAAGTAAATATGTCTAAATACTTAATGGCAATAAATAACAGCTTTTGTTTCTTAAAGGGAATGTCAGTTGCTTCTGATAGCAGCTTCTGACTCCCACTTTTTCTTCATTGGCTAGCACTAACGGAATTCCGTTCACAACATGAAAGGGGACGACAGTCCAACACAAGCACTTTGCCCTTACATCTGCGTTTTCCGCGAATCCTCAAATTCGGGCACAAAATGTTTGCTGGCAAGAAATGTTCACTGATTTCGCTTTTATTAATAATACGCAAAATTAACATGTCACGAAATTATAATAATTACTACACTGAGTTTATTAAAGTATATGTATACTTTATATTGGCAAACATTTGTTGCCGTTAATATGTCCATAGTGAGACATCTGCAAAATTAATTTTCTGCAGAACTTCCTGTTTCACAGCACTTGTAGATGAACTGGGGATGCAATAACAGGAACTACAAGAAACATGAATTAAAATGGAGGGGCCAAGTTAGTGTGTGTGTGTGTATATACTGGTATCACATCTGCATATGGCTGATCTGATTTAGCTGTTTTTATACATGAACTTAATTTGGTCAGTTAAACTTGCAAATAATTGCACAACAGAGTTTTTTCTTGCTAGTTTTATTACTTGCTCGTCAAAATAGTCTCTAATTAACAAAACAACAGCAAAGAACAAGAAAAAAGATTACTGTAGCCAGAAGGTACTGATGAAATATATAGTGTATCTGCTTGAGCTCATCATGCTACTTCTGTTTCTGAGTCAATGTGCCCTTGATCTGCCCACTGCACTGAAGATACGTACAGTAATGCACTTGTGTGGTGTTTAATGTTACAAAATGCAATGGTTGTAATGAATCTGTATACAAATGTGGGTTTGGACTCACCCCCAATAGGTAGATAGATATGCTGTCTGAACTAGAGCATTTAATTATCGTTTATATGTAAAATACAGAAAAATCCTATTTATTTTCCCTTGCTTTTTTCACAGCCGTGTCTAAGAACTGACATCTACCCACCAAAGCCAGATATACTGCCTGCAGCATCCCAGTCATATGCGCTCCCCAAATTCAAACAGGGGAAGAGGTCCCCACTGAGCATCAATGCAACACAGAAATCTCCAGCATCTTTTACAATCATAGTCTTAAGATTTTTGTCTACGTAAAGACCTATATGCCATTAAACTAAACATTAAACTGAATGTACTGTGTTGCTCAGTTATGCAGTTGAAGTAAATATGCAAAAACGTGACTTTTTAAAACTGGGAATATTTACCTTCGAGTTCCCTGCACTACAATCATTGCTCTTCTACACCATTATCTTGGAAAACTAAACATTTGAGCCTTTTCTCCGGGGTTGCTGTAGTAATAGAATGGTGTGGGTTTTTTTTTGTTTTTTTTTAGCTCAGACTGCCATTTCATACATCTACTGCAGCTAGTCTAATAAATTACCAAGCTTTGAAAATCAAACTGGGATTGTACAGGTCCTCCTAGTTTTGTTATGCATTGTCCACATTTATCATTTGTTACAAGCTTTACTATGCTTCATTATGCTCATCACAGTGAATATTTAAGGCATCTGCCGCAAAAAATAACAAGGGGCCATATATCATACTGTAAGTCACAACTTTTACTTGGACCATGTTAGGTTATGAAACTGTGCAGAAGCACCTGCCAAGGGTTCTATATTAGACTTCAGGTATAGCCGTATGTATATAGCACTGTTTTTAATGTTTTTTGTGTGCAAGAAATACAGCCCAACCTGCTTAATATCACCCCTGTTAACATCTCCCTTTGCTTATTACCACCACATTGAAATGTCCTGGGCAAAATAAAATGGGAGTCAATGGGGACAAGCTCCTGCTAACACTATGGTTAATATCACTCACATGAACATTCATACAGTGGATTTCAGTACTGAAATATTCAGAATATAAAGTGCATAACATAGCATACAGAACATGTACAGTATAGTAGATAGAAAATGCAACACCTAGTGCTATAGTTCAAGTTACAAAGCAAAACAAGTATATTTGTTGTAGAAATTGAAATGCTTATTTTGAAGTAAGCTTAACAGGTTTTGACTGCAATGTTGCTGCAATGTAATGGAGAGAATCACTAGCGTGTGTCTAAAGGGATACCAGCATTTCAAATGATCTGATTGAAGCTCTATCAGCATGCAGGCTAATCCTGATGAATACCAATCCTACGTGGGCTGACAGCCATCCTTTCAATGAATAGACAAGTGTATATATATATATATATATATATATATATATATATATATATATATATATATATAGCACAGTCTACAGTACAGTACATTCTAGATTTATTTCACAGCCGTTGTTCCCTAATTGAGGGTGAATAATACATCCTAAGATTGCTGCATATTCAATTGACCTAGCACCACTGAGAGAACTGTATCTCAAATAGCTAATGATGAGCCCGCTATTTGATTATGAATACTTCCTGGATACAATGGATCATCATATCCTACTGTCAAGGTTAAAACTCTTATTAGGAATACTGGTCTGTGTCCTGGGGTAAGTTTAGCCATATCTTTGTGATTGTAATTATTTCATTCATATTTAATACTGCCTAATGTAATATACACCACGCTGCTGGCTGAGGTGTCCCAGGGTCAGAATCATTGACTTCCTTACACCCTGCAGGGTATGGATATCACCAGCGATGAGGATCTAGAGGAGGCATCATAGTTGATTAGGCTTGTGAAGGCTATATTATTATTATTATTATTTATTTATTTGGCAGACACCTTTATCTAAGGCGACTTACAGGTGTTACGGGGCAGTACAGTGTTACAATGCAAGCTTAATATTTAAATACAGTGTAGTTATAGTAAGTTCAATAGTACTACTAAAATACAATATGAACTCGGATGTTACAAGTTAGGATTACAACAAGTTATATCTACAATGACCTATTAGTAGTGCAATAGTGCAAGGATAGTGCATTAGTCAAGGGTCCAGAACGTGGTGCTTAGGTTGGGCAAGCCCAATGCATATTAGGAGGGGTAGATCTACAAGTACAGTCTAAACAGGTGGGTCTTGAAGAGGCGGTGGAAGGCAGTGAGAGACGGAGCAGTCCTAAAGTTCTCCAGTAGCTGGTTCTACCACAGAGGGGCTAGGGAAGAGAGGGAGTGGGCATGAGGGTATGGAAAGTGGAGGGAAGGCATGACCAGTCAGCCAGTAGTCGAGCAGCAGAGGGGGCGAGGGGGGGTGTAGGGAGACACAAGAGATTGGAGGTAGGAGGGGGCAGTGTGGTGAAGAGAGCAGTAGGCAAGAACAAGGGTCTTAAATTGAATGTAAGCAGAGATAGGTAGCCAGTGGAGGGTGTGAAGCAGAGGTGTAGTGTGAGAATAGCTATATCCTCAGAACTACTGGCCTGGATTTTAGTGTTTACTTACTTATACAGAGTATAGCTGCTGATTGTTGTGCATTGGAGTTTTAGTTAGGTAATCAACTGTTTACAATGGAAACTCTTCTTTTATAATGGAGGGAAAGTGAAGTTGAACATCATAGAAGCTTTTTTGACTATCACATACAGTAGCTTCTGTTTTCCAGACAGACTCAAGCAGACATATAATTGTTCCAGATAGGGCTAAAATGAGGCCACCAAGCTCATGTGTGGTCTGAGCTGTCGTTCACCAGAGGCCTCCAGAGGTTAAGGGCTGGTGAACTTGACTCTTGCATTTTAAATGTATAATTGATTAAGGTTTACAATTGTGCATCATTCTATTACCCAAGTGATTCTTTCTTCTGTCCAATAACATGCCTTGCTCATGCAGTATGTCACACCTACATTGTTGCATGTACTGCTTATCCAATTGTGATGAACATTCTTTATTCAAAATATCAGAATTCGGGGATAAATGGTTATATGTCTATATGTCGTGCTTAAAGAACCACATATCAGATTCTCATGCAGCTTGATCCGAATGGATCTAATTTTATTGGCAACAAATATTTTTTAGTAATAGCTTTTCAGCTAAATACCGTATATGTTAGAACTAGCACCGAGTCTCGACTGTCCGCTCGTATTCATATTAGTGCCCAGTTTTACTGGCAAAAGTTTAACAAGCACCCCCCAAATTTGAAGACATTGAAAAAACCTCTAGTAGAAATGTTTGGCATTGGATTTTAGTTTATTTTAGTATTTCCTAGCTTTCAAGACTACAAAGTTGTCTGCTTCAACACATACTGCTTACAGGTAAGCTTAGCCTCCTAACTTTCTTTAGCTTCAGTTTCTACTTCTCACTTGAAGAAATTGTACTAAAAGGTGTCACCAAAAAAAAGAAAAAAAACATTTGTTGTACTTCTCCTCGACAGACCAGTCCTAAATGATTGACTTATTGATGATTGCACAGATATTTACAATAGGACACTGTGTTTTATTAGTATCAGTGTTATTTTGAATAGTTTCATGTAGCTCATATCAATGCACTTCATAAGGAGGAAAAAACAAACAAAATGTACCGTACGACATGTGGGTGTAGTTCAGGGAGCTGTTCTTATTAGCATATCCGCTTACTCCCACAGATTCCCTGCAAACAAAACAGCATATGTGGATCGCTTTTAAAACCAGTTCAATGCAGTTCCAGTGAAGCCATTGTTACTCACAGGATATGGATTCTGTGGCATTTTTTCAGTAGTTAAATAACATTGAAACAAGTGAAGAAAAAAGTTGATATTGGATTTTTTTCTGGTGTGTTTTTGTTATATTCTTCACTGGAAGTATCTTGAAAGTCATTGTTGAAGATTTTTATTGTCTGGCACTTTGTAATAAAGACTATTATCCTGAATGTGGTTTGTTGTTTTTATTTTTATGTTATGAGAAAAATTCTGTATCAAAAGAAAAATAAAGGGAAACCTATTTTCTTTAGTTTTTAACACTCTGTTACGTGTGTACTCTCTGATTTTAGTGTTTGCTTATTATTTGCCATGATAATTCTGGTTGCTCTTCTTTGCACTCTTTCTAGAGCAGCAATATTCTTTTTGTAACAAGATGACCAGAACTGAACAATATTCTTGGTAATGCATTGTAAAGTTTTAACATGGGTCAGTGGACTACATTCTAAAGATGTGTTTCATCTATTTTGCAATTGGTGATGCGTAACGGACTTCAAAAGGAATAGCTGTGTAACTCATGTTCCACATTTCAAGAATGTGTCTGAAGATTTCAGAACAGACCATTTTGATGATCTTTGATCTATTTTTGGTCCATGTGAGGCAATGACCTAATGTCATTAGCATCATTCAGGCCTGCTACCAGGTATACACAGAAACACACAGCTTGCGCACCCTAAAATAATACATCACACAAAGTGTACAGATGAAGCTTGATGTTTTGAGTAAACAATGTTGAATACAAAAATGTCAAAAGAAAAGAAAATGTTACTTGAGGTCCCGAATAAAGATCCTGGAATAAGCAATGAACCGGACAAGGCTGCCAAAAGAAAAAAAAAAAGACTATGAATGAGTGAAAGGGATGCAACTGCCATGGGCACCGTTATCCGGAAACAGCTTGATAGTATGTGAGGAAGACTGTGCTTACTATCCAAAGGAGAGTTATACCGCTTGGAGTCTTAGTGCAAATATCTTGCTTTAATTGAAATGCTTCTGGTGTCATTTATAGATTGTTTCCAATGGCTTTCCAACAAAAAAATTGCTGTACAGCAAGTCACTGAAGTAATGGATTGAACATCCCCTTGGTCCACTTGTGCTGGAATGAACCATGTGCCTAGCTTAAGCTTTGTAATTCTACTGTACTTGAACGGAAGAAGATGCTGCAGTGATCCTGGGACTGAAGGCAAAATATAAACAGGGCCACCATACCTCAGCGGAGATCAGCAGTTACACTAAGCTGTTAAGAACTGAAAAAGTACTGAAAGTTATTTCAGGTGAACTGGGAGTACAGGAGAACAGCAAGGTTGACTTACATCTCTACAGCTCATCTGATGAAGGCACAGCCATGTGGTGCACAAGATTAGTCGCAAAGTCAGGGGGAGCTTAGCTTTGTGTCCTGGTCCTGTCAAGTTGTCGATCTTAGGACCCACAGGCACAGTTGGGTTTGCTCTAATGTTCCTGTAGGTTAGGGAGACAGAATAGGCAGGGACTACTTCTACTCACCACACTACAGCGGTCCCAACTGGCGAGGTGTCTAATGAACTTGAGCCAACACCTTCATGTGTACAAAACAGTTTTAAAACTGTGCTGGAATACATGCTAAATGCTGACTGAAGAATTTACTTCCAGTACAGGGTTAATACAGTCAGATCTCAAAGTATTCTCTCGTCCGGGGAGAGAATCATTTGAATAAGGGGTCCTTTCTCTTTTTCACACTGCTGGTATAGTGGGACTCTCATGCATATTTAACAGCTGAGATTCTTCAAAGGGTTTTGTATTAAATCATTTGCATTTAAAGTGCTAATGAAAGAGTAGAACCTGGTTGTTGCTGCTCCCACAGCAGCATTAGAGCTGTGCAGTACAGAATTTTTTTTTTCTTCCTTTCATTACCTTTATTTTGCTCACGCAATTAAGTGTTTGAATGGGGTACTTGAATATGCCCATAGTAATTTCAGTGTTAACAGTAGAACAGTTAATTGAAGTCAAAGCAATAGGCCTGAACACAAGTTCGATTTGTTCTATATGTGTATAAAGTGAGCTGGATTTTCACCCCTCAAATGGCATAACGTGGATATATTTTGCTTAGTCGTAATAAATCTGCAACATTTTGACAGAGAACATTTGCCATCTCTCTTATTTTAGATGATGTGTTTGTGTATGTGTGTGTGAGAGAGAGATAGAGAGAGAGAGAGAGAGAGAGAGAGAGAGAGAGAGAGAGAGAGAGAGAGAGAGAGAGAGAGAGAGAGAGAGAGAGAGGGAGAGGAGTTTTCTTGCCCCGGTTGCTATAGTTGCATTTCACTGTCACAAAAGATTTCTGCATGACTCAGTCCAAATTCAGGGAAAAAGTGAGAGCAGAGAGAGGAGAGGAACAAATGGTATGATTATCCATAGAAAACTGTAGCTTTAAATTATCTTAATCTAGGAAAATAAATACGTAACATGAATAGCCACTGCAGGAAACTCTTAGGGGTACAAAGATGGGCCAGTCACAGCACAAACATACCACAATTTGCGTTTTTGTTGCGACAGTTCATAAAGTATACATTTTGTCATATGTACTAAGAGAGAATATGTTAATGAGAAGAGCCGCGACGTTGTTCAAATAAACAGCGGGAGTTGAGTTGTGGTTTGCTGCAGCAGAGGGTGCCCGAAGGATAACGTCTATACATGCAAGGATGCAAGAATTAAAATAACATTGTTTTTTTTGTTAAATGTAAAGGTCATCTGTGCAATCCACTCTGTTCCATCTTCATTTTACCTATTTTAATACTTTAAAAACAATACAATAAAATTGCACACACATACATTTATAGTGCTTAGTGCATTTTAAATCATTGCACTGAAATAAAACTAATGTGTTTTGGGTAGGCTACACATTACATTATGTAAAAATATAGTAGACCTATACAGTATACAGTACAATTTTCATATGTTGTATATAAAACATTACCCTTTTAAATGACTCCTACATGTTTTATTGCAGCACTGGAACAAAACAATGCAGCACACGTTCGCTTTTTTATTTGAATGGTTATGTTATTTTAATATAATCTTTTTTTTTTTTTTTTAAACTACTGAAACTCAAAGTTCAGAGTGCACAGTAAATCCAAGATGGACTTCCAGTTAAATAGTAATATACTTTCCCCCTGGCTCACAGAGAGCCGCCCTCATGGAGGTGAGCGAACCGATCGGTCTCCAAGACTGGGAAGCAAGCGTTATTATCCCCCAAGGGGAAAATGAAGAGAAGGTACCGGATACATTTAAGAATACTACAAGTCACCCTGATTGACAAGGAACGCCTACGCTTAGGGAGACCGGCACGGCCAACCTCCGAGAAAGAGCCATGCGGGGTGACATGAATTCTGAAAGAGAGAAGGAAATCTACATGCAAAGGAGACACAAAGGAACACTGGCATAGATGAAAGCAAGTTGTTAGTAAAGAATACAGGGTTTCCCCCTGGCTCAGGGAGAGCTGCCCTGTTGGAGGTGAGACCAAACTGATAGGCCTCCAAGACTGTGAGCATGTATCCTGCCCCCAGGGGGAACCTGGAATGATAGAGAGATTGGTTGATGCCAGCTCGGCTGGGCCTAAGGCTGGGAAGTGAAGGTCACTTGCCCCCAAAAGAGGACCCTCGACTCCTCGCATCTGTGCCACCAATGCAAAAAAAGAAAAAAGGGCTTATGAAACATAGGTTAATTAGTGACAATCAATACTGGATGATTTCTTTAATTATACAATTAAGGACCAATCTCACAGTGGAGAGGAAAAAAAACATTGTGGGAGGAAACCTCTGGTGGTCCCAGCAGAAAGAAGATATATTTTTCAGTCTTTTACATCGGTTTTATTGTAATTTATAATATTTTTCTACCATAGTATGGAATATTTATCATATGCAATATTTTCAGTCTTGTAAATATTTTTACTTGTTCAACTTAGTGATGACTTCTCATTGTGAATTCTTTTCAGAGAAATTTGTTGTCTGTTTCCAGTTTAAGTTTGCAAAGAAATAATGTATATGCAACGTCTTGCTTTTCATTGAAGGGAAGAATGTCCAGTGAAGGCACTGCTCAGCCTGGACAAGTCAAAGCATTTATTTTGAAGCAAGTATTGTGTTTTGTATAACCTTTATATTTTGGCCCCTGTGTTGTTTATTTGTTCCTGTTTGGTTTGTGTTATTGTTAATAAATGTGTTGTTCCTGTTTGGTTTGTGTTATTGTTAATAAACACGTGTGCAGTTTGCAGTGTACAGATGCAGGAGTGATGTTGTGTGTAATTAACAGACAGAAACTTGTAATCCAGTTGGAAAGTGGTTCTATTTTTTTTATAATTCCAGGTCTGGTGACCAAATAATAATCCCCGGCAATACACAACAACGTGTAGTGCACGGGGCAAATAATAACAGGGTTGCCGTCCCAAACAATAAACAAGCGTATCCTTCACACAATATACTAACACAGTCACCAGTCCTGGGTGCGTGCAGTAGTGCTCCTGATGGGTGATACAAGTTTATCCATGACAATAGTGCTGTTCCGGGTTTTGAGCTGGCCCTAGGCGACAGCTCCGGAACGTGTTAGCCGCCTACTAATACCAAAACAACAATAATTAGTAACAAACAAACAAAACACTCACGAAACTTTCTCACAGGTATGTCTCACAGGTCCTTCCGGGTTCTATCATTCAAACCAAAGCGAAGGCACAGATTGCGTCTCTCTGTCCCCTTTTATGCCATCACACATGACCCCTTGGTAAACGAGTGCAGTTGCCCCTCCAATCCGTAATTGCCACAGACCAGGTTAGTGATGAATGCAAGGTAGAAAAGAATGTGTCTCTTTCCAGATTCCCAGGCGCAAATACATTGTGTCCGGGCCAGAATCCCTTGAGAACAAAGTGGAAAGGGAACTGGTCAGAGCCCAAAGCTCTGGGCTGCCTGATAAAGACTTGAAAGGGAAGAGAGATTTGTGAAGTGCAACGACTCAAACAACCCTACATCTATGTGTGACAGGGTAGTCACGTCAAGACAGAAATAGGAACTGCAGACAAGGCACAGTACTTCGGGTGCAAAGCGCACTGCTGCGATATTTTTATTTCAACAAAAATAAATAAAATATTTTAACAAAAACACTGATCACAGAGTGAAAATAAAAAGGTTTAAACAAATCTTTCACACAAAACCCCAATGAAACAAATATGGTGCTAGGGCTTCCAGCACTCGTAGCAGTTGTTTTTAGTTTCTCTTTTGTTTTGTTTTCTCCTCTCTCACTCCCGTTCCTCCTCTCGCTCCCATTCCTCTTTTCGAACACCCACCCAGAGCAAAGAGAGCTGCAGGCTTATACAACAGACGGACAAAAATTGTGCAACAGCAAAGGACTTAGAACAAACAATGGCCGCTGGATCTATATAGTTGCACATGGGCCATGATATTATGCTATAGTATTGCAATGGATTACCAGCTGGACAAAAACAACTCATGAACTGAAAGAGGCTAAACCTGTTTTTATAATGAACAGGTTTCCAATGTAGAACACCAGATATTCTACAATGGTGATGTATTGCAGTATTTTGTGCGCCCCTGAAAAATACCAGCCTTCTTTGATGAATAACCTCAAATAATGATATGCACACGCTGGTATGTACTTATGTAGGTGTTTCTACTTCACAAGTCTTCTTAAACCCCTCCATATATGAACATATATATATATATACAGCGTCTGTACAGCCAAAAAAAAACAACTGTACTGCTCAACCTCATCTTCTTTAGCATTACAAGGGTATCCATGTATTATAAAAAATACTAGATGGGCTTCAGTGAGTTACAGGAAAATAAATTACGAGATCAAAGGTAACTCACTGAAGAGGCCTATCTATTATTTTTTATATTACATGGATACCCTTGTGATGCTAATGTTAAAGAAGACGAGGTTCTGCAGTACAGTTTTTTTTTTTTTTTGCTGTACAGGTGTTCTTTGTCGTTATCCATTAGTGATTTAGCTTTATTGCCTTTACACTGTTTTAATTTCCTGTTCCTCTCCAGTTTCTCTGAGATACGAATGCTTTAAATCTTTTACCAGCTTTAAATCTTTTTTTTTAAAAAACATATTTTCATTTTGTTGGTCATTAATGAAAATTTCTGTACTGTGGGTGTTGTCGAGGGACTGAAAACAAGACATTTTCTGTTTGAACTGAAAGTCATGGCCTCTAGGAGTCGAAAGGGTTAAAGTTTAAGCGTATTTTCCTCTAGAGGAATTATCACTTTTTGAAGTCACTACTGTGGTAATATGCCTTTTTTTCGAATGGCTCAGGATGCAAATATAGACTGTATATATATATATAGTAAGAAATGCCTAAATCATGTAAATTTCAAAAATACAAATAACTTCTATTGGCCTAACTAATAACTAACAATTTAAAGGTAAAACAAATTTGATATGCACACTTTCCTAAAGTTTAACAATAAATTATTTATATGCATATTGTACAGTATTCTAAACTCGGTAAATCATAAATTCCCCATGGTCCAGGAAATTCCACATAAAAATGAAAAGAAACCCTACTTTTTAAAGAGAGCTGGTCTACCTACTTGCAAATCCTGCTCTAGTTTAAAAGATCTGATAAGTATGCCTTAGCATAGCCTGGGGATACAAGAAACAAGGGGGTGAACTGCATGAATAAATTTGTTCTTGATACGGATATTCATCTTTGAAATGGTCTCCAAAGGAATGTATAGGGAAGCAAAATATCTGAGACTGTTTATACAGGCTTATATAATGGCATTGTGAAATAATTGTATATCTAGACATTGTAACCATGTCAGTGTGGCGGGTCGCCACTACGCTTGCTTATTTTTTGTAATTGTTTTTGTTTTCGGACAGCCCCCCTGATTGTCCTCCCTGCCCCATCCTCCTATCAAGTATGTTGATTCATCTCACCTAGATCTTTATAAAGGCAGATACAGAAACAGAATGTAGAGAGCGAGAGATTATCGGGGTGGTGGCACCTGTGTTGTGTGTGTGTGTCGTGTCACCGGCACTAGTGTTGTGTAACTTTCTTCACAAAACAATCCTACGGCTGTTATATTTTTGCGAGTGCAAGATTCTAAACCTGACTTTGTGAGACCTACGATTAGCAGGGAAACTATTCTCAGAGAGGGTGTGAGTAAACCAATTTGGATATATCTTTAGTAATTGGTTACCTATAGCCATAGCTAGCTGTTGGGTGTAAATCCCTAATGGAAATGTCTAGTGAAATGTACTGTTCAAATCTAAGCAAGTTTACATTTACTGTGGCTGGCTACTTGTAAAGTGACACACAGGCTTGGTATATGGTGTAGTCCCTGACAGCTTCTGTTCTTTTTCTTGCAGAGAAACACCACTATACTAATATGTTAGCTTAGTGGAAAGGTTTTAATGATAATATTCTGTGAAGGACCTGACTAGATTTGCAATTTATGTAATATAAAGCTTGCAAAGTTTTCAAGCAGGAAATCTATAGTATCATTAATACAAGTGCCTAGTACATTAATTGGTCAATCTGCAAGCCAATTACCGGCAAGTTCGCATCAACCAATCAGGTATATAAACCTACTTCACAAACTCAGTCCTGCTGTGCTTTCGAATTACCGCTCATCGTTTGTTTGGTTACGTATCCCTGCCAGTCGTATCGTTGTTGTCATTACCTTCGTCTAAAACCACATCCATCTTACAAACGCTGCAGTGTTTCATTTTTATTCACTTTGTCGGCGAACGTTCCTCGTTCCAGTAAACTTCATGCTCAAAAGCCACAAAGGTGGTTAAATAATACTTTAGTGTGTGGTGTTGGTAAAATAAACTTGACAATAGTAGCAGTATTGGCAATAAAAAGTATGTCCCTGCGACATAATGTGATATTGGTGCCCACCCCTTATTATCTTGATACTGTATTAGTGAGTGCCATACTGTATTAGGGAGTGCCAGCAACATCTAGAACACTGTTGTGTATTGTACAAATATGTGTGGCTTTTAACATGTTACAAGTTACTCTAGCCTTACAGATGTAAATTATAAGAGACCCATTTCAGTTACATTCTTGATAACAAAATATTGGCAAAACCTCCTTGTGGCAGTGTGGCAGGGTAGAGGTCCTGCCAGCGCACGGGTATATGTGTGTGTGTGTGTGTGTGTGTCCGTCAATTGAATAAATGTTTAAATGATTAATTAAGGCGTACAAATAAGGAGATCACGGGTGGTGAAATGGTTAGTGTGTTGGTGTTGATGTTGGTGCGAGGTGAAGGTATTTTTCGTGTTCCGTGCTGTCCCGTCTTGTTTGTTTATGTGTGTCTCCGTGAGTGTAGACCTTTTGTTTTGGCCCTTGTGCTGTTTATTTTGTTAATGTGTTTTGTTTTGTCTAATGCTTAGTGTTTTGTTTATTCGTTTGTGTATTTAATTAAACGTGCACATTCACACTTTACTGCAGCTCTTCTGTGCTAGTCTCCCTTCCTGGTTTAAAGACCATTATCAGTGACGCTGTCCTGTCCCACTCCTCCAACAATTCAACTACTGCACTGCTTTGTTATACTAACAATTGCTAAGGCAATTTGCATCTGCTTTCACACAAGCTTTTGAGTATTGACCTAGCAAAAACACTATAAACCAATCCAGCATGCCAATTTCACACAAGTGTGGTGTCTATTCTACTGGTAACCCATTTCAAATGTATTTTGTTTACATTGTTTTTTCCTTATAATTTTTACAGCACTATGAATCTTCAGATGGCAAAATGTAGGTTATACTCTGAAATTGGGTTGGGGATGCCAATGGAAAATCCCTTATATTGGTTTTATTATTGTCAAAGCAGTCAATTACTGTCGTGACACTGTGCATCATTATACTCTTTTGTGCAAGTGTGAATTAAAAACACTGTCTCCATTCATAGACATGTCTATTGGTTTGGAACATAATAAGCCCTGATTGATAGTGTCCCTTTGCAAGACCATTCTTGCAGTAACTAGCCTCCTCTCTACATACAAACTTGACTGGCAGATAAATCTCTCAAAGCAGCTTGGCCACAATCTACAATTAAGTTTCTTTTGCACCTCTGTGTTACCATAAGTCCTTAATATTTGTGTTTACGTTGGAAGATTGCTTCAGAATTTATCCAACAGCAATGCTACTGTACTATAGTCTGGTGCGTTTGCAAATTTAAGGTTTATACAATGTTCCTAGGAATACATATATGTAAATGTAAAACATGTAATTATATAGGCTACAAGCACAGGTGTTGAAAAATGAACATTGATAGAATTATTATATTGTCATTACAAATATGAGGATAATCATATAGTTCAACAGTATATTAGTTCAACAGTATATTAGGATAAACTCCCAACAAGTACATCAGTAAAATACTATACATTTATATTTAAATATATAATAGTTTTCCTTGTACTTTAATTGAAATTGATTTCAGTGTGACTGTAACTTCATTAAAATTGACAGTATGCAGTTGGGTTAGACTCCTGATAATAAGAATTACTAATAGGACAATGGAGGAGGAAAAAGGAAAATGTAGTCCTGGGGTTAAAATGAGGAGCAGGACTACATCCCCCAGAATACCTTGGGGCTGATTGACTATTGAGCCAATAATGAGCCGCACTTGGATCTAATGGTATGAGGGACACCTGCCTATGGTTAAGCAGGCAGATATAAAATCATGTTTGGTGGCGCTAGACTTTTGTTTATTTTGTTTTTGCATGAATAAATATTGTGATGGACTTTGCTTGGCAACCCCACCAGGAATGAACACATACACACACCTAATAATTAATTAGCACTGAGGCAGGTGCTGGCAATTACAGGCTGCCAATATAGACTTTAAAAGAGAACTTGCATCAAGCAAATGGGGTGCCTGGACTGGGGATAGCTCTGTTTGAGCACCAGAGAGCCTGAGCCTGAGCCTGAGCCTGAGCCTGAGCCTGAGCCTGAGCCTGAGGGGACTGACTTGGAGTCATAATTCAAACGGCAATACTATTGTATTTTATACTTTGTAACATGGGTGTATTACTGGTCTTAACTACACTGTGTAAACTTCGAATTATACTATATTACTGAACCTGTGTGTGGATCTGTAAGAGACAGACACTACACTTCAACCTTTGGTGGGGGTTTATCTTTGTATATTTGAGTTTGCTGTGTATTGTTAATTTCACTAGTTATTGTAAGTTCTCACTTTATTTGAATTCTAAGTGCATGTTATATGGTATATGGTTTATGAAGTTATTTTCTTTACACTGGTGAAGGTTTGCAGTGAGTGTGTCTGCCCCCTTCTCTTATCCAGCACACTGGGGGAATGATAGTAACTTATATTGACTATTTTAATTTGCCTGTGTGGTTTTTAGATCTCTAATTGCCTATTTTAATTATGTATTAGTAAACTATTTGCCCTGAGTTGATGCTCCTGTTGTCTTTGTGCCGTGACTTTCAGACGCTCTCTCCTCCTTTCTGGGAAACTAATATTAATTGATTGTGGACCCTCCAGTTAAACAAAGGTGGTGGCAGAGGCACACTATCGATTGTATTAATCCAGTAGCCGGTAAACAGAAGGTTTATTATAATATACAGGCCTCACTTTTAAACTCCTGAATTGTTGAGACACACACACACCATTGATGGTGAAAAATAGGCAGGCAGTCAACTAGCTCCCTAAATAATTGATTGTGAAAACCAAAGTGTGTGGTGTAACAAATGAGCGCTAGCTTTTTTAAATAATTAATTTAACACAAGCTGTGACTTACAAAGGCACACTTATTGTTCCTTTAATACAATATCCACCCTCACTATACTCAAACACTGTAATAAATATCCACCCCACTGTACTCTCTTCCAGGTGTAGAATCAGGGGTGTCACTTCTCAAACGGCTTGGTCGGGGGTCGGGGGTCAGGCTTTGGGGGGGTGCAAAGATGACATTTAGGGCCCCCCCTCTCCGTAATGATAAAACTCTGCAACAAACTTACAAGAAGAAAAGTAACTTTGGCATTGCATGAATAAACCTAGTGAAGCAGCGGATATCGTCTAGGCTTCATTTTTACAGCTATCAACAGGACACCCAAATCAAGTTGTGTGTTTTATTTTTTTTTATTTTTTTCAATTGCCATTAGAAGCAGATCACTAATATGAGGATTGGTCATGAAACACTGACTACAATTTTGTCCTTGTAAGTCCATTTTGTCACCTCTGAGAATAACAGCTTCGTCTACATTTTTGCAAACCGAGTATTAATGATTCAACACAGTATTAAATAAAATTTTACAAATGTAAATCCGTTTTATGAATGAAAGAAAAACCGTAAATGAACATTCAAGCAGAGCATGACTAGAAATATGTCAAAATAAAATGGTGTTCATTTAACTAGATAAATGCTATACTTCATTTACATAAACACTGTACATATGCAATTGTTGTACCCCTGAAAAGGGAATGATTGAAATAATCAAAACGCTGCGTTGTGTGCTTGCTGCAGAAGTGGTTTTATCAAGAATAAAATAAGTGTTTATAGTAATTTCTTTTACACAGAAAACAACATGTTTACTCTTTCCAGCAGTAAAATAGCAAGTATCCTTTTAGAGTTGTACCAGCTCAAAAAGAGAATTAAAACTACAGATGATGCGAGTTTAGCTTTTTACGTTCCTCTCTTCGAAATGACACTGACCACTGACTATTAATTTTCTATTTGAAATCATCTTGGTTGCTGTGACATGGTAGATCTCATAAACTTAGCACTTTTATTGAAAAGTTTGCAAAACACATCATGAACACTTGAACAGATTTTTTTTTTTTTGCTTTTTGTAACACAACAGTGCGATAACTTGGGAGATGCTGTTGCTATGGCATTTTTTTTTACGCAGAACAATTTTAAAACATAGTAGCACTGAAGCTTTTGGCAAGAAAAAAGAGAATGTTTCATTGAACAACGTTACACTGTCAGGCTAGTCCCTGCAAGCAGGAGGGGAGCATTGCAGCCACCTGTTGGGTTGCCTCTCCGAGATCCTGCATTGGCCGTTAGGGCAGACAGGATCCTTACACAGGCCTTCTACTGGGGAGGCTTGCACTAGGGCCGCTAAGGTGGAGTCCACCGGAGAGAACTGTACCAGCCCTTCCATGATGTCAGGAGGATTTGACCTCCAGAAAGTCCGGAACACCGGAAAAGGCTGGGGGGTCGAAGTCTGCGCTGGTTTGAATATATATTTTGTCATAATTAAACCATAGATATGCGTGTGTGTATGTTTATGTATTTACACGTAACTCAGTTATTATTTGTAATATTATATTGAAAAACCCGAACCTAATTTGAATACATTTTAACTCATTTTGTTTATTACAGACACACCAATAGTGCTGGTTGTTTTGTTGTTTTGACACGTATTAATAACGTTTGCTAAAATACTTTTATATGGGGGGGATTTGCCATGACACATGTTTTAAGTCGAATGCACTTGCTCTATATATGAAACCGAATTGAACCAATTTCAGTATAAAAAAAAAAGGTCTCCACACACCGGACGCGAAGCGATTTGTCCATGGTACTTTCGCTGCGACACTACCTTTTACACCAATGGCATCAGGCGCATGCAATGTGATAGGCGACTCTCCTCTGATTGTATCAACAAATTATACACACCAGCTATATCCAGTTCCCTGAATATAGACTGCCAGATGTTCTCCCTCATTGCCGTGTCTTTATAATTTTTGTGTCCTTCATTGTACAGCTCCCGGTGTTTTCATACTGCAGGAATGATCTTTTCTTGCGCCATTGTTTACTGAAGGCACGCAAGGGAAGCTGTTTCTCATTGGTCAGTTCCCAAGCTGTCGTGTGATAAAATCACAAAAAATAGACACCAATCCTATTTTTTTCTCATCGCTTCACTGTTGCTTCAGTGTCGCCCGTCGCATAGCAGGCAGTGTGAACGGCTTGTATCAAAATACATGTTTTATTTTTTTGTTGCGGTGTGTCATACGACACATTTGCTTGTTGCATAGCGTTCGGTGTGTATAGGCTTTAAGCCAGTACCTACACGTCATTGTGAAAGCCCTAAATATGGAGTTGGTGGGGTTGGCAGGGAGGAGGTTAAAATCCTCCCTGCCATAAAACACGTGGGAATGTGGCTGGAGCCTTAATTGAATGATTAATGGTTAATTAGGCTCCAGTCACATGGTATTTAAGGAGGAGAAAATGCTTAGTTTGAAGGTTGGTTTGTAGCTGTCCAGTGCAGTGCAGTACAGTGCAGTACCTGTCCCTGTCCCTGTCCCTGTCCCTGTCCCTGTCCCTGTCCCTGTCCCTGTCCCTGTCAGTCAGTTAGTTAAGGCGACTGCTCAGCCAGACGGGGTGTATTTAGTATTATTTTATTTTCACCACAGTGCATCTGTTTGTTTGCGTCAGGTGTTTTGTTTATTTCTTCTAATAAGCATGCTCGCCAGCGCTTTAAACTGCAGTTTCCAAGCCTCTGAGTCTCATTCCTGACGCTATCCTGTTAGTCATGAATAAGCATTTTTGATGAATTCATATACTTTCATCTTTATTTTCAACCTATATGTATGACGTTTCAGGTGCTGCTATTGCGACAGAACTGACATCTCGGGTGGAAAAACAAAACACAATATTGAGTTACAACGTTTTAAAAGGTGGCCAATTAAAATGAAATGTTTTGTAACTAGGGTGTGTTTAAATAGCCCCTATTAGCTGTGACATTTCTAAAGGACCTCGCAGTATAATCTTAATAGAGATGTCACAGATACAGTAGGAGCTGACAAAGAGGAGCTGGTCATGTGAATAGAATTGTGAAGGATTCCACCTGCAAATAATTCCATAGTTTCCATGATTCTGTCCCTCGGGGACAGTGGAATGGGGCTGCAAGTCACGGTTCTTAGTAGCCGAGGATATTAGCATTAACCGCACACCAAGAGGGAGAGCTGTGTTAATCCTGCTGTCATTTGCTGTTTAGGCAGCATTGTAAGTGCACAGAGACTCGCAGAGTGAAAACGGCAGATCTATGGTTGGAACTGAGCTTTTTCTTCGCCAATGCAAAAGGAAATATGCAGCGCAGTTTTGCCTTCTTCTACACCAGCTTTCTGGGGGTGGTTTTAGGTGTAAATTTTCCAAATAATATTAATATAGGTGAGTAAAAAAAAAAAAAAAAAAAAAAAAAAAAGAATGGCTAGCTGTTGAAATTATCCTTGACAAAACGGTGTTGTGATAGTGCGTGTATTATTTTTTTCTCCACTTCTTTCTGGCTGATTGAGTAGAAAGCGTGTTTTTTTCAGATGCAGTTTATAGAGTTTGAGCACAACGACGCTGATTTTGTGAATGCAAAGGTGCTTTTTCTGTGCGATATTTCTGTTTTTGTATCAAGAAGGTGGAAACGCATGCACTGAATATAAGTTAAAAACTGTCTGTTTTCAAAAACATTTTATCTTTAAACACACATATGCAGCACATTTCTCTGTACACCACAGTTCAATTTATCTAACTGTGTAGCCAGTTTTAGATTGATAATTGTATGTCTTTATTGGGCATCAGTGAAGTAAAAAAAAGAACATTTTTGCAAATCGACGTATTTGCACTTTCACAATCTGCTAACAAGTTATTGTAGCCTATATGTATAAGCAATACGCGTTATACTTGAGGAATGGCGTTGGTAAAAAATCAAACAACAAAAAACCCTTTGTTTTGGTCTAATTGCAATAACCTAGCTGATATTTCACCTAACAGTATTTTGTCTTTTGTCCAGGGGGTTTATTTCCTTCCGATTCCCACGAACATGCTGCCTTTCGGTTTGCAATGTTTCACCACAAAGACATTCCAAAACTGCAGCCCCAGGTGGATATGGTGGATATCAATAACAGCTTTGCAATGACATATGCTTGTAAGTATAACATTATTGTTCGTTATTACGGGTTCATGTGGGTATACTAACATTAGCCTCATATGACGAGCCAATGCAGAATCCCCCTATAGTATAATCTGTTATATTGCTATGTATGGCGCATTCGTTTACCTTCTGTGAGTCTACCTGGGATCTGGATCTGTATATGATGCATGGGCTTATTTTAAAATAATAATTCACCTCGTGTATGTGTGTGTGTGTGTGTGTATACAGTATCTATCTATCTATCTATCTATCTATCTATCTATTTATCAGTCAGCATCAACGACAAACAAATGACATTATTTATTATTTCTTAGCAGCAATGCAACAGTTATTGTATATTTAAATTGATAAACCAGTCTAGTTAAGTGGTTTGTTGATGTACAATTACTTGGCTTCGTTCCTGCATTATGGAAATGCAGAGCAGCTGTGAGCCATCCTAATTGCCGGTGGATTTGTAAACTACAGTATTTGCTATTGCTGCTAATAGCTTATTTATTAGGGCAGGGACACTCGTACTACAACACTACGCTTCTACTTGAGGCGCTTTCTTTAGCTGAGGTACTGTGTAGTGTGCATCTGGAACATTGCGCTTCCTTACTCCCAGTGCACGTATCACTGTAGTTTTAATAGAGAACGACAATGCCGTTTCTTAATATCAATTAGACTTGGATATGTATTACATTAACAGCAGTAACACCTTGCAATATACCCGCTTCGTGTGTGTTTACTGATTACAAATTAATCAGGTTCGCTACTTAGATTTTTTTTATTTACCACCGCTCTGTATAAATAAATACACAAATAAACAAATATTTTGTTCTTTGGTAGTAAGATAGCATGCTGTAGTGTTTTTTTTTTGTTTGTTTTTTTTTTAAATAATCAAATGCAAATCATTTTCTAAACAGTGTTCGTATGACGGAAAATAATATCTAAAGAAATTAAATGGATGTATTATTATTATTATTATTATTATTATTATTATTATCACTCTATAGCAGACAGCTGTCAGTTGGAACACCTGTAACCAGCTGTTATTGCTGCACCAGTAAATCCTCTTACTAAGGACTGCTTTTCCCACTGGAGAGTTTACTGAATTATTCATCAGATTGATTATAACTGTAGCATTTTTTAAAATATTAATGACTCATTTATTATTTTTATTATTGATCATATATGTATGATGGATATTTTGGAACTTTTTATTGGTTTCTTATTAGGTAGATCTTTAATTTAAGTAGCATAGCAGCTTTATCTGGTCTGGTTCAATGGTGGTTAAAACAGATACTGTGAAATGATTCTGTGCTATATGGTTTTTCATTTTAGGATAATTCTGTATATTGATTGCCATAATGATGCACACATGTATTGATGATGGTGGTAATGATTCCATACAGCAGCCTATAAGCAACTACTGTAATATGTAAAGAAAACGTAAAGAAACTAAACCAAAATAATCAATATCAAGTCAAACTGAACAGTGGCATCCCAAGTGTATAAAATTAGTTCGTTTCTGACAGGACTTCCAAATGAAAACCTGTTGTTTGAGGTGGACAGCAATCCAGTTGTTGCATGTCAATGTGAGAGTAAGCAGCTTTTTACCTTGTAGCCTGCTGAATCTATTATTGAGTATATTTACAACTGAGCTGATGCTAAAATGTTCCACTGGCCTGATGACAGTTAGTCAAATACACTACAGCATATTCATACTCTACCAGGGTTTGTGAAATTGAGATTTGTTTGGTAACAGACTTGTTGCATTGTTGAATCCATGTATATGCATAACTGTGTTTGTGGGTGATACACCATTAGATGGCAACATTGTTTGCTGTAAAAAAGTGCTTGTACTTGTAAACTGGGAAGGCTGTTATTTTAAGTACGTTAAGTACGTTGTTGTTTTACAGAAAGAAGCTAGGTTTCCATGAACACCTGTAACACGTCGTACAGAAATACAAAGCATCACATTGAAATATCTTTTCACTCGGCTATGTTACGTTATCTATTGCCTTTAGTTCATGTACAATGGACTTCGCTGTTGCCCAAATGTCAACAGTATGCCCCTATCCTTACTTTCATTTACATTGTTCATATTGCTCAATTCACCTTGTGTCCTTCCTAAGATCTCTGGGCTAAAGGGGTTGCAGGTGGCTTGATCCATCAAGCTGGGACCACTTTGCTCTGTAACCCCCCCTCTCCATTAACTGCCCCCCGCCCCGCTAAATACTGAGGTGGGTGTGGAAATTAAAATCACTGGCATGCTTTGGGCAGCTGATTGACAATTATTTTATGAACTGAACAGAACAAAAAGCCTGCCACAGTACTGCTGTTAGTTTGCAGATGGTCCAGAAACATAACAAGAGCTTTAAGAATGAAACTGCCTCTTAATAGTGAACTGGTCAAAGGAGTATTGTAGCTTGGGAGTGAAATGTGGAGTTTACAGGGGATATTGACTGATAATTACATTCCTTTTGTGGTATTCTACAGGGTGATTGATAGCTTTATTATGAACTATTTGGTAGACAAAGGTACTAAGCATTTTACAGCTTTGAATGTAAAAGTAAGGGACCTGCTGGTATTTCAGTTGTTTCAGACAAGTTTTGCAACAATAAAAGTTTATTCAAAATGTACTAAATGCATTGGGGAGGGGGGAGGGGGGAGGGGGGAGGAGGGGGGGGGGGGGGGGATTGTCACTCTGAAGGGTTGCAATGTGGGAGGTTTGGTACTTTTTCTCAGATTTTTTTCAAACGGATTCAGTTTTAAAGCTATTGTACAAAACATAATTTTAAACTACTCTTTGGTGTCTATACCTTGCTTGTTTATTGTTGATGAAACACATCTGCATGACCTTTTAGAGTAAATGTGCATCATAATAATTGTGGGTCAGTTACCAGTTTGCTACACCACTATAAATGTAGACAAAAAGGGGATGATGTATGTATAGGCGCAGTGCAAATAATTGCTGATGCAAAATTCAAATTGCATTGCAGCCAGGCAATTATTTTGCACTGCGCCCTATGTAAGCTTAAGAGCAATGCAAATTACTCAACACACGCAATTATGATAATGAGGTACTCAATGAGCACATCGGTCTATTTAGTGGCCGCACTTGCAGAGTTAGAAGTACAGAGAGCAGTAGTTGTGGAGCATGAAAATACAAATAAAAAAGAAATGTCACTGTAACGGAAGCAAAGGAAAAGAGGCTGAGGTCACTTGGCATGAAACCGAGTTGTTTGGAAAAGCCAACATCAGTTGGGAAATGATATATTGACCTGCCATTTTCAGCATGACATCAAGAAATGTGTCTAGCACTCTGGAAAAGGTGGATTGGGCTATCCCTCAAGACATTCCATCTGTGGTCTCAAAGGAACCAGAGGCTAAGTAGTGCAGAGAACACAGCACTTTCACATGTGCAGGGATAACGGTCCCTAGATTAATGCTGGGGTGTAGCTCATCCCACAATTCAGCTAGCAGGTCTAGGATGACCTGCAGAGTGAGACGATAACATCCTCCGGCATCCCAAACAAAGTATGTAGATCCTGTGCAATTCCATGCTCTTTTCTTCATCTCAATACATTTCAATATAATTTTAATGGATTAATGATGTCAAAGTGCAAATTAGCTCGTGGGTGCAGAATGCCAGGTGAACACATACGCTGCATTTTTCTCGTATCCTTACATCAACCCCAAAATGTATAACAAATAGTTCTCAGGTCTGAGAGGTGACACATTGATGTTCTTGAATTGTTTATATTACCATATAAATCTGATCTGATCTGTACGTAATGGATTTTTGCATACATTTTGTTTCAGCCTGAAAGCATATTAAAGTTCAGTAAGAGTAAAATAACATCTCTAACCGTTCTCCATGAAAACACATTTTCCATAAATTATCAGAATACATTGTAACAGAGCTTGATTGTCAAATTGATTCAGACACATACGAAGACTGGGTTTAGCTCAAGCCCTTGAGAATTATCATTTGCTTTGCAAGATAATCAAGTGATCTAATACAGAGTGCTGTAGGTTACAGCTGTATAAAATGGCTCCAGCGATGAAGATAGTAAAATACAAACAGTACCTTATTACTATACATACTGTATAAAACAGAATCACTTTTTAGATTTACGAAGATGCATTCTGTATTTTTTTTCATTTAGTAACTTGATGAAAAAACTAACATTCAGAATATGTGCAGTTACTCTACCATGCTAAAACAGTGCTCCCCATTTTTCAAATTGTTCAGAAAATCAAATTACAACTGTGAAATTATTCATTTAAGAAGCCTTTTTAAAATTTATATAACAGAACCCCTTTAGCTTTAAATATAAAGCACTCAATACAACACTGCACTGTAAATGCCAGATATTGAAGTCCGGTTGGTGCATTTTCTATGACAATAGGGCACAAAAAGATTGCACACAACAGTAAAGATTCACCCCATAGTCAAGGCCACTTTTTCACTTTCCCAATTTACTCCCATAGACAGCAATGGGAAACCACTTTCAATATTAAAGCCACCATCAGCAAAATGAAGAACACTTCTCCCACATAACCAGTCAGTATTGGTTGTAAATTGATATTATTTGGAGGGTGCCCATGTACCTGTGGGATACATTCTTAAAGAGGAGACAATGGCCTGAGTGGGGAAAAACTGGCTATTAAAAACCCTGCCCAGAGTGGTTTTACATGCCCAAAAACTGATGGTATTCTGTGGGTACCACTGCACTTGTGAGATGGCTTGACCATTGACATCTTTTGCATATATATATATATATATATATATATATATATATATATATATATATACAGCTCTGGAAAAAATTAAGAGACCACTGCAAAATTATCAGTTTCTCTGGTTTTACTATTTATAGGTATGTGTTTGGGTAAAATGAACATTTTTGTTTTATTCTATAAACTACTGACAACATTTCTCCCAAATTCCAAATAAAAATATTGTCATTTAGAGCATTTATTTGCAGAAAATGACAACTGGTCAAAATAACTAAAAAGATGCAGTGTTGTCAGACCTCGAATAATGCAAAGAAAATAAGTTCATATTCATTGTTAAAAAACACAATACTAATGTTTTAACTTAGGAAGACTTCAGAAATCAATATTTGGTGGAATAACCCTGATTTTCAAGCACAGCTTTCATGCGTCTTGGCATGCTCTCCACCAGTCTTTCACATTGATGTTGGGTGACTTTATGCCACTCCTGGCGCAAAAATTCAAGCTTTGTTTGATGGCTTGTGACCATCCATCTTCCTCATGATCACATTCCAGAGGTTTTTAATGGGGTTCAGGTCTGGAGATTGGGCTGGCCATGACAGGGTCTTGATCTGGTGGTCCTCCATCCACACCTTGATTGACCTGGCTGTGTGGCATGGAGCATTGTCCTGCTGGAAAAACCAATCCTCAGAGTTGGGGAACATTGTCAGAGCAGAAGGAAGCACGTTTTCTTCCAGGACAACCTTGTACTTGGCTTGATTCATGCCAAAGCTGCCCGATTCCAGCCTTGCTGAAGCACCCCCAGATCATCACCGATCCTCCACCACATTTCACAGTGGGTGCGAGACACTGTGGCTTGTAGGCCTCCCCAGGTCTCCGTCTAACCATTAGACGACCAGGTGTTGGGCAAAGCTGAAAATTGGACTCTGGGGGTGCTTCAGCAAGGCTGGAATCGAGCAGATTTGTCTTTGTGAAGGATGCATGAATCAAGCCAAGTACAAGGTTGTCCTGGAAGAAAACTTGCTTCCTTCTGCTCTGACAATGTTCCCCAACTCTGAGGATTGGTTTTTCCAGCAGGACAATGCTCCATGCCACACAGCCAGGTCAATCAAGGTGTGGATGGAGGACCACCAGATCAAGACCCTGTCATGGCCAGCCCAATCTCCAGACCTGAACCCCATTGAAAACCTCTGGAATGTGATCAAGAGGAAGATGGATGGTCACAAGCCATCAAACAAAGCCGAGCTGCTTGAATTTTTGCACCAGGAGTGGCATAAAGTCACCCAACATCAATGTGAAAGACTGGTGAAGAGCATGCTAAGACGCATGAAAGCTGTGCTTGAAAATCAGGGTTATTCCATCAAATATTGATTTCTGAACTCTTCCTAAGTTAAAATATTAGTATTGTGTTGTTTAAAAATGAATATGAACTTATTTTCTTTGCATTATTCGAGGTCTGACAACACTGCATCTTTTTAGTTATTTTGACCAGTTGTCATTTTCTGCAAATAAATGCTCTAAATGACAATATTTTTATTTGGAATTTGGGAGAAATGTTGTCAGTAGTTTATAGAATAAAACAAAAATGTTCATTTTACCCAAACACATACCTATAAATAGTAAAACCAGAGAAACTGATAATTTTGCAGTGGTCTCTTAATTTTTTCCAGAGCTGTATATATATACAGTATATAAAGAGGACATTATTAGCAGTTGAAGGATACCAAGATATTTAGTAAGTAAGGCGTCTGAATTGAATAAAAGGGACAGTGAATGAATGTCCCACTCATATTGTGTTAAGACTGGTGACACCATCATTTTGACCGGCAGTGTACGGTTTGTACTGTATATTGGTTAACACAATGTTTAATACAGTTTTCAATTGTAATTATACTTTAGCATGCACAAACCCTGTATTAAAATATCATCATGTCATATCTATAACCTACTGAACACTGAAATCAAACAGAGTTGTGTTTTTTTTTTAAAAAAAACATGTAATTAGGCATATATTGCACGAGTACACATAGCAAGACATTTTATAAATAATAGTCTGTCAGACAAGAAAACATGCAGCCATTGATGAATCTTTCCGGCCCCTGGAGGCCTGGTAATATGATTTTTATCTTGAATGATGTGTTTCAGTTTTACCAGGAAGTTTAGGTTTGGGTATCTGATACGAAGGTCTGTTCTTTAACATGGCCACGCGAACCATCGTTTTTGAACTGATCCTTGTAACACACCAGTTATTTTGTTGGGGATTTTGGATACAGAATCACCAGTCAACCTAGTGCCTAATAGTGTACCTCTTAATATGAAAGTTGCTTAGTGGTCTTGCCCATTGTGACTGAAATCCTGTCAATTGTACATTTCCTTTTGTTATTTAAACCAGGAATTCAGTGGTCCCCGTATAAACCAAAGTTGTGACTCTGTGGAGCACACCATGTGGCATATCTACTTTAAAATTCCCGAACTCCATCATTGCTGTTAAGCCCCAAAGTGACTTTAGAACTGCTGTGTACAGTTTTGCAGATTTTTAGTCAAACTACTGCATTCATTAACATTAATGCATGGCTTAGTTATTGCAACGTTCTATTCTATACATGTCATGGTGAAATTGTAGAAGGCCTACATTCTGATTTCTGAAAGTACACATTTGAAGACACTTCTGGAACATTTCTTAGACTGAACAAACTGTGAAAATGGCATTGCAGTGAGTATTTGATTGCTATCATTATCTTTTCTGTGAAGGCTTTCGTTTTTCTAAGGCTGCAGTGTCTCATAATCATGTTCCGCTTTGAACTATAAAACACTCAACGGTGGAATCTGTAGTCATACAAAATAAACTTGATAAAAACTTCTACTGGGAACGTGTCAATTTGGTTATGCTTTATTTTAAGTCAACAACTAGCAATTAACTTAAAACATTACCAATGTTAAGCATTTGTCAATTGTTCATTTAATATAAAAAGGCCAACTAAACTCTTCAGTAAACATCAGATCCCTACTTCAAAATGATCAACTCCCCATTGAATAGGATAACATTGGTAGGCCCTTTTGAATAAGTTACTGTAATACTATCAAATGAAATTAAAATAAAGTATGACAATTTACTAAGCTAATTTGTGTATTACTAGAGTTTTAAACTAACATATGTTTCCTTGGAAACAGTGTACTATTTTTTCTATAGTTTACCCTTCTGTGTAGCCCAGTGCATCTGTTTACTTTAATTGGGAACATCTTTCCAAGAACAGCACAGTAATATTAAAATGTGCTTACTGGGCAAGTATCGGATCACTTCCTGTGCTGTAGGTCAACCCTAACTAAATAGTGTGGGCTACAAAATTAATGACATGAATTCCTTTGTAAGCAAATGCTTCCATGTTGATATGGGATGCCTTAACTTTTTATGTTTAGTCCAGACGGATTTGATAATACTATGAAAGTAGCATCCAAATGACCTCAAATCACTGTATTAAAATCCTTAATGGTTGGTCTCGAGAGTGCTTCTTATAAATATTTATCATGAACTTGTGGGGGGGGGGGGGGAGCTTTGTATTAAAATTCCCTTTTAAGCAACTGAGGACTGGCAGCAGTTTGCCAAGGTAAGACAGGCAACCTCAAGGGAGGAGGTATTTTAAATAATTACTGTATAACATGTGAGAGGTGAATAAATGCTTACAGCTTGTGCGGACAATGAATTAGTATACTCATCAGCTCACTGTCAGAAGGTCACATCTTTAGTTTAATCTAAGTAAAGTGGCTCATTCAACACTGTTAGGCAGTTAGGCCTGCATTTTTATAGGCCCTCACCCGCCTACTTCTGTTAATACAGATAATTATTTTATCTAGTTCAAGCTGTCAATCGTGAACAGTTTTGAATTTGATTACTGGAACAGGAATTGAATAATTTTATCAGAAGTATGTATAGCTACATACTATTGATGCACAGTACAGTTCAATAATTACATATTCCTAGAGCCCTGTGAAATTCATTTTATTTTTGTTTTGTTTTATTACAGGTACACATTAATAAAATAGCTCAAATAGATGTATATACATATTTTTATTAAGCATATAAAATGGATATTTTAAATACTGTCCTGATTGGTCAAAATAGGTCACATGTCGGTGTTATTACAGCATATCACCATGGGTTGGCACTTCTTTTCAAAAAGGGGCAAATCACTGGTAGGTATCCATACGCCACTAGAATTTTGAAAAAAACTAACCAGATTTATGTAAATATTGACCTTTTAGGAAACCGAAGTGTAGGTGAAATAAAGCAAAAGTAAGTATTCAGATCAATTCAAACTTACCATTCTGATCGCTCTGCTCCTTCTCCCTGAACTCTGCCAGCGTTTCCCTATCCCATTCTGAAAATGCATAGTTTTTAAAAAATATCTTAAACTTTCAGCTTCTTAAAACAACATTTGGGTGGCTCTTAAAAGAGCATTTTGTGGTTAAATTCCTGCAGTACCTTTCTCTCCACATAATACCATCGTACCTGGAGGAATCTATCTCTTCTGCTGTGCCCTGCGTTTTTTTAAATTGTTTAACACAGGCCCAGTAGTTGTCCACGTTATCCAGCCATAAACCACAGAGTCAGTTTGATAAGTGACCGGGTATTCCATATTGCAAACGTCGCCGCTGTGAAGCACTATTCTGGGGTAACAGTGCTGCCACCTGCTACTGTCGCAGATCTTGTGAAGAAGGGTCTGCGTGACTAAAGGCAGACTCATTTGTGCTGTGTAATGAACAAACCAAGAAGTATAACAAATCAAGAAAAACTGCACTTTCAGGCAGTGTTCAATCAACATCTATAAATCGCTTTATTATTTTTTTTAAATGAATGCATTTTTTTGTTTTATTTTTTTAAAGTTACTGTATATGGAACTATTTTTTCTGAGATCAGTTTTAAGCGGAAAGATATTTAATATATGTGTATATATATATATATATATATATATATATATATATATATATATATATATATATATATATATATATATATATAATTTTCTAGTTAGTTAACCCATTTGAAATTAGGGAACCATGTGCCCCAGGTGGTTGAAGCCACTCTGCTTCAGGCTTGCAACACATCCGGGGCCTGGTGATAATCCAGTATATCACACATCCTGTCATGCCTCATTGCTTACTTATCTGCTTTTTTTTTTAACATTTTGACATGCAGACCTAGCACGGAAAAATAATTTAGTTACCGTAATTTCTCATTAGCGGCAGTAACAGTAACGTACGTGAAGTCCCCCACTATTTTTTTTTTAACTGCCTATTTACAGTAAATACTGCCCATGTCCTCTATAAAAATACAATGATATATATATATATATATATATATATATATATATATATATATATATATATATATATATATATATATATATATATTATCTATCTACACATTAAAAAAAGTGATAGGAGTTGTATTTCAATCCCATTGCACTGAAACAGCGCTTCAGTATAAAACAAGCTTGGAGTTTCTCAATAAAACGAAAAATTAGCATACTAATACAAGCAAACAAGCCATATTTTCCCCAAAAGGAATAAACAGCTAATGCTTAATGACGGTATCTTTCGACTCCCATTCCAGCTGACAGTTACAGTCATTATCATCAGCATCATTATTTTGTCACCGTCGGCTGCATACATCCCCTCACGCTCAAATTCTTCATAGCATTGTTTAATTGTTAATTATACATCTGCGCAAGTGCTAGACAGAGCTTCCGTTTCCCTTCAGACCGTGTCTATTGTAAAGACTGAGCCTTCCCAACTATGAGTGCAAGTATTTATTTAAAGTATTTTTTGTATAAACCTCCCAATTTAAGAATGTAATTCTGTGTTTGCTTTGTAATGATTTTTCATTTTATTTCATTTTATATGTTGCATTTAATTTTATTTTGTGTTATTTTGTATTTGCGAAAAACACTGGGCTCTACATATTCCTATATTTAGCATGCTGCATGTGTTGCAAAGGAATGTGTATTGTAAAATTAGCAAAAAGATACAGAATAATCAAAAATTGAACAAACCGGTTTAGACATACATTTAAAGATAAATCAATTTTGTTAGCTGATTGCAGTAATAATATAGGCTTATAGGTAATTCCATAATAAACAAAAGTAAATAGTCTCACCAAATACTAAGTGTTCTTTTAGATGTGTTCAGTGCCTCTCTGACAGCCATGTGTACATCACTTGAGATGATGTCTTCATCTCTACCTCTTTTTATTATGTGCTGTCTTTTTATTCCTTTAAACTTAAACTACCTTAACATTCATTTTATTTAAACTACTGTACAGCAGATCTATATAATTGTTTTTTTAGTTTTATTTTTTCTTCCTTTCCAAAGAATGCATACAGAGAATCACAAAGATGCACGTGGTTCCCTTTGAATTGCATGCAGTACTGCTAAGTGCAGCTGATGGTTGAAACAATGTATGTACGGTATGTGCCTTCCTAGTTTTCTTTGCAGCAAAGCCTGCACACCTCCATTAACCCCACTCATCACTGATGCACCATCGTAGCACTGGCTGATGTTTTCAGCATTAAAACCTACTTCAGAGAGGTGCTTTAGTATTTGAGCTGTAACGTATTCTACATCCAACTGATGTAATTCAAGCAAGCCAGTCAGATGTTCCTCCGGTATAAAATCACTAACAAATCTTACCATGATGGACAGATTGCACTTTCATGCCCCATCACTTTTGATATAGTACCCACTAGATTCAGAATGCATATATTTGTCTTTAATTTGATTAAGTACCATTTTACTGTGTCTCTATCACCTCATTTTGTAAATCTTTTGATGTATACGTTGTATTCTGTACAGTGGCGGCGTTTGTCACACAGTGGCCCCATGCAAAGCTTGATTCCGGGACTTCTATTCCCTATTATTATTATTATTATTTATTTCTTAGCAGACGCCCTTATCCAGGGCGACTTACAATCGTAAGCAAAAACATTTCAAGCGTTACAATACAAATAATACAATAAGAGCAAGAAATACAATAACTTTTGTTCAAGTAAAGTACAAGTTTCTTACCAGTGATACTGCTCTGCGATACCATGACTTTCAAACTAAATAAAATGAAGGGATGGCAAAAAAATATGTATTTCCTTTGCAGTAAAGAGCTTGATAATTTCAACTGTTGTACAGAACAGCACTAATCTGAATTGACTAACCTTTTTCTTCACTCTCTGTTAACTTTCCTTAACTACATCTCTCTCTCATGGCTTCTTAAATGGATGTGAGCTTTTCAATTTGTATCGGATAAAATTAGAAAATGAAACAAGGAAGATAATATACACTTTTGGCCCACCCAAGTTCACCCTCCTTAGCGGTTTAATATTATTATTATTATTAAACCGCTAAGGAGAGTGAACTTGGGTAAGAAAAAGGGACATTTGATGGTGCAGGGCCTGCTTGTACAGTGACATATAGTCTGTTTGATATAAGATTCTAAAACATCCTAAACAAAAATACTTACATGGTATTATGTGTTTTATAATTACAGTGAAACATGGAGGTCAGTTTAAGGGTGGTCTTAAAGGGAGTCTTCCTACTGAAGGGACATGGCATTTCTTGTAATAAATTAATACCATTGCATTCATATTATTTAAAAAGGTTTCAAATTTCATTTTTTTTTGGATATTTTTTAAAAAGGCAGTTAGTTGTTTTATGTTGGTTTTGTTAAAAAGGTAATTTAACAGGTTTTAAAACATTTGGGAGTACAGATGGTGGCCATACTACTGAATACAGGGATGTCCTTAATATTGAAGGTGACTTTATATTGCCATCAATAGGAGCCAATCAGGACTGTATAAATGGGTGTGAGATTGCCCTAAAGCAAGGTTTTAAGGTAACTGTATATTTATGTCATAAACAGTCTTATGAAAAAAAAAAAGAACTGGTTTATTCTGTTATAACTGCCAAGAGTGTCACAACAATACACTATATACAGTGTGTACAAGTCATTCCACTGGCACCTGAGATCCCACGAGGATGCTCCTAATTTAAAAGAAAAACACTGACGCCAGTAAAGCTTAGTGTTCTGTGTAATGTGCAAATTATCTCCATCCATTGGATATAGCCTTCAGGAGCACGCATCAGAAAACCAGCATCTAGACCACCTGGGCTCCAAAACTGTCCCTTGGGCTTAGAATTGTCAACCAGAAGTTTTGAAATAAATGCTTTAAAGAAAGGTTGAGCACAATTAATATACGAAATTATGAATGATCAATATGGTTATACAAAAAAGGGAGGTGTTGGATTGTAGATATTGACTTGTCATTATTTTCTACTGAGAGTTTGTCTTCTGAAAAAATACTGTCTCTTTGCATCTATTACATGAATGAGACATTGTTCCAGCACCATCTGTCTAAAGCGGAATTTATTTAAATTTTTCATCGCCCCTATTTAAATGCTACTTGCTTTTGTTTTCTGAAGGCTTGTGGGGAAAAAAAAAATCATGATAGTAGTGCATCTCCAGTGAATATTTCATTACTGTGCATTTTGTCATCCACTCTGATGGACCAAATGGCTTCAAATGGCTGGGACAAGCTTAATATGAGAAAGATCGATACTGTTACCTTTACAGAAGTATTGTATGGGGGCTGTTTATCCGATACCTTATTGGGAAAAGAAAGACCTGACATCTGTAGCACACACTTTTGTATGAATGAGTCACATCTGACAAAATACATATTTTCTTCAGCCCCTGACTGCAGAAATACCCTGACATGTATTCTGTTTGGTTGGCATGGGCTTCTGCGTGAAAGAATTTAGCTCTGGAGAACAGACTTCACTACAGAGAGGAATTAGCTTCACATTTCTGTAGGGCTGTGTTCGAAGGTTCAAATGTTCATTCGCTAGCCAGGGATTCGAAGATTGTTTTAAAAAAAAAAAAAAAGTGGAATGCAGACTGCAAGCGACTCGTATCATGGAGATATATCTCCGGGGTTACTTGACAAGCGTAAGTTCATATTATTATTATTATTATTATTATTATTATTATTATTATTATTATTATTATTATTATTATTATTATTAATATTTTTAGTAGTAGTAAAACGTGACTGTTAACCTGCTTAGAACGGTGACTGTTAAATAAAGCTTTGTTTTGCCTCCACTTCAGTTGTGCAGTGCAAGCTTACTGTATGTATCGCAACCATCTTCAATTACGTGTAAATAAACGTTTATTTTTATTTAAATTATAAAAACATGATTACTGTTCTATATAACATATTTTTAAACTACATGTGAATGTTTTATTCCATATGGATTACCCCTAAAATAGGATTTTCAATCAAATATAAACAAGTAGCTATGGCGACGTTACCAGTAAATTATGCAAATGAGCACCATGGAAGGTTCAAACCTTCCTTCGGTAATGTATTCCGAACCTTCGAAGGTCAAAATGTACACTTCGTTGCAGCCCTAGCTTTCTGTTGACTTTTCACAGTTGTCTCGATGGTGCTGTGACACTAAAGACACTCAGTTGCTTATCTAGCCTGTGTTACAGATGGCATTGGTAGACAACTAGAACTGAAGAACAGCACCGGAACTCTTAATCAAAGCATGTCAACAAATTAGTGGAGTTATTTTAATAATTAGTACACATATCATAAAAATATAGGGCTGGCAAAGACTAAATAAATAAGAAAATGTAATATGAAGCTATTTACTCTGTTGTTTCAATGCTTAAATAATATTTTGTTTAATAGGGATATTAGGTTCTAAATGTGTAATATATTTAGAATATTGGTCGGCGCAGATAACCCATAAGAAGCACAATAACTCACTACAATATTAATGTGTAAAACACTGATGTGTATATGTAATATACAATAAATAAATACTGAATATAAAATCCCAGCATCTGATAAAGTCGAAACAAAATTCTAAACATTTGACTTTTGGATAACATTTGGCTTTTATGAACCCAATTATTAAATCAGCTAGCATTTTAAGATTGCGGCTGCTTTTTGTGACACATTTACAGATCTAGAGCCTTCCGATTCAGTGTGACTTGTTGTCTTGGGATGAGACCTTTACTCAGTGTGCTGCAAACAGGGCTTGAAAATCCCAAAGGGTGACTCACAAGGTCTATGTGCTGCCTATGCACTTTACTGAAACTCAATGTCTGGGCTCCCTCCATCTCTGTCTGTCTTCTCTCTCACTATGAAAATACACTTCACAGTGTGACTCAGGCTAAGGTCAGGAAACAGAATGGAATTTCAATCTGCTCAGTAAATACCCAAACATGAGATCCATACCAAACCTTGACAGAACCAGCGGAGCAAAGAAATGCCAGGATAAAAACTTTAACCCATTGACGGCCAGACACTCCATTTCACTGGTAATTTGCGAATATTTATTTTCTGTTTTAGTGTTCACAAACTGGGGATATAGAAACCTCTCCTTTGTAGAACAACATACATATTTAATGTACTGAATAAAAACATTCTTTGTGTGGTGGTGTGTGGCAATGTGCCCCGTCCCTGTGTGCATTTGTGTGTTGCGTGCGTATGTTAATGTTGGTGTATAGATTGGTACACGGGATATAAACGGGTCTGTGTTTCACGTGTATTTAAAAAGTGTAGATTTGTATTTAGGCACGAGGAGAGCACAAATCACTTCACGTGCTGGTTAAATGTAATATGTGAGCATGGGGTTGCACAGAATTAATTCACGTGCTGGGATTCAAGTGAATAATTAATTAGTAATTGAATCCCAGCACAACAGTATAAATAGGCACATTTTTAGTCACTCGTAGGTTAGGTGTTCGGGAGTGGAGAACGGGTGAGAGAGAGAGAGAGGAGTAATTGAAAGTAAGAGCGTAAATATAATAAGTGTTTTGTTTGTACTCACCGTGTTTGTTCGTCTCCGTTTCACCTGTGTGTTAGTGTTTAGTCGTTTTGTATGTCTGTTTATTTTGGCGCAAGTGCCGTGTCCCGTGTTTTTGTCTGTTCAAACCTTTTATTTTCTGTGCTGTTTTATTAAATGCTGAGCGAAACCATTCGCTCAGCTCCACCAAAACCCCAAGTCTCTGTCTGTTTACTCCCTGCTTCTGGTCTGACGCCACCCACTCCGGCCGTCTTTGTGACACGTGGTGTCCTGCGTGGGATCGACAGCGCCTCCAGGACTCAGGCCAGAGCAGGAACCGCAGTTTTGGATTTAAAAAAAAAATATATATAAAATAAAAAAAAAAATGGCAGAAGACGCCATCAAAGTGCGGGACTGGATGCTGGAAAATGCTGGGCTGGAGGCCCAGTCTATCCCTGTAGTCGTCCAGTTCCTGGAGTTTATGGATAGGGAACGATGGGAGGCTTATGCGAGGGAACAGACCGTAAGCACCTGGGAGGAAGGTGTGGGTTTGGTCCTCAGCTACCTGGAGGCAATTATAAGTGGAACAGCAGCCCAGGTAGCAGTCCCACCAGCAGAGGAAGAATGCCTGCTGTCCCCGTCTCCACCAGCAGAGGAAGAATGCCTGCTGGTTTTGCCTCCACAGCCCAAGCGGGAGGAGCCTGAGCGTCCACAGCCCAAGCGGGAGGAGCCCGAATGTCCTACGCCTGAGTGGGAGGAGCCCGAACGTCCTACGCCTGAGTGGGAGGAGCCCGAACGTCCTACGCCTGAGTGGGGGGAGCCCGAACGTCCACAGCCCAAAAGGGAGGAGTCGGTGCGTCCACAGCCCAACAGGGAGGAGTCGGTGCGTCCACAGCCCAACAGGGAGGAGTCGGTGCGTCCACAGCCCAACAGGGAGGAGTCGGGGCGTCCACAGCCCAAAAGGGAGGAGTCGGTGCGTCCACAGCCCGAAGAGAGGGAAGTCGGGGCTTCCACAGCCCTAGGACCCAAGCTGCCAGCAGAGGGTGAATACCTGCTGGTCCCACCTCCACCAGCAGAGGGTGAATGCCTGCTGGTTCCACCTCCACTGCAGTGGGAGGACTGCTTGCCCCTCCCACCTCCACCAGCAGAGGGTGAATACCTGCTGGTTCCACCTTCACCGCAGTGGGAGGACTGCTTGCCCCTCCCACCTCCACCAGCAGAGGGTGAATACCTGCTGGTTCCACCTCCACCAGGAGCAGAGGAGCTGGAGCTGCCTCTGCCTCCACCACCGCCAGGAGCAGAGGAGCTGGAGCTGCCTCTGCCTCCACCACCTCCAGGAGCAGAGGAGCAGGAGCTGCCTCTGCCTCCGCCACCACCACCGCAAGGAGCAGAGGAGCAGGAGCTGCCTCTGCCTCTGCCTCCGCCACCACCACCGGAAGGAGCAGAGGAGCAGGAGCTGCCTCTGCCTCCACCACCGCCAGAAGCAGAACAGCAGGAGCTGTCTCTGCTTCCCGTACTTCCACCACGGGGAGTACGGTGGCCGGAGCCCCAGAAAGGGGAGCTGTCGGCCACAAAGAAGGGGGAGGAGGTTTGGAGACCACTTTCCCCAGCAGCAGTTTCGCTGCAGGAGTGGACCAACAGGCTGTCAGCCGTGCCACTACCGGCAGGGGTGCTGACAGCATGGCCAGCCATGGGCCCACTGAAGCCTCCCTTCCCAGCCCGAGACTTTGTCCTGGACTGCTGGATTTTTAAGGGGGGAGGTGGCCGTTGAGGCCATGTGTGCTGCGCACAAGGGGGGGTATATGTGGCAATGTGCCCCGTCCCTGTGTGCATTTGTGTGTTGCGTGCGTATGTTAATGTTGGTGTATAGATTGGTACACGGGATATAAACGGGTCTGTGTTTCACGTGTATTTAAAAAGTGTAGATTTGTATTTAGGCACGAGGAGAGCACAAATCACTTCACGTGCTGGTTAAATGTAATATGTGAGCATGGGGTTGCACAGAATTAATTCACGTGCTGGGATTCAAGTGAATAATTAATTAGTAATTGAATCCCAGCACAACAGTATAAATAGGCACATTTTTAGTCACTCGTAGGTTAGGTGTTCGGGAGTGGAGAACGGGTGAGAGAGAGAGAGGAGTAATTGAAAGTAAGAGCGTAAATATAATAAGTGTTTTGTTTGTACTCACCGTGTTTGTTCGTCTCCGTTTCACCTGTGTGTTAGTGTTTAGTCGTTTTGTATGTCTGTTTATTTTGGCGCAAGTGCCGTGTCCCGTGTTTTTGTCTGTTCAAACCTTTTATTTTCTGTGCTGTTTTATTAAATGCTGAGCGAAACCATTCGCTCAGCTCCACCAAAACCCCAAGTCTCTGTCTGTTTACTCCCTGCTTCTGGTCTGACGCCACCCACTCCGGCCGTCTTTGTGACATGGTGATACAGGCTTGTGATACTGACAGAACCCATACATTAAACATTTGCTTTCATTGCAGTGCAGTTCTTTACTGTAGGCTTTGCCACAGTTTTTAGTTGGGGTTATTTTTTGACTCGTACCTCGGTTC